>NC_059377.1:7851540-8571540 GCF_019703515.2 Myxocyprinus asiaticus
GCAGAACAGGCAGGGAGGTAAAACATCCACTCACGGTTAAGGTGTGCAGTTTATATGACGAAGCGAAGATTCAGGTGTCCAGATCACGAGAGATGAAATCACAACCCTGAAGAGAAAAATTCTGATGAAATGGTGCTGTGCTACGGTTTATATGCCTGCGATAACGTGTGCATTGGGGACGGAGCATCAAGTGCCATCTGTCAATAAATTGCCGTGATTTTAAAGGGCTTCAGCGTTCGTCACTCCTGGAAGGAGTTTCCCATAGCGTTAACTACTGACGCAGCATCAAAGTGACTGACTTGAAAGGGAACAATGTTACTCCACCAAATAGGTAACTTTTACAATACATGACAATGATAATGCCCTGCAAATATCTTGAGCAGTAGGATTATAGAAGGTTCACCTGAAGTTCAGTTTCACTCTCTGATGTTAAATGTATCTTTTTATTCTTCTAACTCGCTCATTGACTTCTTCCTTCTCTATTTCTGTTTACCTTCTTATTGTATGGCAAGGTTACTATTTTTAACCTCTCTCACTAAAGACCCGTCATCTGAGCGCTGAGATATGACTGGGGTGACATTTTATGGAGTCAACAGTCTCTTATCAAGGGCTGTGACTTAAGCTCTTTTCTCCAGGGTTTATTACCACTGAGAGTGCGCTGAACCGCTCTGATATCACCACTGATCTTAGCAGAGCAAAACACTGATATGTAGAGTTCTGAGCCCTCCTCTATCAAAAAAAATACATTTGAGGTTCATTATAACCAATATTTGTTTATGAACCTTTTTAAAAGCATTCCAATTGGAACCCTCTTTTAAGTAAGCAGAAAGATATTAAAGGCTATATGCTATTTTGTGACTAAAGTTACGACCAAAGGGTGAGCTTAATCATGACATGCAGCAGAGTGTCTGCAATTCCTTCAGCCATACCTACTCTATATTCAAAGTATAGCAGGGCCACGGCCTCTCATACAGGTGGATTGTCCATTCAGCTTCCAAGACTGTAACTATCCATTTTATAAAGATGCATCAAAGAACCATCTTCCTCATAAATAAATATTTATTTAGAATTTTTCTCTTTTCTAAACAACCTTTACAGGCCCTTTCTGTTCTAATACAATATTATTAATATTAATTCATGTGTACTACTACTACTACTACTACTACTACTACTACTACTACTAATAATATAAAACAACTTAATATACACTGAAAAACTGGTAACCTGCAGATGTTACCTCAATGATCTATTTCTACTTGATGTAACCCCTAAAAATAAAATTTAGAAAATGACTAGATTTTAAATAAATTAATTTAAATAACTACATAAAAATGTATTTAGTAAGATTAAATAATATATTTTATCTTAATAAAACCAGTTAATTTAGATGTTACCACATGAAGCACATTTTTAGGTTATCTGACAAAACATTTTTACAGTGTTTAAAAAGCTATAATGTTATAATGATGGGCATTATTTCTACAACTAATGTTCTAAAAAAATAAAAAAAATTTAAAATTTTTTTTTTAAAATATTACATTAACAGAGATTTTTATAGAGCCAAAAATGTTTACTTCAGTTAGGTGTTCAAATTTGAATGCTAACATTTTTATTTCTTCTAAGAATGCAAGTTTTTCTATTTTCCCTACATATTCAAAGGTATAGTATGTCTTAATAGAGGTATTCTGCCATATTTTTTTTTTTAAAGAGTTTTGGGCATCAACAATAGGATAGATTTGCCCAGCTCTCTTCTTGAAACAGCTTTCTGATTGTAAGATCTAGTCTGGTTTTTACTCTTGGCAGATTTATTGATATGTAAAATGTCTTCATTTGTCAGTCCTTAGCGAGGAAGAGCTTAGTGGCATTTTGAAACAACCCAGATCTAACATTCAAGGCATGCTTGAAAAGCGTTTTAAACATTAACAAGTAACACTGAAAAGGTTCTTGTTGATTTGAAAGCGATAGGTGCAAATATCATGTCTCTTTTGTGAAGCTGTCAGGGTGTCTTTGATATTATGCCTCTTAGATTGTCTTTATCGGACACGTCTTTGGACTAAGTAAAGAAAATGGTTGGATATCGTCTGACATTTTTAAACAATGAGACAATGAACAAGAGATGTCAACACAGTCAAGGGATGTTCTGCTTTAGTAAGGCATTGAGAAGAAACTGACAGAACAACAATCCTGCCATCTAGTGAGCAAATATGATAGGAACATTTATACTGTAAAATAAAGAGGGGTTTGGACCAAAGGCAAGATAAAATAATTTATTTTAGCAGACCGTTTTTGACTTGCACAAGCTTTTGACATGCTCTGACATACCAAACAGCATTTTTGACGTACTCTCAATTTTGTTTAATGTTTTTAAAAAGACTATCAGTACTCACACAGACAAATCTAAAACTCTGAACATTTAACTTTGTTAGCTGAAATGTTCCAAAACATAATCCTGCCTCATTTAATGCATATACCTCAGTTCAAGGTATCCATTATTAGATAAGGATCATTTGCACCTGTTTTATTGTTCAAAAGGTTATTGTAAAATAATAGCAGAATAACATGTTGCATGACTAAGAATTTTATATAACAAAATACAATGGGTCTACATGATCTGCACCTGTAAGTATGGGATTTCAGTTTATGAAGGAAATAAATAAGGGGTATTAATAAAGTAATGGGCAACTGGCATAATTACATGCATGACAACAGTGTTGTGTGTCATGCTATACTTTATCTAAAACTATTTTAAACAACATTTTTCTAATTATTGTATAATTGTACATTTTTATGACTTCATATTAATTGCTCATATTAACCACATGGAATATTTGTACTTTAAAGAACTGCATAAAAGCTAAAAGGCAATTAAAAATGGAGAGAGATAATAAGTTAATCACTATATTATTTTTCAGGTGCCCATGCATTGTTTACACATTTTATTTTATTTTATTTTATTTTTAATGAATACAAATTACATAAATAGAAATGGTTAATTTTTAGTTATTAGGATTTTTATGAGTAGATTTATTAGGTTTTTAATATAAACTTCCTAATTATTAGAATTATTAATTAATAGCATAATATTTAAGGATAACTCAATTCAGTTTGATGGAAATGTGTTATTTTAAAATGTATAAATCAAAAAAAAAAAAAAAAAAAAGGCTTAAATAATTTTTGGTGTATAATACATTTGTCAGGAAGCTTCAGGATTAAAATCAATTTGCTATAATTTTACGTTTTGCAAAAGGAAACAGACTGAAGTACAGTATCTACCCTCAGCACATAAGGACTAAACCTTAATGGGAACACTTAACAATAAGCTTCTATTTGTTAACATTTGGCATCATGAACTACCAATGAACAATATATTGTTTACAGAATTTATTTATATTGATTAATGTTATCTTAATAAAATACTATTGTTAATTGTTTGTTCATGTTAGATCATATTGCAATAACTAATTTTAACGTATAAAACTTTTAATTACAAAATGGGTTACACTTTATTTTACAGTGTCCTTGATACAGTGTAATTACAGACGTAAGTACTGAGTAATATTAAATAACAGCATGTACTTACTATAGGTTCATGGTTAGGGTTAGGGTTTGGTTTAGGGTTAGTTGCTTGTAATTATGCATAATTTAGTGTTATTACTATAGTCACTGGACACTGTAAAATAAAGTGTTACCAAAATGTTTTATTAATATGCAGTATGTAGAAATTACCATTAACCAAGATTAATTAATGCTGAAAAAGTATTGTTCATTGTTAGTTCATGTTAACTATGTGTTAACTAATGTTAACAAATAGAACTTTATTGTAAAGTGTTACCACAGTACCACATTTCAAAATAATGCATTTTGTAGCAACACTGCATACAAGTCCTTACTTTGCTTCATTTTGAATTTCATTACAAATGTAATTTATAAATCCTCTGAAAATCAGTGAAAATATCTCAAAGAGGTTCATGGTGGTGGTCACTACGTACATTCACACAGTGTACTCGGAACATTTGGATTGCTAAAAAATGACATAACAAAAATGCTGCTTAAAAACGCAATATGACAAATCCCCGTTTAAAACGACAGTCAAAAGTAACTCCAGCAGCCTTTGGACTCTGAGGACACAAAATCCTAAACCATCTGTTTACTTCCTAACGGATTTAACCCTGTCACGGGGCATGCGTGGATGACACAGCATCTGTCACTCACTGTGAGGTTCATGAAGGGGCACACGGGCCGTTTGAATAGAGACAGATTGAATGTGATGACCTCTTTCACTATAATGACAGGGAGACCCTGCAGTCAAAGTCTTTGTTTAATGCAGCATAATGCTTTCCATTATAACAGCTAAATAAGATGCTACATCTCTGAGTACTTTCACATTAGCCATGGCTCTGCTGAACTTTGGCAATGAGTTAAAGAGACAATGAGAATTTTATTTCCTAAATTATTACTAATTAAAGCATGAATACCACAGGAATACACTACGGTTTTATGACAACCATTAAAAACAAACCATCCAAAATTTAAGCATAAAAATATAAATGATAATGTCAAATTAACATGAATTTATTCATTTCTAGCATTTAGTTTGTCCCTCTTTTGCTTTAATGACAGCATGCACCCGAGCTGACATGGACTTCAAAAGTTTGTAAAAACAGTGATGATCATGTTATTCTGCATGATTTGAGAAGAGCATCTTGTGTGCTTCAATGGAAACAAAGAAATCTGACCTTTTGCACAAAGGAGTTTACATGGTCAATGTCACAAATTTGCTTACATTTGATTGGTGACCTAGAAATACTGCAGAATCTTAAATGTGTTCTGCCATTTCATCACTTTGTTTTACATTTTTCAAAATCTTAAATATTTGTTTATTTCAAGGTTTACATATGATTTTTAATCCCAGATTTTAATGTGCTCACAGACTTTCAGACCCCACTATTTTATATAACATTTATCATAGCTACCAGAATATGACAGACAATTCTGTCTATTATACCAGGGATGCAGTTCATTCCATAAGACTCCAGTTGTTTAATCCATGTCTTCTGAAGCGATCTAAATCGATTTTGGGTGAGAACAAATCAAAATATAACTAATTTTTCAGTGTAAATCTTGCCATTGCAGTCTCTAGGCAAAATCATGATTTCAAGCTCGATTACACCTATTACTTCTTATTGGTTGATACATGCGCAGAGCACTAAAATGGTGCTAGGAAGTGTAATTGAGCTTGAAATCAAGATCGCCAAGGAGACTGCAGATGCCAAGATTTATAGTGAAAAATTAGTTCTATTTTGGTCTGTTGTCACCCAAAACTGATTGTATCACTTCTGAAGACATGGATTAAACCGCTGGAGTTTTATAGATTATTTTTATGCTGCCTTCATGTGCTTTTTGGAGCTTCAAAGTTATGGCCACCATTCACTTGCATTGTATGGACCTACAGAGCTGAGATAGTCTTCTAAAAACCTTTGTTTGTGTTCAGCAGAAGAAAGAAAGTCATACACATCTGGGATGGCATGAGGGTGAGTAAATGAAAGAATTTTCATTTTTGGGTGAACTATTCCTTTTACTGAGTGACTTCTTAGAATATTTGAATTAAGAAATTAATTTGACACACCACAAAACCATTTGAAATGAATCATTGAAAGCAAAAAGGTTATTAAAAATTGTAAATAACTTAAAACAGTGTTGTTCATCAGAGGGTTTGTGACCCTTAGGAGGTTTGCGGCAGTACTGCAGGCAGCCTGCCAATTATTGTTTGATCTCAAACTATTTTTTGTGGGTAAAAAATACAATATTGTTAACTTTAACCAAAGCCAGATTTAGGAAGCAAAAGTTCAGCTAAATGTTTAATTGTTTCTGTGCAAAAAATTTATTCTCCCGAGAACCCGCGTCCACGAGCGTGAAGATTACATTTTGGCTTCACTATAGGCTATGCATAATTTAATTTAATTTAACCCTACTGATCTCAGTTCAGGAGACTCTGTGCTGTCATGAAAGGGTTAAACTTTTGATGTACGGAGTCATGTGACCAAACAACATGGCGCCGATCTCATCTGAGTTTGTCTTTAGGAGAAACGGCAACAAAACTACATCTGGTAAGAAACTTCATTAAGTTTTTACATTAAAACCTGTTTGAGTCAAAAGATTAGAGTCTCTAGTTTCATCCGATATGCCATTTAAAAAATTCCATCAGTTTATCGCGGAACGGCATGCTGTTAAACACGATGACCTCGTATGTGGACTATAGCCTCATTTTCCTTAAGATATCCTATATTTACTGTGCATTATCACATAGAGAATAAATTGATGCATCCAAAAGCTGAAAAATTTTGCTTTCAGAGGCTTTATATGGAGTTACGATGAATATAAAGTGCATTTTAAACTGTTCTGAGACCAGTGAAGACAGACAGCATACTGGAGGTTAAGTCATTCCCTCACTAGGGAGCAAGGGAGCATCCAATAGCTCTCCTATGCAGCCAAGTGCATTCACTCCTAAAATCCAGTCAAAAGTTCAGTTTCAGGCTGCAGATGATGTTTGGACCACTCAACATGTTTGGCAGACATGGGACAATGATAATCAGTACATAGATTCAGAATTTATAATGTATAATTTTAGCAGTGATTGGATGATGCTGGCCATTACTTTGAATCAGAATGATCTATGCTCATTTCTGATGTAATTTCTCAAAAACATGAACAACCAACACTGCTGGAAACAAACAATTTGATAATAAATAAATAAATATATAAAATATATAAGATTTCTATATCTTTTTTATGTATTAAAATTTCACAACAATAAATAAATAAATATATAAAATATATCAGATTTCTATATCTTTTTTATGTATTAAAATTTCACAACTTAGTTCCGCTATCCACATATGTGGACATACATTTTTAGGAAAACCATTTTGTCTTTTTTTGGCATGTTTGTAAGCGGCTAAATATTACACATAAAAAAAGGGGAATGGAAAATACACACAGCAGTCACGCTCTGGTCTCAGGAGGGTATAATGGGGCCCTGCCCTGCTATATATCCACTAAGGGGTCCTCATCCCAGAAAAATGGAGATCCCTGACTAAAAAAAAAAAAAAATGGTGACCAGTTACAGCAACTTAAATATACATTCAAACTTTCCCTTTTTCATTCATATAAATGTTAAGCTAAAATATTGATGTTGATAAAAATAAAGTTCATGGACATGTCAGGCTACATGTCAACTAGTCCTGTATATGCAAGTCCTAGAATAATGCTTTGACAAACTGTAATCTCCTGTAAGGTCATGCAAATAAAGCATTGTTGAAGAAAGTAAGTGTGTGTGGGTGTGTGTGTGTGTAAGGGGTGGAGAGAAGGGGCGGTTTGTGGTGGTAAATACCCGGCTGCAACAACACACGAGCGAACGGAAAGGCCAAAATTCATTGTGTTTGTTTGTGCATTACAGTCAGACAAGCGGACGAGCAGGCCTGATAATATTATATTCAGTGTTTATTGATCAGGTATCAGTGAGTGCCATCATGCTGTAGATCAGTGTGTGGCTAAATTTGTCTGGATTAGGGCTCTTTAACACATTTAAACTCTTGGAATTAGCGCTTTCACGGCGGATCATCGATAGATTAGTGTTGATCTCGTCTCAGGATTTTTAAGGACACTGTTTGTGTGTGTTTTACAGGAGCTCGATAGCCAACAACAAAAGCGCTAGCACAACCGGCTAGTCAAACACTGGTGCCTTTAGTCATTTTATTTTTTAAATATACCCGCGATGGACATCAGAAATGGTTTAACGACCTTATTAATTAGTTAAATCGACATTTCGCCTCGTAGTTGCATTAATTCGGTCGGTGGGTTTGATATTAGTAGATTAGATGTGTAGGTTGACATTAGCATTAGCCCGTTAGCATTAGCGGCTCCTTTGTTGTGAACTGTGTCTGCTAAGACTGGTTTGTGCTTTAAGTTTCGGGAAATTATCGTTTTTATTTATTTTTTAATCGGGTATATTCTCCTTATCATTTAAACCAAGCTGTAACACTTGCGTTTTAGTGAGATAGAGATATTAAAATAAAGGAAATGTTGGACGGGTAGTGTTTAATCAATAGCAACACAAACTCAGATTTTGTGTAAAATATAACGGTAGTAAAGCTACAGCGTAGCACATTTATAGTTTAAGAGCCATTATGGCCTTCACTTTGAGCTTAAAGGAGATCTGTGTATTATGGACACATCTGCTCTTCATTGTCATGGGTAAGATACTACATTTCTCTATTTTACACTCAAATATAATGAGATCTCTCTCTCTATAAATATATGTATGTATCTGTAATATATATATATATATGTATATACACACACAAATGTATGTATGTGTGTGTGTGTATATATATATATATATATATATATATATATGAAATACTTGTTGGTTATAAGCAAATTGAAGTATATAGTATGATATACTATCTCCTAAATGCTAAATAATAGCTGTGAAATAACAGAGTAGGGATGTAAAGCATTCAGTGGTAGTGCTTCTGTGGGAACATAGTCTGTTGGTATTCATTCACAGACATTGTGGTTAAAATGGGATTTGATTTAACTGATGCCATGTAAATTTGCGGTGAAACTCTCAGACCAACACGTTTATACATCTAGAGTAAAATGTGATGGCATGGCTTGTGTGTTTGAGATCGGGGTGAATGAAGGGAACAAAGACTTCTTTTGTTTACAGGAGCCCTACAGCAGTAAATCCCAACCAGGGGTGTATTTGCACCCCAGGGGTACTTAAGCAGGGTCCATGGGGTACTAGGAAACATTTCCATTTTGTTTTGTTAAACCTTTAAAACAGAAATTATGGCTAAAAATAAAACAATTTGGGCAGTCAATAGATTCAAATAACTAATTGTGAATAGTTACCGATCAGACTGTCAGTGTGGGGGACAAAAAATTTGAGATCAGTCAACAGCATATTTATGGTGTAATGTTGATAACCACAGAAATAATATTGACTTGTCCCTCAATTTTATATATATATATATATATATATAAACTACAGTTACACCAAGGCGCTTACAATGGAAGTGAATGGGGCTAGTCAATAAACGCTACATTTACATTTATGCATTTGGCAGAGGCTTTTATCCAAAGTGACGTACATTGCATTCAAGGTATGCATTTTTTCAGTTCACAGGGAACACACAAATTGAACCCTTGATCTTGGCGTTGATAGCGCCATGCTCTACCAGTTGATCTACAGGAATGCTGTATGCTAAAATTGCTTGCTAAGCTTGTAAGTGTAAAGTTAAATTCAATAGTAAAACTTTGTTGTCATAACAACAAAACCCTATCCACCTTTTTCCTGGGGATCTTACTGGGGAAACGAATGTGGGTAGGACTTCCGCCGGAAGCCGTAGCTCTGGCTGCAGTCATTTTAGACCCTGTTTACAGCTGGAAATAAGATTGGATTTGGATGATCCGATCGCAGATGGTCAGCACTAAATATAGTTGTTGACGGGGTGCAAAATGTTTTGTGATTGGATCACAAAAACACATACAGAGGTAGTCAAAAACCACCTCACATTTGAGCTTTAAAAACACCGTCCTGATGCGTCCCGGATGGCAGCGAAGCACCACCTCTCACCAGGCAATCACCCGCCGAACAAAAGTTTAAATTTACATGTGGATTTAAAAGGAAATAACCGTCCAATTAGGAAAACTTGAAAAAGCGATTACATACCCAAGGAACTTCACAGCTCTTCCTCAGTGTGTCTGTCTGATTTGAACATGCAGTGTGACAAGATGACAAGCACACACATCTGAAGCAGAACTAACACAGGTACTCCACTAAAACAACCGATAATTTTGCTCGAAATGTTGCATTTGTGCTTAGATTAAATCTCAGCTTCATCTGGCAGAAACAGCGTGCCAGATTTGTTCACGCTTTTGTCTTCATGACTTTTTTGCCGTTTATTATCGTTCAGTAACACACTGATACAGTGATTGATGTATGTCCTCATGAAATCAAACAGGCTCTCCTCAAAATCCCAACACCACAATGAAAGAATGAATGGACGAATGCCACAACAACATCTGTGTTTACTTGACAATGGAAGTAATGTAGGAAAAAGGTGGATAGTCCCAGTTGTGCATATAACTTTACACAGATAAAGTTAGCAAGCAGTTTTGTAACATAGAAATCATGTTAACACGCATATTGTTCACGCCTTGTGGCTATATTTTTAAAATAGTTTTTATTTTAGCATTCATGAACTGAGGCCTATACCATGAAGCCGGTTTAGGTGGCTAGCCAGGTAAGTTTCAGTTTAGTTTGCGACAACGCAAAGTGAATATCTCTCCCTCTCCATGTTTTACGCGATTGGCTGTTTGATGCAAACGTCACTCATTCATGTGAATGCGCACATGAACTAATCTTAAACTCAGGATCAAAGCCTGAGTTGACAAAGTTGATGAGCAGTATCATGGCACCAATTAAAGGAATAGTTCACCCAAAAAATGAAAATCCTCTCGTGATTTACTCACCTTTAAGCCATTCCAGATGTGTAAGACTTTCCTTCTTCAGCAGAACTGAAGTGAAGATTTTTATAAGCACATTTCAGCTCTGTTTGTCCATACAATGAAAGCGAATGGGTGACATTACGCTGCTGGCTATTTGACGGTCCAAAAGACATATTTAGGCAGCATAGAAGTAATCCACACAACTCTAGTCGATCATTGAATGTCTTCTGAAGCAAATCGATAGATTTGTGTTAAAAATAAATCATTAATTAAAAACGCTTCCTGCCAGCAGTTGACGCATCACGGAGCTGTCGCGTGTCGTAAGCGCAATGGCGCGTTCACGTGAGAAGTCGGAAGCGCACGCTTTGTATGCAACAGAGGAACGAACGTCACACAAGAGTTCGGTCATTTCAAACAGCAATACAGCGGTGGGTGGAAGCAATGATTTAAAGTTAAAAACTTTTTAATTATCGATTCGTTTCTTACACAAACCTATCGATTTGCTTCTGAAGACATTAATGGCACTTTTCCACTGCAGGTTACGGTTCGACTCGACTTTGCTCGCTTTACTTTTCTGAGCTTGCTTTTCCACTGCAGTTTAGTGCCACGTCAAAGTGGGTGGGATTATAGGCTGATCGTCATAGATGCGCTGCCTCTATTGCCGTGACATCATCTTAAACGCGACACAAACATTACTGACCATAAACAATAACACGTCCGCTAGCTGTTAGCTACTAGCTCATTGTGCTGCATAAAGCAGTTGTTGCATGGTGATTTTACACAAGTGTAACAGTTAAATTGGCCTGGTTGTTTTAGAAGCAAGCTTTCCAGTGGCTGGTCAAGTAAATAAAGTGAAGCTTTCAAGCAGAGTATAGAGTTAATGTAACAAAACGTACCATCCTCCATCGTGGACTCCAACAACGCTGAGTCCAGGGCACTCTCCCTCCCATTGCTCGCTGGTCTATTGCCATAGAACCACTTAGCCCATTTGGTTGAACCACTTCCATTTCTTCTCTTTGAACCACTCCAGCTGTTGTGGTCCTTGATGGTTCTGTAGTCACTTAAGTTTTTTTTACTTTTCCCTACACTGTTGGTAGGTCCGGTGGTAGCCGTGTGCAGCCAACAGCTGAGACACTTCCTGAAAGACTTTTCGTTTTGCGTTGTTTCATTCGTCGCTAACGAGAGGAACGTCTGCACCTCGTTTATTGACCACAGCGTGAATTTGCGCACAGACATTTATTTTTACAATTCGAAAGTCGCGTGAACAAATGATATTGCTGTCGCTGTTGATAACTTTAAAACTAGCGGGTTGATGTCCCGTGTCGCAAATCCAGTGACGCTGGTAGTGGCGATTCTCTCTGACCAATCAGTGATCTGCAGGGTTTTGACGTCACATTTAGTATCGGCTCGGCTCGCTTGGAACCTTGACCGAGGTGGTGCTAAAAAAAAGTACCAGGTACTATCCACAGTGGAAAACCCCCAAATAGTGAGAAGAGCACAGTCGAGTCGAGCTGTACCGTGCAGTGGAAAAGCCCCATAATTGATCGACTGGAGTCGTGTGGATTACTCATATGCTGCCTAAATATGATTTTTGGACCATCAAACAGCCAGCAGCGTCATGGCACCCATTCGCTTTCATTGAATGGACAAACAGAGCTGAAATGTGCTTATAAAAATCTTCATTTCGGTTCTGCTGGAGAAGGAAAGACTTACACATCGGGATGGCTTAAAGATGAGTAAATCATGAGAGAATTATCATTTTTGGGTGAACTAATCCTTTAAGCCTGATTGGATTGGTTTTGTCAACTCAAAACTAATCATGTAGCCCTGAGTTTGTTCAACTAGCTTCATGATATAGGCCCCTTGGCCCCATTCACTTCCATTGTAAGTGTCTCACTGTAGCTAACTGTAATGTTTGCTTCTTTTTTTTTTTAATAAAAGGACTAATAAAAATTATTTTTGTGATCAGTGCCACAAATGCGGTCGATTGATCTTGACTTGTATTGAACACAGAAGTTATTTTAATCCCAAGAAGTCATCTTGACTGAAAACAAAACAAATTCAGCATTTTCTCACTTTAATTTTTATCCCCTCCAGATTTCTGCTGTTTTCCTGTTAGTTGTATTATCAGTGTTTTTGGGGAGTTCTGTTTTTTCTTTTCACTTTTGTTTTTGTCAGGACTCTTTCGATCTTTCCACAACTTGTGATAAGATCATATGATCATGCACTCTTTGTGCAAAACAGTTGATGTTACACCCTTTGGCAGTTTAAAGGTAATATTTCAAAAAGGCTAGATAAATGTGATTGTTAATCGCACTCCAGTTATTCAGGATTGCTTTTAAAGGGTCTTTAAGGACAGATCCATCTGTTCCATTTGTCAGATCTGTTACTAGTGAGATTACAACAGCCCTATTGATATAGATTAACTGAAAAATCAGCTGTGTCCATCAGTTGTTGTACATTTGTTGTATGGCAGTGGTCAGGTTTGCATGTGGGCCGTTTCCATCATGCAGACAGAAGTGAGGGAAACCCCAACATATACCACACTGTTGTCGATGGCCATATGCTTACCAAGATTAGGCCTTGTTTTTAATCCCATTGAATTGTTTGGTTGACAATGAATCTATTTCAGCATTTTCTAGCTGTATTTTTCAAGATTAGTGGTTAAAAAGTATTATTTTCAAACCCATGAGACATGCTGGTTATCAATATAACCCTATCAGGGCTCCAGACTGCGACTAAAATGGTTACAATTGCGACCAAAAATAATTAATTGCGACAATAATTTAGAATCTAGTCGCCATTGGCGACAGTCGGGTTGTGTGTGTTCATATGTGGTTTCGTCAGATATCATCTTGTGAGTTATTGAATACATCTTTAGAGTGCACACCACCAGTGTGTCTCACGCCACTTTTCACCCATTCTGTTTCTGACGAGCTCGCTGCACCGCACGCAACAACAAACCCAGCGCGAGAGAGTCGAACAAATGACTCTTTTGAACCGGGTCTTTTTCATGAATCGCCCGAAAAGAACTGAGAGTTTGAACTCAGGAGCTCAGGTTAGAAGTTTGAATCAGATTCATTATATATACTGTAAAAAATGTCTGTAATTTTAACAGTAAAAGACTGTAAAAATGCTACAGAAATAAAATGTTAATTGATTAACAAGTATTAACTGTAAAATATACAGTAACATTTTTATATATTTTAAAAGACAATACATTAGTTTTTACAATAAAATGTTGTAAAAATTACATTTCTTAGATTGAAAAAGTATGATTTTCCTGTATAATGAATGGTAAAAAAAAAAAAATTACACGTTTAGCAAGAAAGTACATTTACTTTTTACAGCAAATTATTGTTAAAATTACAGTATAAAGCAGTAATCGGGCGTTCCCACAATTCCCTGCGTGACCCATTATATTTTATGGGAATAGTTATGTTTCTTCTTATTTTTAATATCAGTTATGTACATTGGGATGTAGTTTAGTTAATGTTTATTACATTATTTTAATTTCACATGTGTTACCCTGATGGTGTTTAGTGTTTGTGTGAGTGACACTGAGCACTGTCTCTACATGTTTATTGGTTATTGCTCCTGGAAGAGCCACTATTGATGAACTTCATGTCATCATGTGCTCTTCTGTAGTTACAACAAATACCTTATAAAGTAAAAAGCAGATTTTTACAGTTTCAGTAGGCTAATATCAAGTTTATGAGGGTTTTTTTTTACTGTAAATTTAACTTTTTTTTTTTTAGTGCCATCGTGGTCATGTAAATTACAACAGTTTTAAACTGTAAAATTTACAGGTTGTTCTGTAAAGTTGTTTACATTTTTACTGTATTTTTTACATAATTATTCTGGCAACCACAGCCAATTTTTTTTACAGTGTGTGTGTGCATATATATATATGAGAGATCCATTTTTTTGACACTTAGGACAATCGAGGGACTATTACACAAGGCGCAAACATTCATTGATGCTCAAGAAGACAGTACACTACTATATGCAAACTATACAGAATAAATATCTAAATATCTGCTTACATAGATTCTGAAGGGCAGTACTAAATTAAAAAATATGTTGTATCTTGTATTTGTATAAATTATGAAAGGGTTGTGAACATTGATGAGACAAAAGGGGAATGCAAACGTATGCATTTCCTCAACTATACTCTATTAAATCTCCGATTAATGGGTTATCAGCTGTCTTTTCTTCTGCTTTCTATCTTGTTTCTGAACAACAATCTAATATGAGCAATTATATGATTTGGCACCTAAAACAGCCATTTGGCTCCTTAATGTTGCAGTTAAGGAGCCAATGGCTCCCAAGTTTTTTTTTAGTCTGGAGACCTGCCTATATTAGCCGAGGGTTATGCAGGTTTAATTAAAATGTTCAGTACATTTGCAACAAGACATTGCAATCAGTCTTGTTCTTTTCGTTTAGCTATGGGTCTGTTTTTGGCAAGCTCACAAACTAGGTGCAAGTTATAACATGCTATAGGCCTAACAGTTTACCAATTCTATAGAGATGTCTATTCTCTTGAATAATCTTTCATATCCATTCCAATATTAGTGTCAGAATAGTCTTACGTGTGTATTTTAACAGTAAGCAATGTGTCTTAAATCAATGTGGGGGTTTAATTGTGCTAAGATGCTTCACAAATGTAGGAAGTGTTCTGAGTCAGACTGGTAACAAGCTGTGCCATGGTAAAATTGCTTTAACAACTTCATGTTGTTTCTGCTTATTACTTGGGTTTTCAAAGCCCTGCTGAGGTGTTACCGACTAGATTTGCGCATATTAGTTTCTGCAACACTGAAGCATCATATATGTAGTGTCATAGCCCTATCTGTTTACCGATTAATCTGTGCCGAAATATTTTGTAAGATTCATCAAGTATCTAAATTAAATCGATTTAATTAGTTATCGGCCATTTACACCACCTTAGTCATCACTATCTGCAAAATCCACTATCGGTCGATCTCTATTTGAAATACTTGTTATTTTTTTCTGTTCTTGCAGGAAATGCAGTTTCTTCACAACACAGTGAGAATGTATATGTATCAGGGATGTCTAACGGTAAGTCTGGTTATTAATCTCAGGATTATTTTACATCCGTTAGTGTAATTCATTTTGTTAATCATCTCTGTGGACCAACTGTACACAATATCAAAGCTTCAAAGTGTGCAGAAACAGTTTTTAGGCAGCTGTATGTGTCTTAGCACAGATCACTATGTGCTCTTGACAAAGGAATGTAAGGCAGAAGCAAGATCACTATTTAGCTCCGATTTCAACACACATGTTTCCTCTTGCCTTGGTAACTGTTAACTGAAAGATTACCTGCTGTTTCTGTTTCTATTAGAGACCAGCTTTATTTTTAGCATTGAATTGTAAACATCCGTAAATGAGGTGAATCCACACTATTGGGTTTAAATGCAAAGCCTTTATAATAATTTACTGTTTTGGTGTTAATATTTCTTTTACCAATAAATTCACACTCTAGCTCTGTTTCAAAACCTGGTGAGTTGACTATTTAGTTTCATAGTCATGCTACAGACACCAAGCCTGTTCCATACAGTAGGATTTATTTTTATTCATGCTGCCTTCTAAGACACCTCTTTTGCCAAAATCTAAGGCAGCATTGTTAGTAGGAATGTGCAAAACTACCAATTTTCAAGTCAGTCAAGTGGTTACAGCGACTAGTCAACTAGTCGGTGCAAATTATAACGTATAATTAGACTTCGTATGTTCACGTGACTCCAATTAGACACGCTTCAGAGGGAGATACGGGTGCTAAGTGCAGCATCATGATGACTAACGGGTATTCAACAAATAAATTGGCTAACATCTTATTGCACAAAACTAAGTAAGAAAAGGAAGCAATAAGAGGCTCTAATACATTTGTGTCAGTAAATACATGTGGTACATTAATGACCTATAACTTAAACACAATAAAAATTTTGCTTAATTTGATCAGTGACCAATGAAGTAATTACAACTTGCATGTATATTCTTCAGGAGCCTGGCTAAATGAGCAAGCACTGTTACTGCATTCCTGACATTGGTCAGACCCTCAGTCACCCCTCAGAGTCAAATACACAAATGACCTGTAACATTAATGATCATAAAATAACCTGAATAAATGCACATTGTAAGAAGACGATGATTACATTTTGATTATAGCAATTGCTAGAGAATGTATTCGACTCATCATCAGACCAAATAGACTGGGGTAAATCCACCCCTTTAACACCAATACAACATGGGCCGCCATCTTGAATGTATCACATGACAACAAATACGTCATTTTTTTCGAAAATCTCCATTTTCCCAGTCCACACTACAACGCAAATACAGTGTTTTCAAACTTATCCACTTGAGATACTTTTTTCGAAAAGCTTAGTTTTCACTGGATTAAACATAAAAATAAAAAAAAGATATTTTTTTTGTTTTTAAATTCATCTGGATTAATGTGGACGTAGTCTTAAATTATTAAAAAGACAACTTCTTGCAGAGGGTTTTACTGTGCTTACTGTTATTCGCTGTTAAGCACAGCAAGCTATCATTACAAAAACGCTCTCTAAAAAGTTGCGTCTCAACTAATTTGAGAATTGTGCCTCCCATTAAAACCACCATCACTAAAAATACGCTAGTAGTCGACCCAGCTATCGACTAGTCAGATGTTAGACGGCTAGTCGATTAGTCGACCACCCTGGCACATCTGTAGTTGTTAGCATAGCACAATGCTAACATTGCAGCCAATTGGGAGTAAAGTCTCCTGTGTGCTTCACGTTAGGAGGAGTATTTGTGTGGAACGTGGTGTTGCTGTCAATATATAGCATCCAAATAAGTCACATAAGAGGTTGTATTTCGGTTAGGATGCTATGTGGACAGTAGACAACAGTGCAGCTCTCTAGGTTTTGGAACAGAGCCATTATGTATGAATCACCATGAATGTGTTTGAAATGTGTGTTTGTGGTCCTAACCTTTGTTTGGGTGGTTGCCAACAGCCTGTGGAGATGTGGCTGAGCAGATCAGGGCATCCAGTGGAGTGATAACCAGCCCTGGCTGGCCCTTTGAGTACCCATCTCGCATCAACTGCAGCTGGAACATAAGGGCCAACCCTGGAGAGATCATCACCATCAGGTAACGTCTCAACACAATACTGCAATATAGACAATATTCACCACTCCTCTAACATAATCAAGAGCTGAAAATATTTATAGTAGTGAGCATCATATTCATGATATGTGTAAATTAAGGCTCAACCACCCCTCTTTGCTGAATTATGGCCTTATTTACTGTAACTTTCTGCAGTGGTGGAATTTGTTTGCAAAGTAAGGCAAGCTAACATCTTTCATAGCATCTACACTAAAGCACTCTTGCTTGAGCTATAAACAATATTCTGCTTTCATAGATACAGATGTACAACACTAAAGATGTGTTTCCTTTTTATATTTGTCATTGCTTTTCAACATTTTGATATTTTGAATTCTGTGTCAGCTTGTGGGAAGGATGGTATATCTGTTTTTAAAGAGAGTAATTGCCACCTCACTTCTTTGAACTAGTTTTAACTTAATTTCTATATTTGTTTCTGCATCTGCTCGGTCTTGTCTCAGACTGAGCATTTGTTTGCGTCTTTATCCAAACATGGTGTCCATGGTAATGGCACAAAAATAGACCCAATTGGTATTTTTTTTCCAGAGGATGTGTTTTTCTGGTAAACACAGCAACCTCACTAAGTCTGCCTTTGAGAACCATGTGCACCCTTTCTTATAAAGATGATTGGCTAAATTTGAGACACACATTTGGAATAGATTCTACCAGTTTTAAAATGTCCGTTTTTAATGAGACTTTTTTTATTGTATTAATGTCTCTGGGCGGTTACTACATGACTTTAAACATTTCTTTACTAACAAATCGGTGGTTCTTTTAGTTTCCAGGACTTTGAGATTCAGAGCTCACACCGATGTGGTTTGGATTGGATCTCCATTGGAACCTATAAGAACCTGGATGGGTACCGTGCGTGTGGCTCATCCATTCCGGCCCCATACATCTCTTCACAGGATCATGTGTGGATCAAGTTCCACTCTGATGACAGCATGACTGGAAAGGGCTTCAGGCTCTCTTACATAACAGGTAGGACTTGCTTTTTATATCCCTTAAGATACGGCTGCATCAAGATGCACTTGAGTAGCTGTCTCACTGTGTGGTGCTACCATGGGACACTCACGTGCATGCTCTCTGCCTCAAGCTGTATTTGGTTACTAAAAAAACGACCTGCTTTTCATAAACGCTCGACACTGTTCTTTCCAAAAAGATGTGATAAGCTTAAGTAATTAGTGACACTATTACTATTGCTTTAACTTGGGGATAGGTATTCCAACAAACCACATGCCTTGCATCAGCCTTGCTGAATAAATTAAAGTCCAAGCAGTAAAGCATCAGCTCCTCATTACTGTACTTTCAATGAATGAATGAATCTGTGGTGCTTTGTACAACACTTGTCGTGTAGAGGTAATAGCGGCGCTTGACGCTGGCATTGACACCCCCCCCACGCAAGTCATATGGAAGCCGCTATAGTATTAAATTTTGGGCATGAGGGCACCTACACAATAGTTTACACTGTGTCAAAGAATGCTGTGAATTAATTGATTTCAATGGTAGGGTAGAAAGCCCAGTTGTGAAATCCTTTTCTCTGTATATCTGCTTGATTTGAAACATACTCGACTCGTTCCACACCCCCTTAAAACTCTGATGGAGCATTTGATGGAAAGGAATACACAATTACCTTAACTTATCATACACCATTTGTGCCACAGAGAGGTGTGCTCTTTATTTTCTAAGCAATTTGATGTACGATTTTCACCTGGCAGAAGATAAAATGGGAAAAAATACCATAAAATCTATGGCATTGAAAGAAGGGACCCAAGCCATGTCTAGTGACCAGGAAATAAAAGACTTGGAGGTAGGCTCTTTTGACTTGGGCCAGGAAGCAACCACAGAGCAACGTGCTGAAAACCACTCAGAACACCCTAGCAACCACACAGTACTGCCCTGGCAACCAGCCAGAGCACTCTAGCTTCATGGTGGCAAGTTCATGGTGTGGTTCACCACTTAAAATTCTAGTTATTGCAGTGCTAATAATTTGGAGAACTTCTTACGGTACAAGAAAGTATTCTCAGAGAAGCAATCCCATTCTGTGCTATAGTGATGCTGTATATATCATTTGTCTATTAAAGCTGCCGGAAACTTGCTTTCTGCTGTTGCTCATGTTGTTAAACATCCTGTAAAATAGATCTCCAATAAAATAGAACAAATGTGTTTGTAATTTGTAGGGAAATCAGAGGAAGTGAGTTGCAAGCCGGACCAATTCCATTGCACTAATGGAAAGTGTATCCCGGAGTCGTGGAAGTGCAACACCATGGATGAATGCGGGGATAACTCGGACGAGGAGCTATGTCTGCAGCCTAACCCCTCCGCATTCTTCTCCTTCCAGCCCTGCGCCTTCAACCAATTCCCCTGCCTCTCACGCTACACCCGCATCTACACCTGCCTGCCAGAGTCCCTCAAATGCGATGGCAGCATTGACTGTCAGGACCTGGGTGACGAGATTGACTGTGATGTGCCCTCCTGTGGCGAGTGGCTGCGCAACTTCTATGGCACTTTCAGTTCACCCAACTATCCTGACTTCTATCCCCCTGGTAGTAATTGCACCTGGCTGATTGATACTGGTGACCACCGAAAGGTTATCCTACGCTTTATGGACTTTAAGTTAGATGGCACGGGCTATGGCGACTACGTTAAAGTCTATGATGGGTTGGAGGAGAACCCCAGGCGTCTGTTGCGTGTGCTGACGGCCTTTGACTCTCGAGCCCCCGTTGCAGTAGTTTCATCATCAGGACAGCTTCGGATCCATTTTTACGCAGACAAAATCAACGCGGCTCGAGGCTTTAATGTTACTTATCAAGTAGATGGCTTCTGCCTGCCATGGGAAATCCCATGTGGAGGGAACTGGGGCTGCTACACTGAGCAACAGCGCTGTGACGGCTACTGGCACTGCCCCAATGGCCGGGATGAGCTCAACTGCAGCAACTGCCAGGAGGATGAGTTCCCGTGCTCGCGAAATGGCGCTTGTTACCCACACTCTGACCGCTGCAACTACCAGAACCGCTGTCCGAATGGCTCAGATGAGAAGAATTGCTTTTTCTGTCAGCCTGGGAACTTCCACTGCAAGAACAACCGCTGTGTGTTTGAAAGCTGGGTGTGTGATGCACAAGATGACTGTGGGGATGGGAGCGATGAGGAGAGCTGCCCGGTAATCGTACCCACAAGAGTCATCACTGCCGCTGTAATTGGAAGTCTAATTTGCGGCCTGCTTCTGGTGATTGCTCTAGGCTGCACCTGCAAACTCTACTCACTCAGGATGTTTGAGCGCAGGTAAGCAAAAATACAGAATTTTCACACATAAAATTGTGCAGATAGCTAATCAGTTTGTTAGTGCAGAAACCCAGAAAGTAATCTTTCGTTTACTTGAAGTGCTGGGCAACCAGAAGTAAAACCATCTCCACAAATTTATCAGATAGAATCACCTGATCCACAAATGCCATGTGACCGTTCCCTCTATATTAGAACTCCTTGCAACAGGCAGGAAAAATACATTACACCGTGAAAAGCCCCTTCAAAAATGGGGCTCTAGTAAATCATCTACGATAGTTAAATGAAACATTTGTGGTTAAGTTGCTTGCAATTTTTTATTTTTTTTTTTTTATCCGAATACACCGCTACTTTTGAATGGCTGTCACTAGAGATGAATGCTTTATTGCCTTTTCGTGTGCCGAAAAGTTGGCAACCCTAGTGTAGTTACGGCATCTACCAGCAGGGGCTAACTGACAAAGCTGACATGCCAAACCTTGACCCCTGATCAGATGCATAAAAAATAATTGTTAAAGGGTTACAATTCTTGCTTTTGTGACTTTCTTTCCTTGAGGACTACCAAGATATTGGTTTGTTCCTTTTCAGGTCATTTGAGACCCAGCTCTCCAGGGTGGAAGCTGAGTTACTGAGAAGAGAAGCTCCTCCCTCTTACGGACAGCTAATTGCTCAGGGCCTGATCCCCCCAGTGGAAGATTTTCCTGTCTGCTCTGGAAATCAGGTAATGGAAGCTAAATAATTTGGTTTTTAACCAAATTAGTCCAAAGGAGTCTTGATTTTAGGGCTGCATTATATGATTATTTTGATATATAATTAATCCTTAATTATTTATGATTAAGCAGATAAAAAAGTCCATTATTTCCTGTATTTTGTTAATTAAAAAAACTTAAATAATTGAATGCTATACATTGTATACAAAAGGGTTAAATTATGAATGTTACAATTAGATCTGTCAGAATTAACGCATTGATTTTTCTTAAATCACGATTAATGCAATTACTGTTAATACAGCATAAACACTGATTAGAAGGGCAAACCTTTGTGATGTGTCCGCCCGGAGTCATCATTACACTTCACATCACAAACACACACAACAGCGCTTCTGTGTCAGTGATACAATGATGGGGAAAGGAACTCTTAATGCTATTTGATGTTTAAACAAGCCCAGATGAGACTTGTGATAGAAATCAAGTATTTTTCTGCCTAAGTAAGGCACATTTTAATTACCACAGAAGCACGTCAAGTCTTAACTCACCAAAATGCAGAATGAGTTTTTGTCTTCAAGCGCTTTTCATGTGGAGTTCAAAAAGGCACTTGACACCGGCGTTGCAGCCCTGTCGCGAATCATGAATGAAGCTTCACAATTGCTGTAACAAAGCAGATAACCACAGTCTACTGGCAAATTAATATTGTGGAGGATGAGAGTTTAAGATTTAATGCCCATTGCAATGAAAATGCAACCTATGTGGGGACTAGTTCTTTCAGTTAGTCAAACTCCCACTCAGACATTATGAACCGTTTAATGTTACTTTAATTTATGCTATTTTTGTGCATTTCTATCTTTATACTGTGGAAGGATATGTTTGGAAAATTTTAATAAAGCATTAAATTGTTACATATATATTTTGTTTTCTTTCGCAAGATGGAAATAAATGCATTTTGACAGGAAAAGAATATACAGTTGAAGTCAGAAATTTACATACACCTTATCCAAATACATTTAAACTCAGTTTTTCACAATTCCTGACATTTAATCATAGAAAACATTCCCTGTCTTAGGTCAGTTAGGATCACTACTTTATTTTAAGAATGTGAAATGTCAGAATAATAGTAGAGAGAATTATTTATTTCAGCTTCTATTTCTTTCATCACATTCCCAGTGGGTCAGAGGTTTGCATACACTGTGTTAGTATTTGGTGGCATTGCCTTTAAATTGTTTAACTTGTGTCAAACGTTTTGGGTAGCCTTCCACAAGCTTCTCGCAATAAGTTGCTGAAATTTTGGCCCATTCCTCCAGACAGAACTGGTGTAACTGGAGTCAGGTTTGTAGGCCTCCTTGTTCACACACGCTTTTTCAGTTCTGCTCACAAATTTCGGATTGAGGTCAGGGCTTTGTGATGGCCACTCCAATACCTTGACTTTGTTGTCCTTAAGCCATTTTGCCACAACTTTGGAGGTATGCTTGGGGTATTGTCCATTTGGAAGACCCATTTGCGACCAAGCTTTAACTTCCTGGCTGATCCACACAATTTTCCTTTCTCATGATGCCATCTATTTTGTGAAGTCCACTAGTTCCTCCTGCAGCAAAGCACCCCCACAACATGATGCTGCCACTCCCATGATTCACGGTTGGGATGGTGTGCTTCGGCTTGCAAGCCTCACCCTTTTTCCTCCAAACATAATGATGGTCATTATGGCCAAACAGTTCAATTTTGGTTTCATCAGACCAGAGGAAATTTCTCTAAAAAGTAAGATCTTTGTCCCCATGTGCACTTGCAAACTGTAGTCTGGCTTTTTTATGGTGGTTTTGGAGCAGTGGCTTCTTCCTTGCCGAGCAGCCTTTCAGGTTATGTCAATATAGGACTTGTTTTACTTTGGATATAGATACTTGTCTCCCTGTTTCCTTCAGCATCTTCACATGGTCCTTTGCTGTTGTTCTGGGATTGATTTGCACTTTTCGCACCAAACTACGTTCATCTCTAGGAGACAGAATGTGTCTCCTTCCTGAGTGGTACGATGGCTGCATGGTCCCATGGTGTTTATACTTGCGTACTATTGTTTGTACAGATGAATGCGATACCTTCAGGTGTTTGGAAAATGCTCCCAAGGATGAACCAGACTTGTGGAGGTCCTGTATAGGCCTACCTTCAAACTCCATGCCTCTTTGCTTGACATCATGGGAAAATCGAAAGAAATCAGCCAAGACTTCAGAAAAAAAAAAATGTGGACCTCCACAAGTCTGGTTCATCCTTGGGAGCATTTTCCAAACACCTGAAGGTATCGCATTCATCTGTACAAACAATAGTACGCAAGTATAAACACCATGGGACCACGCAGCCATCATACCGCTCAGGAAGGAGACACATTCTGTCTCATGGACAGAGGACAAAGATCTTACTTTTTAGAGAAAAGTTCTTTGGTTTGATGAAACCAAAATTGAACTGTTTGGCCATAATGACCATCATTATGTTTGGAGGAAAAAGGGTGAGGCTTGCAAGCCGAAAGACACCATCCCAACTATGAAGCATGGGGGTGGCAGCATCATGTTGTGGGGGTGCTTTGCTGCAGGAGGGACTGGTGCACTTCACAAAATAGATGGCATCATGAGGAAGGAAAATTATGTTGATATGTTGTTTCAATAAGACATCAGCCAGGAAGTTAAAACTTGGTCGCAAATCAGTCTTCCAAATGGATGATGACCCCAATCATACGTCCATATTTGTGGCAAAATGGCTTAAGGACAACAAAGTCAAGGTATTGGAGTGGCCATCACAAAGCCCTGACCTCAATCTGATAGAAAATTTGTGGGCAGAACTGAAAAAGCGTGTGCGAGCAAGGAGGCTTACAAACCTGACTCAGTTTCACCAGTTCTGTCTGGAGGAATGGGACAAAATTCCAGCAACTTATTGTGAGAAGCTTGTGGAAGGCTGCCCAAAACATCTGACAAAAGTTTAACAATTTAAAGGCAATACTACCAAACACTAACAAAGTGCGTTTCAAGTAAAGAAGGGAGACCATTTGTTCATAATACTTTACATCAACATATGTTAGCTTTGTTCAGAAAGTTTTAACTTATTTTAATGAATATCGCTTGAGTGATATGAACTTAACCTCTAAAAAGTTACGGACGTGATACAGCACTGAAATGCAGCGACATCTTAAATGTGGCTCTAATGTAAAAAAAAAAAAAAAAGCACTGTTATGACAAAGTGTGCATTCTTTTTCAGATAATACCATGTCTCACTGGAAAATGATTTTTGTTAAAGTGAAAAAGTGAGTCCTTCGATCCCTCTTTGGCAATTATAAAATATGGCTGTTTGAAAATGTTGTTTTAGAAAAGGTGCACCCCTCATGTGAGGTGGATAAACTATGCCATTTCCTAAAATAAATCCATTATAGTACTAGAAAACAGTAATATATCTAAATGAACTATTTAAAAGGGGGTTCGTGCCTTTGCTCAACTTTATTTTTCCATGGTATGGTTGGCATTTTTGTGGAATTGCTCAAATGTGTTTAAATGGAGAATGTTGTGAAAACATTACGTAAAAAAGTTAACCAAAATCAGTTATGCATTGCATTTATTGCATAAATATTTTTTGTGCCCCAAAGCAAAATGTGTCCGTTTAGTGTCAAAGATTTTGATACTATTGCTTCAGGATTCATTTTTAATGGATTTTAATGTGACCTTAACATTTCAGGCTTCTGTTACTGCATTATTTGCTGTTCTTTCTTTTCTAGTATAGCATAATATAACACTCCCTCTTTGTTCTTTCAGGCATCTGTTTTGGAAAACCTCCGACTGGCAGTTCGTTCTCAACTGGGCTTCACCTCAATCCGATTCCCCACCACGGGCCGCCATGGTAACATCTGGAGACGCTTGTTCAATTTCACACGTTCGCGGCAGTCTGGTTCTTTAGCCCTGGTTTCTGCGGACACTGAAGAGGGACCTGCTGGCAGCGGTACAGCACTTGAGCCGGAGCGACTCTGCTCTCACCGCGGACTCCTGCCCCTGGACTCCGATGACACAGATACCGAGAGCGAGCACCATCCCCGCAGGGATATCCCTGGAGCTGTTGGAGGCCTAATGGCCCCGCTTCCACAAAAAACTCCCCCTACTACAGCGGTGGAAGCCATTGTGTCTGTCTCTGCCAGCTCCGCTCCACTTGTCAGCCGTGAGAACAGCATCTCTGAGAGTATCTCAGAAAGTTCGGGAGTGAACGGACCTTCGTGTACCTCTGCCTCTACTGGGAGGAGCCCTTTCAGCAGTGCTCTTAGCCGGGTCAGCCGCAGCCTCCGCTGGATTCGCTTCTCCCTAGGTCGCTCTGGGGATGGCGGATCGAGCAGCATAGGGCAAAATCACAGCCCGCTGCGTCAGCTGGAACAGGGAAGTGCAACCTGCACTGGTGTCGGCATCAGGGGTGAGGAAGAGGACGATGTGGAGCTCCTTATTCCCATCTCAGACGCCGGATCTCTGGACAGTGATGAGAGTTCCAGGCCCCTGCTGGAACCAGGCCTGGAGCAAGCCTTGGGGCCTCACCTGGTCTCCACAGTGGTCTCTTTGAGAGGGCGGCTGGTGGGCAGGGATGGCCCCTGTGAACACTGTGGAATAGTCCACACAGCGAGGATCCCTGATGCTTGTCTAGAGGCAATGGCGAAAACAGAAACAAGTGATGATGAGTCACTGCTGCTATGTTAAGACTCTGAGGAATTCCCTGACTTGGTACATGACCCATATGACTCTGAAACACTCCCCTGCTCACAGCTTGCCATTTCTTTCGTCCCCTCTAGTGGAGCGGAGGTTGAATATCTTTAGATGCGTGTCCTCTGAGAGCTTCAGAGTTCAGGTACTTTTAAAGACCGCTCTGTATGTCATACAGAAGAGTACAAGAGCTCCCTGGTCCCCCCTCCACCCCCTCCACTGTGCAATATTATTATTCGTTGAGATGTTTACCAGGTCAAAGTCTATTTTTCTGAAGTCAAATTAAGGTCACGTAGTGCAGAGGGCGAGCCACTCTACAGTTCTTAAGCCGGGAAAGCAGCGCAAAAAATTTCTAACCTGCACGGTGTGGAACAAAGATAGACTGAACATTCGACCGCTGCCAGAGATGTTACCTTACCTTTAAGTTATTTGTCATTTGATGTCAGACATTTCTGTTGCATTTAAATAATATTCACCCAAAAATGAAGATTCTGTCATTTATTCACCCTCATGTCACTCTTTCATGGAACACAAAGGGTGACATTTTTGCTGAGATTTCTAAGCGGCTCTTTTTCTTACAGTAAAATCATATAGTGACCAGAGCCGTTCAAGCTTCTAAAACCACAAAAAAAGGACCATAAAAGTAGTCCGTGTGACTCGTAAAGCTATACTCTAAGTCTTAAAGCATATGATTGCTTTGTGTGAGGAACAGATAGAAATTTAAGTAGCCTTTTATCATTACTAACTTTCAAATCTCATTTGTGTTGGTGCACATTCAAAAATGGCATGTTAAAGGAAAATTCTGGGTTCAATTTAGGTAAAGCTCAATCAGTAGCATTTGTGGCATAATGTTGATTTCCACAAAAAATAATTACGAAGCATTCCTCTTTTTCTTTTTTTCCAAAAATTCAAAATTGCGGTTACCGTAAGGCACTTCTAAAGGAAGCTAATGGAGCCGGTCTATAAACACTAAAATACACTTTGTTTCAAAAGAATAGCAACATGATGTAAACATTATACCTGTTAACATGATTTTAGTGTAATTAAAATGGCTTACGCAACTTATCTGTGTTATATACAATATTACAACTTTGTTGCCATGACACCAGGACCCTGTAATCCCGGTTTTAGATATAAGTTAGTTAGCGATTTTTATCACACTAAAATCATGTGAACACGTATAATGTTTGTCTTATGGCTATACTTTTGAAGCCCCATTCAATTCCATTATTTTTTATTAAATAAACGATTATACTATTACTTTTTAAGAAACGAGGGATGAGCCAGAATTAGTTTTGTAGGAATTTATGTTATGCCACAATTGCTGTTAATTGAGCATAACTTGTTTTAAACCGGGAATATTCCTTTAAAGATGTTACATAAGGTTTGACATCAGTAATATGAAACATCATTGGTTCTTGCTTGTCAACGATCAGCATTAACATCACACTTTTATTTATTTTTTCTGGACACACCATGTTTGAATGTAAGAAAACATAACAAAACATAAGATTTGAGAGCTGTGCTGCCCTACAAAGGAAAAATCCAGTTACTGTGCCAACACTGAAACTGGGAAAACTGGCTTCAAGGTATTTCGCTTTTAGTGTGAATTTTGTAATTAGTGCAGCTTTCACATACGATTTTTTCTGAATCTGAGCATAGTTGAGCCAAATCTGTCTGTAAAGGGACAGATTGTTGTCTTAGAGCCCCAATTTTGGTCATAACTACATTTTGACAAAATATGCACAGTAATGTGGTGAAAGATGGACTACTTTTATGGTACTTTAATGGTGCATGGTAATCATTTTTGGAGCTTAACAGCTCTTGCCCCCATTCCCTTTCTTTGTGTGCAAAAGAGCAGCTTGGACATTCTGCAAAACATCTTTTGTGTTCCACAGAAAAATAAGTCATACAATTAAGAAAGAAACGAGAGTGAGTAGATGACAGAATATTATCTTTTGGGTGAACTGTTCCTTTAAACTTCTAGCAAAAAGTGGAAGATCACATAAAATAATAAAAAATGGTACATTTGTTGAGCTTAATGTGAGTTTGGTCCCTGCTAGAGTGGTTGTAGGTTTGTTACACACGATTATGGCTGAGGGACATTTATTTTTAACAGAGTATAATCTGAGAGGGAGCTAATATTTTTAAAGAAAAAAATAATGTACTGTATAACAGCCACTTTTGTTTGTTGTATTTATTGTTTTGTTACCATTAACTTTTTGGTAACCTTAATGTTTTGGTACTGAGAATTCTTGTGTGAGTGTGTATATTTATTATTGGTTTTCATTTCAATAGCGTTTACTTGAAAAGCATGTCCAGCTGTCTTGTGATTTTGTTTTTTCCATTTCATAATGCGGTGTTAATATATCTATACACACATGCACAAACACACAAATATATGTATATATATAAAGAGAAAAAGAAAGCTGTTTACTGCACTAAGAGAATAAAAAAAAGTGTTCATTCCACTTGTGTAATTTTTGTTTTCTAATATTTGTACCCTATATTTTGCATGTGCTGTTTTAAATGAGAAGACAGAGTATAATTTGTGGAGTGATCAAGACTAAGTGTTGTTAACCACAAGAGGGTGTTGTGTAGGTCGGTGATTTTTGAACATTTTATATAGTTTCTTAAAGGTAACCTCCCCACCAAGTGCACACCATTATGTTTGCTAATTAGATAAAATAATTGGAGGCTATATACTACTTTAGGAGCAATAAAGCCATAAAAAACTAATCATTTTAATGAACGTAATCATGCTCTGGAATTAGTTTTTGGTCTAGCAAGGTTAGCAGCTCCTAAAATATGTTTTCTGAAAGATCCCCAAACACCCAAAGAGTCTTAATGGTCTATGATGAATTTTCTGGACTTCATCGAGAGTTTTTAAGCATCTCAAAAGGTGATCAAAAGACACTGTGATGATAATATAGATGATTTTTTTGGGAAATTATGTAGGCTATTTTCACTGCTAACCCTGCTGATATAATCACACTAAGGTGGAAACTGATCTGTTTCCTGTGAGATTTTTTTTTTTTTTTTTTAAATCTTACAAGCTTTTCATCTATCGACCTCAGCCTATATGCTGCCTTATAAGTTACTGTGTTACAAGAATATCTGTACAACAAGTACTTTGTGGGTAATTCATATATAATGCTCTGCGATGTACTGGTAAAAATTTCAAGTGATCATACATCATCAGCTTTTCCCTTTTTAAATGTAAAGACAGGCAATATTTCAATTATATATATTAAATTAGGCAATATTTAAATGATGCAGTTATAAACAACACATGGAACTTTGCAGGGTTTTCTAACACTGTGCCGTTCTAGCGTTTTATCATTTTTAAACTGTCTGATCTAAAATCGGTCTGTGCTTGCTGAAATGCGAAGCACTGCCCCAAAGTGGCTAAAGCAGTAAGTGTTGTTTGGCGTATATGGGCACGTGTGGGTTCAGTTTTCCTGGGGAGATGTCCACGGACAGGTGCCAAAAGAGCGTTGGCTGCACAGGCTGTAAAGTGAAGTGACCCCAACACAAACCTAAATATCAGTGGAGTAAAATCGTCACCCTTGACGCTCCCTTGTTCCCCATGTCTTGAATCAGTTTTTATATGAAACCACAGGAAATTTACTAATTCGTTGCTCTCCAAAAAAGACACTGTCACTCATCTTGATTAATGAAGATCTGAATAAATTTATTCTTACCAACGATCTTGTCATACCTTTCTTCCACCTTAATGTTATTATGACATTACTAGAGTTATTTTCATCACTTTATTGCTTCATCTCTAGTAATTGTTAACCTATAATTTGCTGTAAAGTAACATTTTCTCACCTCAGAAAATACACATTCCTGTATGAAGGTAAATCAGTAGCAAAACTTGAGAGCTTGCACATTTGGATTTGAGAACATGTACAATAAATGTGTACTGGTAAGTTGAAATTTACACTTACAGCACAGATGTGAAAACTTGTAAAATAAAACTTTGAAGTAGAATGTTGCAATCTGCACTCACAGACAATAGTTCAAAGCTTGTGTTCTGAATTCCCAATTGCAGACAAGTAGTCACAAATGTGTAAAATTAAATTCACATAAATACAACGACAGACAGAATCTTTTTACTTTTGTACTTTAATTCATTTTTGCAGTACAACCACAAATCGGCACTTACGACCTCTCAAATCTGGCTCTGAACTAAATCTTCATGCCTTGACTTTTGCAACTGCTTTTGTGAAAAACCTGTAGCAAAACTCTCTTGTGCACTTGTAAATACTGATGCAATTGAGCAAGACCAGTGTTTGGCGGTGGAGGGGACAATAAAGTCCTTTTATTGATTGATGCCTAGTCAATGAAATGGAAAGTTTTTGTACGCGATGACGTCACACCACAGCGCCAGCCCGCGCCTTTTTGTTAGGGCAAAGCAGAGCCAGTATTATGGGTTAACTGCCTTTTCAGCAGATTCGTTCAATGTGAATGTGAGTTTTGCTACAGGTTTTTCGCAAAAGTATGGAGATAGAATTGCATATTAATATACAAATGGAAAGAGATTTTCAATTAGAAAGTTGGTTCACAAATAAATTGAATGAGATCCACAAATAAATGTAAGGAGTTTCACAGAAATTAAATGAATTCACAAAAAGAATGAGATTTATAAATATATTTTAGGAATTCCACAAAAATAAAGTGAATTCACAGATAAATAAAATGAGATTTGCAAATAAAATGTTACAAATATATTTTTAACTCATTCATTTGCAAATTGCACGCATTTATTTGTGAATTGCTTCCTGTGCGTTTGTGGATCGCTACACGCATTTGTCAATTTTGAAACAAATCTAGCATCAAGATGTGCACACAAATCTACAAATAGGTGGGCTCCACCCATCATCTACTCAAGCCAATAAAACCAATCACACTTCGTTTTACTATCAGGGCAGGACCAGAGTCACAGTGCTCTCATGAGCATGGAATCAAGTACATACAGATAAGCTCCAAGGCCACAAACTTTTAAAGAAATGGACGCCATCAGAGGAATACTGTGATTTAAGGTTCGTATAATTTACTTTCGGTTATAAACGTGGTGTCTTGTTAAATGTCAACAGCTGAGAATTACCCATTTGTAGAGTGTCCTGATCATTAGCTTTATTGCTAACCTGGATGGCTGTATGAGTCTACTATTTTAATTTTAACCAAGTTTCTTGACTGATGTGTCATCAAAACCTTTAGTACAGATAATGCCTTTATAAAACATGAATCATATTAGATGATCTATGGAGCAAAAACCATAAATGAATACCCTATATTACACAGTGTACAAGATCTGCTATGGCATTATTTTGGTTTCACATTGTTAATGTATTTAATAAAAGCAGTTGTAAGGTAATATTTATTAGAATTTAACATTTTTGCACTTTTTTGCATTTGTGTGAATGTTTTAGGAGGTACTATTACAGGTTCCCTTTCTAAAATACAGCATCATGTTCTGACAGTGATAATTGACTCAGTTATTGCCATCTTTTTCAAATGTTTCCCCTGTGTACTGCTCATCAACTTGTCTCACCTGCTCCAAAACTCAGTGGTTCCAGCTCCAATACAGGACACCTTTTAAAACGTGTAATATGAGATTCTTTATTTTTCTGTTATGTCAGAATTCTTTTAAGTTACAATGTCATGTCCTGAAATGAAAGTGCAATACAAAATTTAAATACACCATAACATTGTCTTTGGGTTGACTTACTTAAAAATGAAAATTCTGTCATTTACTCACCCTCATGTTTTTTTTTAAAAACCTGTACCATTTCGTTTCATCTGTGGAATATGAGAATACATTGTAAAATGTAGATGCTGCTAATGAGGCTAAAATGAAAGCAAGGCTGTCAGTCCCTATCATTATTCCTGACATCTCCTTTTGATTGATCTCATTTGACAAAATGTTTTGTCACTTGACAAATCTTTTGAGTTCTATCAAGGCATTTTGAGGTAAATAGGTTTTAAAGAGTGTCTGTTGTAATAGTGGCGGCCCCCAGAATAAAATTAAATAAATCAATTAAATAATAACTGAACAAATAAATATGGGTGCCTGACAAGTGTAATTGAATGAATGAGACAAAAATGATAGGGTGCTGGTGGTTTGAGGCTTCAAGGATGCACAGGGAGTCACAAACGAGGGTATGGAGTAGGTCAGCAAACCTAGGTGATCACCTGGCACTTCAGACACTTGTATCCACCTTAACTCTGCTACAGAGCACTTCAGCGGGTCAGCAATCCTCTGCTACTCATGCCACTCCATTTTAAACATTGAGTCAATGGTTAGATGGTTTGGTCCATTCTTTGGATCCAGGCAAATAATGTTAAGCAATAGTTAGTACCTTTTTGTAGTACTCTTTGTTCTTTTCTCACTCCAGTGGCGTTGCTTATATCACACGTACAATGGGCAAACCTTCTCCAAGCACTAACTCTGTTCACCCCACACTTGTCTCACACACCTGGTGCACTCAAATGAACAGCCATTTTATACTCTTAGGTTTGGGATTGGCGGCGGATCCTTAAAGTGACAGGGCACATTTTCTCTCGACCACACTGTTTTTTTAACACTTTGAAGCAAGTCTGTTGGCTAAAAGTTATGATTTTTTGATTACAAATTACAGGTTGTCATGTATGTAACTACAAAAGACAATACATTTGTGTACATGTATTTACACACACAAACACTGGAATTGAACATTACAGCTGGAGTGCTTGTATTTTGCTCGAGTTTGTTGTGCATGAACATCCTCATTCCTACTTCATAGTGTTGTATCAGTTGTCAGGGATGGATACTCCTACTCAGGGTAAGAGCATTCTGCACAAGTGATTGGAAAAAATAACAGTTACACGTTAAAAACAAGTCCATTACTGTATAGAAAAATGATGTTACACAAACAAGATTGGGCCATGGAGCTATGTGATGTCTTCCCACCAGTAGCACAAAAATCCAACAACTGTTTCCATCTTTTTGTGATGTGGCATGGAGGGCGTGGTCATGGATTGGTCTGCAGGAGAGGGAGAGCGGTAAGGCTCGTCACCTGGCTCATAATTATCTCTAACACCTGTCTCTAATTATAGTGATGGCGGAGGGAGACCTAAAAGTCACGCCAGGTGACGAACCTTACCGCTCTCCCTCTCCCGCAGACCGATACATAACCATGCCCTCCATGCCACACTGATCTTTCGTAGTGTCTAGTAGTGTGTCTGTTTGGATCTGCCATGTAACATTAAGAGTAAATTAAAATAGCAGACTCATACAGTCATCCAGGTTAGCTATAAAACTAATGATCAGGAAAAAAACAAATGGGCAATTTTCAGCAGTCGACATTTAAAAAGACTTTACGCATGTTTATAACTGAGAGAAAATGATACGAACCTTAAATCACAGTATTCCTCTAATGGCGTCTGTTTCAAAATCAACAAATGCGTGTAGCGATCCGCAAATGCACGTGAAGCGATACACAAATAAATGCTGGCCAGAGTTGTGTTTTTGAGTTAAAAAATATTTGTAAATAAAAAATGTTTTATTTGCAAATCTCATTTTATTTATTTGTGAATTCACTTTATTTTTGTGAAACTCCTAAAATATATGCATAAATCGCATTCTTTTTTTTTTTTTTTTTTTGTGAATTCATTTAATGTTTGTGAAACTCCTTACATTTATTTGTGGATCTCATTCAATTTATTTGTGAACCAACTTTCTATTTGTGAATCTCTTTCCATTTGTATATTAATATGCAACAATTCCATCTCCATACAAAAGTCAAGGCATGAAGATTTAGTTCAGTGCCAGATTTGAGAGGTTGTAAGTGCCGATTTGTGGTTGTACTGCGAAAATGAATTAAAGTACAAAAGTTAATGTGTAATACAAGTTTGTGTTATTATAATTTTGAAGTGAAAAGGTAAAGTTAGACCCTTGGTGATTGACTCAAGACACCTTTGGGGTGCGGCCAACCTCAACTCAACAAAGCCTCCCCGCCTAGGACGAACCTCACACTTGCCTCTTCCTCTCTTCTCTTCGGCGCCCCTCTGCCCAGGTTACGCACAATGTAGAGTTCAGAAAAACTCAGAACGCAAAGTTCCGAAAAGAGTTTTCTTCTCTGCGCTATGACTCACACACTTGACGGAGATTCGCGATTCTCCCTTGCGAGAGGCCTCACTGCAAAGCCTGCCTCATCATTCCAGCAATTAAATACCCAGTGTCCACAATCTTAACAGAGGTCCAAATCATCGACGGAACAACCAGAACTTTCTACTGACCTGTTCAAAGAGCCAAAGTAATGCAAGGATAGGCAACTAAATGCAAGTACATCTCAAAACAGACTTTTGCTAGAAAGTGCTGGTGTTTTATTTAAATAATTTGGGCAACCTGATTGCAAATCAAGGTATATTAAATGAAGTACTGATGGTCCAGGGCATGGTCTATAGACTCCATAAAGTTCAATTTTCTCTGTACAGATCATTTCCATTCACCTTCTGTGAAACAGCTCACTCACCAACTGATTTATGTTTGTCTATGTGTTAGTTAGTTTTATGTTGTAGATTAGAAATAAAGTCTTGTTTGTATTCAAAAACCAGAAAAATAAAAAGACCAGAAAAAAAAAAAAAAAATGGCACTCCATGTCAAAAAGGTTGCCGACCCCTGCTCTAAACAGATGCATCATATCAACGTATCAGTGGCCGAGTGATCAGATGTACACCTTAATTCTTTCAATAAGTGAATTAATCATAATTCCCTTATTAAGCTAATTCCTTACATATAAATGTGAGTGGATACAACAAGTCTGTTGTATTACATATTTAATGATGGAGAATTCTTATTCAGTTTTTTATCTGATTATTTGTCATTTATCCTTCTTATAAGGGTGGTCGAATGCAGCTAATTCCATTACATAATGGTGGATAAATGCGAGTATATTTAAATCTGCCCATTACATTTAGTGTTCTATTATACAGTTCTTACATAGGTTAATTGAGCAGAATCATTCAATGTGAATTCATATTCTATTGCTGTGACATCTCATCAATTAAAAAAGATAGGCAGTATATAATTTTAGTTAGGAACTTTTTGACTGTGATTATGTTATTTGATTTGTCTGTCATTCAATTATTCTTATTAACACTAAAATACATAATCAGATGTTTTTTATACATTTTGTAAAAAAAGAAAAAAAAGAAAAAAGAAAAATCAGATGCTAGCAGGAACAAATTATTTACCCCCAGGGGGCACAGTAGTGGGGCAAATCTCAGGATTAAAATTTTTTTTGCCTTAACAAATAAATTAGCAAATGCTTCCATTTATTTCCCATAATAATATATTGAATGATGAATCATCATTATCACCATGTGCATACTAAATTAAAATCTAAATATTTTACAATGTATGAGGTAATGCACATTGGTCCACCATCTTCCTCTAAATGTAAGACACTCTAAAAATATTTTTCCGATTTACGCAGTTTTAATAATTAAATTATGTTAAAAATTACACAATTACATTTTTTAGAAATTTATGAAATTGAAATGTGGAAATCTTTTTTTTTTTGTCAAATTAGAAATTCAAAAATACCATCTATAGCCCTTTATACGTCAGTGAGCAGGTTTGGATCACACTGAGACACAAACACGGGAATTAGTAAATGAATTTTATTCTCTCAAAAAACAAAAACAAAACAAAAAACAATTAAAAATTCATATTGTGTGGCAATTTTCCCATCTCCATGAACCGACCAGCTCTTCAATCGACAACCAGTGTCTGTTGTGTTGAACAACATGACGAGAGAGAACATTGTCCGGTCCACTCCGACTTCAGAGTCTTTGTACAGCACCATTCAATGGGATCCATTTTTTTATATTGTTTTCTTTATAACAATAATAAAATAAAATATACTTGCAACCTTTTTTCCAAGTCAACCTTGAATAAATATAAATTATCTTTTTTACCTTCTTTTATCACCATGTGTTTTTGTTTTCTTTTGTCTGTTATTATTTTTTCTTTTTTTCTTTAAAAAAAAGATGAGTGCCAAGAGGTGGAATGTTGCGTTGAATGTCTGAACCATTGGCCACAAAACCTTGACCCCGACCTGAATCTGTGGATGACGTCAGATCAGGGAGACGGCGGAGCCTCTGGTCCACATGCACTGTACACAATACTGCGAAAAAATTCCCAGATGTCTCTATCAAAACATGCTGTATTACTCAGACGGTGTGCTCAATCCATGTTGCAGACCCTTTTCAACATGCTTGCTTAGAATGAATGAGCCATTCTTTTGTAAAGTGACAAAGTGGAATCATGACAGACCCATAAAATAATCTATAGCTCTGTCTCCACATGAACACTAATATGGCTGCCTCTGGAGAGAGAAACGTACAATTTTCACATAATGTTAGGCTCGTACATTTATTGTGTTTTCCTCAACCATCTCTTTCCCTCCCGTAGAAGACTGTTTTTTCCCCAATAATTATGAGATATAAAGTCTCCCCAGGCCACACCTGTGAGATCTGTAAAAATACAGAAGAATATTCTAAAGGATGACAATCACGTCTTTATCATTTTGCATTCAGTCTCTTTGAAAACCATGCACTAGAGAATTTCATATTAAAAATAATACAAACTGTTGAAAATGGCTGATCTGTTCATCCTTATCTATTTTTCTTTTTCTTTATTATTATTATTATTATTATTCATTTTTTTTGCTAGTTGCAGCCTCAAGAAAAATAACCTTACGCCTTTAAAAAAAAGAAAAAAAACAACAACTTTGCATCCATGCACAAAAAAAAAAAAAAAAAAAAGAAAGAAAGATTTCTCATGAATTTATACAGTACATCAACAAACAGAACATCATACTGGAGCACAAAAGAAAAAAAATTAGATTAATTCTGTTGTTTCATGAATCAAAAAGGAAATCTGGCCATTTCATTTGCTCATCATTGAACTTTGAAGATCATGTGGCAGTCTTTCTTGATGATGTATGGTACACATTCCCGCATAGACGTCATCTTTCTGAGGTTACCCTTTGTCTTTCCTATCCCACCTCAAATGCTTCTCTCTTTCAGGATAATCTTTTCACAGCTTGGCTCACAGTAATAGCTACAACATATCAAGTTCTATGTAAGAAACACTGACATCTCTTGAAATACAACAGAAAGTGAACAGCCAAAGTAAAATGGTATCTTCCTTTTCTAAATCAGTGCTTCTGTGAAAACTTCCTGTAGAAATCAGCTCACTTTTTCCTACATCCGCCTTGTAAAAAATCAGAACTCTGCCGTATCTCATTGGCTGCACCTCCTCAGCTGAAGGAGACTTCCTGTGGCTTTTGTTCCCTGCACATGACAGCAGCATACTTTTTTATTTTAGTTTATTTTTTGGCAGAAGGACGCAGGCCTTTCCATGGCCTCTCGTCGCACAGGCTCAGAGGACACAACATCAAGCATGCAGTGTAGCCAGGAAGTGACCCGTCGAGACTGTCTCCTTTCTGTCTGTAGCTGTAGCTACTCATGCCGCTCTCCGTCGCTCACCTCCTCGTGCTGCTACGACCGAACTTTGGAGCTGTCCAGGCCTGATTCTGAAGGTTTGCTACTTAAAGGTGCCAATGTCGGGTCCACCAATGAGGTGGGAGGGAAGAGCTTGTACCAGCCAATCACCATGTTGGTCAGCTCTAAATCGTCTAATAGGATCTGGGCAGCTCCCATGAAGGATTTGTGGTCCATGCGGCCATAGTCCCCCCAAACAATGATCTGTAAAGCAAGATGTGATTTGGTCAGAGAAGCAGTTTACAAATGGATGATGCAGTGCTAAATGGGTGAATCTCACGAAAACTGTTCTCACGAATATGTCCTAGTCATATTTAACCCCAAATCAATACAAAATAAATAAATCAATAAATACATAAAATGAAATAATATTTTACCTAAAAAAATGAAGCCTACATTTAGGACCATTTAAATGTTTTGCATTGTGACAATATTTTCAGGACACATTTTAACCCCCAATTCTCATTACTGCAACTTGTCCAGATGTTTTACTTTTACTATTTCCATTGTTTTCCATGATGATTCTCATTACCGTAACATGTCTGGATGTTTTACTTTTACTACTCCCATTGTTTTCAATAATAAATCTCATTACCGTAACACGTCTGTGCATTTTATTTTCAATATTTGTATTGTGTTGCATGATGACTCATTACCATAATGCATCAGGACATTTTACCTTTACTATTTCCATTGTTTTTCATGATGATTTTCATTACTGTAACACATCCGGATGTTTTATTTTACTACTCCCATTGTTTTCAATAATGAATCTCATTATCATAACACATCTGGGCATTTTATTTTTACTGTTTGTATTGTGTTGCATGATGCTTCTCGTTACCATAATGTGTCAGGACATTTTACCTTTACTATTTACACTGTGTTTCATGATGCTTTTCATTACCGTAACACATCCAGACGTTTTATTTTTACTATTTCCATTGTTTTCCATGATGATTTTCATTACCGTAACACGCTCAGACATTTTATTTTTTCTATTTCCATTGTTTTCCATGATGATTTTCATTACCGTAACACGTCCAGACATTTTATTTTTTCTATTTCCATTGTTTTCCATGATGATTTTCATTACCGTAACACGTCCAGACATTTTATTTTTTCTATTTCCATTGTTTTCCATGATGTTTCCCATTACCATAAAATGTCCAGATGTTTTACTTTTACTACTCCCAGTGTTTTCAATAATGAATCTCATTACCATAACATGTCCAGACATTTTATTTTTACTATTTGTGTTGTGTTGCATGATGATTCTTATTACAATAATGCATCAGGACATTTTACCTTTACTATTTTCATTGTTTTCCATGATTATTTTCATTACCATAACACGACCAGACGTTTTATTTTTACTATTTCCATTGTTCTCCATGATGATTTTCATTACTATTACACGTCTGGATGTTTTATTTTTACTATTTCCATTGTGGTGGGAAAGTTGCTTAATTGTCAAGAAAATAACGTCACAATGCAATAAATCCTAATGGTCCTAAAAACAGGCTTCATTTTCTTTAATGAAAATATTATTTCTTATTTTTTTCTATTTATTTTGGGGTGAAATATGACCTGGAAATGATTTTTGATAGGTTTTAGAGATGTACTCAAATATAACCGGGGTTGAATCCCAATTCGCATACTATCCTTATATGGTATGCAGGTTAAGATTAGTGTGTCCTAAATTACAGTGAGTGTGATTAGATTTTGTACTACTTCTGGAAGATTTTTGAAATATGGATGCATGCTTTTGGCCCACAAAACCAATTCAAACACACAATATTGCCTACAAACCCTTGCACAACACAAGAGAATATATGTGACTATATGAAAAAAGGGTCTTTGGTATCAAGACACAGTTTAATGATTTGGTAGTATGTGTAGTGTAGTATACATAGTGTACTGACTTACTATCTACTTTGCAATTACATACTTTGCATTAAATAAATTTGGGTGTATACAAATTGGGTATGCAAATCATCTTAGCATTATTACCTGCAAAACCTTCCCTTCAGGGTTCTCCTCAAATTGAAGCTGCTGTTGGTAAAGTGGATCCAGCGTTTTTCTCGCTGTCCGTGTTTTCTTCTTGTTGATACACTTGCCGTTCTCTAGCAGATATACTTTCACATAGGGTGCTGCAAAAGAATTACACCATAAAAGAATATCATATTTAAAGAAAGAAAACAGATGAATCATGATTGCTTTGCCAAGTGATTACTAAATAAAATCATCACATAGTCGGATGCTCCTATTTTGAGTGATTTTAGCTCCATGGAAATCCTAAATAATGCAAAGCACATTACTTGTACTCCAAAACAAGTAATAAAACTTACCTGGTGTCTGTTTGTTGCCTGGTTTGCCCACCAGACCTCTGGCCCGAATAACCTCAACATCTAGCCTCTCCTTCCTGTGGACCATACCAATCTGGATGTCACCTGTGAAGAAAAGCCACATCTAGACTCTTAGGCTTTGTTCACACTGCAGGAAAAATCAGATTTTTCCTCAAATCCAATTTTTTTGAGTGACTGTTCAAACTGCAAGTTATATGTGGCCAGATCAGATTTTTTCTGTTCAGACTACAGTCGCTTCTGCTATCATGTCCACATTAGTTGTCATGGTAACGCAGCAAACTTGCATATATTCACCATGCATGACATTTTAGCGATTGATGTTTTACCATTGATTATACTGTTCATGAGAGCAGTATCCAAATATGAACATTCTTCTCAGACAATGGCTTAAAAATGGGAGAGGTGGGAAATGCAATGTTTATTGCTGCTAGTTTTGTTGCTGCCTGTTTTAGCATGGACGTCCTGTATTTTGGCTGAAATTACGACGTCTTATACGGGAAGACAAGGACCCGCGTCCTGTGATGAATGCTCAAAATGCTCAAGTGCCCCTTATTCGCATGACATTCAATACTTTATTGCGTTGTGATTTCTCACAACCGGTATGGGCTACTGCACCTTAGCGCATCTCTTTGGGTAAGTTAAGCCAATGTCTGTATTATTATAAGAGGTTTGCAGTGCTTTGTGTGCCCTGTAACATTATAAATGACCTATGGGTATGTTTCATTCAGAAGTAATGATCTCTATGCCCTGTTTACCTTCCACTGTGAGAGTTTTATAGCGCTGAAATGTGTAATAAAACAGGATTAGCTAATTTTTTAAGTCATTTTTATTGAAAATTCTGTTTGTAACGATCCTACAGTGTAGCCATCATTATTGTATTAAATTCAAAGTGCCCTGTGAAGGCATTAATTATGCTGTTCGGAGCGCAGTATGTTTTCTCGTCACAAAATCTGACGTATAACAACCATCGCACACAGCAAATGACAAAAACCCCCACATGAAATCTGATCTGACCGTTCAGACTGATTTTAATCGGATTCCAAACCACCTACGAATGTAGTTTGGATGAGGCTTGTAAAAATCGGATTTAATGTGTTTTTGCCTGTTCAGACAAAAACCTTAACGGATTTGAGTGACAGCATCCAAAAAAATTTTTCTGCCTGTGTGAGCATAACCTTAGAGTTTCTTTGCAGAAACCATTTGATTAAAGGGGTCATGACATGAGAAATAAACAAAATTTCTTGATCTTTTGACATGTAAGAGTTCATGTACTATAAAAAACTTACTATAAGTTTCAGAACTCAAAACCTCCCCAGTGCATAATGAGCATTTAGTAAAGTAATGCAAAATGTGAAAAATTGGCTGTTGCCGAATTATCAACATTGCTGTTTCCGAAGGCGCGGTAAGTGCATGTAAATAAAGTGCTGACATCAAGCAGTGCAACTTAAATTGCAATTCTCATCCATTACAAAGCACATGTAAATATTATGTTTAGCTTACATGTTATGGTGATGATGTTAGCCAGTCATATAAGAGGCATTTACATTGAAGTCTTATAGGAAAAGCAACACTCAAACCACATGTTTAAATCAAAGAGAAAGTGAAAAATGTTTTTTTTATTATTATTAAATTATGTTTTTGGTGCAAAAAAAAACAAAAAAACCTCACTAACATTATAAGTGGACATTAGAGAAAATAATACCATAAAAATATGAAACGGCCCTTTTATTTAAAAAAAGTTATTACAGTTATTGCATGAAGATAGGCTGTGTTTTGTAAGGACAGACCATCATATTTTTGGCACAGATTTCTTATGCACTACAGTGTTCATGTTAATACATAGAGAACTGTACCGCTGTCCTTACCCATAGGAGGCGTGGCCAGCGTCTGTCTTCCTGCCAGCTGGGCGGGGCCAAGACCATCCAAAAACTCAGTGAACTGGCTGTCTGATGAGATCTTCACCCCAGGGAATATGAGACTGTACAGAAAACAGACATAAAATCAGTCAACCACATGCTATTGGCTTCATTTCATTGCAAATATAATCACTGACACAAACCCAGGGAATCAACAATGGCAAGTGATTGCAAGATATAAGGTCCATACAGAACAAGATTTTGACATTTTGTGAAGAAAATGTTGCTTGTCCAACTGCGTGTTGTAGGAGTTTCTATGCGGTTACTAAGCTGTCAGCAGTGTTTTAACGCATCGCTATGTGGTTGCTAAGGTGTTCTGGCTGGTTCCCATGTGGTTGCTCACTGGCCCAAGACTAAAGTGTCCTCTAAGTATCTCTGATATTCCAGTCCCTAGATCTAAGTATAAGTAATAGTAATTGTGAGGCTTGACTTAGCAAACAGCAGTAATTTGTTTGCATGTTAATGTAATCCTTAAAGAGAGATGAAGGTAAACAGGTCTGGCTCATTGTCCATAATGAGGGCTCAAGCTCGAGACTCAACCCGAGCTCTAAATACCCGCCTGATCTTTACTTGAATTGAGTATAGTAATAAACAGATATAATGTGAAGTTGAAGAATTGTTGCAGCAGTGAGGTAAGCAGCGGGTTATAAATGCTTACTCTAGCATTGTGATTTGTTGGTTTAAATGAACACGCTCCTCCTGAACTTCGTTAGGAAACTCCATTTATTTTATTTAGAATGGTGTCATGGATGTCGCAGCACTTACTTTCCAGGTTTTGCCTTTTCACCGTCTTCTGTGGTCTCTCGGCTGGGCTGCCGTGTCATTCTGCTCTTCATCTCAACTGCTAAACCCGTCTCCACACTCCGCTGGATCGCCAGACGCACCGGCTTCTTCTTCTTACCCTCCTCTGAAAATGACAGAAGGAGAAGGGGAGATGAGGAAATGACAGTAAGTGCATGAAACTTCTGCCTTTTCTGCAACTGGCCAACAAACAGGTAGTTTGTTCACACTATTGGTTGAGCCAGAAGTTGACATTCTGGACCACTCAGAACAGAGCATTTGAAAGCACGACAGAGTCAGTGTTTACACTCTTCAGGAAATCAACCTATGAATTACTTATCTCTGCATATTAAGCTGGAATAGGAGAAAGTATTTTAACACCAAATTTCACATTTCACACTTCAACTTCAAGACAAAAAATAAAATAAAAACATATGTTTGACAAGCACTAAATGAGAAGCTAAAACAAAAATACAAGAGAAATATTGTGACCAGCAGGGGGAGTCAGAGTGCCTTTCTGAGCAGCCGTATCTATCTATCTATCTATCTATCTATCTATCTATCTATCTATCTATCTATCTATCTATCTGTCTGTCTGTCTGTCTGTAAGGTGGTCTAATGATACATCCTCACCTAGAATTAAACATCCAGCCTCAACAGTCAAACTTCAGTGAAACTAATTGAGCGTTAATGACACAAATATTTTGAACCATTTGTGCAGTCTTCACCATTAAACAGTTTCAGACATCAATACAAATGTAGCCATGTCTTCCCTTTCAACACAACATATGCTGCTGTATTCCAACCTAAAGTCAAAATACACTGAAACATTTTTGAAAATGTACTTAATTTTTATTCTGCAAGTTAATTATAATGGTAAAAAAATTAAGTAAAATCTACTTAACTTCAATAATTAAAGTGAGTAAATTTAACTTAAATATTTCAGTTAATACAGTAACGTTTCCGTACAAATCTGTGGCCTGTTGCACGAAGCTAGTTGAACAAACTCAGAGTAAGTTTCAGGTTGACAAAACCAGATAAAGCCAAACCGGTTTTGATCGGTTTCAGCAATCTCAAGAAGCTCGGTACAAACGTTCTCTGTCAACTCAGAATTTGATCCCGAGTTCGTGGTTAACCCTGAAGCTCGTGCAACTGAATGAGTGACGTTTGCCACGAACAGCCAATGGGTGAAGCTTGTAGAGAGTCAGCGCGATTTACTTCACATAAGACATTCAGCGTGATTTATGTCTCCGCTAAAGATTATGAAAATATAAAGACTTTAAACATTTACATTGCATGAAGAAACACCACTGCTGCTGCTAAAGAAAAAAACTGAATATAATGTTTAATTTAACTGATATAGGTTCACAATAAAACACATGCTTATTAATTTTAAAAGCAAAAAATCTATATATTTATCTAAAATGTAAAAGCTTTTATATAAACCTAATATAATTTGATTAAGTGCACGCAATGTCACTTTGTGTGATAGTCTACAATATAATTTTAACCAACTTATTTGTTCATGTGCAAAGACTCGTCACATAATAAATTTGTCTTTAAAGTGTGAGAATAACCTTATGAACACTTCTGCAATCAGTATTTTTTTTCTCGAGGTTCTCAGCATTACGCACTGCATAAAGGTTCAGTATGTAAAGAAATGCAAAGAAACTCAATAATACATTTTAATGTGCTGCTCAAAAGATAAAAGGTTCCCCGATCTCTCAAATAAACCATCTTATAATATCTTAATATGTAGGTATAATATATAAAATCATAATATATGAATCTAAATACATTAAATATATACATTTCCAAGCGAAGGCCGCATTAATTTGGAGCAAGAGATTAGGGGGAGTGACTTTATTGCGTTAGAGATGTCACTTTACTCACAGCTGATTGATTCAGCATCAGTTTTAAATCTGTAACCCAAAATAAAACCTGCTTCAGAGCAGGTTAGCTGCATGACAAGTTGCTATGGTGATGAACACCAGTAAAAAACAACCAACCCTCTTGAGCCCGAAAAAACAGAGTTTGCTCTGCTCAAACTTTGAGTTTAAACTAAACTCAAACTTATCTGGGTAGCCACTGAAAACCGTCTTTGTGCAACAGGTCTCTGATGTGCATGGTACTTAAATAAATGTAGTAAAATTTAAATTTATATTTTATTGGAATATTTCACATGTCGAACATTCTTTATAAACACATGACTTCCACAGGGAAGCTTAATACATGCAATATAGTCTATTAGACAACATCTCCTTGCATTACTGGCGATAGAAACAAAATACAGGGCTGTGCACACAGACCTCAACACTTGCACAAAACACGATGACGGTAACAATGAAAATGTGATTTTTTTTAATCATGAACAGGTCATTTTGAGTATAAAAAGAACTTCAGACTTCACAAAACAAGAAATTACCAAGCGTAACAAGAAAATCAACAATAAAAATGGTGTAAATAAACTTGCAAACAGTGAAACCATGCAAGCTCATGAATTATTTAAGCCCGGTGCATGCTGGGAACACCAGCTTGGAAAAGTTAAGTAAACTGTACTTATTTTATTTACCTGTGAAAATTACTTAAATTAGCAAATAAATATGACAAGGTTGTCTACTTTAGGATTGATACATGAGGACGCATAGTAAAGATAACAAACAGTCATGATTAATATTTACTTATAAGCTAGAGCATTCATTTTATACGTTTAAATTGTGTACAAATGTAGAATTTTCTTAATATTTTTGAGTTCATGCTTTTACTTCAATCTTTTCTGCTATATTTACCACAAAATCTTTTTTTCCCAGTGTATTAAATCTGTAATAATGGGACAACGAATATTGCTTTGTTTACCTCCTTCTACATGTGTTGCATTGCATTGGTGCACTTGGCATCAAGGTCAAACCATGCATCTGTTTCCTTCAAACACAACACCTGTTAAACCAACATCTAACAACTATGTCCCACAATGCATCATCCAATCAAACCACAGAAACAAGTGTAAATCTCTGTCAATCTGATCTGCTCTAAAGTGGCTTTCCTGTGGCCACAAACTCTTCAAGACCAAATTCAACACTATTAAACAAGTTGAATACAGCTGAAGTGGGACACTTTCTGATAATTTGCCAATGGTGTTGTTTGGTCAGTGTAATCCAATACTAGTTGTGAATAACTTAAGTAATGAACTTAAGGCTGATTTTTAGTCATGGAAGAATATACACATAATTATAAAGATTATTAAGCTTAAGTGTCCCACTTTACCTGTATTAACCAGGGCTGCGTTTCCCCAAAGCATTGCAAGCTTAAGTTGAACGTAGAGACCATTGGCGCCAATATGTCATGGACTGGATATGTCATGTCTGTATGTCTTCATTCTTACCTGCGTCTCCCTTGTCAAAGGAGTTCATGCAGGGGAAGTAGACAGCCAGCGCCTCGAAGGACGCAGACAGGCTGAGGCGGCTCTGCGAGCGCTGCATACGCATGCCAGGAACAGCGGCGCAGCCATCCTGCCCTTGTCTGCCCATTTTAGCTCCTCAACACCCTTAGACACCTCTAACTACACCGGATAGGGGCGGCAAAAGTGGTCTTTCCTTTGACGGGTGCACAAAACAATAGATCAGAGATGGTTTTGAAGAAACAGGTGTCCAGTGCTTCTTTATCGGCGGCACCTGCAGCTGAGTGTTTTGTTAGTTTGTGCGTGTGGATATGACTGTCTGAGACCGGCTGTCTCCTCTGCAGTGCACTACCTCTCTCAGAGAGGGATGGGAGGGGGACGGTAGCATGTGCACGTGGCTCACAGATGATGCGGCCAATCAGAGCAAGAGAAAAAGAGATCGCACTCAATCGCTTCTGCGGGAGTCAGAGCTCTGCCTGGAGATATGGCTATGTACAGACGCAACACATAAAAGCACATGCACATGAATTGCCATTCGACTGCAGATTCATCAAACACTATGGACACTCATCCTCACTGGCACACAGTGGGGTCCTGAATTTAAAGTCAAGAAAATCATACAATTCCGGTAAAAAAAATAAAAATGGAACCAGTTTTGAACCCTTATGTTGGCTTCCTTTTCCCTTGACGCCTTTTCCTTCAACAACAGATGTCCAGATGTTTATCAGTTGTGAATGTTTTTTTCCTATTTAAAAATTGGCTGCTTCTGACTATACCTATAAAGTGTGCTCTGATGTCATTGTACTCAGCATAGCAAAGTTTTGCTTAATTACCCTTACCATTACCAATGTAAAAACTAGCACCTTGGTTTTGTTTCAGAATTGCTGTGCAGACTCGAGAAAAAACTAAAACCTGACAACCCATTCATCATGAATTACAGCTGCTTTTAAGCAAACAGACAATACTTTTATAAACTGCATGCATCAAGTATGAACTAAATATGATCTAAAATACACACTTCCAAAAGCAAAGCTATAAATATCATGGGTATGTTGAAATCATCACTCCCACTGAATACCGGCTCAAAATAGTAACGTTTCATCCTTCCTATTAAAGTCTGAAGAATACAGCTGTGACTCATATCAGCGCTCAAAGCTCAACACGCCTGACACTGACACAAATACTGTTACTACACATAATGCAAAACGTGACTTCTCTGCCTTGAATAAAATCATGCTTCTCTTGTTTTATTTCTTTTCAAGTGCACGTCCGACAAATGTAAAATACTGCCTTTGTACTAAAAATAATTCTGGGTGTTTTAAATTGCTGCAATGTACACCACTGCCTTTAGTTAATGTGCTGTTTATATTGAGCACTAATACTAACAAATGGACGGTGGTGGTGGGTTTGACAGCAGACTCTTACCTGACATTAGATTCGTAATGTGTGGTCTCGACATGCCAGCACAAAAGGGTAGCGTGTCAAGAATAACATTTAAAAAATGGCTTGTCACTGTCATAAACATACAGTATATATTTTAATTGGACAGGGGTTGCGCACTGTCCAGACCATGTGTACATTTACATTGTAGACTGTGTACATTTACATTTTTGGATTCAAAACTTTCAGTTGCACATTGTTTGAAAGAGAGCTGTGGACAAGATGTGGAATAACGTTTTTTTTTTTTTATTATTATTATTTTCTCCCCATTTTGGACTGGCCAATTCCCAATGCGCTCTAAGTCCTCGTGGTGGCGTAGTGAGTCGCCTCAATCCAGGTGGCGGAGGACGAATCTCAGTTGCCTCCGCGTCTGAGACCGTCAATCCGCACATCTTATCATGTGGCTTGTTGAGCACATTACCGTGGAGATATAGCGCGTGTGGCGGCTTCACACTATTCTCCGCAGCATCCACGCACGACTCACCACGCACCCCACCAAAAGCGAGAACCACATTATAGCAACCACGAGGAGGTTACCCCATGTGACTCTACCCTCCCTAGCAACCGGGCCAATTTGGTTGCTTAGGGGACCTGGCTGGAATCACTCAGCACGCCCTGGATTTGAACTCGCGACTCCAGGTGTGGTAGAATAACTTGCTTTTTGATCAAATGTGGGATATAATTTTTTTCTTCATATTAATCAAATGAATAAATGGCAAATTAATTGATTATCAAAATAATTGTTAGTTGTTCTTTAATACATCTGTTGTTTGTTCTTGTCATCAACAGCTACATTACATCAACAATACATTATAACATCTATATATACATTTCAACATTACTAATGCATTACAACACCATATTTCAAATGTTCCATCAAGTGTTATCATGCATTATACTCATTAAACGGTAACTGTAACATGAACAGGTAGGTATTAGAATGTATTACAACTGGGGCTACAATTTATTATGAAAACATATTGTTTTATTATAAAGTCTATTAAAAGGCATTATGAATACTTTTATAATACATTAGGAATACCTTTTTAATACATTACTTATAAAGTGCTACAGAAATGTTAACAAGAAAAGTTTTCTCTGTCAAATTCTACTAAAATATTGTATGAATTTTTGGTGCCATCTCTCTTCAGCAAACAGGCAAAATAAATGACAGAAGTCGTGTTTAGCAGAGAGGAATGGATTATTTCACAACATCATTCATTCAGAATATGCAACACTCATACACACTCCAGACAATGCACCGTATGCCCTTTTTTTTTTTTTTTTTTTTTTTTTTTGTTTTGATTTTTTCCCCTTTTTCACCCAATTTGGAATGCCCAATTCCCAATGTGCTTTTAAGTCCTCATGGTCACATAGTGATTCGCCTCAATCCAGGTGGCGGAGGACGAATCCCAGTTGCCTCCGTGTCTGAGACCGTCAATCCACGCATCTTATCACGTGGCTTGTTGAGCGCGTTGCCACGGAGACATAGCGCGTGTGGAGACTTCACGCCATCCACCACGGCATCCACGCTCAACTCACCACGCGCCCCACCGAGAACGAACCACATTATAGCGACCACGAGGAGGTTACCCCATGTGACTCTACCCTCCCTAGCAACCGGGCCAATTTGGTTGCTTAGGAGACCTGGCTGGAGTCACTCAGCATGCCCTGGGATTCGAACTAGCGAACTCCAGGGGTGGTAGCCAGCGTCTTTTACCACTGAGCTACCCAAGCCCCCGCACCGTATGTATATATTTTTATGGGGATGGCTAAAAGATGGTTGTGAAAAGGGAGAAAAAGAATGTTCTAAAACCCATTGAGCTGCTGATGCAAAGGATGTTCCAAAAGGTAGGAAGCCACATTACAGGCCTTTCTAAGATACATTGTTTTGGTCCAAATAAAAGGGAGCATGGCATGAGTTTAAAAAATAAATAAATAAATGTATCCCCTTTCTCCCAATTTGGAATGCCCAATTCTCACTACTTAGTAGGTCCTCGTGGTGGTGCGGTTACTCACCTCCCAGGTGGCGGAGAACAAATCTCAGTTGAATCCGCTTCTGAGACCGTCAATCCGCATATCTTATCACGTGGTTCGCTGTGCATGACACCACGGAGACTCACAGCATGTGGAGGCTCATGCTACTCTCCACGATCCATGCACAACTTACCACACGCCCCATTGAGAGCGAGAACCACTAATCGCGACCACGAGGAGGTTACCCCATGTGACCCTACCCTCCCTAGCAACTGGGCCAACTTGGTTGCTTAGGAGACCTGGCTGGCATGAGTTTTTAACAGATAAGACAATCTCAAAATGTATTGCAACAAGCTCCATAAAAAAAGAATCCAAGATGGTGGAGTCGTCGAGAAAAATATACAGTAGATTGGTGTGATCTGTGTGTTTTTATGCTTATTAGATTATCACATTGTTAGATTAGCAACATGCTGACAGCAAGCTCTATTTGAATCAATTGTAAGTTGAGGACCCTGAATGTTTAGCATGCGGAGCACTATCTGAGTAACATGCATAGATGCTGCCTTTGCAGAGCTTTTTAAATCAGTCACATATGAGGTTCCATTTTAGTTTGGATGATACTTCAGACAGTACATAGCTGCCTATGCAGACAATAAAGCAGCGATGCTGGGGAAAAAACAAAGGAATTTAAGGAAAGGACGGGTGGGACATGTACCTACCACTTTTTGCCTTTGCCAATTTTGTCCTTACCACTTTTTGATATAGCTTTTGTCAGGTAAGTGTCAAATGCAGAAGAAACATCTCCAGATCTTGAGCAGGAGTTTTCATTTAGTTAGTGTGTTTTATAATAAGTGGCGATCCAGCACTGGAGTTTGTTCATTTTAATGTTATGATGTGGCTTATTGCGGCTGTTATCAGTGGTGTTGAGTGACAGTGGGTGGCAATGTTCTCTCATGCATCCAAACACGCTCTACTACACTAATCTTCTTGCACAGCTAGCGCTCCTTTCCAGTTAAATCGGAAAGCAAAATGCAAACAGATGTGTCCCCGCTCATAACACATCAACTAGATGCACTCTTCGTTTATTAAAATAAAAAATTATATAGAGCAGATTAGAACCTAGAACTCCTTGTACTGGAGCCGAAAACTTTACTACAAGACCAATCAGCCATTCTACCTAAAATTTACTAATCTATCCACTGACAAACAAAATCCTGACATTTCCAGATGTACAGACCAAATTGTCAAATTTATTATGTGAAATATTTATTGGAGCTCTTAAATCAAGACTGACTGTTTTAAAAACAGTAAACGATTATTTGACATTATCTGCCCATAACCTAATTAATATTCATAAGTTTCACAACTTTGTGACGTACAGGAAATCTCATTACAAGAATTTAATATGTTATACATTACACTACTTTTTTTTTTACTAAAAAGTAATTAAATTACAGTAACTAATTACTTTGGATTACACCCAACACTGGTCACAATAATCTTTGATAGTACAACATAACTATTCATAACTCTTTTCAATTCAAAGAAACGTTAGCATTTTAAAATTAATGTAAATTGAATGTAATTTTACAGTGTGGGACATTAACAGATAACTGAAGCATATATAACTTGTAAAAGTGTGGCAGAGGGCACTTTAAAATAAATATTGGTAAAGTGTTGAAATATCTGTGATTGGTATCGGCCTCAAATTTCCTGATCGATGCACAGCTACAGGGCAGCTGCCTGTAATTCTCTCTCTCTCGAACTGCCGCCTCCGGTCGCCTTTATCCCTCTCGGGCTTGATCAGCCTGATTAGGGGCCGGGTGTGCAGCATCACAGCCCGGCCCCACCCTCCACCCTGCCACAATGGGAAATGTGGTTTTGTTGCAAACGCTTGTTGCTGCATTAACTAGCTAAATAAGTCTTATTTTCTGGAAAGCATTATCGTTATTCTTCATTAATAGTACAAAAAATGCAAACAATCTAAACTGCACAGTCAAAATCCTCAAGTAAAACTGAATTATTAACAAAAACATTGCTTCCGCCATGATTCTTAAATCAAATCGCAATGTCGGGGCTCAAAGAAAATCACGAGTTTCCCACTCGTAATTACGAGTTTGTGGTGTCGTTCATGTGTGTTCAACTCATAAAAATTATAATTTGACAGGACTTGAATGCACCAATAGTGCAAAAGAAAGATAAAGGGGAGAGGGGTGAAAAAAACACCAAATGTAAATTTGCTAAGAAGGGATCTCATCTCTCTGAAGAAAAACAGTGTGAGCCATTAACAGCACGCCTCAATTACTTGATCAAACCTAATGGTGCTGAAACCCATAAAGAAGATATGCTGTTACATTACAGCTGGCCAATGAACCAATCATAAATGACACTGGACACTAGCAATAGACTGGTCAAAAATTCTGTATTTTCTGTATTTAAATCATTCAAATGTATTATAAAATAATGTTTCCCATTTTTGTGGTGTTGTGTCATTTTTATGGTTATCATATCATTAGGTGCTGCTAAAAGTGACATTTGCTCATCAACAGCATCCCATACTGACGTACACAGTCAGTTTATCCTCCCCCAGACGTGTCTGTTTGTGAAAATAAGAGGAATGGCAGGGAGTATTTTTAGAAGAATATGACTGATCCAGCAGGAAATAGAATGGAGAACATCTTTAAATTCAAGTGGAGCACTGGAAGTAAAATGTATCTTTTAAGTATGAAAACATGTTGATCAGTGCAGGCCAGTGTATGAGTGAATCATTACCACACCTACTGCACCAGTTCTCACACTACAGAAATATCCGAGAGTTTATTTTAAGAGTTGTATGTTGTGGATCCTGGTGGACAAATGACAATGATCCACAGTAATACGAGATAAATCGTCAAGTTACAGTGTAAAGGCCAACAAATTACAGGAGAAGTTTTGAAGAAATGTAGTTCCAAATTAACTCTAGTAGTGACAACCAGGGATGCACCGATCCAATACCTGGATTGGTATCGGCTCCTATACTGACATTTTTAAACAGATTGGGTATTGGTCCGACGAGCCCAATCCAAATGCGATACTGTGTGTGTTAGTCATGTTAGTTACTGTCAAGCTCAAAAAATGACATAATAGAACCATTAAAACACAATTAAAGTAGTTAATATGACTCGTGCATTTTATTCAAAGCCACTTGAAGATGTGCGAAAGCTCTGTGAATCACAAAAGGCTGTGTTTTATAAGTAAATATAAAATGCACGCACTGCTCCAGCACATTATTGAATGGCGCTGCTCTGTTTACACACACACCCACGGCTATTTTTAGCCTTCACAGCGGTGCGCAATATTTGAGCGCTACTCACAAACAACATCTCAAATGTAGATGCTCAATAGTTCGGAGGTGCATTTTTACCAGAATTTGAATAAGAAGCGAATTAAACTACTGTGAACTTTCCTACAAACAGACACATACAGGACTTCCTGAGGAGTTTAGAATGTCAAAATAAAAGCATGAGGGTAGAGCCCTGCGTGGGACTGTTTTCTTAGTCTCGCTACCGCCCGCTCCCGCTGAATTTCTGATCATTACCGTCCGCTCCCGCAATGTGTGTGTTCCACTCCCGCCCGCACCTGCAACGTGTGTATCCACTCCCGCCCGCACCCGCAAACATTCTGTCACAGCTTGTAGAGATAGTGAAGAATTTACACAAATGTTAGGGCTATGCTAAACGTTCAGAATAACAGACATTGCGTTCAGTTAAACGGACCATAAAATAAAGCAGCTAAAGTAAAGCACCACATATGACAAATAACTTGGGCTATTTTTTATTAGCCTAATAAAACTCTCTCAGCTTTTGATAGGCTACAAAACATCACAACTGTTAGGCTGCAGCGGACCCTACAAAAACATTATATTCAAAATATGCACAGGAAGAAGTGTTCCCTATCTGTCACTCACTCAACGTTGTGTCGATGTAGTGACACTAGGGGTCACTCTTGGGAGCCCAAACACCTCTGCTTTTTTGAAAAAAGGCCAATGAGAATTGGCAAGTGGAATTTGCATGCCACTCCCCCGGACATACGGGTATAAAAGGAGCTGGTATGCAACCACTCATTCAGATTTTCTCTTCGGAGCCGAGCGGTTCTATTCATTGAAGCTGAATTCATCCGCGAAGTTCATTCACCTCATCTGCTGAATTCTACAACACATTTCAGCGGCTTCTCCCCCTCTGCACCTGTGGAGTGCAGAGAATGCCCCTGGGCGCTTCGGCAGAAACAACTAAAAGAGTATATTCTAAGAAAAAAGAGTATATTTTCTTTCTAAAAGAGCGGCACACACGGAATGTCTTTTTAAAGATGCCTTACCGTCTGTGTGTTATTCCTGGTTGTGGTCGATATCTCTCCGCTTCTGACGGCCATGATCGCTGTCTTACGTGTCTGGGCGCTGCCCATGCGGAGACATTATTCGTGGATGGGTCTTGTCCTCACTGCGAGAACATGACCATGGTAACGTTGCAGTTGCGGCTTGCATTCGTAAGAAAGCAAACCACCCCAGCGGCTCCCTGCCTCGGTCCTTCTACCTACGGGTATGAGGCCGTGCCGGTTAGCACTGGGGCCGATTTGGGGAACTCAAAGGGACCACCTCCGCCAGGTATCCCCCCACGGATCTCCCATTCCCCAGCACACTCGCTTGCTCCGGTCGGGCGCTCGGACGAGATCGCTCAGGGTGAGTTTGACATCTCGTTCAGAGCCCGGGAAGAAGACGAGTTATTGAGCGCAACGGGCACACAGCCGCCGGCTCCTGGACTGGCCCACGGCTGCTTTGGCACATCAACTGCCTAGAGATGTTGGCAGTACTGCTCGTCCTGCGGAGGTTTCGGCCATTGATCCAGGGCAAGCATGTGTTGGTCCGGACGGACAACACAGCATCGGTAGCGTACATCAACCATCAAGGCGGTCTACACTCCCATTTCATGTCACAACTCGCCCGCCGTCTCCTCCTCTGGAGTCAACAGTGCCTCAAGTCACTACGAGCCACTCACATCCCGGGCGACCTCAACACCGCAGCAGACGCGCTGTCACATCAGGTTACCCTCAGGGGAGAGTGGAGACTCCACCCTCAGGTGGTCCAGCTGATTTGGAGTCGATTCGGTCGAGCACAGGTAGACCTGTTTGCTTCCCGGGAATCCTCCCACTGCCCGCTTTGGTTCGCACTGATCGAGGCACCCCACGGTATAGATGCGCTTGCACAAAGCTTGCCCCCTGGACTACGCAAATACGCATTTCCCCCAGTGAGCCTACTTGCTCAGACCCTGTGCAAGGTCAGGGAGTACGAGGAGCAGATCATCCTTGTAGCACCCTACTGGCCCACTCAGACATGGTTCTCGGATCTCACGCTCCTCGCGACAGCCCCCCCCTCCCCCAGTGAATTCCCCTGAGGAAGGACCTTCTTTCTCAGGGACAGGGCACCATCTGGCACCCGCGACCAGACCTCTGGAATCTCGACGTCTGGCCCCTGGACGGGATGCGGAAGACCTAAGTGGCCTACCACCCACGGTGGTAGACATGATCACTAAGGCTAGGGCTCCCTCTACGAGGCGCCTGTATGCCTTGAAGTGGTGTCTGTTCGCTAAGTGGTGTTCTTCCCGACGCGAAGACCCCCAGAGATGCACAATCAGATCAGTGCTTTCCTTCCTGCAGGAGAGGCTGGAGGGGCAGCTGTCCCCCTCCACCCTGAAGGTGTATGTAGCCACTATTTCGGCGCATCACGATGCAGTAGATGGTAAGTATTTGGGGAAGCACGACTTGATCATCAGGTTCCTGAGAGGTTCTAGGAGGTTGAATCCCTCCAGACCGTGCCTTGTCCCCTCATGGGACCTCTCCATAGTCCTTCGGGGTTTACAGGGAGCTCCCTTTGAGCCCTTGGAGTCAGCTGAGCTTAACGCACTCTCTTTGAAGACTGCCCTCCTGACTGCGCTCGCTTCCATCAAAAGGGTAGGGGACCTGCAGGCGTTCTCTGTCAGCGAATCGTGCCTGGAGTTCGGTCCGGGTTACTCTCACGTGATCCTGAGACCCCGACCGGGCTATGTGCCCAAGGTTCCCACGACTCCTTTTAGGGATCAGGTGGTGAAACTGCAAGCGCTGCCCCAGGAGGAGGCAGACCCAGCCTTGGCGTTGCTGTGTCCGGTGCGAGCTTTACACACCTATTTGGATCGCACGCAGAGCCTTAGAAGCTCCGAGCAGCTTTTTGTTTGCTTTGGTGGACAGCGGAAAGGAAGCACTGTCTCCAAACAGAGGATCACCCACTGGGTCATCAACGCCATCACGATGGCATATCAGGCTCAGGACGTGCCACCCCCTGCAGTGTTATGAGCCCACTCCACCAGGAGTGTGGCGGCCTCCTGGGCCCTGGAGGCCGACATCTGCAGAGCAGCGGGCTGGGCAACACCCAACACCTTTGCGAGGTTCTACAATCTCCGGGTTGAGCCGGTCTCATCCCGTGTATTGGCAGGCATGAGCAGGTAAGTTCCGGGACAACTGACCGGGTGTACCACTTGCGCATAGCGCTTTTCCCCTCCCTTGAGGTGAAGAGGTGCGCTCTTGACTTCCAGTCGTGTTCACAGACTGTGATCTCTGGATGACTTTCCTCCTTAGCCCTCTGGCAGCTGAGTTTGCAGAGAAACTCGCTGACCGGCCCAGTACATGTGCTAATGAGCCCCTGTACTGAGGTAGGTGCTCCACATGTGCTGGTTCCCCGAAGGCAACCCCATGTGATATCTTCCGCAAAAATTGTTTCCCTGACGGCAAACTGCATTTTCCTTGGGCAGAGGCCCCTCTGCCCCCGGTTGCCATGCTCTGTAGAAACTCCTCCCCCTTCGGGCAGGACCTACCATGGGACCTCTCCACATGACATACTTCCGACAAGACTCGGTAAGACTATGTGACGTATTCCACTCAAAATACACCCCCCCCCCCCCTTTTTGGGCGGGGTGTGGTCTCCACAGTGTCTTCCCCTAGGGAGGGACACCCCCGACACAGACACTTATGGCTCCCAGTCAGTTAACAAATTCTGCTCTTTTTGGGGAGAAAAGAGAGGGAAAAGAGGCCTCGGCTGGGCTAGCCTGTCCCTATAGTTGGGCAGTCGACTTGTTCCTGATGGACCTTTCGATGCTCATAAGAGCGTTGGGAGAGGTTACGTGATGGCCTGGTGCGCTGGCTATGAGGCACACAGCATTCTGCCCATCACACACCGGCAGTTCACAAAACACAGTTCAGCTAGTTGTGGCGTTTTGTATAGGGACCCCTAGTGTCACTACATCGACACAATGTCGAGTGAGTGACAGATAGGGAACGTCCTGGTTACTTTTGTAACCTCTGTTCCCTGATGCAGGGAATGAGACGTTGTGTCCCTCTTGCCACAACACTGAACTACCCGCTGAAATGGCCGGGATCTGGTCTCGGCTCCTCAGCACAAAACCTGAATGAGTGGTTGCATACCAGCTCCTTTTATACCCGTATGTCCGGGGGAGTGGCATGCAAATTCCATTTGAAAAGCAGAGGTGTTTGGGGCTCCCAAGAGTGAACCCTAGTGTCACTACATCGACACAACGTCTCGTTTCCTCCATCAAGGAACGGAGGTTATGAAAGTAACCAGGATGTTTTATCTTTGAAGGAGAGCTAACTTTGACCCGGGAGAACGGAGCAGGTATGTCATCTCAACTAGGGATGGGCTGATGTGGTGTCAAGAATATCGATCCTCACATAAAAATATTGATTCTGAAGTTTTTTTTTTAACAAGTGATATTATTATTTAGATTACATGAATATTAATGCATTTCATAAGCTTTGTAGTAGAAAAAATAATTATATGAGCAAATTGTTGCATGGCACCGGAACTATTTTTTTTCTTCCTCTCATCTTGACGCACAGAAATGCTAAAATACACCAGCAGTCACAGACAGCGCTCACCCTTTCATTCATAGTGCTCGTTCAAAAAGGGAGCAGTGCTTTCCTGAGGTAATGACAGAAAAACACACCTAGATGTGACACGTATTATAATGAGCTTGTTTGACAATTTTTACAGACTTATTTAAATTCAGAGTTGTTAAAACATTGATAATGATCTTTAATCCTCGTTAATAAATGATTTCCTTATGAAAACTACCCATGGATTTACTGTAGTAATACTGTATTAACCATGACTGTAGTAACCACGACTGTAACCATGTTTTGTTTTGTTTTTTTGGGGTTTTTTTTGGCAGGAACCAAGGTTTTGATACAATTGACCATGGTTTTACTACAGCATTACTGTAGTATCCATGGTAACTTAGTCTTATTCATAGTAACCATATACTAATATCATTGGTTAATTTTGTGGTTTTATATGTGGCTTAAACTAACTAATTTTTAAAGGGTAAACAAAGCAGCCTAATAATTGTCTATTTAGGTCCATAAATATATAAAAAATGTAAGTAATAATAAAGTTACTCATTTTATCCAAAGAATTCTTAAAAATAAAATTTAATAGAGGTATCGGTATTGGTATGCGATATTGGCCTAAAAGTACTTGGTATCGAATTGAAAAGAAAATAAGTGGTATCGCCCATCCCTAGCCAACCCAGGATGCTAGATTTGTGCCCGTTGTATATTAATACTTTTGCACATTTTTGCAACTTACAAAGTCCAATTCTTTTCCATTTTGTCAGTAACAACTGAGAAATGTGTCCAAATGTCAGACTTGCCTTGCTTTGGTTTTGTATAGTAAAAACCCGCTTTAATCTTCTTTTCAACTTCATTTGTTGACTCCATCCTTCTTGTTAGCGCTAGCTAAATCCCAGGACCTGCGGTAAATGTTTTGACCGCCCACTCCCACCCACAGCAAAGTTAAAACCGCCCACTCCTGCGAGATTTGTGTTGGGTCCCGCGGGACCACAATCCCAATGCAGTCCTCTGCGTGAGGGTTTAAAAGTTAAAGGTGTCACGGAGAGACTCACAGAGGCAGAGATATGAACTCCGTAGCAGGGTTTATTGAACAGATGACTGAAACAGTGATGTAAACATTGTGAGTAAATCCAGTTGAACAGAGTAGCAAACAGCAGGTGAGTAAAATCCAGACAGGGTATAGACATGATGAACAGATAACTCACAACAGTCTTATGATACTTGCAGGCAATAATGAAGACACAGGTATGTTTGACATAGTAGAAAGGTCTGGAGTCTCAGAGATACTATCAAATAGAACAGACAAAGAGTGTGTGTGAAAGCGGTGTATATATGCAGTCCTTGATTAGCCACTAATGATATGCAGATGCGTGTAATCAGAACTCAGGGGAGAGTGAGCGATGTGACGGCAGTGAGGAAGAAAGAGAAAGAGAGAGACTGGTGGATCCGTGACAAAAAGTGCACGATTGAGATATATTACTATATAATACTATTATAATATATTATTATTTTTATTATTATCATTTGTTTACAAATTATAATAATATCTAAGTTGGATGGGTTCCAAAAAATAACTGTGTGAATGAAAAGTGAGCTGATATCTTACAACTAAATTGAACAAAAAGAGATCTGAATCCTTTAAAGTCCAGATACAAGTTGAAAATGTTTGGCAAAAAATAAATAAATATATATATATCTATATCTATCTATCTATCTATCTATCTATCTATCTATATATATATATATATATATACACACACACACACACTGGTACTGGAATTACTGTTAATTTTGCTGCTATAATATCCAGTAAACTAATTAACAATACATTTTTTCTTAATAAGCTCTACATTTATATTGAGATAATGTGTAGTTAGAGGTTTGTGTTTCTTTACATATTAAAGAGTACTCACAATTAGTTCCACACAATATTGTAAAGATATTCTAAACTGATTATGCAAAAAAACAACACTGGTATCGGATCGGGATCGGCCGACACTGAGATTTCCGATATCGGAATTGGATCAGAAGAGAAAAAGTGGTATCGGTGCATCCCTAGTGACAACGGGTGTTGTGACAATTTCAGTAACGTTTTCTAAAGAACCAATTCCGGTGTCTGGAGAGATGCATACAGTCCCAGTAAAGTCAGCCATATCATGGTTGTCATCATTGTGCTGCATCTCCTACAACCTAACTTTCAGAATCGCTCTGCAAAATGGAGAATTATGTAGTGCAAATTGCATTCATCACAAACTTTTTGGGGATGTTTGAGCCATTATCTGATTTGCATGATTCCTTCAGTAAATCAGGTGCTAAAACAAATGCCATTCATTCTTAGTAAAGAAACAGTAAGACAAGTTTGTTGTACATCAAATGCTACCTAACAAGTCCAAGAGTAAAGCTCTTCAAAACCCAACAGTCTTTCCTCAACAGAACACAACAGGGAATCTCTGAATATATTTATCCTCTTGCAAGACTCAATTGATTTCAATCTAGTCTAACTAAAAGGGAGGCTTTGACCAGCATGTCTGATCCTAGACCAATGATTTCACAGTATGACCATGTGGAGCGTCCGGTTCAATCCATCCCAACCCAGCAGGTCTTTATGAGACAGAGAGGGGTGTGAGGCATGATTTAACCAGCGGAGACCCCTGATTCCCACCTTTAAACTGCAGAGATGGACATGCACTTCCTGAAAGCTAGTGCATTTCACTGCTTTGCACATTTAAGTGTGTAAGTTGCTGTGTGTGTTTGAATGGGCCACTCGGTGGGTCACAATATCCACCATTAAAAAAAAAAAGAGTGCTTTCGATTCCGTTACTGATGTGTTGACTGTACATATATGAGCTGTAAACTGTTATCAATGTACTTTTGTGAACATTTGGATGTGTAAAATAAGATTATTGTTAAAACTGTTAGAGCATCTGTTTGTGTGAATTACAAGCATATCCACCTAATAAACAGACATGGCTGTGTGCACAGGATAATTTAATTTTTAGAGGTGATGGCTGTGCGTTTATGAGCTATAAACTGTTATCGTGGTAATTTGGTGACAATGTGGCTGTCTGTTTCATAAAAAATGTAGCTGTTTGTGTGTCTTATGATGAATTACAACCACATAAAAAAATCTAATAATGGCTATGTGGATAATCCCATTTGATGCGTTGACTGTGCATACTGAATATGAGCTGTAAAAATTTTATCATGGTACTTTGGTGACTGAGCACTTTTTTAGGAACACTTTGGTCCTAATAAAGTCCTCGACATGGTCTTCTGCTGTTGTAGCCCATCTGCCTCAAGGTTCAGTGTGTTGTGCATTCTGAGATGCTATTCTGCTCACTACAATTGTACAGAGTGGTTATCTGAGTTACCGTAGACTTTCTGACAGCTCGAACCAGTCTGGCCATTCTCCGTTGACCTCTCTCATCAACAAGGCATTTCCGTCCGTTCTTTGTTTTTGGCACCATTCTGAGTAAACTCTAGAGACTGTTGTGCATGAAAATCCCAGGAGATCAGCAGTTACAGAAATACTCAAACCAGCCCATCTGGCACCAACAATCATGCCACAGTCGAAATCACTGAAATCACATTTTTTCCCCATTCTGATGGTTGATGTGAACATTAACTGAAGCTGCTAACCCGTATCCGCATGATTTGATGCACTGCACTGCTGTCACACGATTGGCTGATTATATAATTGCATGAATATGTAGGTGTACAGGTGTTCCTAATAAAGTGTAAGTGAGTGTATGTGTATAAGATAAACTTATCATGTGTTTGAAAAGACAAACAGGGTTTAATTTTTTTGTTAGTCGTAACATGAGTTGAAAGATTGAATATAACTTTGCTCAGACACAGTTAGTAAGCGATGCTAAGTGGTATGGTTATACTTTCAAAAAAGTGTGAAATTTGCATATTTTGAACATGTATTCACAGTGCTGCCAGCTTTTCTACTACGCTTCCATTTCAAGTGCATTCCTGTTAACAAAACCGCAGCATTGTTGAATTCTTGATTGTGATTGGTTGACAGACAAGGCTTTTAGAATGGCAAATTAAAATTCAAAATTCTAATATTATTCTAATATAAAATAAAAATGTACTGTGGTGAACAATTGGACCAGATGACATTCCATGAGCCAGTTTATGGCAGAGCCCCTCCCTAACTGTCAACGGAAAGAAGAGTGGCTCCATTTTGATTGGATCGTGGCAGGACCAACACAAACAAATGCCAAGTACAACCATCAGATAAGCTGCTAGGACAACTACCAGATACTTCAGAAAGTAAGGCCCTGGACTTCTCATTGGTCCATGAGTGGTTTCTTAGCAACCTCTCAAACCCCCCATCCTAAGGTTTGCCCCAAGACCAGTGTTGAGATAAAGACCATAAATATTCTTCAAGACCTCTCGAAGCAGCATTAACTTACTATGTGGCAAAAGCTGAAACAAAGAAGCCACAAACACACACACTTTCATTCATAACATGGACACCAACTGCAACACATCCACTCCATGTTTGTTCACAGAACTGTTTATGTAAACTGCAGTTGTTCAATTAGCACAATAGTTTACACAAACTGAACTATGGTGGTATAAATGAATGCATGCGTAATATGTAACCTTTCAATATCATGTTTGGTCTCTATATCTTCAGAAAAATGCCAAGAGTATTTTTTAAGAGGTTTGGAAAGGGAACAATACATAGATAAAACTTTAAAGACATTGTTCTTACTATGTACTTGTGATGAGGAGGAGGGTGAGGCCAGGCCATGAGTGCGCATGCCTGGCCCCCAATCGGGCTAATCAGCCGAGGAGAGGGATAAAGATGAGCCGGGTGCGGCAGTTCAAGAGAGATAGAGCCACACGGCAGCTGCGTGTGGCTCTCTCTATCTTGAACTGCCACATCCAAACCATCCAAACCATCCAACATGCTAAGTCTCTGCATCATTGAGAGAGAGAATAACAGATCACCCAACATTCTCAGTGTCCATCCGAGAGACAGTAGAAGACTGACCAAGTACCAAGTTTTACTACAAGAGACTATTGCAACGGCAAGTTTGGAATCCCTATACCAGGGAGAAAACTACAGCAACAAGGTTTAGCTCTGGCGAGCAAACCTTCTCTTCAAGTTCTGTGCATCTGCATGTTCCAGATGATGAATCTTGAACCAACATAAGGGCTGTATATCTGTGTGTTCCAGATTGCAAGAACCCTCTCGGTGCTACCAGGAGATCAGCATTCCTCAGCTCCTTTGTGTCCATGGCTGTTAAAACGGAATCCAGCTCCTTACCCACTGTAATGTGGCCCTGAGCCCAGTGGAAGACATTGCCATCACTGAACTCATTGATCGATCAAGGAGAATGTAAATATCATTACTAAACCTCTTTCCAGAGACCTTAGGCATTAGTGTATACTATCAGTTTATGATTTTCTAATGTTCTATAGATTGCATAACCTGTGTATCAAATGTCTAGCAAATAATCTTTGCGTTACTTGTTTAATTAGGAATAAGGTTTTCACCTTATTAATTAACAGAGAAACAACAATTTATCTTTCATAAGATAATAGTCATATGTTGCCATTGCTACATCTAGTTCAACCGCTTACATCTTTCCATCCTATGCATTTTATGTACCTTTTCATTTATTTTATCTTTTTGCATATTAGTAAAATTTTTTAGGTTATGTTAGTTATTCTTGTTTATCTTTTTGTAAATAAAACTCATATTATTACAACTGTGTTCCTTGTGTTGATGATACAGAAGAGCTCTAAAGGGTTAGGCTGCTCTCGAATCCTTCAGATTATTCAGATGACCAGCTCCCTCCAATTTACATATTTTAAACTTATTGAATGGTCCATTTGGATCATATTTTTATAATGTTAAGGTGAAACTCCTCAGCTGGTGCCCCAAGTATGGAGGGAGGGGCCATCTGATATTAATAATCACAAACACATACACCTTAAGTGAAGTGTGATCAAAAGTCTTGTGTGAGGCCCAGTTCATTTCAGTTGGTGCCAGGATGATTTTCACTACATTACAATCGAATTCAAAAACTGTGCATTCGAATTTTAGATGTGTGCCAAGCACTGACGATGACTCAAGGGGCGGTCACCCTACACTTTGCGCTCATTCACTCCCATTAAAATTCATCCAAATGTGGGAGACCGAAAACGCAACCTCATGCAAAGAAATTTCGTACAACGCTGCGTACCAAAGTTCAAGATTGGTGAACTCTGAACTATGAATTCATTTAATGAGAGAACGCACGATCAATAGAAGATCAAAACGTCATATGCTGACCTCTAGGCTCAATACAAAGAATACATATTTCAAAGCTGCGTGTTTTATTGTTGCAGGAAAGTGAGCAGACAATATATTTTAAAATTTTTAATATAATGTTATTTGTAATTAGTGAGGTATTATTTTAATTACACCAGAAATTCTCCCACGTGACATCATATCCTGGTCCCTTGCGTTTGTACGAAAAATGTTTGCGTGCTCAAAGCCTAGTGTGATCGCCCCTTTAGGTGGAGGTCTTTGGTTGTTGCATCTTGCTCTTTGATCTGCATCTCACAGCACAAGGGTCCGTTCACACAGAACTGTTTTGTGTCTATGTAGACATGTGCTCGATGGACATCTTTGACAGCAGCACCACATCCAGCTGTTATTTTCAGCAGTGATACATGCCATTGCAGCGGTGAGGTACAGTCTGAGCCACAAATGCCCCTTCACAACTTGCCCCCAAGTTCAACAGAATACCACTATTACCTACAACTGCATGGCTGTGAAGTAGTTCCAGATTTGTAAACCACATTACAGTTACATATTCCTTCACCACTTTTTTTTCTGAACTAATAACAGTTGCAGATACGTAATCTTTGGCATAAAGAAGTAGTTCTACAAAAAAACCAAAAAAACCAAAAGAAAATTATGATGTAAACCTAAAACCTAACCTTGATTACCGATAAACACATCATATAGACATGTAATTATATTATATAGACAGGTGTAATGGCTGCATTCCCACTTCAGGTGTGCATTCATTTTCAGTTATTCAGTAATCCAGAGTCAATCATTACTATTATTCAATCAATATTATTATTATCATTAGAGTTCTTTCCTTGTTTGTTTATACACAATGAGAGACAAGTCGAAATCGAAAAGGCTAGATCTAATAACTAAGCCAATATACATAAACTTTCATTAAAATGTTCTTGTACTGTAATCAGTGCTGTGTAATAACAGATTACATGGAATCTGGATTACGTAATCAAATTACAAAATGTTTGTTGTAATCCGATCACATTACATTTTAAAATGTTAGTAATCAGATTACAGTCATTTTTGTATGGATTACATGATTACATATTAATCAGGCAATGGCAGTAAATTGATTATAATTTATTGATTCCCCTAATTCTTTTTTTTTTTTTACATTTGTAAATCAGCCTACTGCTGATAAATGTTTGGTAAGACTTCAAGTGTCTTCAGAAGAGAGGGGGAGGGATGTGGAATTGCACACACAGACCTGATACTAGCCAGGTGGCTATAATTACACTGAAGATGAGTGGTCTCACTCAGCATTTGACCACTGGATTTACAAAAATCATTTCACCTTTAAGGAGACATAGGGCAAAAATATTACTGTACAACATCAACTCTTCCTTCCAAAACTTAAAGGGATAGTTAACCCAAAACTGAAATTATCTCATCATTTACTCACCCTCATGCCATCCATTATGTATAGCTTTCATTCTTCTGCAGAAAACAAATTAAGATTTTTAGAAGAATATTTCAGCTCTGTGGGTCCATACAATGCAAGTGAATGGGTGCCAAAATTTTGACGCTCCAAAAAGAACGTAAAGGCAGCATGAAAGTAATCCATACAACTCCAGTGGTTAAATCCATATCTTCAGAAGTGATAATGAGAGGTGTGTGTGTAAGTCCATTTTTGCTAGAAATTCTTCTCCCTGCCCAGTAGGGGGCATTGGCATGAAGAATGAGAATCACCAAAAACAAAAGAAGAAGAATGTGAAAGTGAAAGTTAGTGGAGATTGACTGAGCAGGAAGGAGAATTTATAGTAAAAAAAATTTTGATCTGTTGCCAGAACATTGCTACGCGGTTGCTAATGTGTGTGGAGTGGTGTCTAGCATGTTGCTATGTGGTTGCTTGGGAGTTGTGGGTGGTTGCTATGTGGTTGCTAGGGTGCTGTGGGTGTTGCTAGGTGACTGCTAGGGTGTTGTAGGTGATTTCCAAAACGTTGCTACGCAGCTTCTAAGGTGTGTAGAGTGGTGTTTAATGTGTTGCTATGTGGTTACTAGAGTGTTCTGAGCTGTTGCTAGGTGACTGCTAGGGTGTTGTAGGTGATTGCCAAAACATTGCTATGCAGTTTCTAATGTGTGTAGAGTGGTGTTTAATCTGTTGCTATGTGGTTATTAGGGTGTTGTGGGCTGTTGCTAGGTGATTGCTTGGGTGTTGTGGGTGGTTGTGAGAACGTTGCTAAGCAGTTTCTAAGGTGTGTGGAGGGGTATCTTGCATAATTATATATTATGATAATTTTCACATGCAAATGAGCTTTGCAGCAAAGTTGCATCAAATTGTCCATTGTTGCCGAAGGTTTGCCGGAGGTTCACCATTACCGGCGAAGAGTTGCGAACTTCTGGCAAACATTTGCGGTGAATCAAAAGCTCATTTGCATTTGAAAATAACGAGTGGCAAATTTGCGTCAATTTGTAAATGTGATTTCCAAAACATTACTACACAGTTTCTAAGGTGTGCAGAGTGGTGTATGTGTTACTATGTGGTTACTAGAGTGTTGTGAACTGTTGCTAGGTGATTGCTAGGGTGTTCTGGGTGGTTGCAAGAACGTTGCTACACATTTGCTAAGGTGTGCCGAGTGTAGTTTAATGTGTTGCATTGTAGTTGCTAGGGTATTGTGAGCGGTTGCTAGGTGATTGCTAGGATGTTGTGGGTGGTTGCCAGAACATCACTACATAGTTACTAAGATGTGTGGACTGATGTTAGCATGTGCTATGCAGTTGCTAGGGTGTTGTGAGCAATAACTAGATTAGGGCTAGGGTGTTGTCGGTGGTTGCCAGAACATTGCTTCAGAGTTGCTAAGGTGTTTAGAGTGGAGTTTTGTGTTGCTATGTGGTTACTAGGGTGTTGCGAAAGGGTTGCTAGGTGACTGCTAGGATGTTGTGAGTGATTGGTTCTTACTGGACAAAGTAAAAAGAGCCCACCCATATGATTTTCTGGTCCCTTATGGATACTCTGGGAGTCTTTTTAACCCAGCAGGTAAAAATCATAAGTCTGATTGCAGAAGTTGAGCTAGAAGTTGTCTGTACCACAAACAGTACCACAAACCAAAGTTTTGTTGGTTTATAACTTAACAGAGTCCAAGATGGTTTATCCTCCATAAGAGTAGCTGCTGTGTCATAGTCTGAATATTAACATGTGCAGACCTTGAACTGGCCAGACACCTTTTATTTCAACAATAACAAACACTCTGTGACCTAGAAAAACATTTACAACTCCTCCACATCAGTCTAAAGCACATGTGAGAGGTTCAGCTTTGAAAAGCCATTGTGCTAATAAATGCCGTATTTAAATCACAACACACTAACAGACTAAACCACACTGCCAGAAATAGAAGAATCACATAGTATACAATTGGTCTGTTTTTACTGGTTGAATCGATGCATATTGATTGAATGACTTCAATTTACATCTGAAACTGAATGTTCCACTCTTGAAAATAGTAGTATTCAAAACAAGCTCTTCACATTATCTCTTATTTAGGTCACTGGCAAAACGTTTTATCAATCATAAAGCCTCATTCGTTGTAAATAAATGCATGGCGAAAATATACAAGTGTAATGTGGAACGTGAACTACAGAAAAACTAAACCTCAAAAAAGGTAAACAGACTTGCAAGTCCATGTGAGTGCATATAGTCTGAAGATCATTGTCAGCTTTTACCAAGATACTATCATCAAGTGCAAAAGAATATAAAAAGTGGATTAAATGCCCATTTATGAACTGAAAGCCTCTGAAGGACCATTACTGAAATGTTGAGTAACTTTGAGTTATACACAAAACCATTGTCCATGCTCATATACAAGGACAGATTATGGACAGGGCCTGACATCTCTAATAGTCGTGCAAGCTATTAGTTGTTAACCAACAGCCAAATGAACTATTATGGTATTATTTTAACAAACTAACATTCAGGTCCGGCTTGGCTCTGGTATGGAATGCCCACTTTTATGATCCAATCACGATCCATTCCCACTAGGGTTGGGTAATGAAACAGTTTTCCCAATTCAATTCTGATTCACTATCTCTCAAGTTGATTCCATTCAGATTCAATTCCAATTCATTTGGGTATATTTCAGTTATAATGTCCATTTTGCTAACATATGAAAGAAAATCTCTCTCATCTAATACTATTAATTGTAAAGGGGACCATTTAACTTGGTACATTACGAAAATATAAATTGTACACATTTTATTTTAGCTTTCATTTTTCATATTGCCCATTATATTGTATATACACTGTACATCTACTTATTCATGTGATTATCTAATCAGCGAATCATGTGGCAACAGTGTAATGCATAAAATCATGCAGATACCAGTCAGGAGTTCAATTAATGTTCACATCAACCATCAGAATGGGGAAAAAATTTAAAAAATGAGCAGCAGTTCTGCGGACGGAAACGTCTGTTGATGAGAGAGGTCAACAGATGATGGCCACACTGAAAGGCTACGGTAACTCAGATAACCACTCTGTACAATTGTAGTGAGCAGAACAGCATCTCAGAATGCACAACACGTCGAACCTTGAGGCGAATCGGTTACAACAGCAGAAGATCATGTTGGGTTCCACTTCTGTCAGCCAAGAACAGAAAACGGAGGCTGCAGTGGGCCTAACATTTGTGTACCTCAGCAGAAATCCAGATTCATCAGACCAGGCTATGTTTTTCCAGTCTTTAACTGTCCAGTTTTGGTGAGCCTGTGACCACTGCATCCTCAGTTTCCTGTTCTTGGCTGACAGAAGTGGAACCCAACATGGTCTTCTGCTGTTGTAGCCCATCCTCCTCAGGGTTCGACGTGTTGTGCATTCTGAGATGCTATTTTGCTCACTACAATTGTACAGAGGGGTTATCTGAGTTACAGTAGCTGTTTTAATTATACAATATATACTGTATTGCAGCATGGGCTTATCTATCAGTGGGCCAGGCTTCATGTGAGACTGAGAGAATATAAGAAACATGAACTGAGTTTTTATGGCATTAAAAAAAAAATTGCCGGCCACCAAAGCTAATTCAATTACATTCATCTCAAGTTTGGTGCTTCATAAGCACTTAATATGCTTCTCATCTGACACGTGCATCTGGAGCACATGCACTTGTTAGTTCAGCAGGCTTCCTGATATACATGAGAGTTCAGTACGGGATCACTCACGCTACTCAATCATTTTTGACTTAGGAAAAAACCCTGAAAAATCATCTCCACAGAATGGGACGACTCCCAAACAAGTCAAGAAAATGAAGAGGAGCTTGTTATTAAAACAGGTGTGACATCTGTGATGTAGGTTCACAAAAGACAACACAGAGCAGAATAATGTAACCTACAAACTGTGTTGCATAACGATAATCATTCGTAATACAAGCAATCTGTTTTACCTCCTCAAATGAAGCACACCAAACAATATTGTGGATGCCAAAAGATGCACTTTTGATAAAAGCGATTCCTAAATGAATAAATGTAATGTAAATGTATTAATTCGGTCATATGTATTTTTTAATAAATATGAACACCAAGTGCTTACATAATTTTGGATGTTTTCTGCAAGTGTTTATTTTCATTTGATTTTTTTGGTTGGTACTTATGTATATTTTTCTTTGTTGCACTGCTTTGGGAAGATGTTGAGTTTCTTGAGGAAAGTTTATAATAATAATAATAATAATATTGGTCAACAACATATCAGACTGAAATGTGGCATAATGTGAAATTTTGCATTATGGCAAGAATGATTTAAATCCAAGTTGAGTGTTGTAGTTTTATTTTTTTACTTGGACTGTTGTCAAGTTCCAAATAAAGAGAAAATTATATAAGTATTTGGAAGTATATAATTCACTGACTGGATTATCCAAAAATAGGCAGTACAATATGGTTATTTCATATATTAAAAATGTTCCAAAAAAATTTACTATATCGTGATATATATCGTTATCGTGATATAAAATTACTCATATTGTGATATAAGATTTTGGTCATATCGCCCACCTCTAGAAAGCGGATAACCACAGTCTACCGGCAGATTAACATTGTGTAGGATGAGAGTTTAAGTTAAAACATTTTTTTTATCTTTCGCAGTGTGTGCCGCACACAGTCCTGCATGAAAATGCGACTGAATTCTCGTGAATGAGCTTGACAATCGGAGGCGTCTCCGTGTAGCTGCCGATTGCCTCTTTCCCTATCCCAAAATGAATACCACATCCTGTGTTACCACCTTCACATGCTACTAATAGACAGTTTTTCATTCTATGACCCTGATGAGCCTGCTCGATTAAAACCTGGATCGTATCTGCCTGCACGTGACATTTCATCTGTAATTACTAGTTTCAGATTTCAGATGCATCGTAATCGTTAGGTAGAGAATCGTAATTGAATCGCTGTCAGAGCGAATCATCCCACCCCTAATATACTGTATATATACAGTATATATATACTGTATATTTATATATTGAGCGCACATTAATGAGAGTGGAGTCAAACCTCATCCGTGCTATGTGTGATTCGAATTAAATGTAAATTTTTTTGTTGTTTTTGAAGAATAACTGACAGTAAAGAACAGATAAGACATTATTTAATGACAAATGGATGGTGTGAATCTCGTCTTTGGACACACAGAACGAGTTAAACCAAACTTTTACTCTAAACACAGTAAAAGGTTCTCTGTGCTGAACTTCGTCACTATACTACTCAATCACTGGTGGGTAACATCTGTAAATCTACCGGCCAGTGGATAATCATAGACATTTTTAGTTGCATATCGTAAAATTTGATCACATATGCGATTTAAAAATAAATCTTAGGATTTTAAGAATATATATCGGGATTGTTCAAATGAAGATTGGATTTATCAGAAAATCTATATTTTTACCCTAGCCCTAAGCCCCACCGTACATTTTTAGCCCGTTTCACGTTACGGAAGTACTGTATCATGGGTTGCGAGTGCCTCTTGAAGTTGAATTTGGGTTGCAATAAAAAAGTAATTAAAAGAAAACATAATTTTTCTTAAATTGTGAAAATGGGTTGTGTTAGAGGTGGGAGATGTGGGCGGGCAGGGCAGGCAAAAGGGGGGTCTCCAAAGAAGCTGGCACCGCAGGGCCATGTCGGACCACAATCCATCCTTGCTTTAATATAACTGTTGGAATTTCTTATTCAACACCCAACCACAGTCCTAAACCTGCTTAGATTTGAAAAAAGGACGAGTCCTTTAATTTAAACTGGGTTCAGCAGTAGTATCTCAAAGTAACTCATTGCTTGCTTATGAAACCACAAAGTCACAATGCACTTACCCTCCGGGTCCAGCTGGGATGTACTTTGGCTTTTCTTCCCAAGTCCTACCATTGCCGCCATCTTTGCCCCGAAACTGGACCGCCTCTTCTTGTCATCGTCCTCATCGTCGTTCCGGCCCAGCGAGCACATGTCTCCGCCCACACTGGAGCTCTTGGTGATGTTGGAGCCAGGTGTGGCCGTCTGAGCCCTATGTTTCATTTTAGATGTAAACTCACTGTCAGCCATGTTAGGTAGAGGTGATACAGGATAAAGGAAGGAGAGGAAAGGGACATGAAGACAGTGGAGAGAGGAAGGGACAGGCTTTAGCTACAGGATTTAGAAGCAGGGTCAAAGGTGAAAGACAGTCACAGTGGAATAACATCTACAGGAAACTGTACAGAAAGCCACAGAGCATCAACAGTGACCAGCAGCTATCTGAACCACTCCATATGGTGGTTATTTCTACGGAATAACATACAGAAGCCACTAGGCACAATGTGTAGCAATTGGTCATGTATACTGCCTGTATTGTGGAACAATTTCTTGTTTTTCTCTGTTCAAACTGGAGTGAAAGTGAATTGCAACTTCATTTAGGTTCAAGGGTGTTCACTACAGCTCTCTTATCATTAAACTGTTATGTCTTCTCTTTGAGCTGAGTTATAGAGATTGTATTGCTGTTTCTATTTTAAGTTCACCTGCCACTGCACATGAGCATGAGCATGTGGAGAAAAAAGATTGTTCGAGATTAGAGAGAATCTCTGAGCATTAATTTAATTTTGTTAGATTATTATTATTAGCATGGCTTTTAGAAAGGTCAAGTGTGTGGAGGGAATGTTAAATGAAGTATTCATCCACTGAAATACACGCTTATATAATGACCTACTTTGGTAACATAAGATAAGCTCTTGAGTCAAACTAGCAGAAAATAATGAGCCGGTGACTCATCATACTCAAGCACACTATTCTGAGAGTATGAAATGATGGCTTTAGGCTACTAACATGAGATTTCATCCACTCTGATTTACACAAGATATTACTTTGGCTTTAGTTTTTTAATGAATGGAACGTTTATAGGTGGAAATAATTATTATCTGTGCAGGCAGGTTTCCTTTTACCATACCAAATTACTATCGGAAGAAAATGTATGATTATCTGACATTAAACGCTGTAGCTCTGACAGTACAGAATGACTGACTGGACCCTCTGTTCTAGATCAAATGTACACTGTATTTTTAAAATAGTTATATTTTAAAATATAACTTGGTATAACTTGGAATAACTAAAATATAATAGTATTTTTAATATAGGGACAAATCCTGAATATATAAATATAACTCTGTATATACAGTATGTAGTTGTAAATCTGAATATATTTTTACAGAGACTAAGGCAGTCACAAAGTGAAATTCACCATGGCATGAAGCAGGAATATGTCACATATAGTTATAAATCTGAATATACAATTATTGATCCTGAAAATATTGTTTTAAAGTCTCAATATACAGGTACAGTTGTTAATCGGAATATATAGTTATAAATCTGAATATCTGAATAAATAAATGTAAAATCTGAATATATAGTTGTAAATCTGAATAAATAAATGTAAATCCTGAATATATAGTTATAAATCTGCAAATAATAGTAAATAAAAATGTATAATTATAAATCCTGAAAATATTGTCTCAATAAAGTCTCAATATACAGTTGTACATTTGAATATAGAGTTGTAAATCTGAATATATACTTATAAATAAGTGATTTTAGTTTTAGTTTTTCCAAGCGCTCAGTTAAAGCTTGTCAACTTGACTTCCTTTCCTTTTGCAGAAGTTATGTATCAGACAGCAAATCCAATCAGAAAGTCAATTTTTGCAGCCTGATCTCATGAAAATAATGTGACTGTTGAGACATTTTTGCAGAATGACATTACATGGTTCCTTACATGTTTCACAGCAGTTCCGAGGTGAAATGCCCACTGTGTGGTGCTAAAAGCGAGTTTAATTTTCTCCCAAACAGATAAGGTTTTTAAGGCTAATGTCCTATTGAGCTTTAAATCAACAAAACCTACCTCCCTACCCTAAATCTTAAACCTAAACCTTTAGACTTTATATTGATAGTCAAAACTCTGTCTCGGAGAGACTGCAGACTCTCTGACTCTTCTCTGTTTATATGAACTAGATTCATGCTAATGAACAGAAGCTATACAATGACTACACTGATAAACCATTTACATTTATGCATTTGGCAGACACTTTTATCCAAAGCGACTTACAGTGCCCTGATTACAGGGACAATCCCCCTGGAGCAACCTGGAGTTAAGTGCCTTGCTCAAGGACACAATGGTGGTGACTGTGGGGATTGAACCAACAACCTTCCGCTTATCAGGTCAGTGCTTTAGTCCACTACACCACCTCCATAATGAACTGGAGCCATAAAACCACTGGCAAAGACTACATTTAAAATGTAGGGCGGAAAAATTAATCGAAATTAAATCGAAATCACCATATGACGTAGTATGATTATCAAACTGCAAAGGCTGAGATTAAATAAAATACATAAATAGTCTGCAAATGCTGCTTGATGTGCCAACTGTGTATGCGTAGCTCTGTTGCCTGTAGTGTATTACACATATTCAAAGCACATGTGAGGCTAATGAGCTGAGCGTGTTCAATTTACAGTGCTCTAGATTCACTAATTTCACATTTGTGTAATTCCAAATATGCTTGGCTTATCTAAAGTAATCTAAAGTGACCTCATAACACTTTGGAGTTTTTTTGTGGACAGAAGAGTGGATGAGAGCATTTCTCTTCCTTCATGTCTTCCTTCAGTGTACCAACAAAATGAAAGGTTCTGCCCTGCATAGTTACAATAAAATCCTGCAGTTATAATTAAAGTCTTCAAAGTTATTCCACATGCTGGTTTAGAAAATATTACATGAATATGGTACTGTTTTATAATAATAATAATAATAATAATAATTTCACATGAACTAGCTAGAGGATACTAGGCAATGGACTCTAGCTGGAGGACACTAGCTAGAGGACATAAGTTAAAAGACACCAGCTAGAGGGCACACCTGTTGGGCACACTTGGTGATAGACTCTAGCTGGAGGACACTAGTTGGAGGACACAAAGTAGAGGACATTATTTGGAGGACAACAAAGTGATGGACTTTAGCTGGAGGACACTAGTTGGAGGACACTAGGTGATGGACTCAAGCTGAAGGACACTAGTTGGAGGACACCCAAGTGATGGACTATAGCTGGAGGACACTAGTTGGAGGACACTAGGCGATGAACTTTAGCTGGAGGACACTAGTTGGAAGACACTAGGCGATGGACTCTAGATGGAGGACACTAGCCAGGTTTATGTGATGCTGTTCTCTGTTGCTAACCTCTCAGTTTCCTCCACTACTTCCTCCTCTGGGTTCTCGGCAGCCTCAGTCGCCCCTCCTTCCTGTCCTGCCCCTAGAGCACTTCCTGTCACTGCTTCCAACTGTTCTATCGGAACCACAGTTCCCTCCTCGCTCTGACTGTTAAGGGCCTCCGTACGGCTGAACATACGCAGATATGCCCATGGACAGGCAGACACACAAACACACATAAACCATACCATGACATCATGAAAGAAGGCATGCAGGAGAGAAAAGACGCAGCCATTAGCTCGCCGGACATGCAGACAATGAAAATGAAAGGAAACCATTAGTAAGCAACAAAATAACAGAATGAAAGTATTTAACCTTAGGTGAAAGTTTAAGTAAATAAAAAAATCCAAAAATTAAAGTGATGTATATTCATGTTTATGGTAATTTAGGACGTAAGATCTCGAGACATGAGCTGCTGCCACATTTTTATAGACTTGAGTCTTCAAATAGACATAGACATTCATACATTTTAAGGTATGGCTTAATTGTCCAAATATGTTTTGAGCCCACTATGTGACCATGTGTTGTCATCTCAGCCACTGGAAAACACACTCTAGGCACAGTTAAGAGTTCAGAGGTTTAGTTCACATTGTAAACAGCCTGAGCCAAACCTGAACTCACCAGAAGCACACAGTGATCTTCAGTAAAGTGTGCTCAGAGGGTTTTGCCCATGGCTGAAAATGAATGTATGGGTATCATGGGTTTAGTGTGTGCCTACCTGATCCTGCGGTTGGCTCGCGCTCTTTCTGATTGGACAGACATGTAGCTCGTGCTGCTAAGCCGAGATGCACTCGACATAGCGGACACGTCGCTTACATCACTGTCCGATGACCTCATGGAAAGACTGTCCATTCCACGCTGCTAAAACAAACAAAAAACTATGCAGATTATTACAATAAAATATTGTCTCACAAACCGGCTTCCAAAACGAAGTCACAATAACTAAACTCAAAATATGTATTTCATAATCCCTTTAGATCTTGCGTCAAACAGATTACTTACCGCTATCATAATAGCTTTGTTCCAAAGAATGCTGTCTAAGTAGGCAGCTGACTAAGTTTAGGAACAGAGCTAATAACAAAAGTGCCACAGTCCAGAACATACAAACTGCTCTCAGAAATTACAATAAACCTGACAAGTCTTTCCCAAACAGCTTTTATATAACTTGTGTCATTGCACAAAAGAGGAAACAGGACAAACTTGCAGGTAAGATATGTGACATATGCAAGAATTATGGTATACAGGACCTGCATGCCTTTACCGTGTGAGTACAGCGACTTATATAACGGCAGTGCTTGCATCTCTAGTAAGCAGAACATCAGTCGTGATTGTACATTTCAGCAGCATCTCAAGAAAATGGTCTTGACAGATACTTGATGGTTTATGTAACCACGAAAAACAGCTTGCCAGTACTTTATACAGAGCCTCTGAAGTTATGGCACTTACACAGTGTCCTAACCAAGTGCGAATGGATAAAGCAACAATTATAAATCCTATCTCGTCCTTGTTAATCTGTGTTTTTGTCCAAGCCACCCATGACTATCAACAACATCGTGTAATAAGACATTTTGTTGGCTTCTAAATTTTTCATGCTGTATTTGTAACATACTGTAGGTCCGCCCAAATCAAAATCTCATTGGTCAAAAATTCTGCTCAACATAGATGTATTTTAAACATAAAAGTCAACATGAAGAGAACATTCCATCTTACTGCCAAATATTTCCTCCCTCTTCACTGGTGACAAACACCAAACGTCTGCCTTACCACATGTTCATATAATTGTTCAAAGTATAGCCTAAAATGGTTAACCAACATTAATAAGACTTCTCTCCACAGTATCAGTGCAAATGTATGTAAGCATTCTTCTTCCGAGCAAGCATCATAAAAGCTGTTGTAAAGAAAGCTCCTCTGTTCCACAATATTGAGGATATTACAATTACTACAATGTAGAAGGACTGAAACCATTGGAAAACAAGTAATAAACTCAATAAGAAAACAATAAGAAAAATGCACATACCCTAGATGGATCCTTCAGAGTACCTGTGTGGAAAGACAAGACAGGGTTTAGATGCAGTGAAATCCAGCACACACTGCCATAGATCTTGATAGTGTAAATACTGCTCATTAATACAAATACAGGCCTACATCCAATAAACAATCCTAAGCGACACACACCAGGCGCCTTTCACTGATGTTTACACTGTTGTCGCTTTAATAGTTCTGAAGCAGAATAAAATTATATGATCAGCTTCGTTCAACATCAGGAAATTGTAGCTCAACACTCAGTATTTTGGATGGTTTACAAGAGCTTTCTGAAAAATCCTACCTCAAATTTCTTGTATTCAGTGATGTGTTCACTTTTTTAGGTCAGTGAAATTGTTATTGTTGGATTATATTGTTGGATTATATACTTTTCTTTATAATTCAAAAGAAAAAGAAATACATCCACAAGATGCGATCATCGGGTCCAAGCACATGGGAGGAGACCATGACCAAAGTTGCCAAATTTAAAAGAAAAATTCAGGTGGATGCTGTGGATTGTTTTGGTGGCATATTTCAATTTGCTTGATCACAGTTGCACAATTAGGTTTTTCTTAAATTATATTGCCACCTAGATTCATAAATTGAGGTAAATCTGGCATGTACCCTCAGAATGTCATGTTGTACATGTGTACCAAGTTTTGTTGAGTTTGGATACTGCATTCACAAGATAAAGGCCAATTAGTCATTATGGGCCACATCCAACATTTTCTGAACGATTAAATGAATACTATTGCTTTTGATAATTTTTTGTCAGGAGCATCTCTAGATGAGTTAGAAAAAGTAGATAAAAAAAATAAAAAATAAAAGTTTTCTTCCGAAAATGGAAATCCACATGACCAAATGATTTGGGGGCACTGAGGGTTATAGTGACAATACAGATTTTATATTCTAGCACTTATGGTTCTGTAATTATTAGCAAAAACGTATATTTTAAGAATGTGTAAGCACTTAAACCAAAGAAGATGCATGCCAGGTTCCAACTTCCTTGATGAAACAGCTATTATTAAAGGGCCACCTGTGGACACAATTGGACGAAATTTGGCACGCATCCTAAAAATGTAGTTTACCAAGTTTAGTTAAGTTTGGACTTTGCATTTAGAAGGTACAGGTCAATAAGTCAATATAGGCTACGGCCAAACATTTCATTGGCTTGAAAATCTGAAGCGCTTTGACGAATTAAAAAACGTATGTGTTTGGACCTCTAGATATCAAAGAAGACAAATGCCATTAAACGAATATTCTGAGTTCATTTCAAGTTCAGCTCAATCAACAGCATTTGTGGCATAATGTTGATTACCACAAAAATATATTTCGACTTGTTCTTCCATTTCTTTAAATCTAGGTTACATTGAGGCACACTCACTGTTTCAAAAGTATAGCGACAATACGTAAACAATATGTGTGTTAACATAATTTTAGTGTGATAAAATCGCTTACTAACTTTTTCTGTGTAAATTTATATCCAATTTTAAAAACATCATTGCCATGAAAAAGTAATGCTGTAAATCATAAAATCCTTAATGAAGATATAAACAACTTAACAGTTCAAATAATACACAAGTTATAACAGAAGACTTTTATAAAATTGTAAGCATCAAATTTCTGCATTTAAAACTTCCAAAAATTGGCCCCATTCCTTTAGTTCCACAAATGCTGTCAATTGAGCTTAACTTGTATTGAACCCCGAATATTTCTTTAAACAGTGTACCGACCATTTAAGGAAATGAACCAGGGTAAAATCAGAGTAAATGAGCTTTTATCATTCATTCAATGTGGGTTCCATTATATGCAATTAATAAATTCCATCCCATTTTATATTAGGTGTCTTTATCTACTATGTACTAACATTAAAATACATACAATTCAATGTTTTTTTTTATTGTGTAACAACATGTTGGTAGGTTTAGAGGTAGGGTTAAGGGCAGGGTAAGGTTTAGGATTTGGGGTAAGGTTAACAGTGTAGCTACAAATGTATTTAAATGCAAGTACTTTAAATGTAAGTACAATGCAACACATACAGTATGTACATAATAAGTGCATTGTATCACAACTTAAGTACATCATATTTAAATACAACTAATATAAAGTTGGTCCAAATTTTCTGTAGCAACAGGAAACCCCAGGTTGTACACCCTTTCATAAAACAGAGAGTTCCAATTTTACAATCTAAATGGATGAGTCACATTCAAAGCCATTGTAAAATGTCGATATGATATGCCAAACTACCTTGGCAAAGCAGCTCATCCTAATATTATGAACTGTATATACAGTATACTGCTGTGTAGGACCAAAACTTTGTCACTTTAAATATAGATTCCCTCCCTTTAGACACACACACACACACACACACACACACACACAAGACCCCTAGAGGTTCTGCTGAAGAGGGGTTTCTGTTACACATAGTCATTCTATATACAGACCTGCATCTCCATTCTCTGATACAATTTCTACTGCTGATGTGAGAACGAAACATAAAATAAGAGGAAAAACAAGACAGTTTAAACTTAAGCATGACACAATGTTATGATGGACACACAAACACACACAAGGTTTTAGATTTTAGAGAAACTCATCACTTCATAACATGCTGAAACAAACATCAAGAGAACAGAGAAATCCAACACAATAGAGTCTTTAAAAACATCAGCAGCATTAACACAAGATATGTGCTGTACTAAGCAAAGATTAATGCAAAACTCAAACTCACACTACATATACAGGTCACCATTTATGCACCATCTTCCCCACTACATTCTAGATGCAGCACTAAAATAATGTGTAACACAGCTCAATGTAGTTTATATTGATTCACATTTTGTATCCTTTGAATTCTTCTCTGCTTCTGCTTGAGGCGGATGCACAAACAAAGAGAGGTTTCACACTAAGAAATTATCAGTCTTTTATCCCATATTTTAAGGTTAATAGACATTCCTAAAATCCCTGGAGTCTCCAGTTTCAATGTGTTTTTACTTGTAATGCCATTGCGGTAAATTTACTGAAAAATATCGCCTATTCCATTCTTCTGTAGTCACACTGAGCTCAATATTAGGTAACAAATTACAATAAGGTTCCATTTGTTAACATTAGTTAACTACATTAGTTAACATGAACTAACAAGGAACAATACTTAGTTCATGTTAATTTAAACATATACTAACACATTTTTTAAATCAAAAGTTGTATATGTTAACATTAGTTAATGCACTATGAACTAACAATGAACTAACAATGAACAATTGTATTTTTATTAACTAACATTAACAAAGATTAATAAATTCTGTAAAAAATGTATTGTTCATTGTTAGCTCATGATACCTAATGCAAAAACGAATGTTAACAAATGGTAAAGTGTTACGCAAAATTTGTTTTCTTTATTTGGAAATCAATATTATCAGCACAAAAAACAGTATCTCTGAATCCTACAGTGTTGTCTTCATTTAGTTAATGGTATCAAAATGACAGACTGAGAACTGTTCATCTCAGCATCAATAACAATGTGGGCATTTATTCATCAAGTGAGCTTTCTACTACCTCAAACATTTTCTCACTCATCTGCTATGCCTGTGAGCTTTAACGTAGTTTACTTAAGCATTTCATATCTAAAGGACAGCCTTGGAATTATGTATTACTGGTATAGTTGCCTCTCACTGCAAAAACTCATCAATATTGATTTCCAGTTTGCAAATGAAATGTTCGTTTGAATCAGTTCTTTTTAATGATTCAGTCAAATTGATTCAAAATGTGAAACTGGAAATCCCTCAAATGTGAGACCTTAGTTTGGGAGTAAAACTGAGGTGGGTGACATGTTGGAAGTATAAATAACGGGACATTAGATATATGTAACTTAAACGAAATCATAGTTATAAAAAGCAGTATTTCATTACATATTTAATCACTACAAAAAATAACGTACAATTTTGGAAGTATTTAAATGACAAATGTCTTTGAAATTAAAAGCACATTGAATTGCACTTACTGAAAAATAAACGCATTGAATTAACAGTGCTTGCATTTTTTTTTAGAGGATGCAATTTCATATGGTTGTACTGTATATTTAAGCTTATTTCAATTGAAAACATTTCGCACAAAATTTTATCATTAAAAAATGCAATAATAAATATTCACCATCCAAAATTCCCCCCAAAATATTTTTTTATTTTATCTTTATTATTCAACAGGTACTATATTCAGTCCATTATATTTTGCTTTTATCCAAAGCAACTTACAAAATTAATTTAAAAAAGCAAAATGTAATGGACCGAATATTACCTGTTGAATAACAAAGATGAAATCTTAAAAAACAAATTGTAACTGAATTTTGGAATGTGAATATGCATTATTTTTTAATGGTGAAATTTTGTGCAAAATGTTTTCAATTGAAATATTCACAGATTATATATACAACCTTATGAAATTGCATCCCCAAAAAATGCATGCACCGTTAATACAATGCGCTTATTTTTCAGTTAGTGCAGTTTAGCATGCTTTTTTGTTTCAAAGACATTTGTCATTAATATACTTCCATATAAAATGCCATGCATGGACACTATTGAGTGATGGTAGGTATTGTACTCCTCCTTTGTGATGCCATTGAAATGAACCATCCAAATGAAACCATTAGCTAATATTATTTGGAATTCTTACCGCTACCTTGTAGGGCAACATACCATACCACTTTAACTATGCCAAGGTTTATGTTCTAAAACACACGTCACACTTTTGTGTATTTTAGTAGTTGTGTCACATAAAACTGTAGCTACACATCTCGAAAGATAATGCAACACTTCACAGCAAGAAGAGCAGCAAAAGAGAGGAGCTACACAGCAGAAAAGTGAAAATCTAGATCCCTTAGAAGCACCCTAGGGTTTGTCTACTCTTCTAAGGGCTAATGAAGACTACAGGTTGTGCCATACCAGAAGCTTTCCTCTGCTGGTCCTCCCATGTCACCTCTAAAGTTACAACACAAGGAGAACAGTAAATGCACCAGCTTAACAAAACTCCATCATACATACTCACTACGTCTACTCAGAGAACTGAATTTAAGCTAAAAGGGGAAAGTCAACTTCTTTGCATACTGGTAATTAAATGTGTATTTTTTTGTTCTGTAACCTGCACATACAAAGCACATTAACCATGTCTGAACAATGGTTGTATTCAATTTCCCTTTATACTGTATATTGGGAGTCCGCTATAAAAACAGAACTTAAATTCTACATCTGTTTCGTTTTTCAGATCTACTAGCTTGTTTTCATTATTAATTTATTTAAAAAAAAATAATAATAAAAAATTGCAAACAAAATGTAAATACAAATATTAATATAATAATTAAATAATAAAAATGAATAATAATTTAAAAGAATTAAAATTCGATTTAAAAAATAATGTTTCTAAAAAATAGTCTATAGTTTTATAGTCTAAGTCTAGTTGATTTCAGTTTCTGTAAAGGTGTACCATTGCACCATCTATAAGTGAATGACGGTACTCAGACTCTGTGTGGTTGCAGTGGCTTCAAAAATAATAAGCAATAATTAATCCCGAAAATAGAAAAATATGCTCACCTGAGGGTAAAACTAGAATGTCTGCTAAATATATTAAATCACATATCGGTTGCCTCTTGACCAAGACAACCATAGTATAAATACACTATATCTCTGATGACAGCCATAAGATGCCCAAGTACAGCAAATATATTCAACATCCCTGAGGCACTAAACCTCTCCAACACAAACACAGTGTAAAACATCTCTGAGAAATTCACACGCTTCAACACTTGCCTTTCCTCCCATTAACAGGTGGGGGAGCTAGAGGCTTTTCCTGGGTTTCTTGTGATGGAAATGGCACAAACACATACAGACAGTGAAGTTAATGAGAGGGTTGAGTATTATCATCAGTAAAATCCACCAACACAGCAACAATTTTACAGAGGTCTAACCACGCTAAAACAAACACATATACACAGTCTTGCTCAAGAGATGCTAGCCACACTATAAAAACTATATATATATATATAAAATAGCTGGTGAAATTATGTAAAGTTACAAGCTAATAAAGTCACTCAGACTGCATGTTTGGAATAGTATACAACCATACTACTATTTTGCAGTATGCAGTATGAATACTGTGCACAGTATGCAAATTTAATGGATCTCTTGACTAAACTCCTCCTTGACTCATTATTAGATCAGATTGCCAAGAATGATTTTTTTTTTTTTTTTTTTTTTTTTAACAATAAATCGAGTTAAAAATGCAAAGTAACTATCATTTTTATTTTTCAGGTGAAAACTGGACTTTACTTGTTGACCTAAACATGCAACGTAATCATGTCAAGTGAAAACAATTTTTGAAATGTTAATCATCATACTGCATTCTGTTTCACATATTATTTTTTAAAAATAGTAGGCAGTTAACAGTATATACTGCACAGTATGCAGTGCACTAATATTCTATTCTCAACCCATTTGTACTGACACACCTGGCTCAGATGCCTGTCGGGTGGGTGGTGGGGCTGTTGACGGGAAAGGAGATGGAGGAGGAGGGGCTGGGGGAGGGGCAGGGGAAGGATCAGAGGCAGGAGGAGGGGCATGTGCAGGAGTGGGAGGGGCTTGTGATGTAGGTGAAGTAGCATGTGCAAGAGGAAAAGCATGGACAGGAGGAGGTACGGGGGGATGGGCTGTGGTAGATGCAATGGTGGGACCGGGAACTTGAGGCTCCATCCCCACGTGAGCTTTGATGATGACAATGAAGACAACATGGTTTAAGAAAAGGGGTTGTAAACAATAAAAAGAAAAGAAACATACAAAATTAACAAAAAGGTCACATGGGAAGACATTAGGTGTGTTCGACTTCATGCAGTGCTGTGCACACCGATCGGTGTCTGATTTGAAGCAGTGCAATTTTGTCCGACTTTATGCCATCAAAGAACCATGAGAATAAGTCGACACCAGCCGGCTGGATCAGCAGCTGCAGTTGTTCCAAAGCAGCTTCACGAGCTCTGATGCCGACAGCTTATTCGTAATTGGCTAGACTCTACAATGACAATGATGACGTGCGCTTCAAGGGCTGAGTTCGGAAAGGCATACTACACATACCACTCTTACTAACTTTTGCTATGTCAGTCAATGGTAAAAATAGTTTGAGTAGTATGGTAGTATGCCATTACCAAGGTGTTTATTCTGACACTTTCAGTTCCATTTTTATAACAGTACAATTCTCTTTTTATGCAATCTTAGTCTTAAATATCATGTTTATTAATTAAAACAATTCTTTCTTCTTGTACACACAGGTAGTGTATTAAGCAGCATGTAACCTATTCAAATGAATAGTGAAATTCAAACGTCTGTCTATTTGAATTTCTATCAAATCCAGTCTGTATGCAATAAAGAAAGCAAACATCGCGCAATCTGCCGTGACTGATGTAGGTTCAGCACACGGTGGGAAGTGCAAAGTGTCTGGCTTGACGGCTCTCTTTTCTATTCCTCCACTGACTGCAACCGTCAAATCTCAACGATCAGTAAGGCAAGGCGCAGTTGAGGTCGAACACACCCATTTAAGATCTGTAGGGATGCACTGAAATTTCAACCAACAAAAATAACATAAATTATTTTCAGTTTTGGTGACAAAAGAGAAACCAGACAAAAAACTTTAGAAGAAATTTTTCTTGAAACCAATTAAAGGAAGAACATAGTATAATCACTTTAAACATTTTATAATATTAATAGAATATATACAGTATACTAATTCCAAACAGGCTGATTTCAAATCAGCATTTTCGGTTTCAGTCAAGAATTTTCATTCCGGTGCATCACTAATTATTTGTATGATGAGAGAGTGCATCTCATCTGGCTCCATAGCTCACTATGTCATGAACCACTATATCGTGAACACAAATTTGGGTACTGGCAAGGGTGTTCATCAACTGAACATTGGGACACTTATGACTCAATTACCTGCAACACGATTAGAAGATTGCCCATTTTAATGCAGCTGATATTAATCGACAACATCACTATATACATGACACTGCTGCGCTTTTTAATGGCACAATTATACGCCATGGTTTTCACAGTGCATTGTGGGAAGTTTTTAGCGAGTGAACGTTTCAGTGCACTGGAACTATATTGTGAATTGGACAGATCTAGAAATGGCCGACTCCCTGGTAAGTGCTCTAACTGATCTAGGGAGCTGATTGAGATGCACCCACACAGAACAAGACCATTTCTGCCATTGTAATGTAGTGTAGTAGTGTATACTTGTAGTGTACTGCTATTCACTAACCACCAAACTCTACTCACTTAACAGCCACAGGTCACTTGAACTTTCCGATACTACATAAAATATTATAACTGTTATTTCTCAATACCATTTAGTCTCAGCTCTAAATGGGCGGTTCTCGGCCAAATGAAGCTGCTATAGAGCCCAGACCTATTCCGTAGTCATAGGTCTGTCTACATGAGACTAAATACCATTTAAACCAAAGGTTTTCTCATTAAGAGACCAATTACATGACTATGATTATTATGATGTAATAGCATTACCAGCCATTGTTTGTGTGACTTGGGGAGGTATAGGGGACAGGGCTGGAGGTTGACAAGCCCCTCCCACTACTCCACATATTCAGGCAGAAATGAGAACAAGAAAGAAAGAAACAAATGCTGTCAGACATGAAGATGAGAACAACAAAATATGAGAAAAAAAGCAAAGAAAAGCAAAAATAACAATCTGCTCTGACAATCTACTCAAAAAATGAAAAATCTGCTTCTTTTCAAAGTCTATCTGGACTAATCAAGCTAAACTACAGTAACCCCAAAGGCAAATACAATCATCATACCATATAAGTGCATTTTGCGAACATTTGCACACTTCGCAACATTTAAGAAATACCAAAAATTAAAGTGTGACTCTGAGACTTACTAATACAGACTTTAAATACATATATATCAATTGAAAGTTCTCTAGATCATATTATTAAGATATCAAGACCATATTTGGGTGATGAAAATATGTTCCATGTTTCCTAAACAGAATTTACCAGCAACAGTCTGAGGAAGCTGGGAGAGAGCAGGGGGAGGAGCAAGAGGCTGAGGTACCACCCCTGTTCCTACTTCATTGGTTGACGAGTTGCACCAATAAAAACAAAAACAAAGCCAAATGTCAAGAAACCAACCACTAGTTACTATTAAATAGTTCTAGTCTCAAACAATTCACTAGTCTAGTAACACCAGGTATTCCCCAGCTACAATGACCAGATTTGTTTTGGTATGACGATACTATAAATACATCTGTCCAAGATATTTTTAAAACAAGTCAGTTCTCGTTGAAGAGCGACAGCTCAATTTTCCTGTACCATCTTTGCCGGCTCTGTCTTGGAGTAAATGGTATTTCATTAGTGGGACAGTAAAGATGGATTCATCATAATCCATATTTGTCTGTATACCAGTCTGCATACCAGTGGTTCTCAAATTTTCTTTTTGGTCACGCACCCCTCTTTGAAACAAGAATGGGCAGTCTTCTGAGGAGTGCACCCTACACTTTGTGAACCACTGCTGTATGCAATAATGAGGTAACCTGCCAAAACCAGCAAGATATTGCCTTAAATGTATCTTAATCATAAACTGGTAACCATCAAAGGTTTTAACTGGCCATTCTGTCAGTTACTATAAATGATCAAAGACTCCATAAAATGTCTCGAAGAGAGCAGACTTCTTTCCTGTGTTCACATTTTTCCTATTGAAACGATTAAAGTTGGGGAAGGACTTACAATATCGAAGTGCATAACTCTTTTTTTAAATACCCATTAGAGATAATCCCAGACACAAACAAATTACATGGACTTCACAGCAAACATCTATATTAATACATTTACAGGTACAGTACTACTAAGCACACTAATAGGGTTGAAGCACACAGAACTGTTAACTGTTCTGTTAACTACACTAAACAAATCGCAGAAGCAAAGCCAGTGACAGGTAAAGCACACAGACCAGAACTAACAGGCTAAGTCAAACAGAGTAAAAGCTGTATTATGGTAGACTGAGACATGTTAAACACACAGAAGCTAGAGATTACAGACCTTCATAAGGCTCAGTCACACCCTCGCCATCTTCTGGGAAAAAGGGTGAACAAAAAAACCAAGCCATGTTGTGTTATGTAAAGACGCTAACTAGATAGAATAATCTATATATCACATTGTCCAAACTGTAGTATTGACTTTATAATACTTTTGCAACAAAAGTCAATTTTGGCTGAAACTTTAGCTCTAGGTAAGTATTTGCTAGGATAAGAGGCATTGGTCCAGATGGTTGAGTAGGCGACTGTGTAGTCGTCCAACAACTGGCTAAATTAATGTCGATTTTTCTACATTTGTATACTTATTTTAGCTTTCGTAATTTTAGCAGTGTCCCTTTCGTAACAAATTCACTACCTTCAACAATAAATGTTAAGACAATTAATACAGGAATTACTGTTGCCTGCAGTGAGCAATATTCTGTTATTATGCAAAACCCCTTGTGTTTACGGACAAGGAAGTAATAGCTATGTAGCCAATTTTATGTTCATTTTTTGTCAGTTATCCTACTGAAATGCATCTGATTGGTGGCTGATTTGTGAACACATCATTAAACCAGCCTAATTATACAGGCTACTTTAAGCACATACTGTCCTTTATTAGGCACACTGCTTTACTCATTTACTTTTATTTTTCTCATAAATATATTTATTTAAATTTTTCAATCATTAACACACTTTGCACTTTCATAATCTTTGTACAAATTATTATACATATTACTATTATTATTATTATGAGTAGAAGTTGTTGGAGTATATAGGAACCTGCTGTGGATCATCTGCCACAGTGTGTGTGTGCGTGTGTGTGTTATGTGTTTTTGTACAAGCTCTGTTCTTTTTGCATATTTAATCAACACATTTTCATATGTAAATTCTTTAATTCCTAATTTATCCAGTTTTGCCATTTATTCTTAATGTCTTCTATTATACTTCGTATTGTATTACATTTTATTTATTGTATTGCTATTTTCTGTTTTTGTATTTATGTTTCTGCTATAATGCCTCAATTTCTCCCAGGGGATTAATAAAGCAGTATCGTATCGTATCGTATTGTATTTGCACCAGGATCTAGAATCAGGCACACGCACTACAAACATTGCACTATGGATCAATCCTGGTTAATCTACTCACCTCTGTCCATAGATCCCTTGGGTGGGACCTGTGGTAGCTGCCGGCCTCTCCGACTGGATACTGGCGTGCTGGTGGGACTCGTTTGGACCGAGCCAGTCCGGGGGTTTGCCCTGTGGGATAAATGGCATGTCAGTAATGAAGACAAAATGTTACACCTGAAGAAGGGTTAGTTTAGTAACCTGCACAAAACACTGCTAGACGAAAGCAGGTCACGCTGGTGAGAGAATACTAATTTAAAACAAACCCGCTAACAAGTTGTATCTGAGTAAGCATATAATGAGGAAATAGTATAAGAAAACAAACTCCACATAAAAACATATTCTGCACTGTTGCACAGAATAAGTCAGTATTTGGCACAGTTTTCAACAGGGTTAGTAAAAACAAAAAGGTAAAAACCTTTGGTGAAATGTATGTTGTGTGGGCAAGGTACGTCAACGTTGCAAGTTTTGTACAACAACCTACAAGTTTGGGGGTTAATCTCACTAAACCTGTCAAGAACATAACAAGGCCAGATTTAATCTCAAAACCAAAAGAGAGAAGTCAGAATAATTTGCATAAAGATAATGAAGACTTTTTTAAGAGGATTAATATGATTCTTGTTTTGTTTTGTGACAATTAAGAACATTTCCCTTCAAAATTCTAATCACTGTAATGTGAAAATAATGATTGACTTTACTATAATGAAAGATTATTTAAAGGGATATTTCACCCAAAAATGTAAATTCTCTTATCTTTTATTCACCCTCATGCCATCCCAGATGTGTTTGCCCTCTGATTTTTAGAAGAATATTTCAGCTATGTAGGTCCATACAATGCAAGTGAATAATGACCAGAAATTCGAAGGTTTCAAAAATCACATCAAGGCAGTATAAAAGAAATCCACACAATTCCAGTGGTTTAATCCACATCTTCAGAAGCGATATGATAGTTGTGGGTGAGAAACAGATAAATATTTAAGTCCTTTTTTTCTATAAATTCTCCTCCCTGCCCAGTAGGTGGCAATATGCACAAAGAATGTGAATCACCAAGAACAAAAGAAGTGAAAGTAAAAGTGGAGATTTATAGTAAAAAAGGACTTAAATATTGATCTGTTTCTCACCCACACCTATCATATACTGTATCTTTTGAAGATATGGATTTAACAACTGGAGCCGTATGAATTACTTTTATGCTGCCATTATGCTGTTCAAAGTTCTGGTCACCATTCACTTGCATTATATGGACCAACAGAGCTGAAATATTCTTCTAAAAATCTTTGTTTATGTTCTGCAGAAGAAAGAAAGTCATACACATCTTGGATGGCATGAAGTTGAGTAAATGATGAGAGAATTATCATTTTTGGAAGAACTATCCCTTTAAATTATTAAGCATTTGTACATCATGGTAAAATTTGTTCCACTGTATTTAATTTATGCTGATTTTGCTGATTTGACTTTTTTAGAGTTAAAATACTTTTTTAAAAATTTGTTGTTCTTATTATTAAAATAAAGTGGTCACAATGCAAAAAAAAAAAATCCTTATTTTTGAATGCAAAATAAAATTTCTATCTTTTAATTTTGTGGTAAAATATGACAAGGACATGTTCTTAACAGGCTTCGTGAGATTCACCTTTTGAATTTTGCATAAAATCACAGAAAAATAATCACTAATGTAATTCCACATATTTGACCATATAAGAGCATGCATTTTGGTTGATAAATATGTCACAGTCATGTGCATTTTAGCCACGTAACCAATATATATACGTATAAAATGCACATCAACTCCACAGTAAACACAAAGGATCTTTAAAGCACCTTTTGAGCTGAATGTCACATTTTGTTTCCAATGATAATACATGTGGCTCACATTTCACAGTAAACTGTGGCACATCCAAGAGATATTGTGTCTCTTGCATCAGTGACACCTCATGTACAAATCTAAAGATTAATGTAACATTCCTTGTGGCTTATGATGTGCCTGGCCAATCATAAGTCAAAAGGTTGTATGGCGTCTCAAAAGGTGTGACAGAGTCAGCGCCAGGAGAGGTGCCGAGCTTGTGGCGGCTAAAGCTGCAAGGAAAGTGAAAAGGCATCATTGCATGAGCACACGGCACTCATAACAGCCCACAACTCAAAGCAGAAACTGTTAAACAACAAAAAGATGATAAATGTTAGTAAACAAAAAACAATTAGAACGAATAAGAAAGTAAATCGTACAATGCCAGGTCCACACCATTATATGCCAAGAGGATATAACAGGTTTCTATAATCAAAATCAAAAGACATTAGTAGAAATCATCATCACTACTCTCTAGAGATGGGAATCGTAAGGAATGTAACCATTCTTGCTCTGATTCTACTTAACAATACGGTTCCTTAATGATTCCATTAATGATTATTTTAGTACTTTTGAGGCAGCAGAAAATAATTGATTAATAAAAAAACAATACTAAAAAAAACATTACAGATAAACTCTGTTCCAAATGATTACCTTTAACATAAAGATGCACATTCGTTGTAATTGATGGTACTTTTAAAAATGAACAACACTGATTTAAGTCTCACAAACCTTTAGTACACATAACACAATAACAGTTCTTGGTTTGTTTAGAATCGGATATGACCGAAGGGAATGACTTGCGGTTTAGTGAGTGAGTCAGATGTTAATTCTGTATCCGCTTCTAATGAGTCAGCGAGAGACTCATTTGGAAGTAATTTTGACAGATTTATTAACCCTCTGAAACCCAGCATAGCAGAACTGAAACATTTGTCTAAAGCAATTAAATAATATCTGATTTTCATTAAATATGGGTAGAAAAAACAAAACATAGCGGACACTTTGAACTGTATCACAACAATATTAAATATACTAATAAAAATAAAAATAAAACCCCAGCATTTTTTAAATCAGTGCCTTCATAAAAACACTTTCAAGGAGGAGAAAAAAAATATATATATATATATATATATATATATATATATATATTTCCCCCCTCCTATATATATATATATATATATATATATATATATATATATATCATTAATATCAATGCTTGGGGCTCTGAGGGTTAAAAAGAACCCTCGGCTCATATGAGTCATTTGTTTGATATTCGAACTAAAGTGGTGGTCCTGTATGTATGTTATTGCGTATAACTATCAAGCACAATGCAACAGAAAGATGTTGTCTATTTATTTTTTTCATTGTATTATTTTGTGGCGCCCAGTCTTTCTCTCTCATCACAATGAATTCAGATTGCAAGCTCACAAATCAGCTCAAACTGATTTTTTTTTTGTATTCTGTCTGCATCGGCAAAATAACGCAGGCTTTAGAAAAACCATTAATGGAACCAAATGTCATGAAAATCATTCAGTTCAAGTTTTTCTGAATAAGAACCAGTTCTCGATTCCCAACCCTACTACTCTCTACTATTTATAAAAATAAATAAATAAATAAATAAATAAAAAACAGCATCATTACAACAGGGTTAAAAAAAGAGGAAGTGAAGAGGGGCATTCCAGGTGTAATACAGGAAGCAGGAGGCATGGTTTCGTTTGGCGGTTTAGTGCTTGGTTGTGATTGGTCTGGGTCACCTCGTTAAGGCAGGAGAGGGAGGGGCAGATCTCCCTGACGGTAAGGATGGCATGGACCTCATGTAGCCGGAGTCGGGCCGCTCGGACGAGCGGGAGCGGGTGTAGACTGGTCGATCCATCATGGGCCGCTGGTCAGCTGATCTGGACCTGTAATGGTCATGCCTGTCCACCATCCTGCGGCTATACCTGCAGAATGTTAGTCAAAAAGCCACGCTCAGCTGAGCCCCAGTGCATCATACTGTAGGTAATCCAATAGATCTGGTAACCACATTACGTCCTTATGCTGAGTAGAACTGGTTGCTGTGAAAAAAAAAATGGAAGCTTCTAACAGAACAAAAATTAAACAGCAATCAAATGTGGCTTCAGGTTTCAGCACTGGAAGCTCTGGGTCACCAGCATAAACAGACAAAATCATAAAATGAAGGATAAATGGCAAACAAAACAAACATAAATACTGTAAGTGTTAACCAAGGCAGGCCAATAATTTAAAATGTTAAGGTAAACAAAATTTAAAAAGTTAACAAAATACATCGAAAATCCCCTCTTTCACCATCAGGCAGCTGCTGTAAAGAATACTAGTTAAGCAAAGTCAACATATTTCACGCCAAAAAAGTAAAGGCTTGGGTATACTTCGTTTTTCCGCATACCGACTTGCGTCGCACACAGTCGAGAGCTCAGCATTCCTAAGTATACTCTTTTGATGGTGAGTGAATCTGAACGGGTTCAACGCATACTCAGTATGGCTGCTTTGAGATGCTCATCTCTGGCTCTTTTAGTACAATCAACGGCGATGCGCACAGAGGCGGACTGTCCACGTATCGATAAAATCTGGGCCACGCGCAGACAGTTCAGGCAGACTGTGCTGATGATGGAATTTGTGGCATGCATAATGTGTGCGTTCCGATTAGCAATGCGGACAACCAAAGTATACTTTGGCCTTAAGACTCTTGACTACAGTCTACTCATCTCCTATGTCTCTACGACAGCCTACTTGACCACTTGTACTAATTCTGCCATATTACCTGAGATCTTCCTCAAGGTGCTCATGGTTAGCAAGGAATTCGGGGATATGATCCTCTCTATGGACGTACATGAGAGAAAATGCATAAAAATCAATTGATCTTTGTGTTCTGCAGGATAGCTGACAGTTCGAGCCGTCAGGAGTTTCTGTATGACCTTATAACTAAAAGGTGAATATATATTGGTATATACAGTATAAATTAATTTATAGTATACTGTCCAAAGTGCGATTCAGTTGCTAGACCAAACAAAGTTAATTAAAACTAAACATAACTAGATTTCTACATATTTTTTTCTCCCCTTTTCTCCCCAATTTTGGCATGCCCAATTCCCAGTGCGCTCTAGGTCCTCGTGGTGGTGTAATGACTCGCCTCAATCCGTTTGGCGGAGGACGAATCTCAGTTGTCTCCGTCTGAGACGTCAATCCGCACATCTTATCACATGGCTTGTTGAGCACGTTACCGCAGAGACCTAGCCCGTGTGGAGGCTTCACGCTATTCTCCACGGCATCCACGCACACCACGCGCCCAACCGAGAGCGAGAACCACATTATGGTGACCACGAGGAGGCTAACCCAATGTGACTCTACCCACCCTAGCAACCGGGCCAATTGGTTGCTTAGGAAGCCTGACTGGAGTCACTCAACACGCCCTGTATTTGAACTTGTGACTCCAGGTGTGGTAGTCAGCGTCTTTACTTGCTGAGCTACCCAGACCCCCTAGATTTCGAAATTTTTAAAGTTGCTGCCATACTACTAGGGTGATTGTGCATTTTTTTCATGTATTACTACAGTATGTAGTGGCTAGGGTGTTCTGGCTCATGCTAATGAATGCTAATTAAAACAATGAAGTGCAACTGATGTATCCAACTTCAATTTTGTCAAATATACTACAAGTTGATTAAACTATCTAATGTAGAAAAGTTGAGATTACTTTAGATTAATAAAGTCAACTTCTATGCCATTTAAGTCAGAGCAACTTGAGCACATGCAATGTCAAGTTTGGTGGTGAAGGTAGAACTTACAGGCTTTTGAGCATGCTCAGTCTGATCACTGACGCTCAGTTCTAATATTAGGAAATTTAAAAACTAAATATCAGGGGATTTAAAAATGTGATTTCAACTCATGCCTTTAAGGATGTTATCCAGTAGTCATAAACATCTGTTAAAGTCATGACAAGGTCTTGAAAATTCATGGGCCAAAATCTATGGGAACCTTGTAAGGCTAAGCACTATGAACTTCATATTGTTGCATCTGCTACTGAGTAAGCCCACTGAAGAAGCATTGTGGCTGAAGGCAATACCCACAATCCCATGCACTTGAATTTAAGCGTGTTTGCTCAAAGTGTGCCGGTTTATGAGGACATGCACATAATTTGAAAATAATCTGTTTTGAATTAATAGATGTTTTAGCTCAATGTGTTTTTAATTATGTTTTTCTGTAAAAAGTTCACTTTGATCGCATTGAAGTTTCTTCGGTGATTTGCAGCTGGTTGACTTACTTTTGTAAGATAATTCAACTTTTTTTTTTTTTTTTTTTTTACAGTGAGTCCTTTCTAAAAATGATCTGATTATTTTCTTTTACCAGACTATGTGATGACATATTAATTGTGTAAATGATCTTGTGTCGTGAGGTACTTGCTGTTAAAAGTTAATTGTATCCTGTCAAAGCACAACTACATCTAATTTTAACTAGCTTCTACACTGAATTCAATACCTTTCTGTATCTGTAGAGGGTTCAATTTCTATTCTGGGGCATGTCCTACTGAATAAACCAACCTCAATGTTAACATGGGAGATCTATAAGTGTACTTTGTACCAAAATTAGTAGAGTATATTCCAAATTTATTTGCTAAAAAAAGGCTTCACAGACACTCAAATCCATTACTGACAACTGGCAACAAAAGAATGTGATGCACTGTGGGTGTTGATCTCTCTAGAAGCCTTACCTGTAGTCTCCACCACTTCCATTCATGACATGATTAGGCCATGGAGTAGATACATGATTGGGCCCATTGTAATATCTTTAAATGAAGGTGGAGGATCGATAGATTGGTAGATTGAAAATGAAGAAAGGAAATTATGATTAGAATGACACAGTGGATTTAGGGCAAGGGGTGAAGGCTACATCTGTAACTATATAAATATTCTACTTGAACACTACGACAGCTACATAAACAAAGTCAATATAGTATTGTATGCCTTAACTAAGGTTTCAGTGTTTTACCTCTCAGGAGATTCAAATGAGTCATTGTAGGCAGACATTTGTCTATCCCTCTTCATTCTCCTGAACATAAAATAACACAATCAGATCCTACATACCCACAATTATCTTCTGTTTGACAAAAACTCACACCAATACGGAAGCCCTAAGATGCCATGGATTCACATATAGTTTTTTCTTCGTTTTCATGTGATGATAAATTATTTTTTTCTCTAGAAATTTTAAGTAATGTAATTAGCTATGTCATTTTCATGAGATATAAAATACTGTTTCATTGAGATAGGGGACAATTTTATTACAATTGTGATAGCAAAACTTTGTTTTTCTGAGAAATCTCAAAATATCTTTTGATTTGAAAATACGTTGTTTTTAAACATTTTTAAAAGTGTAGTAAGTGTAACAGTTTCATTATCTCAAGATCTCGAAAAAAAAATCTCAATAAAATTGTAAGTGATATCGTGTGAAATTAACATACTGTAATGTAACTACTGTATATTTTATTTTATTTTATTTTTTATTTTCTATTTTTTATGTGAGTGGTGCTTGCTCAAGAAAAACACTGCTACGATGTTAGGGTTTTGTGGGCAGTAGCCAGGATGTTGCTATCTGGTTGCTAGGTTTTCTGAGTGTTATTTAGCATGTTGCTATGTGGTTTCTAGGGCATTGCTAGGTGGTTGCCTACTGGCATACTCTATGATATTCTGGTCCATAGACATAGGTTCCTCCTTCAATGTAAGCCTATGGGATTTTTTATTTTTTTTTAGTTTCCACCAGGTAAACATCGTAAGTCTGATTGCTTAAAGTAATATCATACCTCTTCTCAACAAGCCGCACAAATAAAGGTATCATGTTTGTTGCACAATCAGTGTGGGATGAGTTACATGTCAAAGTTTGATACTTAGATTTAGGGGTTTATTCAAACACCTAACTCGAAGAATTATCAAAAGTAATAGTTGTGCTTGCGATTAGGACGATTAACTTATCACAAGGCAATAGTGCAAAAAATATATGTGAATCCATGGCACTTTAGGGCTTCCATACACCAAAGCTGGTTTGGTCTACCCCAAAATATTTGGGACTCCACTGAGCCTACAAAGCACATCCTGTATACATTAAACTCCACTTTTCAGAGGGGTGAATAAATAAATGTATGCTTTCCCTGTGAAAATCCACTGTAGCTTGCTTTTTTCTGACTGGCATTTCTGTCAAAGTGTGAAGCTACTTGACTCAGTACTCAAAGAACTTGTGCCCAGTCATCAAAACAACACAAGCCCATCCTCAGTCATCTATAGAGCAGCACTGAAGACACAATTCATTACGTTGCAGCAGGGAAGGGTGGATTGGGTGCAGCTAAGGACATGTAAACATACACTGCGCACACTCCCTTTGGGAAATGGCGCTCCAAGTTTATTGGCGTATTTAGTGGTGTAGTCGGCAGAGTTAAAATCTGAATGCTTTAATGTACGTTATCCACTTGAGAGGACCATTAATTACTCCATATCATTACAATGACTGCACAAAGCTTTCTCAGTAGGTGGAAGAACGACACTCAGCGTTTGCCAATGCTTTTCAATAATAATGCAATAATGAAGCATTTGCCATATGCACATTTCACTGAGAAAATAAGCCATTCTGTAAGACGCAATAGGTTCCTTACCCATTGGAAATCTCGCTAAAATAGATCCTAATCTACAAATCACAAATCAGGAGGCATAAACTTGAAATATTTTTAGGTGCCACTAGCTATTCTAGTTAGAACTACTACCCACAGCACTAATACGGGAGTAATCCACTATGGTTTACTACCTGTCCATGCTATTGTACGACCCATCTGAGTATGCACGGGCCATCCTAGTGGAGCGTAGTAACTTGACCGCGTCTTCACGATAGAGGGGGTGCAGACTGATCAGAAGAAAAGAGAGGCAGAATGCAATAGAGAATTGTGAGACGAGTGGTTGATATCTCGGTGATAAGGAGGGGGGAGGGTGGGCTCTTTCTCTTTCTTTCACACTCATGGACACTTCCTCTCTTAGAGAGTATATATAGGCAAAGATCATCCAAAGCGCACAAGCAGAAATCAAAATGACCCTGATTTAAGAGAACTGGCAAATATGCTGAGCTATCAAAACTGCAACAAATAATTTATATTGCAGTACACACCAGAATCAGCAAAGATGGCTGAAGCCCTCTCATTCAATCCACAGTAAAAAGTGCAGATATAGTGCCTTACATGAGGTTAGAAAATGTGCTAGCATGACTAATTGTGTATTTTACCTCAAAACTAGCAAGCAGACAACAGAGGAGTTCTGTCCGGCTAAAAACAAAACAGTCAAAGCACTCTAGTGTTAGAGATCTGCTACCCGACCTGAGCCCGACAAGATCCGACAAACCATCAGGTTTCTAGCAACCTAGTCTCATAGAATGAAAGTTACAATAACTAAATTTTTGCAAACTTTTACATGTTTTATGTGCCACTTTCTACATTTTGCTGCAGTTTCCTGGTGAAATGAACACTAGAGGCGCTACAACACTTTCATACAAATCACAGGTACTATGGCTGTTTATGACTTTATAAACACGTATTTTTCACTCTGTTACTCACACACTGCTATGTTATGATATCAAAACACTTTTACTCTAACGAATTATTTGGAAAAATGATACATTTTAACTAGCGCTGTCAATCGATTAAAATTTTTAATCGAATCAAAAACATGGTATGCCGATTAATTAATAGAATTAATCACAAATAATCGCATATATAAATATTTCAGAGAAAGCCCCTCAAACAACAATACTTATATTTATAATTATAAAAAATTATTAATAGTTATATTTAAATAATTAAAAATAAAATATAAATATAATAAAAAATAATTATACAGATAATTAAAATGCATAACATTATTGTGGCACACGATAAAAGCATTAAAAAAGACGGTTACATTTTACAATACGGTTCCATTTGTTAAAATTAGTTAACAACATTAGTTAACATGTACTATCAATGAATAATACTTTTACAGCATTAATTAATTTACTAGTTAATGTTAATTTCAACATATATTAATACTTTTTTTAATTAAAAGTTGTGTTTGTTTACATTTGTTAATGAACTATGAACTAACATGAACTAACAATGAACAATTGTATTTTTATTAACTAACATTAACAAAGATAAATAAATGATGTAACAAATATATTGTTTATTGTTTGTTCATGATACCTAATGCATTAACTAATGTTAATGAAAGGAAACTTATTGTAAAGTGTTACCAATAAAACAATACAAAAAGTGGCTTTAGAATCCAATATATTGTTTATTTTCATGTTATCGAAAATCATTTTCCTACAGTTCACAGCAATCCATTTTGCAAATGAATTAGTCTCGGTTCCGTCGCATCATAAACATACCGTATTTAGGTCGCTGTGTCAAGTTTAATGTAGTCATTTTTAACTTAGAAAAACACGTCTTGAGATCCCTGCATTTGGAATTGCGCTCCATCAAGCTGTGTTTATCGCGAGAACGTGTTCTCATATTGTGCTGTCTGCTGTTGGTAAGTGTGGTTTGTTCCAAGGTTATTATAGTTTTGGGTTTTTAATTTAGTTTTAATTTGTATTTCGTTTTCAATTTCAAATAATTGTTTAGTTAGTTTCAGTTATTTTACCAACTGGGTTTGATAGTTTTAGTTTAGTTTTAGTTTTTCAATTAATTTTAGTTTTCATTTTTATTTTAGTCTATCAATATATTTTAGTTTTTAGTTTTATTTCTATTTCAGTTAACACACATGAGTAAATAACCTGGCAGGGGACAACTTTGTGTAATATTCTTTAAATTCAACTATTCCCTATCCAGTCCAGATTACACAAAGGTCTAGATTGTGTATAGCTAGGCTGACATACAACATGGTAAAAACAACCAAGAATGACTTACAAATGTGGAGATACACTCACCGAGCACTTTATTAGGTACACCTGTACACCTACTTATTAATTCGCGTGGCAGCAGTGCAATGCATAAAATCATGCAGATATGGGTCAGAAGCTTCAGTTAATGTTCTCATCAACCATCAGAACGGGGAAAAAATTGTGATCTCAGTGATTTCGACCGTGGCATGATTGTTTGTGCCAGACGGACTGGTTTGAGTATTTCTGTAGTTGCTGATCTCCTGGGATTGCAGCAGCTACAGTTCTGCGGAATGCATAACACATCGAACCTTGACGTGATTAATTGCGTACATTTTTTAACGTTAATTTTTTATATAATTAACCGCACTGAATTAACGCATTAAATCGACAGCACTAATTTTAACGCTTGTATTACAGACTAACCTACATTTTCACACTTATTTTCACTTAATTTCCATTAAAAAAATAAATCCAAAGGTCCGAAATATTCCACGATCCACAATGTGAAGTTTTAATACACTCAGACTTGTATTTAATTAATATATCTTCAGTTATTTTTAACAGTAATTCATTAACAGTAATTAAACAACTCACAAATCTGTACTAAACATAGCCTAAATGTATTAAAATACACTGAACTAAGAATTTTTTAAGAGGAAAATGCCAATACTAGAAACTGCAGCCAAACATGTAAAAAATGTCATGTTTCTGACTGGGTTTCTGGCTGGGTTCGGGTCAGTTTTTCAAGTGTTACTTTGGGTTTGATTAATGAAAATTAGATTAATGAAATCGACATGTGTGAACAGATGAGTTAGGGGCTGTTAACACTGAGTGTATTTTTGCATGCGTTTGTGCTGTTTTAAAATAGTTTTTCTACGAAAATACGCTGAACAGATGTCTTTGTCCGTTGCATGGCTTCTCATTTTTTAGACAGCGTGTCAAAAAGAACTTACTTTTTTAAAAATGCATCTCGGGACACCTGCATTCTGTTTCATCGTTGCTCTGTGTATAGCTTTTTAGTGCAGATGTCACAAAGATTAGACGTTCTGAAGAAGTTCAGGTTTCAAAGAGGACTTCATATTGCTGTTCAACATGATTCCAGATTGTTTTTCACCCGGCAAAGCTGCAGTGTTTAATAAACGGTAAACAAATGTTCTTTACCTTTTGCTCTGATTAGCTAAGAGTCCGCCGTGCCCTGTTAAAACTGCATGTTATGGGGTCATGTCATGATGAATCAAATTTAACTTGATATTTTGACATATAAGAGGTCATTCTACTATAAAAAAAAAAAAAAAAAATACTGTAAATTCCAGAACTCAAAACTGAATCCCCAATGCAATAAAAGCATTTATTGAAACCAAGCTGCCAAAACACCCCATTCTCTACTTTCGCGACAACCCTAGGTCACTTGGCGTACTCATTAATTCAAGACCTCTACAGCAACAGCATCAACACCTATTTTAAAATCATCGCACCCAGGGCCCCGCTCACTGGTGCTCACTTGGCTCATAAACAGAGACAGAGAAAAGGACAAAAGGCCTACTGTCTGTGGCCTAACTGCTCCTGAACATGAAAGGGGACCCATCTGGACTATTTTGAATTATTTTTGTATACAAACATGTACTACACAGACATCTTTGACTGTTGTCATCTCTCTGGCACATTTTTATAAGACAAAGATGCATTTCATCAACTGCTGTGGCTCCTGTTGATTTGTTTCCGGCGATGTGCACCTCAGATAAACTGGATGTGTGCGTCTTGTTAAGCCATAAAATGAGTCTTTGCCAAGGAATTGTCACTGAAGGATATGGAACAGTTAAAAACACTATTGGACTTGATCAAAAATGAAAGTAAACAGTTCCATTCATTAATATTTCAAATGTCATGATTGTTTATGATACTGACACTCTGTCTACACCGGGTGTGTTCATTGACACGAAACGATGCAACGGCTTGAGGCTGTCTACACGGGCCGCGTCGACACAAACTTTCTGAAACATTTCTTTGTGTTGTTGGCAGTAGTAGTGCCAGCGCAAAATGGAATGGGACACCTGTTTGTTTACTGTTGGAGTGAATCACCACAATGGTTGCTTCCATGGTCGACAGCATCATTGATTATAGTGTCCGGTGTGTTAACAGTTGTGCTTTATGTGTTGGATGTGCGTTATGTGAAACCGTGAAATGTACATTTCTAATGTTTTGGTGCTTGTTTATTCTCCTCCGATTTAGTTAAAAAAATTTGAGGGGCTGCACGCTGTTAGCCAGTCATAACAGTGGGCGTTTACACTGAAGTTTAAAGGAGGAGCTGAGGCAAAAATCAAGCTTTTCAGAAAGATGGTCAGAGACAGGGTCAAAAATTATCATATATTACAAAATTATGACTGTTTTGGTGAAAAAAGAAACTTTACTGCTATTATCAGTGGACCTCAGTGAAGATAATGAAACTATAAAAAAGAGCATTTCATGACCCCTTCAAAACTCTACTGTTACAAATGTTGCCAATGATGCTTTAACAAATACAGAATATTGCAACAAATTTATTGGCTTGGAGAAGAAATTATAAAGAGAGTGAGCGATTTTGAGTTAGGGCTTGAAATATGGCGATACCAGTTGGTTCAGGTCGGTCGGGTCACATGGTCTTGGATACTGGCTGCATTCTTACTTCAATTTAAGGCCCGTGCAGACCTCTATACAGCATGCTTTATTTTCAAGGAATGTTTTAGGTTTAATGCCTGGTAAAATACCTGAAAGTTCAACTCTGTTAAGACAAACAAAAATTTTGACTCTTTCCTCAGTTGGTAAAAACAAACAAAAATCTTGTGTACAGTAATGCACTTACAATGGAAGTCTATGGGGCAAGACATTGCACTAGGATAAACTTTACAATATACACTGTTTCAAAACTACAGAAGCAAAACTTAAACATTCCAAGTGTTAACATGAGACTAGTGTGATAAAATCACTTACTAACATTCTCTGTCAAAGTTAATATTGCAACACATGTCATGACCATGTAAAGCTGGTAAACCCATTAACTTCTGCATGATTTGTGCAAGGATTCCAGAAAGGGACATAACGTAACTGCACTGCCAGGCCAAAAAAAAAAAAGTGATGTGCTGGAGAAGACTTTAGGAGTGGTTCGACTCAATACCGTCAATACGGCCTTTAGCTTTGATTAAGGTGCACATTCGTCATGGCATTGTTTCGACAACCTTATGCAACGTCACAACATTTATTTCCGTCCAGAGTTGCATTAATTTTTGGCCGAGATCTTGTATTGATGACGGGAGAGTCTAAACACTCCGTAAAGTGTTTTCCAGCACATCTCAAAGACTTTCAATGGGGTTAAGGTCAGGACTCTGTGGTGGCCAATTCATGTGTGAAAATGATTCCTCATGCTCCCTGAACCACTCTTTCACAATTTGAGCCTGATGAATCTTGGCATTGTCATCCTGGAATATTTCTGTGCCGTCAGGGAAGAAATAATCCATTGATGGGATAACCTGGTCATTCAGTACATTCAGATAGTCAGCTGACTTCATTTTATTGCCGCATAATATTGCTGAGCCTAGACCTGATCAACTGAAGCAACCCCAGATCATAACCTTTATTTAAATCCAAACAACGACTTTTTGGCCAGGAAGTGTATCTGCAAAGTGCAGTTTACATGGAGCAAAACTCCACCCACAAGAATTACAGTACGTCATTAACATATGACCTTAAGTTCATCCACTTAGAATATGAGTCCAACCTCAAAAGGACGATTTAGTCAACTTTACAGCTCAAATAACTAAATTTTTTGCACAGAAAGAAAAATAGCAAAGGTGCTTTAAATAAAATACGAGCTTCACATTTCTGCTTTTAAACCCTCCGGAACATCCTGTCCCATAGACTTCCATTGTAGATGGAACCGTTAACTATGGTGCAATGGTAAGATAACAAAGGTGACCAAAAAGAGAGATTTATAAATAGAGAGAAATAAGTAAGTGATTTTATAACACTGGTCCCATGTTAACACTTATAATGTTTAAGTTTTGTGGCTATACTTTTGAAACATCCCAGTGCAATGTCTTGCCCCATAGACTTCCACTGCAAGTGCATTAACGTAAACTTAACTTTTGCTTGTTTTTACATATTGAGGGAGAAGTTATTTGTTAAAAAAAAAAAAAAAAAATCTGGGTAATGAACAGCAGGCCGCAGATGCAGTCAGTACAGCTTGATTTGCATTTGTAACACTTTCAAATAAGGTTCCCTTTGTTAACATCAGATAATTACATTAGTTAACATGAACTAACAATGAACAATACTTATATTTATTAATCTTGGTTAATGTTAATTTCAACGGTAACGCTTTACAATACAGTTCCATTGGTAATGTGTTTGGTATCATGAACTAGCAGTGAACAGTATATTTTTACTGCATTTATTCATCTTTGTTAATGTAAGTTAAAGCTACACTTTGTAACTTTTTTGTTTGTTAAAAAAATAACAAAATGTTATTAATGAGAGAATGCAACAAAAATCCATCTTCCAAACCATGTCTTTACCCAAATACACTTTGATAAACCCATAATAATTATTTATATTTAAGAGCTGTCGGGATGGATTTTGCAGGAAATTGCATACATACATCATTCGCCCATGCGTGTCACGTCATATCCGTACACAGAGAAAATAAGCTCCGGCTACTGTAGCGCGTGTATGGTGTGGCAGTAGCGTGAAGTTTGAAAGTTTGTTGTCACAACAAACGAGAAAAATTGACCATGGATCACCGGTTATAAAAACAAAGAAATCCCGAACAGATCAGAGTCTACAAGCAAAAAGGGAAAGCAACAGAGTCCGTAATAAAACCCGAATCAGCATCGGCTTGGCTTTTCAGAGATGGCGACAACTCCGAGATCTGAAAGTATCAAAGATGACTCAGAAATGGCTTTTTTCTTACTCAACAGGTAAGATATTTTATTGGTTTGGTTTATGTATAGTGGTGTGTGTGGTGTAATACAGTAATTACTGTATACTGTAATCGGTGCAGAACTTTTCACTTGCTAGCACACGTGTGTATTTTTCTTTATAACAGCAATAATTTATATAAATAAATCCTTTAGTCCTTGGCTTGTCAAGGACATGTGAGTCTTGAAATGATGTTGACCACTGGTTTGTAACAATGACAATCTATAAATTAGTTACTACAGTGGTCTATTTGGCCAGAATATCCTTTTAGTCTTTTCCTTTCTTTCGTTATTTATTTGTCCATTTGCTCTGATAAGATGTCCTGTATTCATGTGTACACCAGTGCCTCGAACCACATTCATCCGCGCAGAGGGGCAGAGCCGAAGCACAACCAAAACAATGTTCTTCCGCAAGATGCATGCACTTTTATTTTTTAACTGCTAGAGGGTCAAAAGTTACATAGTCTAGCTTTAATAAAAATACAATCGTTCATTGTTAGTTCATAGTGCATTAACTTTTGATTTTAAAAATGTATTACTATATGTTGAAACTAACATTAACATATGATTAATAAATGCTGTAAAAGTATTTTTAATTGTTAGTTCATGTTAATTAACATTGTTAATGTTAACGAATGGAGCCTTATTGTAAATTGTTGTTACTGTTGCATTGAACCAGGTTATTCATTTAAAGTCATTAGAATACGCATCTAAAAGTGTGCCTGCTAAGACTTTACCATTTGAAAGCTTGATGCCTTGTCGCTTGTATGAGTGCACCTTTTAGTGCACTTTTTACTAGCTCATTTACTGTTTATCACAAATAAAGTGAGTTGAGCAGTCTCTTGTTTGTAATCACATGCTCTGTGTGTGCAAGCTGTCAATCAACTAACAGCAGGTGGGAAAATGGGCGGGTCAAAGGAGATGGGTGCTGTGATTGGACAGAATGGGGAGTGGCGTAGGGTTGCATAATGCCAGCTAAACTAACAGAATACCTGGGGTCCTGGACAGCAGGATTGGTGGTTGGCTGTCTGTGTCTGGTTCGAGGAGGGAGGGTAAGATAGTGACTGCGACCACAAAAGATAGAAACCATAGGGAGCAAAAAACAGAGACATGAATGAATGGAACTGTTAAAGATGGAGCGATGGAAAGATAACAAAAGTGACCAAAATAAAAGAGGCAGAGATGAATGGATAAAAAAAGATAGGCTGATGTCAAAGAGAAATGAGAGGTGAGAGAGATGGTGGAAGACAGAGAGATAGATACAGCACCAATTGGAGGAGAATTGATTGGAAATAGGAGGCACACATTTTTTGCTTTTCATAATGAGTTTAAGAAACTTTAAGATTCTCTATGCTTTGATGTTTTTTGACACATAATATTTCCACTATCTAATTGTTGTAATCATGTAAACTGAAAAGATGAAGGAATATGCCTACATTCCCACTTATGTTCCATTATTCAGAAAAGGGAAATCTTAAAGTTGAAAGTTTGACAGATCTTTTGAAGGGATACTGTGTCCTAACTAGACATGATGCAAGTTTTTATTGATAAGTATTTTGTCTATTGTGAAAACTCTGTGTAATATGAAAAATCACAGCCAATAAGGATTTTTTGCTTTGTTTTTTAAGTACAGTTATGTGGAGCGGGATTTGGTCTCGTAAGGGAACAGAAACAGAAACCAAGCAACTTATGAATAGTCTTGTCGTTCGTTGCATTCGCTGCTAGTTAGGACAAAAATTAACATGGTAGAGAAAGGATTTATCACTGAAGCACCTGACTAGTTTGCAAACTGTGTGACACATGGCAGCTCAAGTATGTTATGTGAACACATACCTGTCCAGTGAGTATCTGTCCTCAGACAGTCGATGTCGGGGGCCGTAATGCGAGTGTCCTCCTCTTACACCGTGATCTAAACTTCGACTAGACGAGAGGAGAGGAAAAATAGTGGCTGGTCACCATTTTCAGAAATTAACTTTTACATTAAGGAATTTGATTTTCAGGGGCATTTTTTACTTTTATGAGGGCATCATTTTTCTAACAATTTAAAACATAAACTGTCCTAAGAATTTACACCCTAAGAATTACATCAACAACTCTATATCAGATGTTATGAATAAAACAGAACAATTCATTACGAGGGCATTTTTTGCCCCAACATTTAAAATTATGGGGGCATTTTATGATTTTTGATGGTATTTTTGCCCCAAGCTCCCCTGCTGGTCACTCTCACCGCAAACCAAACAGAGCCCTGCTACAAGAAACAGATTTCTATCTATGTGCATAATCAGTTCAAAAGAAATATACAAAATAAAGTAAAACAAAAATGCAGCTGCTCGAAACAATGAAAACATTTTAAAAAACAACTTTATTGCCACTATTGAACACTTTAAAAAAACTTTGTTTTGTTTAGGGCTGTCGATTTAACATATTCATTTAGTGCAATTAACTATATAAAAAAATCAAGTGTGAAAAACAGTTACCGCAATTAATCATGCTCCTGACCCATCGGTCAATCATCAAAAAAGCCAATCAAAGCCAATCAAAGTATATATTTTAACTTTGTCTTTTTACGAGCCTCATCTGCAGGGGGCAGTCAGCATGCTTCAACAAACCTCATAAGCAGCGCAGCCACAGAATGAGAGCCAATCACACAGTACGTGGTCTTGACAGCGGGACGAAACATAACAGAATGCATCTCGAGGTGCAATTTTCAAACACAATGTTTTTAACTACTTTAAAGGGGTCATGACATGCCTTTTTGATCATTTTCATGATCATTTTCCACCCTCATTCTAAGCCTCTGTCAGAAACGCTTGGTTTTGGTGCTGCTTCTCCTTTAAGACTTGACAGTACACGCCCACTGTTATGATTGGCACTCTGCTCTTGACTGACTTGCTCTCTCTCCTTGCCATCTCACTGCGCACTGCTACTGAACTTACGTTCGGTAATGTAGCCACTGATATGTTGTTATGGAGGCGGTCAGATGCAAATATCTACCACAGTGTGACATCACAATGTGGAGGAAGTAGAGAATGAGTTGTTTTGGCAGCTTGGTTTCAACAAATTCTCTTTTTGCAGTGAGGATAGGTTTTGAGTTCTGAAATTTTCAGTATGTTTTTATAGTACAGCGACCTCTTATCCATCAAAAGATCAAGAGAAATTTGATTCTTCATGTCATGACTAGGGATGCCGCGATTATACTGTTTTACTATTAACCACGATTCAAAATGTTACGGTTAATTTAACTGTAAGAATTTAGAATCTACAGTTAAAAACCGTGAAATGCTTTATTTACATGTGGCAAAAATATGATATAAAATGTATAAATATATAATATAAAAGAGTTTTTCATAAGATTTTGTAAGCCTAAATGTGAAAACTCTTGTGCCTGTGTGGGTACTGGAGCTGTGGCTATGGTTACGGACAATGGCCGTGTGGTGCTAACATTTTAATCCTTTAAAATTTTTATGTCTACAGACCTACAAAGAGGTTTGAAGCATTATAAGAAGAAAACAAATCTATAATTTCCCTACAGTTTGTGAGCTGCTGAGCATGACTTTTATCAAATGACAACAATAATAGTCTTATAATAATTATGAGTTTCAATAATGTCCGTACGTTTTAATGTATAAAAAAAAAACATGTCTACATATCTATTGACTTCAGTAAAATGCCTAAGTGTTCTAAGAACACAGCAGATTTATCTTTTTTCCTACAGTTTGTTGACTGCACACCAACATAGAGGTAAAAAACAGGAGCTGATATTAAAAATAGCTTTACATATTTAACAACGATCTAGCAATCTGCTTAAATTGGCAAAAAAAATCAATCAAACTATTACCTCACAAACATAATGTAAAAAGCATAATTTAATGAAGACTCATACGCTGATATAAACTCCACTTACAGTGTGTGTTTAAAAGAAGGATTGTCCTTTGTTTATTTTCTGCAGTGCATTTTACGTAATGCTGCCAATCAAGAATGATATTCTGATAAATAACTCTCATTTGTGTGTTCCTCATCTCTAGATTATTAATTTAGATCAACATCAATGGCAATAAAAAACATGTTTAAATGAGCATTGTTAAAAGCAACTTTGTAGAAATGAACGGAGCCGCGTTGATTAGACTGTCTGACTGACGCTATTACGTAAGGGTTGTTTTGGCTCATGAAACTCACCTGTGATTGGCTGGATGGTCGCTCAATCAGCCCAAAGTAACAAAACGCAAAGAATACTGTATACAAATCCACCATTTGGACTTGATGTGGGTTTAGCTTGAAAAAGTGCGGGAGACAAATTCACCTTTTTAAAGAAGGCGAGGAACGTGTCCCCCATGTCCCCCACAGCTGCTACGCCCTTGTTATGCATAGTCCAAATGTTTATTTGTGAGATTCTTTGGACAGTATTTTATTACAGTATTAGAGTCTGTAGCGATTCTTAATGTTGTGGTGTCTGACAGACAACGGATTACTTTAATAAACTGATGCAAAAGAAAAACTGTTGGATGCTGTGAACAACATGTTGCACACCCACAATAATCTTACATTTACACACTTTTGAAGCACTCTGGTTACACTGAAGCACACTGAGCTTGGGATATGCATAAGCGGTGTCATGCCCTAGACTGGAGCGTCCTTTATTACACATCTCCTATTTATTATTTTTTTTGTATTTATCAGTTTTCTTATTGTAGGGCTGCCATTAGCGTCCGCATATCCCCCAGAAATATGTCCATTTAGATGTTCAGTTGTTATATGATATGAATTTTTTGCATCAGTGCTGTTGCATAATAAGAAAATGTGCAAATAATCGTAAAAACGGTTAACTGCAATTTTTTTCTCAAACGGTAATCTAACCGTCAGAAACTCACACCATGGCATCCCTACTGTATATATATATATATATATATATATATATATATATATATATATATATATATATATATATATATATAAATAAACAAAACATTGGATTCTAAAGCCACTTTTTTATTGCCTTATCAATGCTTAACTTCTCTGCCACAATAATGTAATGCAAAAATATTCAGATACTTAAAATGCAGTACATTATTGTGGCAGAGAAGTTAAGCAATGATAAGACAATAAAAAAGTTGCTTTAGAATCCAATGTTTTGTTTGTTTGCATTTTATTGAACATAAGCTGATCACTGGCCTTCAGTTCACAGCAATCCATTTTGCAACTGAATTTGTCAATCAGTCCGAGATTTATTATGAGGGCTTGTCTAAGGACGCGTCAATGTACACCTGCATCAGACGGATAATTTTAGAGCATCTCACTTTGGTTGCATTGAAAAACGCTTTTAGGTCGCTGTGACAAGTTAAAAGTAGTTTGAAACTTAGAAAAACACGTCTTGACATGCCTAAGTTCGGATTTGCGCTCCATCAGGCTATGTTTTGAACGCAAGAACGCATCCTTGTGTTGTGCTGCCTGCTGAAGGGTTGGTTTGGTTTGTTCTCTGTATTAGCAGAGCATTGCCTATACAGCTGAAGATTTGCTTACTGCCCCCTGGAGAAAACAGGTGATACTTCAAGCATGAATTGCTCATGAATATTCCTTGTTACGGTCTGGAGACATTATTTTTTCAAATGTTATTACATTTTTTAATGCCTTATTTTTTATATAATTAATCGCACTGAATTACTGCATTAAACTGACAGCCCTAATTTCAATCTGATTATCTGAATTTTTATGTTTTGTTACAGACCATACATATTATATTTTTTATTATTTAAGTTATTTTGTATTGTTTATATTGAATTCTCTTTATTTAGGGGCTTTTCTCAGCAAATATTGATATATGCAATTACTTTAGATTAATTAGATTAATTAATTGTCATGTCATCTAATTAGTTTGATTAAAACTTTTAATCGACAGCCCGACTTGTTTGTTTTTTGCAGCCATGTAGTTTCATGTTTTTCTTGCATGTTACCTCTGTGGGGGAGGGACGCTGGGTGAGCGTGAGCGTGTGCGGCTCATGTCTGATCGTGAACAGTGATTGGACGACATAACCTGCTCAGGTACAGATAGAGTGGAGCTCTGGAAATCCCTGCCGTTGTGCCGGTAATCTGAGGGCAAACACAGTAAAACAAGAGAGTAGGGGTTAGGATAATGATGACAAATTAACAATGATGGCAAAAAGTTCAACAGCTGGTAACAAGTTGCTGACCACAAAAATTGGACAAAAAAAGAAAGAAATTTACTGCAACATACTGTATGCATGCCATCACACAGAAAGTTATTCAAAAATAATATCAACTCTTTATTCAAACTTCCATAACATCACATGAAAAAACAATGCCTGTAACTGAATAAGACCGTAAAGCACTGTCCAGTGGGAAAGTTCTCAGAGTAACTTCTCTCTGTCAATATCCTTGAATTTGATTTGTTCATCAGCATATGTGAAGGCACGCAGACACCTGGACAGCCCGTGCCCTGCTTGAGTAACAACGATCATTCCAGCGAAACAACAAATATACTGTATATAGGGTTAGTTGACATGAATACAGTAATTTTGGGAAGTTGACATGTCTATGATCCAAAACAATTTCAAACAGCACTTTGCTAATTATGTATATAGTTATTATGCATGCAGCTTTTATGACTTCATATTAATGAGAGACTACATAAAATATGTAATTAAAGAATTTATTTGTCACACCGGAGGACCATTTAAGATTAGTGAAGGCATCAAGGTCACATCCCCAAAAATATGCACTTTAGCGTACATATTTTAAGCAAAATTCTTGATTTTTACCGAAAAAAGAAAAAAAAAGTATATAATGTTTATGAGTGTATATCCGAGTACTACTTTTATATTTACATAATCACACTCTCTCCCAAAGTCGTTTTGGAGCAAAGTTTAAAAGTTTAAGTGCACCCTAAAAATACAACTGTTTATGTTTTAACTACTTTACTGCATACTTCTGGAAACAGTTCTATAAAAATTATTTGATACATAAAAGAGTATTGAATTTACATGTAATGAATTGAATGAAAATGCTTTCAAGGACAACATTCAAGCCTTGAGTTATCTAAGTACCGTTGGAACACTAAAGCAGGGAAAGGTGACTTAGCTGTACCTGAGATAACACCAATCCCATCTTCACAGTCATAATCAGAGAATTCGCTGTCACTGATTCGCTGTGACCCTGAGAAAGAGAGAGAGAAACAGTGTGAAAAAGATAGAGGGGCGGAGCAACAGATCACAAGGGTCTTACTGAAAAAAGACCCTCTTAACGTGACCAACTCCCTCTCACACACACATCACCTGGTTAATCCAGTGGAGGGTTCACGTCAGGTCAAGTAATCTAGCTAGTGTCATAGTAAACCAGACACACACACACACACACATATATACACAAAAAACCCTGTATTAGGGACATAACAGTACAGAATTTTGGCCGATATGATGGACGAAAATTATTTTAAAATTATTTTAGACTTTTTTCTAAATCTAACCTATTCTGTCTGCTCGATTCAAGAATTTAAAGGGATCATGACTTGCCTTTACTCTTCAGTATGTTCCTTGAGGTTCACTTATAATATTAGTAAAGTTTTTGCACAAAAAACAAAAAACAAAACAAAAAACAGTAATATATTTGTAAAACATGTTCATGTGCATGAGAAACCCTCGGTTTTGGTGCTGCTTCTCCTTTAAGACTTGACAGAACATGCCCACTGTTCTGATTGGCTCTCTGCTCTTGTCTGACCTGCTCTCTCTACTTGCCATCTCACTCTTCACCACTACTGGAAGGGCTACGGAAGTGCTTAAAGGCAGAGGTGGGTAAGAACTCGCTACATTTACTCTGTTACATTTACTTGAGTAACATTTTGAAAAAAAAAAATGTACTTTTAGAGTAGGTTTAAAAGTGGGAACTTTTTACTCTCACTCAAGTAAATTTCTAATGACATTTTTTTACTTTTACTTCTTTACAGTGGGTGGCATTTCTGTCATTACATTACTGGGTTTAATTTTAATTAATGTGTATTTTATTGAGAGATTACTGAATGGGACTTTTACGAGAGCAGAATTTCACACAGCTGCGCACGCTGTCACAGACCGTCACTGAAGTCATCAGTGCTGCAGCATCAAACTCTTCAAAGTGAAGCACTTTCTTCGCTCCGCACAGTCAAAAAATAATAGTTTCGTCATGCAATGCCTTCATTTAACACCAAGACAAGCTGATATTTCATGATTAAAATCACAGCTCCAACTTAAGGCAGCACGCTGAGGTAAGTTTTGGCTCTAATCCTAATGCGGGCTTTTCTGTGTAATGTGATGGTCATTTTCAGGGTGATAATGTAACTGGGCGCTTATGACATCAGTTTTTAAGTGTACATTTTTAAATCAGTGCAGCAATATATCAGTGCGCTTTGTCCCGCGTCCCACATGTCATGAGCAGTATTTGCGCATTTACCCCGCGCCCTCGCGGGGGTATTGGAAACTATCACAGCTACTTCAGGAGGATTAACTGTATAAATCCATGTAAACATCCAAGTTAAGTGTAAATAAATGTCTTTTGCTCTACCATTCACATGATCAACAACTAGATCGTGATCAGACAGCATTTATGCGCATGCACAGTGAGGTGCGCGGACGCGAGGCGATTGTATGGCGAAAAGGGTGGCTGTGTCCGAAATCGTTCACTCATTCACTATTTCATATATAGTAAATGGCAGTTAGTGCCCTATTATCTCAGCAGTAAGTGAACAAAATGAGTGAGTGAATCGGACGCTGACGTACACACCGAATGTCAGAGCTCTGGGGCTGTTGCAGAAACAATGTCACATATGAAATTTTTAAATACTTGGGCCTTACTTTTTATTCTTATTAAATAATATATTAATACAATACATCTTCATTCTTTTTGTTATTTTTAATATATACTGTGTGTTAATACAAAAGTAAACACATTTTATCAAATAAAAAGTAAATTTTAAAATGTATCCATATGTTTTTACTCTCTATATGTTATTATGTTATTTTAATCAAGTAATGACTTGTCAAAAAGTAATTTAAAACATTCAGCATGAAATAAAACACCGGGGTTGGTGCCCTACGCACTAGGCTGCGTTTAGAGAGCGGCGGTACTGCTGTACAGTACAAATGATCTAAATACTTACGACACTGAAAACTGTAACTACACTGAAATAAGAATCCACACAGGACTTTAAAAGCTATGAAATAGTGAAAGTAGGCATTAATAAAACATGATCTTGCTTTGGTTTATATTTCAGCATTATATATAATGTCCTTGTGGGACATTTTCACATTTTCACTGTAATAATGACTAGAAATGTTTCCAGATCTCTCTTATTGACAAATTCATCCAGATCTGACAAGAGCCCTTAAAGGGATAGTTCACCAAAAAATGAAAATTCTCATTATTTACTCACCTTCATGCCATCCCAGATGTGTATGACTTTCTTTTATCTGCTGAACTCAAATTAAGATTTTTAGAAGAATTTCTCAGCTCTGTAGGTCCATACAATGCAAGTGAATGGGTGGCAACATTTTACCACTTAAGTCAGCATAAAAGTAATCCATAAAACTTCAGTGGTTAAATCAGTATCTTCAGAAGCGATGTGATAGGTGTGGATGAGAAACAGAGAAACAGATCACTTTCACATTCTTCTTCTTGTGTTTTTGGTGATTCACATTCTTCTCTGCATATCGCCCCTTGCTGTCTAGCAAAAAATGACAAATATTGACCTGTTTCTCACCCACACCTATCATATCACTTCTGAAGACATGGATTTAACCACTGGCGTATTATGGATTACTTTTATGCTGCCTTTATGTTCTTTCTGGAGCATCAAAATTTTGGCCTACAGAGCTGAAATATTCTTCTAAAAATCTTCATTTGTGTTCTGCAGAAGAAAGGAAGTCATCCGTATCTGGGATGGCATGAGGGTGAGTAAATGATGAGATAATTTAAATTTTTGGGTAAACTATCTCTTTAAAGTGATAGCTCAGCCATAATTTAATATTATGTGGGCAGTGGGCAGTGGTAGCTCAGCGATTAAGGCTCTGGGTTACTGATCAGAAGGTCGGGGGTTCAAGCCCCTGCACTGCCAAGATGCCACTGTTGGGCCCTTGAGCAAGGCCCTTGACCCTATCTGCTCCAGGGGCGCTGTATCATGGCTGACCCTGCACTCTGACCCCAGCCTAGCTAGGATATGTGAAAAAGAAGAATTTCACTGTATATGTGCAAATGTGTGATGAATAAAGAAAATTATTATATTATTATTAATATTCTGTCATAATTTTCCCTACCATCATGTTGTTCCAAACCCGTGTGACCTTCTGTATTCTGTGGAACACAAAAGATGTTAGACAGAATGTTAGGGACTGATGGTCTCGGTCACCAATCACTTTCAAAATATGGAGAAAAAAACACATTCACTGAAAGTAAATGGTGGCCAAGGCTAACATTCTGTCTAAAATCTCCTTAACACAATAAGGTTTGGAACAACATGATGGTGATGATGACAGTATTTCCATTAATAATAATAATAATAATAATACTGTAATACATGTTAAATGTGTATTATGTAATGGAGTATAGGGGAGTAAATGTCTATTATGTCATTTGTGAAAGTAACAAGTTACTCACTACTTGAGGACTCTTTTAATTGGATACTTTCTTACTCTTACTCAAGCAATTATTTATGTTAGAAATTTTACTTCTACTTGAGTAATTATTTTTTAAGTAATTGTACTTTTACTTAAGTACAGTTTTCGGCTACTCTACCCACCTCTGATTAAAGGTAAAGTAGGCGTTGATGTGTTGTTGTAGAGGCGGTCAGATGCAAATATCTACCACAGTGTGACATAGAAGTAGTGAACAGTTTTGGCAGCTTGGTTTCAACAAATGCTCTTTTTGCAGTGAGGAGGAAGTTTTGGTTCTGAAACTTACAGTATGTTTTTATAGTACCTCTTATATGTCAAAAGATCAAGGAAAATTTGATTCTTCATGTCATGACCCCTTAAAAATGCTTTGAGTAAAATTATTATAATGTAAAGTAGGGCTGGGCGATATATTGTATATTTATGGTAAATTTGCTTCCAATACGGCCTAATCAGACCAAAGCCGATAACTGTAAAAATGGCTTATATTGGCCAATTACGATATGGTCGTTGATATAACATGCATCCCTTCCAGGTATAAATGTTGAATATTACTCTGCAAGTAAAGACCCAGAGATTAGTATGATATACAAATACCACACATGAATAAAACTTAAGTTTCTAGAAATATACTAGAACTAGAAATCTCTGAGGCTAACATTTGTTTAGCAAGAAAACAAAACAGACAAACATAGCAAACATGAACCAGAGTAAGGTTTGTGAGAGGCTAGGAAAAGCATTAGCAGTCCACACACACATCCACTCAGGATGGGCCATAAACTGAACTATGAACTATTTCCAGTAGAAAGATCAGGCCTAAAGGGAATTAGCTGAACAATGAGGTTTGGTGACAGGTAGCAGTAGCGGCAACTACATGCAAGCTGTGTGGAATAATTTAGGTTTCTAAAGAGTATGTGGAGTGAGAGCAGGGGAGAGTATTGAGGATAGTAATCACACTGCTGACCAATCACATGCTAGCTGGGGCAAGCAGGTTCAAGTTACCTGAGTTGTAATAATACGGGCCTTTGTCTGGAAATGTGTCAGTGGATTAATAGACAGTAATATTTTTTGAAGGAAACAAAATATGAACAAACACATCAACAAAACAAATATACTGGCATATACTCCAAAAAATTTGCTGTTCAAATTTAAAAGTTAGAACTGTTTTTCTGTATTTTAGTTGTGTAACTAATAAAGAATTCTATAGCTCCGCTCCGAACCTAGTGAGCTGCCTACCTAGACAACATTTGAAGGCATCATTGGCATGCTCATGATACAAAAGTTGTTCCAAAAGTTGTTCCAAAAGGTGTAATTATGATAGGCTTCTTAGATGCCTTCTTTTGGAAAAATATAAGGCAGCATCACATGTATACTTCACAGATAACACAATCCCAGCACTGTCATGAGCTTTGAGAAAAAGTCAAGTTGGATTAGACAAGAGAAATATTGACTAGGAATTAGTGCTCTCAGTAGATTAATTTTATTTAATCGCAATTGATCACCGATTTTGAAAGTGCTGAAATTTGACTGTATATTCCTGTCAAAATGGATTTTTCTTCCTTCTTATGAAAGAAAACTAAACAATATGTAACAATATAATGCTTTATTAACATTTTACAAACAAAGCCTTTCACAGTATAAAGATTGAAATGCACTAAAATAGCACCAATTCAAGTAACATTAAACATTTCCCAAAGTCTAAGTGGGAGCTTAACTAATTGAAAGAACTAGTCCCCACATAGGTTGCATATTCATTGCGATGGCCATTAAATCTCTTAAACTCTCTTCCTCCACAATATTAGCTGGCCAGCAGACTGTGGCTATCTGCTTTCCTACAGCAATCGTGAAGCTGCATTCACAATTCGCAACAGGGTGCCAACACCAGCGTAAAGGCTGCAAAGTATTTGATTCCTATCTCAAGTCCCATCTGGGCTTGCTTTTTACAACAAATAGCATTAAGAGGTCCTTTCCCCATCATTTGATCACTGACATGGCTGTTGTGTGTGTTTGTGGTGTGTGCATCAGTGTAATGACTCCGGGCGGACACATCGCAAAGGTTCCGCCATGCACCGACCAGTGTTGATGCTGGTTTAAGCTTTATTAATGGTAAATGCATTAATTACGATTATGAAACTTAAACTTTTTTAATTAATCGCATGCGATAACGCATAAACTTTGACAGCTCTACTAGAAATATTTTTCATTTGATGCCAAAAGTGTCTAAAGTGTCTAAAAATAACTTGTATCCAACATTTGAGTGTGCTACAATTTTTATGCTTGTAGGGGTATCATGTTGTTTTTAAGGCTGGTTGTTGATACAGATTTCCTGATTCCAATTCACAAGCTCTCAATTCGATTTCGATTTGACTCTGATTCATTTGGGTATATTTCATAATTAATGTCCATTTTGCTTGCATATAAATGGAATGTGATGACGCGTTATACCCTTATTTAGCAGCATAAATAATGATTTGTCAAACTTTTTTATATGATAACTTTTTTAAATATTGAGTGTACATTTATAACATTATGCTTTGTGTTATATAACCCTGGAATTAGTTTTAAAAAACAAATTACCACAGTTACGAGGGGCTTTCGATTACAGCTGCCGAGAGAGTGACTGTAAATTTGGCATCTTCTCCCATCTGACTGTCTTAATCCGTCTCTCTTTATTTATTTTTTCTTCTGGAAAGTCATAATAGTGGACTGTTTCTTTTGCTCTTGGAGCAAATGGGTAAGTGAAAATAATATTTGCTGTGATCTCCCATTCACCACAGTCGAAGTTTACCCTGCAATATTTTACTTCCGCATTCCAAAACCCGGAGTGTGAAAATGGTCTATTCTCTACCGGGGGGATCCACAGAAAGGCTTTTCCATATTGTATAGTGCATCTAAATGCATTCAGTGAGACACGGATATTAACACGGAGATAGCGTGCAACCACGAAATCCGTCCGGGTAGTGCACGTTGATGTGATAACTGTCCTTTGCACCCTCAATGCGCCCTTCAGCTGTGCCCGCATCAGTGCCCCACAGCGGACTATTACCCAACAGTCCCTGCTGCAGATCATCTCGACCAATCACAGCGGCCTGGAGTTTCCGAGCCAGAGGCAAAAACATGGCGGAGGAAGCAATGTCAATCGCGGATTAAAATTTGATTTTAAAATCGTTTTTTCCTGATTGTCAATGGCGGATCACTTGTTTATCATGTGTATATAGTATCACTTTTAAGTCTGATGTGCAGAACTGGTTCAAAACTTTGTTTTAATTTTTTTTTCTCCCTTTCTCTCCCCAATTTGGAATGCCCAATTCCCAATGTGCTCTAAGTCCTCGTGGTGGTGTAGTGACTCGCCTCAATACGGGTGGCAGAGGACGAATCTCAGTTGCCTCCACGTATGAGACCGTCAATCCACGCATCTTATCACGTGGCTTGTTGATCACGTTACCGTGGAGACATAGTGCGTGTGGAGGCTCACGCTATTCTCCTCGCACAACACACCATGCTCCACACCGAGAGCGAGAACCACATTATAGCGACCATGAGGAGGTTAACCCAATGTGACTCTACCCTCCCTAGCAACTGGGCCAATTTGGCTGCTTAGGAGACCTGGCTGGTGTCACTCAGCACGCCCTGGGTTTGAACTCACGACTCCAGGGGTGGTAGTCGGCGTTTTTACTCGCTGAGCTACCCAGGCCCCTCTCAAAACTTTGTTAATTTTCCAGAGATATGGAATTACTCCTTTTCAGTTTATTGAATAGTTTCTCTTGGGGAAGTTTTAAGTTCATAAAAGTAAGTAACCTAACACTAAACCTTTGAAATTGTTGTTTCAAAGAGAATTTTAGAATTATTGTGAGTCTCTAAAATATCAAGATAGGAGAGAATAATTTAATGCACATGGCTGTAGCTTGTAAGATTGCTTATATTTATTGATATAGTAACATCGGTCTAACAGTGATATTTATACCTGTAGAAGTGTGGCTGTGTGTATTTTATAACTATTTTTGCAAATATATGGCGGTATGTTCTGTCTATACATTTTAATGTGTTCTAAGCAGGTGCCTGTAACCATCCATGTTTCTGAATCATGTTTATCTTTCTCTAAAGATTTAAAATGATGGGGTTTTGTTGCTGTAGTTGTATGTGTGCTTTGTTTTTCAGAGGTTCTTCATTAAATTATCTAATGCTTTATTGTAAATGTGTTGCTTGAAATTATTTAATAAAAACAAATATTCAATAGTGAGTTAAAAGTGTGTTCCTTTACCCTATCTATCAATGTCATGCCATTTTCAAATAATAATTTGTAAAACTGCATGTATATAAAAACATAATGAAAAAATTAGTCATCTGATTGAAGTCTATCCCAAATGCACACTTTTATCACTCATGCACTCTGATGGACTTGTTGACTAGCACCCCATCGGTCTGCACTCGCTTACATCACCAAAGTCTGACATCAGAGGAAGACCGCAAGGGCGGAGGGTGCCATTTGGGACAGGGCCAGAAGTGTTTTGGTTTAGCGCACATTAACGAGAGTCGAATGGCTTCTTTAACATATCTCTGCCGTGTGTGATTGGAATTAAATGTTTATTTTTTGTTGTTTTTGATCACAACTGACTTTAAAGTACAGAAATGATATTAAAAGAGATATTATTCAGTGACAAATTGATTGCGTTGATCTCGTCTTTGGACAAACAGAATGAGTTAACCCTTTAAGCTTGAATGGGCCAGAGAAAAAGTAATAGTCAAAATATTGATAACTACAGTCTTGACTGTACACTGTATCAACACAAAATAGATATCGTTTGAAAGTTTAGAAGCTCTATGTTTTTTTTTGTTTTTTTTTTGTCGAGTTATAAGCCTTTAATTTTGGGTATGCCACTGTAACAGGAAATCTTTAAAAACACCTTCAGATATTAAAGGGTTAAACCAAACTTCTTCTCTCAACACAAAGGGAAAGGATCTCTGTGCTGAACTTCTTCATCACTACTCAATCACTGGTAGGTGAAATCTGAACATTTTCCAGCCAGTGGATGATCACAGACTTGAAGTCACATAGCGTGAAATTTGGTCACATATGTGAGTGATTTAATCGCATTGTAGAGGGCTGAATATGGAGTGAAAAGATTAATCTTGGAATTTAAGAATCGATATTGAGATTGTTTAAATGAAGATTGTGATGTATCTGAATTTTGTATTTCTTTTACCCAGCAAATTGTTAGCTTAGCATCACGATAACATCAAACTCCTGTGCACTTTGTGTGAAAAGCGCTGTTTGTGTGGTGCTGAAGCAGTTGCTGCTCATGAAGAGCGTCTATGAGGTTCTATTTCAGTAAGGATGCTGCCTTACGGGTAGCTGCCAATGTTGACAGCAGACAGTGAGGCAGCTCACCAGGGTTTGGAACAGTGATTTTGTATTTATTAGAATAGTAGGTGTGTGTACATACTCTGTAACCTGCGCGTGGGGCTCTCTCCATGTAGGATTCGTCTCTGCATGTAGGGTGAGGGGTTAGGCAGGGGCATAGAAGATAGGTCATGTGTTTGTAGCTTATACCAGTGAGGCTGATCGTCCACCAGGGCTGTCTCCAACTCTATTAGAATCTACACACAGATATGAAATACATATATTACATAAGGTGTGCACCATTTATGATGACTGATGATGTTCAGGATTAGATTAAAGGGGTTTAGATTATGTCTTAAATCACACTTATGGTTAAGTTTCTTGACAGGTGTCATGAGATTCACTCATTTACATGTAATATCAACAACCACTGTGTTAAAATTTTGGAGTTATGTTCTCTAGTAGAGTTCATATCAATACCTGCAACGATACATTACACCTGTATCATAATAATCATTTAAAATAATGCTAGACCTACATATTTTGCGAAGGAAGTCACAAAACAATTCATGTTGGTAAAACTTATGTTCATATCATCAGACATTGCTGCCGGAACAGCTTTGTTGCATCACAAAAGAGTACATAGTGTACATATGACTATCCACATGGTATTATAAGAGACACAGATGTTCCTCTCTCACCTCTCCTAGGAACTCGCTTTCCTCCTCTCGGACTCTGGCCTGATCCCATAGTGTGATCTCCAGCATACGCTCTCTGAACTCTCGTCTGTGCACTGGTGAGTACATGAACGTCTGGTTCCACTTGGGCTCTAGGGATTTCTTCACTGTTTTCGTTCTTCTCTTGCTTTTGTCACTGAGAAGAACAGATGAGTATTACACCTGCTTATGAAGCTAAAACAATAAACTAGAGTTACAGGGTAAGTGACAGGGTGATCTCAGAAACATATTTCACCCCAAAACCAAGAAATAACACTTTAAATAGATATGAATCCTCTTTTAGGAACATTAAAGGAATAGTTCATTCCAAAATGATAATTCTCTCATCATTTACTCACCTTTATACCATCTCAAAGTTGACTTTCTTCTGCTGAAAACAAAGATTTTTTTGAAGGGTATATGACGTGTTTTTGTCCATATAATGTAAGTCAATGGGGTCCAAAACTTAAGAGTGTTCTTAAGAGTAGCTCGATTACACTTCCTTGCACTTGATGCATACGCAGAGCATGTGGATGCACCAAGTAGACTGCAAATGTCAAGATTTATAGTGAAAAAGGAGTTACATTTTGGTCTGTTTCTCACCCAAATCTGATCGTATCGCTTCAGAAGACATGGATTAATGCACTCAAATTTTATGGATTATCTTTATTCGGCTTTTTCCTTTTTGGAGCTTTCCTTAGTTATGGACCCCTTTGACTTGCATTGTATGGACAAAAACAACTAATATATCTATCAAAATATCTTTGTTTGTGTTCCGCAGAAGAAAAAAGTTCATACGAGTTTGTGACTGCATAAATGTGAGTAAATGATGAGAGAGTTATCATTTTTGGGTGAAGTATTCCTTCGAGATTTTTTGTATTGTAAGATTATTATTATGACAAAACTGTTCAGTAATTTTTTTACCTAAATACATTTTATTTCTTTAATAAAAATGGTATAATTTGATGAATTAAGGCTGCGTGACACAAAAGTGACATTTGTGTTGTTCGCGGTCAAATTTGGCCGACCATAGGAAATTAATGGGCGAGACTATAACACAGAGCATTTTTTTTATTTGTCATATAAAATCAATAATTAAGCCACAATGCAGAACACGCAAAGACAGGAATGAAGGGATGAGACTATAACACATCCACAATGCAGAACACATGCTCTCTCTCTCTCTCTCTCTCTCTCTCTCTCTCACACACACACACACACACACAAACACACAGGAATGGATGGGTGAAACTACAACATGGAGCAATTCTTTTGGGAAATTGTCAAATAAAATGAATAATTCAGCCGCAATGCAGAACACACACAGACAGAAATGAAGGGGTAAGACTATAACACATCCACAATGCAGAACACATGTGCTCTCACATGCACACAAATACACAGAGGAATGAATGTGTGAGACTATAACACAGAGCCATGTTTTTGGAATTTGTCAAATAAAATACAAAATTCAGACACAATGCAGAACAGACACACACACAAATGAATGGGTGAGACCATAACACACAATGCAGAACACACACACACACACACACACACAATTCTTCATGTTTTAACATATAGAAGTGTAGGTTTTTACTGTAGTGAAACTGACATATATTATACATTTGCATATGCAAATTAATGGTGTAATTGAGTAATTTAAAGGTAGACAAGATCTAAATAGCATAACATCCCCCCCAAAAAACTTTAGTGTTACTTTACTTTATTGAAGTTAATGTTATTACATTTCTTTCATAAAAATAAATAGAATTACATGTTTATTGTTTTCGGTCAAATTTGACCACAAACAATACAAGTGTGAGTCATTTTTCAATGTTAAAATAACTAATACCAGTTTAATAAACTGAGACAACAATAAGCAATTCACTGGTGGAGTCCCCTGAGTAGTGTAAATACACGTGGTGTTATCAAAACATTGTTCTGTTTATTTGAGCATCCCGACCAGCCCAACATAACAACATCGGCTCAATCAATGACGTGGGTTTGGAGTGGGACTATCTTTATATTTATTCGTATCATTTTGTATCTGTATGCTTATTTTTGCAATTCCGTTAATTGACACTAGTGGCTCATGAATTACACACTTCACCTTTAAAACCTAATTCAAAGTCCTCTTGAAGGGAAAAAAAGAACTTATCTGAACTGTGACATGTGCTTACCTTCTGTCAGGGAGGAAGTAGATTTTGACGTAGGGATTCCTGGGCCGCCCGTCTTCTTGTGCAGGCAGGTCTTTGGCACCCAGGATAGTTACAATGAGTTGATGTCCCACTTTATCGTACCAGAGCTTCACCTGCAGGAACAGGCCGAGTCTGTTAGGAGGTCTGCAGGGAGAGCTTACCTCAGAGGCAGGCCTGCAGCAGCCCTTGATGCATTGTTTGAAGCATCACATGCTTGGCAGAACTTTCCCACACAAGGAAATAAGTTAGTTAACTTACAGGGTCTTACACTAGATCAAGTTATACTGTTAAATTCTCAAATAAAACATAAATGTGAGAACAATTCTAACTTTAGAAGAACTATTTCTAAGCATTGAATGACACAGTTCACTACAACAGCATTTTAGGGGTCTTGATTTGAACAGCTGTCTGTGTGCTGTGAGTCTGGGCTGTGGAATGTTCCATCCCTCATTGGCCGGCCAGGGGATGGGGGTGTGTCTGCCACAAGTCTTGCCCAATCAGATGACTGAATGACAATTCTTCACACTTTTACAGCCCAGCAATCCAAATCAAATGAAATAATACCACACTGAGTAAAAGCACAAGAAATTTAACACAAGGTGCAAAATGGGTAATAATTAAATTTGTACCCAAACCAGAATTGAAACAGCTTTGAAAGTCTTAATTGCAGCTGAGAAATAAACTAAAGTGTCAATGTCGCACATGCATCTACAGTGTGCTCACAGTCAGTTACTAAATTCCCCCCAAAACAAACAAATTATAAAAAGGGCAAAAACTAGAAGACTACAGAAGTTACCAGACCAGTGTAATCAAAATTATTTTTTTTAAATTAATGAAACATTAAACAAAATCAAAAGTTAAATGAAACAATTTGTACATATTTTGAAATAATTAAGTGCATTTATATTTAAATTAATATTTAAATGTACCAATGTAGTAAATAAAGTTCATGGATATTTTTGGTAATATTCCATTAAAACAGTAATAATTGTTTAAAATATTTCATCGTATCTATTTTGTCCCTATAGAAAATAGTATTTACCAATGTTGTTTTTAATAATAGGTTTCATTTGACAAAGTATAATGGTACATTTAATTATGGATTCATTTAATTATTGATTAATTAATTAAATCATATGAATTAGTATTGACTTTATTATTTCATTTTGAGTAATTTGGTTCTCTATAACAAATGCTTCTGAGGCATTCAGTAATATAACTCCCATGGCTTCAAAGAATTTGCCCTTTCTTTGTAGCAGATCACTAGAGCTAAAAGAAACACGCATCTATACTGTACCGTTAGAGAGTACTCGCTATTCTAAAAGTCCAATACAAGCGCATGCAGCAAAGCAACAGAAAGTGCTTAATGCAAACTAGAGCAATCCAGCTAGCTTCCATTGCAAAAACAGTAGTGGGGGAAGAGGCTTCAGTCCAAACAAATTGTACCATTTCATTCTTGTACAGATGTATTGAGGTCTGTGTTTTATGCGTTTACGAAAATCATCTTCGAGTGTATCAGGAAACACTGGTCCAAAATCTAATATCACTGTAACTCCATTTTAGGGATGTGCCAGTGTGGTCGACTAATCGACTAGTCATCTAACAACTAATTTGTCGATTAGTGGGGTTGTTTACTAACATTAACCTTTTTAGTGGTGATGGTTTTAATGGGAGACACAATTCTCAAATTAATTGAGAGGCACAACTTCTTAAAGAGCATTTTTGCATGATAACTTGCTGTGCTTAACACTGAATAACAGTCAGCACAGTAAAACACTGCAAGAAGTTTTGCCTCTTTAATGCGTTAAGTTTAGTCTTTTTATGCGCTGTTGTTACAGCACCGCATCAACAATAAATTTCAAGATGATCACCGTCAGACGTTAAGTCCTGTGAGTAATATTCCCGCAGGGGCAGATTTAGGCACGAGGCACCCATACAAGCTAGGGCCACTACTGTATTCCCGTATTTGTAAGATGTTGTGGAGGGAATAAAGTCTAGCTGATTCTGTCTGACACTGTCTTGGGCCAAAGGCAGGGAAACACCCTGCACAGGTGGCCAGTCTATCACAGGGCAACACACACAGACATACACATTCACACGCTCATTCACCCCTACAGGCAATTTAGAGTTTCCAATTAGCTTGACCTGCATGTTTTTGGACTGTGGGTGAAACTGAAGACCCCAGAGGAAACCCACGCAAACATGGGGAGAACATGTAAACTCCAAACAGAAAGGCTCTGGGTGTGCCAGGACATCTTCTTGCTGTGAGGCGACAGTGCTACCCACTGAACCACCATGCCGCCCTTGTGCAATAAGATTTTATAGTTACAGTGGCAAGAAAAAGTATATGAACCCTTTGGAATTACTTGAATTTATGTATAAATTTGTCTTAAAATATGGTTTGTTCTTCATCTAAGTTTCAAAAATGAACAAACACACAAAAAATCTGTTTTAACTAATAACACAAATTATTGTGTTGTTCTTGTACATATTGAGTACATAATTTAAACATTCACAGTGTATATTGGAAAAAGTATGTGAACCCCTAGGGTAATGAAGTCAACAAAAGCTTGAGTTGGCAAACCCGGCATCCAATTAATGAAACAAAATTGGAGGTGTGGGTTAGAGCTACTCTGACTTATAAAAAGAACTCAAACATTTTGAGTTTGCTATTCACAAGAAACATCTGCTGACATGGACCATGTCTCGCAAAAAAGAGATCTCAGAAGACCTACAATCAAGAATTGTTGCTTTGCATGTAGTTGGAAAGGGTTACAAAGTTATCTTGAAGAGTTTAGATATTCATCTGTCCACAGTTAGACAAACTGTCTATAAATGGAGATGATTTAGTACTGTGGCTACTCTCCCTAGAAGTGGCCGTCTAGCCAAGATGACTCAAAGGAACACCACAGAATGCTCAATGAGGTAAAAAAGAACCCTAGCATGACAGCTAAAGACTAGAAGGAATCATTGGAACTGGTTAACATCTCTGTTCATGAGTCTACTATACAGAAAACGTTAAACAGGCACGGTGTCCATAGCAGGACACCATGAAAGAAGCTGCTGTTTTACAACAAAAACATTGCTGTGCCCTTGAAGTTTGCCAAAGACCACCTTGACAATCCACAGCGCTTCTGGGAAAATGTTGACCACGCAGCACTATGCATGGCATAAAAAGGGCACAGCTCACCAATGTGAAAACATCCTCCCAATGGTAAAGTACGGTGGAGGGAGCATCATGATTTGGGGCTGCTTTGCTGCTTCGCAAAAAAATTAAAAAAATAAAAATTTCCCAAGAAAATTATTTAATTAATTTATAAAATGAATTCCCAAGTTTATCAAGATAACAGGATAATGTCAGGGTGGCTGTGCGCCAGCTGAAGCTCAGTACAAATTTGGTGATGCAGCAGGACAATGACTCTAAACACTGAAATAAATCCACTACAGAATGGCTTCAAAAAAAGAAAATCCATCTTTTGGAGTGGCCCAGTCAGAGCCCAGACCTTAACCCAATAGAGATGCTGTGGAATAACCTCAAGAGAGCTGTTCACACCAAGAATCCAAAGAATATGGCTGAGCTGAAGCAGTTGTGTAAGGAAGAATGGTCCAAAATTCCTTCTGAACGTTGGGCAGGTCTAATCTGCAGCTACTGGAAACACTTGGTTGAGGTTATTGCTGCCAAAGGAGGATAAACCAGTTATTAAATCCAAGGGTTCACTTACTTTTTCCACAGCACTGTGAATTTTTAATGGAATGTTTTCAATAAAGACATGAAATATTATAATTGTTTGTGTGTTGTTAGATTAAGCACATTTTGTTTGTCTTTCCTTATGACTTTGATGAAGATGAGATCACATTTTATGACCAATTAATGCCGTATACCATTTCCAAAGGGTTCACATATTTTTTCTTGCTACTGAATTTAGCCTTTTTAATTGTTGAATGTTTGTTAGTCACCATGTTCAAGTGCTGCACTTAGCGTCTGTATATACCTCTGAAATTAATCTGATCGGGGTCACGTGAACCTAACGACGCCTAATTATACAGTATTACCCTTAACACCGACTATTCGTTCAAACAACCGACCGACTAGACAATTATAAAAATTGGTAGTTTTGCACATCCCTAATCGATAAAAAAAAAAAAAAACTAGAGCAATAACAATAGGAGTTTATTACAGTGAAATGGAGAAAATCATAAAAAAAAGAAAAAAGAAAAAAGTTCTATTAAAGGAATAGTAATTATGAAAAAAAAAAAAAATTCTAGTTGTTTTAAAACTGTATGATTTTTTCTTCTTCAGTTAAACACAAAATGGAATGTTTAAAAGAATGTTGTTCATGTTGTTCTTTTACTGAAAGCATACAGTTACCAGGGCCTGTCAAGCTCCAAAATAGCACCATAAAAATATTCTATACAATTTATGCATTATATTCCAAGTCTTCAAATATCATGTTCAACTTAGCACATCATGAAGACGCATCATGCCACCGAGATATCAAGGCAAAACATCACTGGTTCTTTCTCGTAACTAATTGTGACACACCAAGTTAAATATGTCCTTTTGCATTCCACGGAAGAAAGAAAGTCATACGAGTTTGAAACAACATGAGGGTGAGTAAATGATGAATTTTCTTATTTTGATGAACTAACCAAAAACTAACTAACAGTTGAGTATTTTTGGACATTTGTATTTATTTGGTTTCATAAACCCAGTAATAATATTTTAAACAGGCCTAAATGATAGATGCATTTTTATTGGTACAATTTGTTCATTAATCTATGATGTTTAGAGAAATGCTCTTCATTGGAAAATGCAATATTAACTTTTAATGTGCCAATTAACATACAGATTTTTTTTTATATATATATAGTAACACAGAACATAATATTTGATAGAACATGAACCAAAAAGGGGTTCTTTTTTATTGTATTGCTTGCCTCTTTTTATTTATTTATTTTTAGAAATTGTACTAACAAAGTTCAGATTTTAATTGTGGTACAACATATACAATTCACCATCATATATTATATCATATATTAATTAATCTAAACATATTATAATTTAATACAAATATATTGCTCCATGTTACATGAAAATGTTTCTAAAAAAAAAAATTAAAAAAAAAGAGTTTACAATTTAAAGAGACTACATTTTGCAATTAATTTCGATTGAGCTAATTTTTAAAAGATTAAAACATTTAGATTGTCTCTTTAAACTGTTAAAAACATGTATGCAATTTAAACTATGAAGCATAATCATACTGCAATAACGAAACAGCTATTATGGACTGTGGTTGTAAATGCAAGGATAATGATGTATAACTTTTGGGAAGAAAATAAAAAACGAAAGAGCAAGGGGGAGAACTTGGGATGCTGCCGATTTCCTGCAGTGCATTTTCCAAATAACGCAGAGAGAAAATAATAAAGGAGCGAGAGAGACTGCCAGAAACAAGAAAAAAGAAAAGAGAGAGAGAAGTGTGACGATGTTACCTGGACCCTAGGGACAAAAGGCGTGGTTCTTCTACTAAGGCATGGACTCTGGATAAGCAAAATTAACAAAGAAAACAAAAGCAATAAATCTCAACCAAAACTGCACAGAGGCACACAAATCAAAATAAGCCATCTGAGAAGAGATTTAGCCTAACTGAATAATATGATGGTCAGTTATCTTTAATTTAATTTAATACAACAACTGCTTTATGAACTTAAACCTCAATGCTAAAATATGCTTCTACTACATTTTATGTTGTATCTAAAAGAATTTAATGCAATGCTTATTCTTAATCTGTGTTCCTGAATAAACAAATGCAAACAACAACATGCAATTAGCGTGATGCTAGGTAATTAGTGGGGATCAACATACACTATATGTGTGTGTGTGTGTGCGTGTGTGTGTGTGTGTGTGTGGCCGGATTTGGGTGGTTTACGAGGAAATTTTTTTAGGTTACAAACTGGTAATTACAAGAGTATTATGCTATAAATGTGGTTTATGAGGAAATTTCTAGTGTCCCCATAATTTAAATTGCTTAAAAAACATACTAAATTATGTTTTTTGTTTGTTTTGTTTTGTTTTTTATGTAAAAATGCAGAAAGTTTTTTGTCAGGGTTAGGTTTAGGGGTAGGGTTAGGGGATAGAATCTATAGTTCGTACAGTATAAAAATCATTATTTCTATAGAGAGTCCTCATAAGGATAGCTGCACCAACGTGTGTGTGTGTGTGTGTGTGTGTTCTGTACTGTAGCGTTTTAGGATAAATCTCCCTCATTTCGAACCAAAAGAAAACACAGTGACACTTTATAATAACTTCCATCAATACTTCATTAACAAACATTATATAATGCTTAACAGATCATTAGTTAATATATATTCAAATAGTTCAAAATATGAGATAAACAAACGCATGTTTACTAATGAATTAAACATTACCTAATGCTTAACAGATGATTACTTAATATAAATTCAAATATTTACAAATGTTATTAAACTTTCATTCCTATAAGCCTTTGTGCATTTTAACATTAACAATTAAATGATTTTAACAAATGATACATAATGATTAACAGATCATTTGTTAATGTACATTTGAATGCTTACAAATGTCAATAAACTTTTTCACAAATGATTCATAAATGAGTTTATGCACTTTTTTACATTTACAAATGTTTTCAGAAATTATTCATATTTTCCACCACTTTCCACACTATTCATGTTTACAAATGATTTGTTAATGTACAGCTAATTAGTAACCACAAGATCTGTAAAAGCCACACATTTGCTGTTTGTTTGTTGTAGTATGCTTTTACTATGTATACCTAAATACTTTACACATCATTTATTAATTATTTTTGCAGTACCCAATCTAAAGTTGAAACCATTCATCCACTGTAAATTTTTATAAAGGTTTACAAATAATTATTCAGTACCTTTATGGGCATTGGACTGATTAGCTACTGTAACAATGTTTGTGATAGGGGTGGTTTGTTAGTTGTATTTCAAAAAATAAAAGAAATATAGAAAAAAGTTAAAGGCCATATATGAATGAAAGCTTAGTAACATTTCTAAATATTTGAATTTATTCACTATAATGATCTGTTAAGCATTAATTAAAGTTATTATAAAGTGCTACCGAAATAAAATTTACAACAGCGCAAACCATAGTGACAACACTTAAACTCAGACACACCAGCCCAAAAAACAGACAAAAGCATATATATTATTCATATAAATCAGCTTTTGGCTGATCAACATCACCTTTTTAACACAATCTACACAAATTTAGTGCATTCACAGTGGCTATAGCTACAGTAAATAAGCTAATTTCCCTACTTGAACAATTAAAAGAAACAATAATCGCAAATCTTTTTAAGCCTAAAGCAAATTGTATATTTCTGTACGAATGCTTTAACACCTTTGTGAAACTTTCCTTCCAGATGTCTCAAGTGTATAGTTTAAACATACTGAGAACACTGCAAACAACGTCACACACTACCCTTATGTTTTACACTGCTATTAAGATCAAGGTCGGTCGTTTTTAGTAAATGTAACAACTTCAGTGTAAAGAACAATAGCTGGCCCTTCAAGGAATTTCTTTTACCTAACATACTTATCCAACGTTGCTGTGTCAGAGCTGACCTTCTACCAAACGTACGTCAATCAGGTAACAAGCTTGAAAACTAATTATACATTTTCCGCTTTGGGATTCCTTCCAGAGTCCAAGATGGACTGTGACAGAGAGAGTCTAGGACTGTCACAACTATCTAGAAACAGTGATCACAGAGAACAACTTACCGAAATTACCAAAATTAAAAGTTTAAGAAGTTTATGCTATTTATCTTTTGGGTCAGTCTCTAAAAGGGGTGCTTTATTAATTTTGAAATGTACATTTTTCAAGGATAGTAAAGTAAATGTTTTGTCATTTCGAGCATTCTATCAAAGATTGTCTTTAAAAGTTAATAAACTACATTGTGCCATCTCAAAGTAAATTAATACATTTTAATATACTGTATGTTAGAATTATGTCTTTAAAAAAGTAACATGGTTGACGGTTTAACGTTCATTTAGCTATTACTAGCCTTGTGCTAATGACACATCGAGATGCTTTTTAGAAAGAGTGTTTAATGTTGATATTTCTGCAAATACACAGTTTTCAACAAGCAATCGTTTACTTTGCAAAATCAGTGGTAACAGGGTTCACAATTTAAGATCACCCTTATCGCAAGCTCTTTCATTTTTACTAGTTCAATTAGTAGTAATTTCACTGTTGATATTGGGATGGACATTTGCACTAGTAACAATGTAATTACTTTTATCAAATTGATATAAAAAATAATAATTTTTACTAGAAGGAACTACATAGCTGATATATTTTAGTTAGTAAGTAGTGAATAGATATCTGTAATTGTGTTTTGAACAGGAGTGAATGACAGATCATTGTGAAATTCTACTAGTAAAAAAGCAGTTACAGATATCAGAAATTGTTTTATACAAATTGAAATTCCATTCTTTTTTATATCAAAATGGAATGGCTTGCGATATGGCACCCTTCTGATTTTGACAAGAATTTTGATGGAAGAATACATTATATTAATAATGGATAATTATGATGGTCACAAGGTTGACGCATAACATGAAGATTCAACTACTTTTAAAAGAAGACTCAAAGTCATTTAAATGATATTCCATGTCAAATAAAATCTAAAAATATAAATAAAGAGAATAAAGACAAAATATTAACTTTGGAGAAAGGCCCAAAACCTGTTGATGTACTTAAAAAAAAAGAAACAATAATAATGCATAGTAAAATTTGGCTTCAGCTATTCATTGATAAAGTCATTATTTGCACATTATTTAATGAGGGACACAAAAAGCAGCCGTTTTGTAGAATGACCCAATTATAGCACCTTGATCTTGTTTGATCTGAGCCATTATGAGCAACAAAACAGAGTGTACCAGCAATCTTCCTGAAGATGTCGTGAAATAATCTCTAAACTTCATAGCTAGTGCCATCCCATTGGTGAAGAGCTCTTTTACACCTTCCTAAACTTATGTGGCGGAAAATGACCTACTAAATCCTGAGTCGACCGGCCAATGAAAAGCAAAGAGACCAGAGATTTGCCATTTAGTATGTGCAGTGCATCAGAGTGCCTGCTGGGTACTCACTGAGAGCTGTCCAGACAGATACTGAGGGGTGTCTCGGAGCATGCCAGGACTCATAGGGGAAGTGACGGAGATGGAAGGGCCCATTTTTTGGGATTCAAAGGAACTTGAACCTAGAATAGTTAAAAAAAGGTCAAATGGGTGGCTTAGATCATTACTTTGTATCCTTCCATTAGTTAATGCAAGGAAAATTTGTATATGTCAAAACCAACTCACTTGATTCAAGTTGTCCATGAGTGCTCTCTGGTATTCTAGGAACATCTCTACATGACAAGAGAGATTAGCATTACTGTACAAAGACAGCAGTAGGATTTCTTTAAATTAAAATCTTAAAGGGACAGTTCACCCAAAAATGAAAATTCTCTCATTATTTACTCACCATCATGCCATCCCAGGTGTGTATGACTTTCTTTTTTCATCAGAACACATTTGAAGAAAAATAGAGAAATACTTTAGCTCAGTAGGTCCTTAAAATGCAAGTGGATGGTGATCAGACCTTTGAAGCCCCAAAAAGAACAGACAGTCAGCACAAATGTCATCCATACGACTCTACTGGTTAAATTAATGTCTTCTAAAGCAAAACGATCACTTTTGGTGCAAATAAGATCAATATTTAAGTACTTTTTAACTATAAACCATTGCTTCTGGTCAGCAGCCTTATGCGCATTCATGAGAGGGCGGAGTTCACGCGGTCTCGTGTGACGTATTTGCGTTGGCATGTTATGATGTAATCTCACATTTTTCTCTCGGTTGAGGCATACAGGATGAGCACACAAACGCCCCATTGTGAGTAAACAAACAGATAAAACCAACTAAGCTTCTGTATAGCTTTCCTCCTACTCAGCTGTAAACACTGCTGCTCTTCTGGGTGTGCCACACGTGCGTCTGTTCTCGCGTGAACATGCCAATGCGATTACGTCACACCCGTACTGCTGCTGACTGGAAGAGATAATTTAGTTTTAAAAAGTACTTAAATATTTATCTTTTTCGCAGCAAAAGCGATCGTTTCATTTCAGAAGACATTAGTTTAACCAGTGGAGTCGTATGGAGGACGTTTATGCTGACTGTGATTTTTGGAGCTTCAAAAGGTCTGATCACATCCACTTGCATTTTAAGGACTTACTGAGCTGCGATATTTTTCTGTTTTTCTTCAAATGTGCTCTGATGAAGAAAGAAAGTCATACACACATGGGATAGCATGAGGGTGAGTAAATGATGAGAGAATTTTCATTTTGGGTGAACTATCCCTTTAAGTACACTAACTAAATTTCAGAAGGTAATAGGGTGGAGTGATACAGGGCGATATATAAACAAATCTGGTAACACTTTAAAATAAGATTCTATTTGTTAACATTATTTACCTACATCAGTTAACATGAGCTAAGAATGAACAATACTTTCACCTAAAAATTTTGTTAATTTGTAAAATCTAATTAGTTGACCTCACTTAATTTTTTTTTTAAGGCAATCGGTTTGCATACTTTTTCTTATTTGACTCAAGTAAAGTGAAATTAATTATTTAAGTAGAGTTTACTAGTTACAAGTAAAATCATCTGTGATTGAAGTATCTTTGTTTTATTTAATTATTTACATTGAGTTATATCACATCTCATACATTATAAGGGAAATTATGACTGGAATCTCAGTTAGCCACATGGCACACTGGATTCTCCTCAGTACTCTTAGTGCACATAAATCTGCACTTTTGTAAAGTACAATTGAGTAATGAAGAAAAAAATTAAATTTAACAGGCTCCAAGTTTACCAGAGGTAACATTAATCACTTTAATGGTGACTTCACACAAATCACGATTATCAATCAGCTACAACAAAACAACAACATTAGTCATAAGAATTAAAACTATATCCATTTTTAAATGACAATTATTATTTTGTTAAGTTCCCTTGTTTTGACCAAACATACATAATTTATCCAAGTGCAAGGACTTTTGGGTATTCCACACAGCCACAAATTTGTACTTGATAATTTTGAGTTAATAGTACTCGAAGCCAAAGTTTAAAGAAAGTATATATCTGAGTTATGATTCCAAAATGCGACATTTTAAGTACTGTTTAATTAGGAAAATTTGATTGTTTTTATTAATGACAAGTTGACAACTTTAGGGTTTAGAGAGTAATGGTAACTTAATTAAAACTAGTAAGAATAGTAAAAAAAAAATAAAGCTTAAGTTGAGTCAACCATTTTTTTTAAAATTCGAGATAACTATTAGTATTTACAGTATACAGTAAGTATATATTAACATTAGTTAATGCTTTATGAACTAACATACAATAAGTTGAAAATTATGCACATAATGAACAATTGTCGTAAAACAGTAAACAATTGTATTTTTATAAATTTGCATTAACCAAGATTTGTAAATGCTGTGAAAAAACATATAGTTCATTGTTAGTTCATGATGCTTTACTCATTAATTAATGTATTAAAATATTTTCAACTCAAATCAATGTTTCATGTCCAATTATTTGTTTATTTGGCAAGTAGTCTTGCAATAGCCTGGATAATGAGGAGTCAGACAGCCATTTTCACACAAAAAAAAAACCCACTAGCACAACTCTGCCGCAATCTGGAGGTTGATTTCAGCTGTTCAGTGATTTCTTTCTACTCAAATTACATAATTTCAACACAAATCAATATTTTATGTCCATGTATTTATTTATTTGGTTAGTAGCCATGTAATAAGCGGGATAATGTGCAGTCAGCCGGTTGTTATCGCAAAATAAACCGCTTCAGGGTGATACAAGACCTGATCACCCTGTCGGGTTTTATTGTGCGATAACAACCAGCTGACGGTACATTATCCCTTACTTAACAAATATAACCTTATTTTAAAGTGTTCCCAAAATGTTCTATTATAAAAAACTCAATATTTTCCAGCCTTTTGACGATATTCAATATATCTCTGTCAATATATCAGTAATAATGTAGTAATAATGTTGATTATTCTTAAATGCCATCAAAATAATATTAAATATATAACAAATATTCAGTATCACCAGTCCTACAAGGTAAACCTGAGCATTAACTGTACATGTTGTTGCTAGATTCTTTATGTTTTGAGCGGGGAAAATGCCTTGCCTGCACTGCATTTGAAAGATATATACAATAATTTATATGTATGTCAAGCTGCCTTCCTAAAGCACAGAACTGAAGTCCCAATGCACTGCCTTAAATAAGCCCTCAGTGAGTGAACAAGTTTTAGTTTATTTGTGATTGTTTGTGTGTGCATCTATATGTTAAGCTTCCACAGGCATCCTTCTTCATAAAGTGCCATTGTCAAGGGAAATGTCCTCTGTGCTGCTGATCTGACATGAAGACTAATGATCCATGAGTCGCTTGAACTCACCCAATGGGCCGTGAGACCACCAGCTCCACCTGCGGCTCAGGCTTGGATTCTAGAATGATATTGTAAACTTCCTTGAATGTGGCTCCCTGTAAGACTCTCCCGTTCCACTCCAGAACCTGATCACCTGGGGACAGACACAATACAACATTTCTACAACATAGAACATATTTACTCTTTCTTCTAATTGCACTAACACCGTGAACACACTTGGTTCAAAATGTGTAAATGCTGGCATTGTTAAACGCCAAAAAAATGCCAAAACTTAAATAGCAAATACAATACCACCAGAAAGAAAATAGTGTTTGTTGAACCCAAATTTAACTGGGTTTTTAGGCCTAACTCTAAAGATTCCTTATAAACAAATATCTCTATATGCAGAATATCATCAAAGCACAGAAAGTGTTTCATAGTCATCTTAATGGATGTGTTCACCTGGTCTCAGATGGCCGACAGTATCTGCTAGACTTCCTTTCTTCACCTTCGTGATGAAAGCACAAAGTCTCCCAGACTCTGTCATCTTCCCTCCCACCACCTGCAATAGACAAGTAGACACTCATATTAAAATACACTACTGGTCAAAAGTTTTGAAACACTTGACTGAAATGTTTCTCATGATCTTAAAAATCTTTTGATCTGAAGGCGTATGCTTAAATGTTTGAAATTAGTTTTATAGACAAAAATATAATTGTGCCACCATATTAATTTATTTAATTATAAATCTAAAATGTATAAAAGTTTTTGAAATTGATGACTTGGACCGAATAATAAAGAAAATCAGCCAATAAGTGCCCAGCATATAGATGGGAACTCCTTCAATACTGTTTAAAAAGCATCCCAGGGTGATACCTCAAGAAGTTGGTTGAGAAAATGTCAAGAGTACATGTCTGAAAATTCTAGGCAAAGGGTGACTACTTTGAAGATGCTAAAATATAACACAGTTTTGATTTATTTTGGATTTTTAGTCACAACATAATTCCCATAGTTCCATTTCTGTTATTCCATAGTTTTAATGACTTTACTATTATTCTAAAATGTGAAAAAAAAATTATAATAAAGAATGAGTGTTTCAAAACTTTTGACCGGTAGTGTATGCGCTGCACGAAATGTCATTGAGATGAGTGTACAACCTAAATTTCATTAGTACAAAAGCATGCATAGAAAGAAGTTTTAGTACTGTATTTTCTTCAGATGGTGCTAACTTCTATGTAAATGGGCTGTAATACTTGGGTAGACAGATAATACTTTTTTCTATGACTGTTATGATTGCCATTTGAAACAATAATAATATCTGGCTAGTGATATTTGTATAGTGATATTTTAAAAAGCAATAACTACCCCAAAATGTATACAGTAAGCCCACTGCTGTTTAATGCATTGAGGTCTTTCTAATTTTTCACCATATTCGATAAAAAGAGACTTTGGGTACCATACATACTGTATGTTCACATTTCATTCTTAACAACAGTCTAAATGAATTATTTCCATCATATACAGCCTAGGCCCATGACTACTGATGATTACTGAAGCAAATTAATCAAATACAGTATGCGTGATTTGTTTTTCCATCGTCATGGCAGCTAACTTCTTTAATAAATAGGGCAGTCAATCGATTACATTTTTTTAATTGAATTAATTACATGATGATTAATTAATCAAAATTATTTGCATGTATAAATATTTGCAGAAAAAGCTGCTCAAATAACAATAATTCAATAACTAATGATAAATATTCACATTTCAGTAATTATAAATATAATATATAGTGCTGTCAGTCGATTAAATTTTTTTAATCGTGATTAATCGCATAATTTTTTGTAGTTAATCATGATTAATCACATACTTTGAAAGTGCTGAAATTGTACACTATATACACTGATCAGCCACAACATTAAAACCACTGATAGGTGAAGTGAATAACATTGATTATCTCGTTACAATGGCACCTGTCAAGGGGTGAGATATATTAGGCAGCAAGTAAACAGTCAGTTCTTGAATTTCATGTGTTGGAAGCAGGAAAAATAGGCAAGCGTAAGGATCAGAGCAACTTTGACAAGGGCCAAATTGTGATGGCTAGACGACTGGGTCAGAGCATCTCCAAAACTGGCAGGTCTTGTGGGGTGTTCCCGGTATGCAGTGTTTAGTACCTACCAAAAGTGGTCCAAGGAAGGACAACCGGTGAGCCAGCGACAGGGTCATGGGCGCCCAAGGCTCACTGATGCGCGTGGGGAGCAAAGGCTAGCTTGTCTGGTCCAATCCCACAGAAGAGCTACTGTAGCACAAACTGCTCAAAAACTTAATGCTGGCCATGATAGAAAAGTGTGACAACACACAGTGCATCGTAGCTGCAGACTGGTCAGAGTGCCCAAGCTGACCCCTGTCCACTGCCGAAAGTGCCTACAATGGGCACGTGAGCATCAGAACTGGACCATGGAGCAATGGAAGAAGGTAACCTGGTCTGATGTATCCCATTTTGTTTTAGATCATGTGGATGGCCGGGTGCGTATCTGTCGTTTACCTGGGGAAGAGATGGCAGCAGGATGCACAATGGGAAGAAGGCAGGCCGGCGGAGGCAGTGTGATGCTCTGGGCAATGTTCTGCTGGGAAACTTTGGGTCCTGGAATTCATGTGGATGTTACTTTGACACGTCCCACCTACCTAAAGATTGTTGCAGACCACGTACACCCCTTCATAGCAATGGTATTCCCTGATGGCAGTGGCCTCTTTCAGCAGGATAATGTGCCCTGCCACACTGCAAAAATTGTTCAGGAATGGTTTGAGAAACATGACAAAGAGTTCATGGTATTGACTTAGTCTCCAAATTCCCCAGACCTCAATCCGATCCATGGAGGCCCCACCTCGCAACTTACAGGACTTAAAGGATCTGCTGCTAACGTCTTGGTGCCAGATACCACAGGACACCTAAAGAGTTCTTATGGAGTCCATGCCTTGACGGGTCAGAGTTGTTTTGGTGGCACAAGGGGGACCTACACGTTATTAGGTGGGTTTAATGTTGTGGCTGATTGGTGTATACTTTTTCCCTGTTAAAATGCATTTATTTCCATCTCAGGAAAGAAAACAAAACAATATGTAACAATATAATGCTTTATTAACATTTTACAAACAAAGCCTTCCACAGTATAAAGATAGAAATGCACTAAAATAGCAGCAATTCAAGTAACATTAAATGTTTACCAAAGTTTAACTGGGAGGTTGACAAATTGAAAGAACTAGTCCCCACATAGGTTGCATTTTCATTGCAATGGGCATTAAATCTCTTAAACTCTCATCCTCCACAATATTAATCTGCCGGTAGACTGTGGCCATCCGCTTTGTTACAGCAATCGTGAAGCCACATTCATGATTCGTGTCAGGGCATCAATGCCAGCATCGCCTTGAACTCCACATGAAAAGCACTTGCAGACAAAAACGTCTCATTCTGCATTTTGGTGATAGTTAAGACTTGACGTGCTTCTGTGGTAATTAAAATGTGCCTTACATAGGCTGATAAATACTAGATTTCTATCACAAGTCTCATCTGGGCTTGTTTTGTACATCAAATAGCATTAAGAGGTCCCTTCTCCATCATTTGATCACTGACACAGAAGCGCTGTTGTATGTGTGCGTGTTTGTGGTGTGTGTGTCAGTGTAAAGACTCTGGGTGGAAAAATTACAAAGATCCGCCCTTCACACCAGAGTTCATGCTGGTTTATGCTATATTAACAGTAAATACGTTAATTGTGATTAAGAAAAATTAACATGTTAAACATTTTAAATTAATTGTATGCATTAGCGTTAATTCTGACAGCTCTAATAATATATATAATAAATATAATTTAAATATTTAAAATGCAATACATTGTTGTGGTACGAGTAAAGCTTTAGGAGGCAATATATTGTTTATTTTCATATTATTGAACATAAGCCTATCATTGGCCTACACAGCAATCCATTTTACAACTGAATTTGTCAATCTGTCTGAGATAGATTTATCATAAGGGCTTTTCTAAGGATGTGTCAATATTCACGTTTCAGACGAATGCTTTTGGAGAGTCTCACTTTGGTTGTGTTGTGTCATAAACACAGCGTTTTTAGGTCGCTGTGTCAAGTTAAACATAGTTTGAAACTTAGAAAAACACATCTCAAGATCCCTGCATTCGGAATTGCACTCCATTCCACTGTTTTTTTTTTTTAACGCAAGAACGCGTTCTCATTCTATGCTGTCGCTAGTATCAAGAAAGTGCAATGAGTGTGGTTTGTTCTCTGTACAGTTGTGCGTTGCCTACAAACTTTGAGTTTCGCTTACTACCCCCTGCTGAAAACAGGTGGTACTTTAAGATTGAATTGCTCCTTATTACGATCTCGGAACATGATTAATTGCGTAATTTTTTTAAACTTGTTATTTGTTATGTACTTAATTGCACTAAATTAGCATGTTAAATCAACAGCCCTAACAATAAATAATAACCACTTCGAATAATTCGAAGTGTAATTTCAAATGTAGCAAAATCCCAGGCTTGAATCTGGCATCATATACAGTCCTTGCTAACAATATCAGCGTCAGCTTGAAAAGTTTTAGGGAGATGGTGTAAAATCAAGTAGGGAATTACTTCACATGTTCAAGGCATGTATCTGGTGAATTTATTTTTGCCGAAGTCATCTCAGTATAGCCTTTTTTTTTAGTTGATTGAGATGGTTCGTCTTTTTCATTCTGAATGCAACTGTGAATGCAACTTGGATGAACTCGTTTTAATGCTGCCATAATTTAATAAATACATTTTATTCCACAAACTGCACTGTTTATTTAAAATATGTTTTAAAAATGTATAATTATTTAAAAATGCACATGCAGCAATACAAATACATGCAGCAAGTGATGTGGTTAAAGTTGACCGTAGCCACTGATCTAGAGTCAGCATCCCACTAATAGCTGACACACACCTAAACACTTGCGCTACTTTTGCGTGCAGTATTTTAGCACAAAAATTTCCATCTCATTCACTAACCACCTGAAACCTTATTAATTATCTGATTAAGCAGGCACAATCAGTACTGAATTAGCGCTGTGACGTATTTAAATGTCTTAAGCATATGTCTTTATATGTCTCGCATATGGCATAATGTCTTTAGTGAATAGGGCTCTGAAGGATAGCAGACATCTTGTGCAAATAAACAGCACTTTCAGAGGGCACAATTCATTTATTCATTCCCCCCGTGCATTTCAACCATATCCAGAGGTCTGTGGGAATAGTTACTATATTTGTCAGTGACAAATTTGCATCCACTATAATGGTACTGCACCTTGAAAAGCACAGTGTTCAAGCTAAGTTCAATTAACAACAAATGCTTAATAGTGTTCTTCTGAATAAAGTGCAGCAAAACATTGACAGGACACTAACAATAGACATTATTACTGTATGTGTGTAATAAATCAATGAATCATTTATTAAGTTCTCTTTTGCATGGCTTTGTAATGAGTGAACTTTGACAGTAAATGAGTGTATTTGATTGGACATCACTTACCTTGAGACCAAGCAGTGCCCCTGTGTCTCGGGGCACCGTGCCATCTTTCATCCGTTTGTTAAGCACTATCCGCCCTATTAGGCGCTCTCCATCTTTGGATGGTTGCCATGTTACCGGGTGCTACGGGGTCAAAGTGAAAACACACCTCTGGTTTTAATACAAGCATCCACACCACACATTACACACACATACTCACACACAAACTCAGGAGTTAAATGAGGAGGGTGAACTCTTGTTTGCTATGAAGACACAAACCGTCACTACTGTCAATTAAAATGTAAGTCAAAGGTATAGTTAGAGTTTAAAAATGGCATTTTGTCAGCTTATAATGAAAATGTCCACAGGATGCAGACACATCACATGTGGTTCCATATGTACTACCAGTCAAAAAATTTTACGCACATGACTGAATTTAAGTTTATTATGATCTTAAAAATCTTTTAATCCAAAGGCTCAAAACGTTGCAGAATATATATATACGTATATATTTAGTTCACTTAAATATATATAGGTGCGTCCAATCTTTTGACTGATAATGTGTAAAGTTATGAAGAATTTATAATAGCAATAAATGTCGGGTCCCACTTTATATTAGGTGTCTTTAACTACTATGTACTAACATTAAAATACATACAATACAATGTACTTATTGTGTAACTACATGTTGTTCTGCAAAATTCTTACAAGATTCAAATTTGCTGCTACTGCGTTTAAAGTCCGATGTTAAGGCTCCACGTTGGATTGCAATTATAGTTTTGTGTTGGTGTGTCTGCATCGTTTTGTGAGTACACAAAAATGCAATTGTACTGAGAGAAAATGCCTTAATTTCTGAAATAACTGTACATTTCATAAATAAACAAAGGTAATGCAATTCGTGGATTTAAAAGTGTTTATTAAATTATTGAAGCATTAAAAACTAGCTAATCAAAGAATGGACTATTAGGTACATTTAATGAATTATACATGTTGCCTGCCATGCAGAGAGACAATAAATCAGGCATAGGCTACGTCCACGTTAATCCGGATCCATTTGAAAACTGTGTTTTCGTTTTCGAAACACTCCCCGTCCACACTGCCGTTTTCATGCATTTTCCAAAAAGTTGCTTGTTCACACTGAAACAAATGAAAACTCTCAAATCGCTGTTCAATATACGGTCTGAACTGCAATTGTCCTCGAGTTCCGTCGCCGGACAGCAATTCTGAGTAAACGTCCCGTCGCCTCTGAAGGAATGCAATGTGAACCTTGTTCAAAGTAATATTTATCTTTAACAACACTATCAAAGTGAATAGCAGACAAAACAACGCCGCTACAATGGGCTGCCATCTTGATTGTTTTGTGTTGAATGGATCGCATGACTGCATCACATGAAAACAAATATGTCATCATTTTCAGATATCTCCATTTTCCGTGTACACACTACAAAGCGAAGACGGTTTTTTCAAATATATCCACTTGGGAGAGCGTTTTCGAAAAGCTCAGTTTTCGCTGTCAAAAATGCCGTCTCAGTGTAGACGGAAGGCCAAAATTTAGAGAAAAAAGTGCATCTTCAAATGAAAACGTATCAGTGTGGACGTGGCCATAGACTTTATGCTTGCTTTTGAGTCTCTTAAAATAAATAAATATTGTGGCATACTTTGATGCTCTGTGCTGAAAAAAATAATCTAATTAATTAATAACTGCTTGTTTGACCAACACACAATAAGTTTCGTTTTAAAACTTAGAATCTTTACAATGTATATAAGCAAATAAACAACTCTTAACAGGTGCTTTTTTAATTAAGACAAATTAGAAGTGTTCTGTTTTCGTAATTTATGAAATATGATTATTTACTGTACACCTTACTGTTAAAAATACGGCCAAAACATCACACAGATCGGAAAGGTCTCATGTAGAATATGACAAGTATTGTTGCATTCACATATATATAGAGTAAAAGGCCTGAGAAAAAAGCACAGAGTGTCTTATGTCACGTTTCTGCTTGTTCATGAAATAAACAGAATTTAAAAACAGCAGATGCTCACAAAAAAATCGTTGATCAGTGGATATAAACGATGCATAGATAAAATAATCTTGGAGAAAATGCGACGCTACCAAAATAATTTCTTGTCACGCCGGGGGAGGTTCTCTGGTAACAAAACGGACCAATCACAGCTGTTGTGGTCTGCGTCAACGCACACGATGTTACATTTTTGAAGAGGTGCACGTCAGGCTACGGCATAGGCTACAGGTTAGGTTCGATGCAGAAGTATAAATCGGCCTTTAGAGTTTAGGGTTAGGGTTGAGGTAGGGTTAGGTTCAGGGTTAGTAATTAAATGCAGGTACTCTAAATGTAAGTACAATGCAACAACATGTATGTACATCAAATGCTTAAGTACATAGTAGTTAAAGACACCTAATATAAAGTTGGTCCATATGTTGTAATATTTTGAGTTTTAAAGGAATAGTTCATCCCAAACTGAAAATTCTGTTATCATTTATTCACCCTCATGTTGACCCTAACCCATATTACTTTCTTTCTTCTGTGGAACACAAAAGGGAACATGCAGAATGTGCAGGGTGCTATTTTTCATATATTCTGGCATTTGTGTTCCATAGAAGAAAGAAAGTCATGGATGTTGGGAAAGACATGAGGGTGACAAAAATATGACAGAATTTTTATTTTTGGGTGAACTTTCACTTTAATGGTATTTGTTAACAGCATGCAAGTATTTGTCTCCAAAAGAATTTAATTGTAGGGAGTCCACCTTACAGTGGTCAGTTTGTGTGTTGAACAAGAGTGGACACAAAAGACAGCACAGGGTCATGAGCAAAAAGCACAGCATTCTGTGGACAAAGATTCAGTGACTTAGATCAGTGGTTCTTAACTGGTGGTTCGCACACCAAACAGTCTCAGGTCTTGATTGGGTCACGGATGGCAGGGAGAAAACAATGTTCAATGCAAATATGTTTTTTGGCTGTGACTCACTGGCTGTCAAGAGCATGAAGCCATTGAAATTCAAGAGATATTTACACTCAGGGGTTAAATTTATATTTTATATAGCAAATATAGCAGACCAGGTTCAGACACAGACTAGAGGGAATCATAATACTTATTATTATTAACTTTAAGGAACTCTAAAGGTGTTTTCAAGCAAGCTAAACTATTTTTTTTTAATCGGAGGTGCCATTCCAGACCATTCTGCCCCAATTTAACCCCTGTTTACACTGTGTCCTAACCAGGTGCGGTGCAACACTGTTTGTCTGTAAAAGCTAAACTGCTATGGAACTAGACACAATTATAGCCAATCAAAAGATATTTGATGTTTAATGTACTGTGGAGCGGGATTTTGGACCAATGAGATTTCACAGTGGGCGGGGTTACCAAGTGCAAAGCTGCACAAATAGAAACCAAGCGACTAACAAAATATCCTGTCACTCATGGCTTGTTTGGACAAAAAACTCTTGACTATAATGGAAGAGACAGGTTATTCACTTTGTGACCTTAGTATTATAACGTTCTATTGACACTTCTGACTTTTTACAACATAATTACTAAAATACACAAAAGTATAGCCACAAGAGTAAACTAAAATTACGTTAACATGTATAAAGTTTTTGTCTTGTGGCTTTACTTTTAAAAAAGTGTGTATTTTAATGTTTATGGACTGGCCACATTTACTTCCATTGTAAGTGCCTATGATTGTAAAAGTCAAAAGTGGCAATAGAACCTTATAATACTACGGTCACAAAGTGAAATAAGCTATATTTTCCATCAGAATCAAAGTTTTTGCTTAAAACAATATCTAGGGATGAGTTGAGTTTTTTTTCTGTGGTAACCAGCATTATGCTACAAATGCTGTCAGTTGAGCTTAACTTGTATCGAACCCAGAATATTCCTTTAACTCATTTTGACCAAAATGCAAGACAGGGCATTAAACGACTGAGGCCACAAACTGTTGCTTTATTTCATCGCACACAATGTTAGAAACTAATATAAAACCAATTCAGAGTTTGATTTGAAATACATATTTGTTTACTTTTGTATGATACACAATTTTTAGGGATGTCCCGATACCGATATCGGAATCGGGCCCGATACCATGGTCATGTACTCGTACTCGTGCTCATAAAAATGCTCTGATACCAAAAACCATCTGAAGTATGAATGCCATTATGTAAACATTCAGCGCACAAATAAAAATCACGTTATATCCTAGTGAGATTATTTAACCGCAAAGCTGCGATTTCATGAGATAAATATATAGTTTTCATGTGCTGCGTGCTTCAAATGTGCTGCCACAGTGCTGTGTCGGCTGCACGTACCTTATAAAGCTCCTCCTTGGCTCCTTGTAGCAGATTTCAGCGAACAGATTTCAGCGAAAATTCACTTTGTAGCACGAGGCACATACAGAGTACATACTTATTCAATTAAATAGCAGCCTTTTGCGGTTTAATAATAACTATGAGTAACGTAATGACCGGCTTTTCCAGACTGAAAAGCTACCATCATCACACAGAAACACTTCAAAATGAAAGCTATGACAGAAATATATCACTATTGTAAAGTTATGTAATATTCACTAATAATAAATCAATAGTAATTGTATTATATTTAAGCAATATCTCACATCTGTGATGCTCTATTATGCAGCACTTTATTTGACAAATATAACTCCAATGTTGTATTTTGGGAATACATTTTTTATATTTCCATTTGATTAAAGTTTTAGTTAATTAATTAAAACACCATTTTGATAATAAAATTGAAATAAAACAAAAACAACAGGTATCGGACACGGTATCAGTAAGTACCCAAAATGAAGTATTATCGGGACATCCTTAACAATTTTGGTACCATATAGACCACAACAGTGACCCGACTGCATCATTCACAGTGCATCATGGAAGTGGTTGGTCGCTGTTGGACTCTTTTCACGGGCTTTGTTCGCTGCGTTACACTGATTGGTGAATCTTTCTCTGCTAGACCATTGGTAGTGTTGTTGTTCGCTATTAAATACGATTTTTAAACAATGAAGTTGAAATAATGCAAACTGATTGCTTCTACAGAGGCATATACCATTGATGAAGAACCTCAGAGCTCAAGGTAGGTCTATATTTAAAGGTTTAAAAGTTAGCATCAAAAGTCTATGTCAATTTATAGGATTTTTACTTTCGGAACCAGACTGTTGCCCTCTATTGGTTCGCCACTTGATGTCCAATGTAAAATCTGGGTCCTAAAGCAAATCCAGTTGAAAACCACTGATCAAGATCAATCTATTAGTAGGCTACATTAGAAAAGCAAAGTGAACTGAGATCACACCCTCAAGCAGCATGGATATAACAAGCTACTTTTGTTCACTATTGCAAAATACACAGGGAACGAACAACTAAAACAAAAGACAGGACAGCAAAGGACAGCATGAAGAATGAGACAGTGAAAAGGGGAAAAGAAAAACAACTGATTAGTGCAAGATTGATTCCCACACTAGACTATCCCTGTGTTTTAGCTGAGACTGAAGGATTGCGTGGAAAAATCATGTCAGGAAATCCCAAAGGGGGAAATATGTGTGGAAAGGTGACGTGACCAAGTGAGGAAAGCATTGCATTTAGAATGGAGCATTCACCTGCATCGAGAAGCATGCAGCATATGGAGCAAAACAGTGCCAGGAGGTTTGTCATTCTTTTTGTTTCTGTGTTAGGATGTGTTGCCACTTTGCAGCCAGAGATAGTGGAGCAATGCAAACAAAGGGTTCCCCTCTTTTTTTAAAGAAAGTTTTAGTAAAAACCCCTCTAGGGGCAGAAACGGACAGTGAGTGAGTCGAGCAGGTCAGTTGTGAAGTCACAGGAAGTGAGAAACAGGTGGCAGGAAGTCGTCTCAGTACCTTGTCGCTATGGCTATGCTCCTCGTTTAGTGTGGTGCTACTGCACGTGTCAACCCCTGAATCTTTGACCTGCGGCTCGCACCACTCCGCGTCCTCCTCGCGGAAACGGTCCCAAAATCGCACCACTGTCTTTTGCCTCGGGGCGTAATTGGTGTCCAAAAAATATGCCTGCTCATTTGTTTTTCTTTTTCCCCTTTGAATGTCGCCTATAAGTTATGGATGATATAAAAAAGGAGGAGAAAACACATGCAGAGGTGAATTAAACAAGAGGGAAATGGGGTGACAGGTTCACAAGCCTCACCATCGACATAGAGGATGCCTCGCTATGCCAAGACGCATGGTCCCACCAGTGACCATCCATATCTCCTGATAGAAAGGACAAACACACACTCTTGTGTAAACAAGAATGAACTTGTATAATAAAAATGCAGACCAACATTTATTAATTCACACACTCTGTTAAACTTTCTAAATGCACATAGCAAGTAAATGTTTACATTATTCTTTTCTCTTTTAACATTTACCTACTTGTAAAGCAAATGGAAAGGAACAGAATACTGTAGATATGTGTTTACATAAAACTAGAATTAACCAGGACACATGTAGTGACCTAAATTTGAGTAGGTTACAATTCACAATCTATGCAGATGATCAACAGACAGAGAGAGCAAAAATTATTTGATAAATTTTTTTAGGTTTAAGGATGTCCAAGAATATGTCTATAACATGTTTTAGTATCATAGTAAAGAATGCAATGATTAGTTAAGATTAGGGGTGGACGATTTAAGCAATTTATATCGCAATATTTTTTGAAAGTTTTGGTCAAATATGTTACTTAACACAATTTACTGTTTTCACATTTTTATGAAAAAGTGATTCCAAAACCTCTAAAAAAATAATGAAAGTTTAGGATGGAAGATGGATCTTTTTTTAACAAGCTCTTCCTCATGTTTTTAAACATGGAATCCACAGTTCCTACAACACGGCAGTATTTTGCATCCTCAAACTGTTATATCGATTAAGACATTTATATATCGTTTTAACCAGTATTACCCACCCCAAGGATCTATTACTGACTGCGTATGATATTCATTTAATATAAATAATATCATACTCAGTATTATCTTCAAAACAAAACCAATTTTCTCACCAGACAGCCTAACATCATGAAAAAGGCCCTGAAGGCCCAAGTCAATGGTTTAAGGTGACACTGAACATACCATATAAATGATCAGCCTCAGTCTTTATTTCACTGGCTGTTTTACCTGTGCTCTATGGAGAAAGAGCTGACACTGATATTAACAAGGTGTTCCTCTGCAATATCAGGGCAATGGGACAACCTTCAGTGTATAATTTGGCATGTTATAAGTTTAGTTAAAACCAAAAATTGACATTTTCCTACATCCCACAAAGAATAAGTGTACAACTATTATGTACTTTAGTCAGTGTTGGGGGTACCATTTTTCAAGTAACATTATACGTTAGGGATGGCCAATATAAAAAGAAAATTATATTGCGACATTCTTGATCATTTTGGTTCATAACGATATACACTGATGAACCAAAACATTATGACCACCTGCATAATATGCTGTTGGTCCTCCGCATGCCGCCAAAACAGTGCCAAACCTGCCGAGGCATGGACTCTACAAGACCCCTGAAGGTGTCCTGTGGTATCTGGCAGCAAGACATTAGCAACAGATCCTTCAAGTCCTGTAGGTTGAGAGGTGGAGCCACTGTGGATCAGACCTTTAGGTCCAGCACATCCCACGATGCTCAATCAGATTGAGATCTGGAGAATTTGGAGGACATGGCAACACCTTGTCCTCTTCGTCACATTCCTCAAACCATTCCCAAACAATGTGTGCAGTCAGGCAGGGTGCAGTATCCTGCTGAAAGAAGCCATTTCCATCGGGGAATACCACTGCCATTATGGGGTTTACCTCGTCTGCACGATGTTTAGGTAGGTGGCACGTATCAAATTGACATCCACATGAATGGCCGGACCCAGGGTTTCCCAGCAGAACATTATCCAGAGCATCACACTCCCTCCACCAGTTTGTCGTCTTCCCACAGTGCATCCTGGTGCCATCACTTACCCAGGTAAATGAAGCACAAGTACACAGCCGTCCATGTGATGTAAAATAAAACGGGACTCATCGGACCAGGCGACCTTCTTCCACTGCTCCAAGGTCCAGTTCTTGGACCCATTGTTAGCGCATTCGAAGGTGGACAGGGGTCAACATGGGTACTCTGACCGGTCTGCGGCTACGCAGCCCCATACACAACAGGGCGCAGTGCACTGTGTGTTGTGACATATTCCTCCGGTAACCATCATTAACATTTTCTGTGACTTGTGCCACAGTATAGCTTCTGTCGATTCGGACCAGACAGGATAGCCTTCTTTGCCCTCGCACATCGATGAGCCTTGAGTGCCCAACATCCTGTCACCGGTTTTAGTTTGTCCCTCTTTGGACCACTGTCGGCAGGTACTCACCACTGCTGAATGGGAGCACTCCACAAGCCTTGCAGTTTCACTGATGCTCTGACCCAGTCGTCTGGCCATAACAATTTGGCCCTTGTCAAAGTCGCTCAGGTCTTTACCCCTGCCTATTTCTCCTGCATTCAACACATTGACTACAAGAACTGATTGATCACTTAACATCTAATCTACCCAGACCTTGACATGTGGCCTTGTTAGAAGATGATAAATGTTATTCGCCTCACCTGTGAATGGTCATAATGTTTTGGCACATCAGTTTATATCATGATATACACATTTTAATGGATATGTGATTCAAAAACGTCTACAAAAAATAAAAAATAAAATTACGTTTAAAAAATAATGGTCCAAGTAATGGTAGACCTTTCACACATTTGAAGAATTTTTATTTTATTTGAACAGTTTATTATAAAGAAAAAATGTCATCACTAAATAGCTAATAATTAATAATACTAATTCTTCTATTATATCTGCTTGACATTGTTTTTCAATCCAAGCAAAAATTAGGCTTCTCTTTTTATAGTTAAAAAGAGAGCATTTGTTTTGATTCTGAAGCAAACCCCTCCAACACACATTCATTTGTTCAATTTTATATTTTGGAATAATTCCTGAGGTAAATTATATATTTTTTAAAGTGTAATGCAATAAAATACCATTTTACTTTTAAAGGTGCACTCAGTAACTTTTGCGTTTGTGTCATTTTGGACTTGCACTGACACCTAGCGGCTTGGATGCTGCATCATTTAAAATCAATAGTTTTCAGTTTCAGATGCCATTGTAGACATTAGTATTCACAGTCAGCCATTATTACTTTATTCAATGAGAGAAAGTGTCAAATAACAGGACGGTTAATGAGATTAAGCGAGAAGTATTTGGCTGGTCATGTGATACTTACATGGCAGCCCCCATGTGCGGATCCTCTCCATGTACATTAAATCATCTTTTATAAGGTTACTGATATGACTGGAGTCTTCATTTTCATGTGAGTGGTCATGATTTCCTGCATATGTTTCAAAATTACAATTCATGTCTTTAGGAGTTAAACTTTTTTAATGGGGAAGAAAATACTGAGTGCACATTTAAAAGTAATACTCTGCAATACTGACTGTAGTTTTTTCATTTATATCAGCATGACAAGTAGATTCTAAGCCATTCCCTTTCTTGACTTGCAGTCAGTCACATGGCTTAGCAGGCAGATGGGATTTCAGTACAGTAATGTTGTACTGACAAAGACACACTTTCTTACCAGTACAAAACCTAACACAAGTTCCCATTAACCACTGATCTAATAGTGTTCATTATCCGTACAGAAGGAACAACACATCTGAAGCTATCTGTTTGATTATATTTAAAATATGGGTATTATCCATCCATAACTTCAGCCACTTCAGTTTTATCTTTCAAAGGCAAAATAATAATTGGAAAAAGACACAGTAGCTTACTATTTGGCATGTACACACTAATACCACAAGAGTCTGATTATAACCCTCAACACTGCATCATCCTGCCCCCAATTTCCCTGCCAGCATGTGGTGATATCTACATTCAGCTATGTCAAGAATGAGCGTTATAAAAGTTTGCTTACTTCAGCAGACATTACTCCTGTCTTAACATATACCATGCCTTACAAACCAGTAGCATTCACCATTCTTCCAAGCTCCATCCCCAGTGTCTTTAAGAAAAAGGATCTGTTCTGTGTAGTCCAAATATATTGTTGATAATCCGTCTTTGCTCCACCACCCTTCAAAACCTTGGCAAGTTAAACTTCCACAAAGCTGATTTACTCGACTGCATCCACCAGGACGATGACCAGAACTCAGTTGCTACTCTTGCAATTGCACCTGGGTCAGCACTTCAAGGTCTGGCCTGTCCCCTTCTTGGGAGATGTCAAACCCAGCCAACTACCATCTTTTTTGAGTGCCTCTCTCTGTATATAGCTCCTTCCCCCACTCTCTCTCTTTCTCTTTCTCATTGCTCCTTCATGCCTTAGAATAATGAGCTTACCGTTATTCTTGTAAGCCAGCTCAAACACCCTGCCCTACATAGTCCCCACATCACAACGCACTGTTTCCCTGAGTTTGCTGAGCTGATCCCTGACTCTGAATACCCCTACAGCTCGTTCACTTTCCGATGATCCCAGGCATGGGCCTCAACAACTTGTGTACAACCACTACAATCAAAGCACTCCTGATTCTTTATTTAATCCAAACCTTGCAAACGGTTTAACCCAAAAGTGAAAGTACAGAGTAAAGAGCCAGCAACCAGTTGGAAGTCCTCACTCATTTCTATCAGATAAATTCCAAAGCACACAGCAGTAGAACCGTCAGAGTAATCCAAGTGTTTATGCTGCAATGAAATATACACTTACCACCATTTTCCCAGGCTTCACAAAGTGTAGCGTCTCGGTGTGCGCCTCCACCAGTTTGCGACTTTAACCAAATCCTTTTCTCTTTTCCAAAGTGGGAAGGGAATTGAGCACTATAAACCAATCAGATTTGCTTGTCAGTTACAGACTGACGTATGTCCAATGACACCCAGTTGAAGGATAAGCTTGTCAGAGATCATGCTCCTTCCTGTCTATAGTCTAGAGGTGTGACACTCTTCTGAGGTCAGATAGAGTTATTGGGTGTTCTGTCTATGGATGTGCAAAACTACATCTTTACAAAATCGACAAGTCAGTGCGTTGCCTGAATGAAAAATAATTTTTCTATTCAGCCTTAAGGAAACTCTGTAGAATTAGGCAGGTTTCAGGTTTACCAGACTTTGATTGGACACAATTCTTAATGGGTGTTTAAATAAGATCATTCTTGCAGTCACAAACAGCTAGACAGAGTGCAACAGAATGGAAGAGAATGCAAGGGTCTTGAGATGACTTGTTGAATGAAAGTTGGACTATTTTTAACCTCACACGGCATGTTAAAACCAAACAATTGTGGCGGGATGCGTAAAAAGCAGTGAGATGTGACGCAACAGCCAAAGATGTCCATTTAAATACAGTTGTGCTCAAAAGTTTGCATACCCTTGGAGAATTGGTAACATATGTACCATTTTTAAAGAAAACATGAATGAGCAGGCAAAACACATTTCTTTTATTTCTTATGGGATTCATATTCAACTGTAGGTTGTAACAGAATGGCACAATCATAAAACAAATCATGGCAACAAAGAAAAAAAATGAAATGACCCCTGTTCAAAAGTCTGCATATGCTTAGTTCTTAACACTGTGTATTGCCCCCTTTAGCATCAATGACAGTGTGCAGTCTTTTGTAATAGTTGTCTATGAGGCCCCATATTCTTGCAGGTGGTACAGCTGCCCATTCGTCTTGGAAAAATGCCTCCAGGTAATGCAAAGTCTTTGGTCGTCTTGCATGAACCACAGGTTTGAGAGATCTCCCCAGAGTGGCTCGATGATATTAAGGTCAGGAGACTGTAATGGCCACTCCAGAACCTCATCTTTTTCTGCTATAACCACTGGAGGGTCAACTTGGCCAACTTGCTTAGGGTCATTGTCGTGCTGGAAAGTCCAAGAGCGTCCCATGCGCAGCTTTCGTGCAGAAGAATGCAAATTGTCTGCCAGTATTTTCTGATAACATGCTGCATTCATCTTGCCATAAATTTTCACAAGATTCCCCATGCCTTTAGAGCTCACACACCCCCAAAACATCAGTGTGCCACCACCATGCTTCACAGTGGGGATGGTATTCTTTTCACTATAGGCCTTGTTGACCCCTCTCCAAACATAGCGCTTATGGTTGTGACCATAAAGCTCCATTTTGGTCTCGTCACTCCAAATTACAGTGTGCCAGAAGCTGTGAGGCGTGTCAAGGGCTTTTTTGTGGCATTGGCACAGTAAAGGCTTCTTTCTGGCAACTCAACCATGCAGCTCATTTTAGTTTAAGTATCATCATATTGTGCTCCTTGAAACAACCACACCGTCTTTTTCCAGAGCAGCCTGTTTTTCTTTGTATCCCGAACAATTCTTCTGGCAGTTGTGGCTGAAATCTTTCTTGATCTACCTGAACTTGGCTTGGTATCAAGAGATCCCCGAATTTTCCACTTCTTAATAAGTGATTGAACAGTACTGACTGGCATTTTCAAGGCTTTGGATATCTTTTTATATCCTTTTCCATCTTTATAAAATTCCATTACCTTGTTACGGAAGTCTTTTGACAGTTCTTTTCTGCTCCCCATGGCTCAGTATCTAGCCTGCTCAGTGCATCCATGTGAGAGCTAACAAACTCATTGACTATTTATACACAGGCACTAATTGCAATTTAAAAAGCCACAGGTGTGGGAAATTAAACTTTAATTGCCATTTAAACCTGTGTGTGTCACCTTGTGTGTCTATTAACAAGGCCAAACATTCAAGGGTATGTAAACTTTTTATCAGGGCCATTTGGGTGATTTCTGATATCATTATGATTTAAATAGGAGTCAAACAACTGTGTGATGATAAATGGCTTTATTTGTCCTTAAATAAAAGACAGTTTTTTTGCATGATCAGTCATATTTTCAGAATCAATACCACAATTTCTGCCAGGGTATGCACATTTTTGAGCACAACTGTATGTATGGTTGTAGTGGTGGTTTAACTGATGTATTCTGCAATGTAAGAAAGCAAACAGAAACAGAGAGACTAGAAATTTGCAGAATGGAGAGGGGAATGGGCTTCTCTTTAGGTCAGCCAGAGTCCTACATTCTTTAAAATTCTGCTCCACCCGAGCATCTTGAGTGTATAAAGTAGCTGTCACAGAGAGCTGGCCATGATGCGTACACTGGTGCAATTTCACTTTCTGACTCTGACATGGAAGTGACCCTCTACTGCAAAGCTGCTGAGACTCCCTGTCTCTGCAAAGGGAGGAGAGTCTGGGGGAGCTCTCTAGACACTGCTCCTGTTCAAAGTGGCTTATCCAATTGAGCTAATTATGGCCCTGACAACATCATCCTTTCGGGGAGGGACTAGAAACACGGGACGTATCGTACAGGGTAGAAGGAAAGTGCAGGAAGAAGAGCAGGTTGATGCAAGACTCGTTGAGGGACCTCTGAGACCAGCCTCATTTATACCCTCCAGCCCCTCCCCTGAGGTCAACCAGTCATGCTGGGAGCATTACAGAGGCCGAAGGGTATCCCAGCAAACAAAAAGAAACCCAGCTTAGTGTATGTGTCTGCTCAAAAGAGGATTTCATTTCAGTGTTGAATGTTGTTTAGTATCAACTTGCCTGGAGATGGTACATCCTTGTTTTTTTGCACTAACTTGAATATTTCAATACTAAAAAAGAGTTACTTGAGCTATAAAGCTGTCTAAATTGTCCTGTTGAGTTGAGACTACTTTTCTAGAAGGAGGAAATTTTGGTTATGTATTAGCAATGTACAATGTACTCCATGCAAACAGTGCTTTAAAGATACAGTTACGACTTGATGAAAATGATTACGACTTTCATTGAAAATGAAAGAACATATAAGTGTCTGCTTTCGATAATGACAAACTCATCTCAAACAATTTAAGGTCAAAATGATAAAGAAACATTAAAGCAAATCCAGCTTTGCTCTTAGTTCATCTTTTCAGACCAATAGGACATGACATCATCAGGCCATTTGAGGTCATGGTATACTCACTTTAGATGGCCTGTAGCAAAATCTGTATAAATTCATAATCTAACAAGAATCAACATGATGGTGAATGACAATGTATGACTATGCCTTCTCAAGCTCTACACAGTGTTCCCATTCATACTCTATCATCTAAAGCCTAGCTTGCATTACATAATTAAACACGTTTAAATAATGAAACACCCTGCATGGTTTAAAATAGGGCTAAATAATTTGGACAAAAAAATCTAATTGCGATTATTTTGAAAAATATTGCGATTGCAATTTGAACTACCATATGATAATTAACATTTGATTTTTTTAAGTGTTTCATTTTGACCAAAATTAAGTTATGGGTAAACATGCTCTACTGCCAATATAAATACTGTTTAAGAAAGTGTGTTCACATTTGAGTCCTCTTAAAAAGAACCAAACTAAAGAAATAAAAAATACAGTAAAACATAGAGGGGGAAAAAAACAGATTCACATCAACCTCACATTGTATCTGTTCACAGTGTACCTGTTTTTGTACACTTTGTAATAGGGTTTCAGCCCATTTTTCATCTTTTTTTTTTTTTTTTTTTGGAACCCAATACTAAGTTATAATTAAGAAATAATTATGGAAATATATTTTTGTATTTTATAATAATAATTATTATTATTATTCAGTGGCATATTTTTATACTAATTTCATATACTAATTTAAATTTGCATGCGGCATAGCTATGCGATCCGGTTAAACCCTTAATCCCTTATTTTGGTGGAAGCTTTTATTTTGGCGGAACACTGAAGGAAGATGTTTGTTTGTAGCTGAGTTGACCATGGCCTTTTACTTCAGAGAAATGCCCTCATCCATACTTCTGTCCTCATTAGCCTCATGCATATGTAGCAGAATAAGCAGTCACCCCCCCCACACACACACCCCCTCGCAGATAGCTTCAATGGTTTGTCCCTTACCTGGCATTTGCCTGCATATTGCTGCTACCTGGCCCCCTAGTAATTAGTCTGAATTAGTAGGTAATAAAACTCAGACTGTTCAAGCTTGCGCTCCTTTTACCTGTCCTCTTTTATTGGAGTCGTGCAGTCTGAGTCTTGTCTCATACATTGCAGTGAACAGAGTTATGTGGGTGTATATCTGTGAAGGTGCTTTTTATTAGTCCAACTTGTGTAACACTAGTCTATCTTTTGCAGCTGGAGCTGCGTGTCTGTTCGACAGTGTCTAATTTATTTGCTTGTGTGGTTTTCGCACTGTAAGTATGGACTTAATTCGGGGTGCTGAGATTATAGTGTGTGTGTGTGTGAGTGTGTTTGGCTGTGGTGTCAGGCAGCCAATATTTAAGTAACTGGTTTGTGTTTCCTTCAGGCTGTTGCCTAAGGGTTTTAGTCATGTCCAGTGTTTATTTTTCTATTTTTGAGGCCCTGGAGCCAAGTCCTGGTGGCTAATTGCTCATCGTCAGGATGCTGATGCAAAAGGGAGGGGTAGATTGTAGCAGGATAGGCAGTCCCACCCCCCCACCCCGCAAATAGCTTCAATGGTTTGTTCCTTACCTGGCGTTTGCCTGCATATTGCTGCCACTTGGCCCACTAGTAATTAGTAAGTAATAAAATTCAGAATGTTCAAGGCTGCCAGTGTTGGTGGCACTCACACTTGTGTGCTCCTTTTACCTGTCCCCTTTTTGGCATTGTGCAGTCTGAGTCTTGTCTCATACTTTGCAGTTAACAGAGGTATGTGGGTGTATATCTGTGAAGGTGCTTTTTGTTAGTCCAACTTGTGTTTGTAACACTAGTCTATCTTTTGCAGCTGGAGTTGCGTGTCTGTTCGACAGTGTCTAGTTTATTTGCTTGTGTGGTTCTGGCACTGAAAGTATGGACTTAATACGGGGTGCTTGGACTATAGTGTGTGTGTAAATGATTGTATGCCCTTCGCTGCAGGCGTAAATTGAAGGCGTGTGTCTGCCTGCCTGTCCAGTATCGAATGGTGTGTGTGTGTTGCAAGCAGATGGATGTGGGCTCAGGCTGTGCTGCTGTTTTGTTGTGTTGATTTTGTTTTATTTGGTTTTATGTTTGGTGTTTTGTTTTGGTTGAATTGGTTTTTCTTTGTTATACTGGTTTGCTGACTTGTATAGTCTGCACACGAGAGTGTGTGGTAACTGGTGTGTTGGGCCTATCCGGGTGCGGTTTGCTTCCCTGGAGGTTGGCCCAAGCCCTCTTTTAGCTGTTTTTTAAACTAATAAAGTATCAAGTCTGTTTTGTGGTATGTAAAGGGTAAATGGTTGTATGCAACGTGACCTCAGTTTATGTTTCTTTTACCTCAATGAAAATAAAATGGGTGTTTCTGGGCAAAGCACAGTCTCCTTTTTCCTGGAAAAAATGAACCTGTGTCCTTACTAAGGGTCTAGTTTCAAGTAAGGTTTAAATCCCTGGGTGAAAATCCCAAGGTGGCACAGTCGAACTCTCTTCTAAATGAAAACCTCAATTAGTCATTGTACTCTGCCCTCCACTCTGCTACACATACTTTAAATATGTGTGATACACTACAGAGAACAGCGCACATACAGTAAGCGCAGTGAGTAGCGTGTGCAGGCTATTTATATACGTATTTAATGAAATCACAGCCCTTGTGGTTTGATAACTGCACTACGTTATATCGCGATTGCAATTTTAATTTATTAATCATTCAGCCCTAGTTTAAAACCCTGGACATGTGACACACCTCATGTTATAGAAAACACCAGTGGATATTCCTTAGCATATCTGCAGATTTACACTGTATATAGAGGTGAGCAGCCGTGGAAAAAAATACAAGCTACAAGTTATCTTAACAGCCCTAAAGCACAGAAAGTAAACCACACCTAAAAGAGCATTACCAAGAGAAATTATAATTGTACTGAATCAGAGGAGAATGTAACAAGCTTGCAAGTCCCAAAACTTCATCTTCTCATTTTCATTCCCATCTGATGGTGTGGAGGATGTTACACAATGATTGCTTGCACTGTTACAAAAGTTTAGTTGAAGGACAATGCCTTTACAATCACACAAACATCCACTCTCATAGTCCGGTTTGTTAAGGTTATGGACATAATGCCGAACTGCAGAGAGAGAATTAAGGGGATAGTTCACCCAAAAAGTTAAAGTTGTCATATTTGACGAGCACATATATTACAATCTCCTAAATATAATCATTTGTGTGCCACAGAAGAAATCATATGGGATTAAAACAACTCAAGGGTAAGTAAATAATTACAACATTTTAATTTTGGGGTGAACTATCCCTTTATTAAACCTTTTCCTTGGGCCTGTTTCAAAATCTATGAGCTGCCTCCAGAGGCAGCATTTTAAGACATCATAGGCATGCTCCCGACGTGAAGGCTGTTCCAAAGGGTAGGTGTCTTAATTATGCTGCCTCCTAAGATATCTCATTTTGTCCAAATTCTAAGGTATCATCATATGCAGCCTTCTCCGGGTAGGCGATCCCAGAATGCACCGTAATGAGCTTGTTGGAAAAATAAATCCAAGATTGCGGACAAAGCAGAAAAAATGTATTATGAAAAAATGTATTATCCTAACAATACTGAAAAGTATAGATACAAATGTGTTTATGACAGAAAACTAACTATTTTACCCAAAATGTGTGTGTGCTATGCGTATTTACGCCCATTAGATTATCATGTCGTTCCTCTATTGAAATCCGTTGCTAATCGAGTCTCCTGTGCACTGCGTGTGAGGAGAGTTATTTGAATGACAAGTGGAGTTACCGCTTATGTAGAGCATTCCAAATTGCTCTTTTATGATGCTCCATTTAAGTTAAGATGCTGCTATAGAAGAAAGCTGCCTATGTAGGCAAGAGACAGCAAGGAAGCTCACCAAGTTTTGAAACAGACCCATTATCTTACATGTATCTAAATCTGAATAATTAGTAATGACATTTTGCAGGATTATGCTATCACGGTTTAAACAAATGTATATAAAACGTTTGCTTTTAATTTTTGTGAGAAAGGGATAACTGAACAACCTTTTTAATGTGGACTGCATGCAGACTAAATAGGTTTTCATCAACAAATGTTATCATTATGCTCTCTTAATTAAACAAGCCTCTCCGAGTCTGCATTTAAGTCAGACTCAACAATATGACATCATTGTCCACAACATCCTAACTTCCTCTTCACCAGCACCACCAACAAGTTGTGCTTTCCCAAGCTTTGCTTTCCCAGAAGTGGGAGAAGTGTGAAGAACCAATAAAGAGTAGCCAACATAATTTAGGATCTAGGATGTCAGACCTCAAGATTCATTCATCTGGTTGATGTCATATTGCTTATTCTTTAAATGTGCACTAAGTAATTACATGTGTTTGTTTTGCTTGCTCTCAAGCATCTTCTTACGCAACCGCTATAACTATATTAGCCTCTATGCTGCCCTCACTAGCTGTGGAGCACTATTGGAATTTGAGTGACATGACCACAGGTTGACTAAAGCATAACAGTTGAAGTTCTCTGGAAAATGTCAGAGTTTGAGAAAATTTTATCTGAAGTTTGTGTTTATTAACTTCAATTGCAAGACATGGCTGGTCATGTGATCTTAACATCACCATGAGGCAGCGTCCCACCTTATATAGAATAAAATATTTTTCTAGGTTACTGATAAGACTTGAGCAGTTGCAGTCCGAACTTACATCGTACTCTAGGCATGATCAGATTTGAGGCTGCTCTTAAACCTGCTCAGAAAGCTGCTTGGATCATGTGAGTATACACCATTTTAAACACAGTGTTTGTCAAAGTACTATTAATTTCTTTAGGTATATAACTTTTTCAAGTAGAAAAACTTACCTAGTGCACCTTTAAAGATTACAGCTTTGTTTTCCTTACCAGTCATACTGGTGATCTACTAAGGATATGAACTTCTAACAATACTTAGACTTGAACACTAAAACACAGTTCGAATAGTCTGCAAACGGCAATGTAATAATTTAATTCAGAGTCAACAGCGTTTACCTTTTTCACTGATGGACTCACTTTCCAACTCCACGTCCTCACAGCTGGTGTACTCTGGCGTGGTAGCCAGCTCCTCCTCCGAGCTACTGAAGCTGCCCATGGCTCTAAGCTTGCCAATGTGCTTGCTACGGTGGGGTCGGAGTGGAAGAGGTCGAACCGACTCGGATTGGTCCGAGCTTAAAGAGTCGTTTCGCAGCATGTTATCCATTTTGTCCCGTTTGTTCCTGCGCATGGCTGAGCTAGGGTCCAAATGGTGCTGTTGGGATATGGGTTTCCTTGCAGGATCTCCCAGCCCTCGCCGGCTGTCGCCAAGCACAGGGCTGCGGTGTGGTGTCGGTGGGCTATGGTTGGATGTCCGATGTCCTGGTGAGCTCCTGTCCACCGAGTACGAGCGTTGACTTGGGCCTCCCAATAAAGGAAGGCGAGACTGCCGCCTACCAGGGCCATGTAGTGGCTCGTCAATTTCCGTGTAGGCAAGTGAGACATCGCTATGGCGGCGCTCGTGCCGAGCCCGTGACACCTGCGCGTGAATGCGCATTTGCTCCTCGTAGGGCTGGGGTTTGACTGGGTAACGCGCCAGGTTGGGATCGCTGCGGTATCGGGCCTGGTACTCCTCTTCGCGGCGCCTCTGGAGTTCATAGTCATCTAACTGGCCATCCAAACGCTGGCCTTGGGAGTGCCAGCGTCCTCGACTGTCTAGATAACCACCCACCTCGTCGTACATCCTTGAACTCCTTGGTGAACGGCCAGGGTCCCGTCCGTAGTCGGACGGAGAACGGGGCATGCCACCTTCAGCCGGGGCATACTGCAATCCTACTTCCCCCTCCCTTTGGTTATACGCCGCGTTTGGGTCCCTGGATGCTGATGGGCTTCTTTTTCTAAAAATGTAAAAGGAAATAAGGTCATTGTGGGAGGTCAATATTGTAAGGCACAGCAAAATAAAGAACTGCAATCATTCATCTCATTTTGTTTATCCAAGTCATTAAAATTTGTGACATGCAAAACTACATATTTTTTAAATTGACTAGCTAGTTGTTTAAATTATTAGTCGACTTATCGGTCTTGGCTGGTTTAGGGTAATGTCCAGTAGACACAACAGGGCTGCATTTCCCAAAAGCATTGTAAGCCTAAGTAGATCGTAGAAACCATTAGCATCAATTGTCTCTATGATCAACTTAAGCTTGTGATGCTTTGGGGAACACAGCCCAGATCAGTTTCTTAAGAGGAGTTCATACTATATGCATTCCTGCACTCAAAAACAGCTGGAGGTGTCTCAGAAAGAGTTTTTTAAAAGTAACTTCTTTTAAGTTGACACATTGCCCTAAAATTGTACCATTCAAAACATGATGCAATGGCCAAAGATTTCTGCCTGCATGTGTACATAGACCAACAGTTAAAATGTTTTGAATCTGACAGCAATTATCCTGTAATGTATTGTTTAATGTGGTGGATTTCTTACAAAAGTGGTGCTTTAGTGGTGGTAGTAGTGGTGCTTTAAAGGCAAAAAGTTTAGAGATGCAACTTTTTAAAGTGTGGGAGTAACTGTGTAAAGGAGGAGGCGAGAAGCAGCTTTCCTTCTTAGGGTGAGGCTTTATTATTCCCTCTTCACAACACCGATACACAGTCTTTCCTAAAACACTAAGCTAAACACTATCACACACTGTTTCACAAGTAAACTTTCATATTCCAAAATCTTGGTTCTGGCTCGGCTTTTTCGTGTCCAGTCTCTCTCTCCCGTCTAAGTGCTGCGTGGCCCTATTTATGCCGCTCTCCCCGTACTCATTGAAATTAGAGACAGGTGTTAGACATAATTTAGCTCAGGTGTAAGCGCCCTTACCGCTTTCTCTCTCTCCGGAGAGATGCTTGACCACGCCCCCGCTGCCACAAACTGTTAACATGCTAAAGCTAAACTAGTACACTAAAATCCTCTCCTAGAAATTGTGTCTCTAAGTCCACGTTTTGAGTTACTACAATCTCCTTTCAAGCACCACCACTAAAAAAATTAAAGGTAAAAAATATAGATAAACTCAATAGTTGAGCTCAATAATCAACCAGTTCAGTGTGAGTCCTTTCCTGGAGTACCACTAACACTACACATTTTGGATGTCTCTCTCATTTGAAACACTCAATTCAGACCATGGAGCACACTACTAATCAGCTAATCAGTAGTATCAGGTGTGAAAGATAAAGGAGACAGCCAAAATGTGTTGTGCTAGTGGTACTCCAGGAAGAATAGAGAAACACTGAACTAGTTGATTGTTAGGCGACAAGTTGGCTAGTTGATCTTCCTGGCACATTCCTAATTCATACCTACCATTCTTAGCAGATATAGGCAGCGGTGTTCATACTAGTGCTCAATGCCACTAGTCACCTCAAGTTCATTGCCCACAATTACAAGCCCACTAGGCTTCAGGGTTCAAGTCAACAAGCATTACTGTTGTTGCAGTCCTGCAGCTTTTTAATTTTGAGGAGCCCAAAAGGGACTGTGAAGCTCTGACAGTGGACAGCTGGGTAAGGTTCGAAGGTCTGGGACCTGTCTGTCATAATAGACCTTCGAGCCATGCTTTGAGAGTGGTTAACCTGTAAGGGCAGAGTTTCCAGCAATGGATAGATTCACGATTAACAGTGTGTCACACTGAGTTAGAGAGACATTCGTTGCAGTGCCAAGACAGAGCCAGACGCATTTAGTTTCCTCCCTTTCTCTCTCTCTCTCTCTATAACAGCATCAAGTCATCCAGGCCAGTCTCAATTACAGCAGATGTTGGTACTTCAGCACTCTGTGTTTAAAAAGAGACAATGGGATGGGTGGGGGTTGCATGCTAGCTGGGATGAGACCTTTAGTTAGGTGTGCTTGCTTTACTACTCTTGCAAGCATCACTATTACTATTGTTCATATCTGGTTAATAAGTTAATAAACTTTGATGACTTTGCAGACAATAAAATAGGCTAAAAAAATTACCAAATCATATCAAGGGACCAGAATATTATAGAGATTTGGGGATGGGCTCTTTTGACTTGGCCAGTAATAAAAATTCTAGCAACCACCCAGAACACCCCAGCAACCACCTAGCCATACTCTAACAACCACCAAGAACAACACCCTAGCATCATGGCATTGCGTTTTGCATGGGTAAGCACCACTCCCATTTTTTCAGAAAACTTACAAATCAATCAAGTTGCATTTTATAAACACTGACAACACATCAAATGATTGTGTATTGTACATTTTTGATTTTTGAAATTATACATTTTGACATCACATCCATACTTGCAGTACATTAAAGGAACAGTTCACCCAAAAATGAAAATTCTGTCATTATTCACTTACCCTGATGCCATCCCAGATGTACATGACTGTCTTTCTTCAGCAGAACACAAATGAAGATTTTTAGAAGAAGATAGAGCTCTGTCAGGTGCCAGCACTATGACGGTCCAAAAGTCACATTTAGGCAGCATAAAAGTAATCCATGCGACTCCAGTCAATCAATGAATGTCTTCTGAATCAAATTGATAAGTTTGTGCAAAAAATAAATCAATAATTAAAATGTTATTAACTTTTAAAAAGTGCTTCCTGCCAGCAGCTGATGTGAAGTGTGACGTAAGCCTGCCGGTGAGTTCACACGAGAATTCGGAACATGCGCTTATTTACAACAGAATAACGAACGTCTCGCGAGAGTTCAGCCATTTCAAACCGCGTCAGAGACCTGGATGGAAGCACCGATTTAAAGTTAAAAATGTTTTAATTATCGACTTGTTTCTTACATAAACTTATTGATTTGCTTCAGAAGACATTCATTGATCGATTGGAGTCGCATGGATTACTTTTATGCTGCTTAAATATGACTTTTGGACTGTCAAAGTGCTGGCAGCTGTGTACATCATTATAAGGACCTGATAGAGCTCTGTCTTCTTCTAAAAATCTTAATTTGTGTTCTGCTGAAGAAAGACAATCAATCACATCTGGGATGGCATCAGGGTACAAGACATGTTTTTCTAAGTTTCAAACTTTGTTTAACTTAACACAGCGACCTACAAACGGTAGTTTTATGACGCAATGCAACCAAAGTGAGACTCTCCAAAATGTCCGTCTGATGCAGGAGTACATTGACACGTCCTTTGTCAAGCCCTTATAATAAATCTTGGACTGATTGACGAATCCAATTGCAAAATGCATTGCTGTGAACTATAAGCCAGTGACTGGCTTATGTTTAATAATATGGAAATAAACAATATATTGCATTCTAAAGAATTTTTGTATTGTCTTATTAATTCTTTACTCGTCTGCCACAATAATGTAACGCATTTTTATTATCTAAATTATTATTTTTATAATATATATATTATTTATAATTATTTAAATATAACTATTTATAATTAATAATTGTTTATTGAATTATTGCTATTTGAGGGGCTTTCTCAGCAAATATTTATATAATTTAATATAATAAAATATTTATTAATTTGACTAATTAATCAAGATACCATGTAATTAATTTGATTAACAGATTGACAGCCCTAAAAATTACATTGATTTATATAAATCTAATATAACATAGTATACATATAAAACGCCATTCTACTGTGGATGAAACGCAGCAAAGTCAATACATTTTCAAGCAAAAATGTATTAGTGTGGATGTGGTCGACAACGACAATGTGGTGTCAGTCAAAAAGAAAAGTTGTTTCAGAGGAGGAGCAAGGTATTACATTTTGATGAAAGATTATGTACAGTAGCAGGGCTCAATAATAAGGACGGCTTAGTCAGTCAAAATGTTGTCAGGATAAGTACAAATTTTAACTACTCCTTTGTGTTTAGCCCTGCAAAGACAAACATCCCTTTTTACATTTTTTATATGCATTGATGAATCATTGGCCTCATATACACCTTGCATTAACATGAGTTTTCAGTGATCAGATCGCTATCGGATAGCACTTGGCCACATTAAATGAAAGGTGTAAATGTACCCAAGATACATTGCGATCGGATAATGATCTGATCACCGAAACCACATTGGGAGGAGGTCAGGGACGGATTCTGACCACATTCAAAGGTGTAACTGCAAATGCGTTTTCATTATCCAGATACAACTACTGACTGTCAAAGTGATGGAAAGCATTCAAATGATCTCAAATTTGCTAAAAGTCGGAAATTTACCAATGTGTAAGTAGTGCTTTCCATTTAACTTTGATCGGATCTCTATGGAGACGCAAGGTGTAAATGCAATCCAGCTAAAGAACATCCAGATACTATCCGGATATGAAATGCATGTTAATGTAAGGTGTGAATGGGGCCATTCACAGTAAGACCAGGAATCTGTATTATGAAAGTTAATAGGGTCAGTTTTGACTTCAACTGGACAAAAACAGCAAGAGAAAGGAAGAGTAAATTCTATTTCCACAACATGGTATCACTTGATGTAAACAGCCAGAAACCTCAGCACAAACATAATAAGCTCTCTTAAAATCTGTGCCACCGGCTCGTTGAGGGTATTACCTAGGCGTTATAATTACTTCTCTCTGAACATCTGTACGCCTGTCACAAAACCGTCAACTATGCAGCATTCCATGAAAAGCACTCAACTGTTACACAAATGCTGTACAGGCAAATAAAATCCAAGACCACAGTCGAGTGAGTTGTGTATGCATGCACCTGTCAATCAAAAGCTGCACATCTGGGCTGCGGGTGCAAGCATGTCGACCATCCAGCTGCATTAACCACAATCCCTCTGCGAGCACACTGCACAACACCACACAAGGCGCTGAAGACGTCCAGCTAAGGGAAAGCTGCTCAATGCTATAAGAACAGCAACAATGCTGCTTTAGTGTGGTAGGCTAAAAGCTTAGCATCCTTAGCCATGCTGCTTCCTTCCCCCCACACACACATACTTCCAAACACATGGAGGCATTACAATCCATGAAGGACGCTCTGCAGGCAGGCCACATTGGAGCAAGGAGTTGATTCTAGAAAGCCGAAGAAAGCCGAGATGAGCCGAAAGGTGACGAGGCAGAACGTGCAAGGAGCAAAGGCTTCTGGGAGTAAAGAGTGGTGTTACCATTTAATGCTGTTATCACAGGCTGTATATAGCTGGAGGTCAAGTGCGACTTTACCCTGCAAGGAGGATTATGGTACTTAGCTGATTACTGGCTGCTTGGCAGTTATTGCCTACCAATGGTTGGGCCAGGGAACTCCTTTTCTGATGTAATGCACAATGAAAACATCAACCTCAGAACATAGAAGTACCACAAAATCACATAGTTGCTTCAGCAATTGCGTTTTTTATGACACTATTGGTTACGTTTAGGTTCCAGGGTTAGGGTAGGGAGGTATGTTTTGTTGATTTAAAACTCGATTGAGCATTAACCTAAATCTGTTTAGGAGAAAATTTAACTCGCTTTTTGCACCACACAATGATATGTGTAAGGAACCACATAAAATAATTTAGCAAAAATGTCACCATAATCACGTAATTTTTATGAGATCAGGCTGAAAAAATGTGTTAGCTACACAAGTAACAAAAAGTAACTTATTAAAATGAAGCTTAGATGGGCTATTATATATATATATATATATATATATATATATATATATATATATATATATATATATATGTATATATATTTATCATATCTCTAATATAGATTATATAATTTATAATTTACAAAATCAATGAATCAACAACCTCAATTAGCGTGACAGCATTAAACTTGAACAGGTACACTAAATACAATTAAAAAAGTTGAAAACATATTAACAAACAGCACCATCTAACTTAACATTTCTCTATAAAAAAAAGAAGACATATAATGCATATAATACCAAGCAGGGGCGACTTGTTGTTTTTTAACTGGTTCATTTACCATCTAACAAACTGATTTACTAAAATCAAATGGAATTCCCTACACTACATATGAATCAGTGAATCGTTATTTGAAACGGATGAGCTGATTCTTATGACAGTATGGATGGGAGACAGTTTAGAAGCGTGAGTTTGACTATTTTCCCAATACAGCACCACAGTGCTCACCCACTTTTTAGCTGCCTGGGTTCTGAAATCATTTTTCCCATTCATTTCTTCCACTGACTTTTCATAAAATTCTTCATAAAAGAGTTGAAAAGCAAGAACCAAACAAACCAGCTCCGAGGTGAATCACATTACAGACTTTGTTTCAAGGCAAAAAAGTATTTGAAAATCTGACAAAAAAACAAAGGTACAAGTCTGTGTACCTACCGTCTTTCATGAGGGCACGGACTACAATCCCATGAAGCATTGCGAATGACGTAATAGAATATAAAACAATTGAAATATATAAAACTATTGATTTTAGGTTGTTAATTTTAAGTATAGAAACAATATAGTTTCCGTTTATTGCAATATATTTCGATATACACAAATATATACTGTAAGTAGTTTGAGAATGCAGGAGGTCGACTCGATTGCATCATTCACAGTGTGTCATGGGAGTGGGCGGTTGCTTCCGGGCTTATTTTGTGGGCTTTGTTGGCCACGGTTCTCTGATTGGTAAAGCTTTCTCTGCTGGACCACAGATAATGTAGTTGTTTAACAGGAATTCCGATACTGAAGACGATTTTTAAACAATGAAGTTTAAATAACGTGTTTGGCTTCAACAGAAGCAGCTCGTGGTAGGTCTGTCTTTAAAGGTTTATAAGTTAGCGTTGAAAATCAATTCGTCAGTGGAAGAAATTAATGGGATTTTTACTTCCAGAACCAGACTGTTGCGCTCTATTGGCTCATTTGTAAAGCTGTGTACACAGTACAGTGTGGCATTAAAACCAAACGACAAAGCATTTTGCTGTGCTACACCCACTGTCACGCTACTGAAAAATGTACTGAAGCTAAAAGTGTTGATACTTTTAGTTAATTACTCCCCAAAACTGGTAGGACAAGACTGTATTCGGTAGTGTTGTCATGGTACCAAAATTTCAGTAGTCGGTACCGATACCAGTGAAATTTCATGGTTCTCGATACCAATTTCAAAATTTGCTAATATGATAATGTGCTATTGAACACACACCTTTAGCCTATTTAAAGTTAAATTTCAATGTAAATAATAAATTAAAATATATGCATGTTTCCTTCAACTGTTTATAACACTTGTTTGTTTTTAAGCAGGGTCTGTTTTAATTTCATTTCATTTTCAAAATGGTGTCTAATCAAAATAATTTCCTTAAACTTTTAAAAACTTTTAACAAGTAAAAAATAGAACAATTACTTTTCAACATACCATTTATTCAGTATAAAAGCACTCTTGCTTGTGATATATTGCTTAATTTTTAGTATTATTTCAATCATTATTCATTATTTATTATTATTATAACAATCATTATTATAATTTCTACAGTGAGGATTACATTTTACTAGACAGTTATAATATATTTATTTTGCCATTTCTTCAATTTCAGGCGTTTAGCTTTATTATGAATCGTGCTTTTATTTTGATGTGTATTTTTGACGGAAGTTAAACCTCTCCGGATAAACAGTTTGCTACGTGGTTCAGTGTGATCATTAAAGCGCAAATGCTGTGATTTAATTATATAAATTCTTAAAAAATATATAAAACACTTCAGAGCAGATTAGTGCTCTGCTCTGTCATCTCTCATTCAACACGATTGATTCTCATAATCTGTGGAGTTCCCAGTGTATGAGCGGTCTGCTTCCGACATTTATTTAAAGCTCATGCAGCTCATACAGACTAAGATTGCAGCTTACAGATTTCGCTGTTTAATAATCACACTAGGCCATATCCTGATTTTAATTTGATTTGTTGTGCATTTCAGTGTAAAAGGAGTAACGGAGCACACGCTCAAATAAGCATGTGAGCATTTTAAAGCAGCCGTGTGTCAGTCATACTGTGCGCTTGTATCGAATAGAGTCAGTGCTTAGTACTACCGGTACTGTAGAATCACTGGTATCGTTACATCTTTTTTATTTTAGTACCGACTTGGTACCGAAGTACCGGTACTTTTGACAACACTAGTATTTGGGCATAATCATCTTCCTCTTTCCCTTGGCAAACTCCAGGAACAAAATAAAACCCACTGAAATAAACCTCTCTCAATATGATGTGTCAGCATATATAATTTGGCTGTCTCAGCATATATGCAGTAAATGTATATGTGAGTGTAAGTGAGCGCTTATGAGTGTTTGACTGAGTGTGTGCACTCCAAGCACGTGTGCGTTCCTAAATACTGATAGATCTGGTTTGTGTGGGGGTGTGTGAGGAAGACATAACATTCTGGTCTCTTCCGCAAGCTCTTATGCTGTGTAAGCATTGCTCAGCCACAACAGATTAATTCTGGCCTTTGTGTGCATGTGTGCCTATGTGCCTGTGTGTGAGCAAAAACGCAGTGCCACCTGCTGTCAGGGAAGTAGATTACATATTATTTTATTGGTGTTAAAGGGGTCATGTCATGAGGAATAACATTTTCCTTGATATTTTAACATATTTGAGGTCTTCCTACTATAAAAACATATTATACATTTCTTAATCCCCAATGCAATAAAAGCATTTATTGAAACCAAGCTGCAAAAACGTCTTGTTCTCTACTTCCGCGACTACCCTACGTCACTTAGGATACATTAATTCATGACCACCTCTACAGCTCAAAAACATTAACGCCTACTTAAAGTCATCACACCCTTGGCCCCGCCCACTGGTGCTTCATTCATAACTGGGAGAGAAGGACAAACAAGGCCTACTGTGGCATCACTATTCCTGAACACCAAAGGGGACCCATCTGGACTATTTTAAATCATTTTTGTATTTAAACATGCACAGACAATAATTTTTGACTGCTTGATACATATCTTGCGCTGCTTCTAAAAGATGCGGTGTCAAGTTACAACTCTGAAGAGAAGACTCCATTTGATTTAATTCAGCTGCTGCCTCTTGCTGTTTTGAGCACAAACACGTCATGGACGTACATATGCAATGGCTTGAGGCTGTCTACACAGTGCGCGGCGACACAAACTTTCTAAAGCGTTTATTTATGTTGCTGACAGTAGTAGTGCCAGCGCGTACAGACACCCGTTTACTGTCAGCGCAACGCGACGTGGCGCAACGTGACAGCATCATTGATTATAAAGGGTTCTATTGCTTTTAACGTGACGCAACTCTCACGTCTGGTGTAGACAGGGTGTGAGTGCAGTGGAGAATTCTCAGGGCCAGCAAAGCCTTCTCTGCTGGCCTAACATGCCAAATAAATAAATATTTTTCATTCTCAATCACCTTTTTGCCTATGTAATTTTTTATCGCTTTCCACTCTTAATTAATCGACAAACAAACAGAGAAAAACAAAAAGTTTATCCAGTCAGAATTTGTTCCTTGATGCTTACAAGCAAAGTGTGACAACTGTGAGTAGCGCGTGAGTCTGAGCTCCACCCCGTCAGGGCTTCAGAATTTCTTCAGAATCCCTCAACAGTGCAAATTAATGAGCAACTAAAGTCAGATTGTCAGATTCATCAGCCAATCAGATTGATTTATTTGTTCTTGGTGGGTGTGATCTTAGGATATGTCCCAGTCGAGGACTTCTAGCCTGCGTTGAGTGACGCAATCACGCTTTAAGTGATGTACGTAATTTGAAAGCGCAGACTGCAAGATCTTGCAAATTGGTAAGTGCTTTTTGCATTGTTATAGCAACATCAGGAGTTTTCTAAGTGTAAATTAGGCTGCTTGAGCATTCAGTGTCGGATCAAGTTTTGAAAAGTAGTGCTGCGTTCCATTCAACTCGGAAAGTCGGATTTTACAACTTCCTACTAGGAAAAGTGCAATGGAATGCATCTTTAAGTCAGAATTACAACTTGTAGGCTCGTGCAGAAATTCTCAACTCCGATTTTGCCGAGATGCAGGGGCATGATGTCACACAAACATGTCTACACTCAGGGAGATATACAAAGTAAGTGATAAACATTCACTTTATTAAGTAATATCGATAAATGGGTTCGTTTCCACATTACATGATATTAAAGCTTGTTTAACAAACGCCTGCAAAAACAGGTGTATAAAACATGGTAAATTATCATTTATTTTGATAATTGTACACCTGAAGCACAAATGCTAGCGCTGCAGCACTGTTTATCAGTTGGGTTGCTAGGAGACATCTTTAATGAGAGTCAAACCCCTGCTAAGCTAAAGGGAGCATTGCAGTTTTGTTTTCTTAAACGTCGTCTTCCGAATATCGGGGAATGGAATGTATTTATGGTCGGAGATATCAAGTAGTAATATCCCACATCCAACTTGAATGGAACGCAGCATAACTGTGAACACTGACGAAACGAAATTTATTGCAAACAACATTTAAATCGCAAATATTATTAGATAGATTTTTCCAGGTATAGACCTCCTTGGTAGGTTCATATGAAAAATTATGATTTTTGAATGTCTGATCGGGAGACGTTCATTTCACAAAACAGTCATGCTGCAGTTAAAATAAGGCTTGCTTGAGCATTAAGAGTCGTTTCAAGTTCTGGCTTTCGTGCGTGGATGTTTTTTTTAAATGTCAATTGGTATTACTAGTTAGCTGCGACATAATGTATGATGCCCAAAGGCATAGGGTGTCTTATTCATTGTGAAACTGTGTTTTCTTAATGGCATGAATCACACTGAAGGCCTAGACTTAAAATGCACGGCCCGCCACTGTGTGAGTGTTAACAGTTGTACTTGAGATGAACAGTTTAATATATTCAGATGCAATGTGTTGGATGTGCATTATGTGTAAACCCTGAAATGTAGTTTTATAATGTTGTGGAGCTTGTTCATTCTCTGCTGATTGAGTTTAAAAAATGGCTGAATTTGAGGGGCTGCACAATGTCAGCCAATCGGAACAGTGGGCATTTACATTGAAATTTTAAGATGGTTCTTATGCCAAAACCAGGCATTTCAGTTAGAGGGCCAAAAACAGGGTGGAAAATTATCATATATTACTAAATTATTAATGTTTTAATGCAAAAAAAAAAAAAAACTTTATTAACATTATCAGTGAACCTCAGGGAAGATAATAAAACTACCAAAAAAAAAAAAAAACAACAACAAAAAAACATTTCATGACCCCTTTAATAAGTGAAATTACAATTATTTAAAAGTATAGTGAGTCAATTTTTCTTTAGGCTGCCTTTAAGTCCTTTTTGGAGCTTGGAAGTGTTGGACCCCAGTGACTTGCATTATATGGATATATTCACATCAAATCACCATCAATGTGATGCCGTTTGAGACGAAGGAAAGTCATACAAGTTTGAGATGACATAAGGGCGAGTAAATGATGAGAGAATTATAAATTTTTGGGTGAACTTTTCCTTTAATTGAGTGAGTTGCAGACAAATATGCTAAAATGAAATTAACACTTATGTTACTCAGTATTACAAAAAGTCTGAAAAGAGAAAATGTTTTTTATCCATTGACAAGGCTATCTGTAGGTTTTGGAATTGACACATGAAGGAACAGAAGCTTCTGTGAATTGGCCAACTGAGCACAGTTATCAGCTGATCCCAATAATATCAACAATGGTCAAATATTGCCCGATTAATTGGCATGGATGAAAAATCGGTCTTTCAATAGTTAACATACTTTCTCCTGTCCCAGTTTGATTTGCAAATATAATGCTGTGTTTCCATTGTGTCGGAATTATTGTAATTACAAGACGGCAACTCAGAGATTCTACTCGAAGCTGCTCACGTACTGGGACCTCGGAAGTTATTTGATTCTATGGCAACACTCATAATACCACAACGGCTCTGTTGTTGATAAAAGCAAAATATGTATCAATTTTCTAGACACCTTAGCAACCATTTAGAAATGCCCTAGCAACCACCCAAAACACCTATCAACCACCTAGAAACACCCTGCCAACCACCCAGAACACCCCAACAATTGTCTAAACACCCTAGCAACCAATTAGCAATGCCTTAGCAACCACCCAAAACACCTTATCAACCACCTAGCAACACCTGTGCAAACACCTAGAACATCCTAGTAATTGTCTAGACATCTAGCAACCATTTAGCAATGCCATAGCAACCACCCAAAATACCTTATCAACAACCTAGCAACACTCTAGCAATTGTCAAGACACCCTAAAAACCATTTAGAAAATCCCTAGCAACCAACCAAAACACCTTAGCAACCACCTAGAAATACCCTGCCAACCACCCAGCACACCCCAACAACTGTCTAGACATCCAAGCCAACCATTTAGCAATGCCCTAGCAACCACCCAATACACCTTAGCAACCACCCAGAACACCCCAGCAATAGTCTAAACACCTTAGCAACTATTTAGCAATGCCCTAGCAACCACCCAAAACACCTAAGCAACCATTTAGCAACCACCCAAAACACCTTAGGTAACACCTAGCAACACCCTTGCAACCATTCAGAACACCCTAGCAATTGTCTAGACATCTTAGCAACCATTAAGCAAAACCCTAGCAATCACAAAACACCTTATCAACCACCTAGAAACACCCAAGCAACCACCCATAACACCCCAGCAACCACCTAGCAACAACCCAAAACACCTTATTAACCACCTAGCAACACCCTAGCAAACACCAGAACACCCTAGCAATTGTCTAGACACCCTAGTAACCATTTAGCAATGCCCTAGCAACCAACCAAAACACCTTAGCAAGACCTAGCAACCATCTGGCAACAACCCAGAGCACTCCAGCATAAGGGCAGCAAGTTTTGCACCACACACATTTACTTCAGAAAATTTACAAATCTACTTATTTTTGCAATTGTGTTTGGTGCTGCTAGTGAAAGCCTTTACACCTTCTCAACTGTGATGATATTGCAAACCTTATAGTGAGGTTCAACTATAAATGCTTGAACTAAATCTCAGCAGTACATTGATTCCATGGGAGCACTGGTGTTGTGATCAGCGTGCTGGACCCTCCACACAGTGATCAAACAGCAGTAGAGATCACAAACATTCACAGAGGGGGATATGATTGACCTGCTTCCATGTAAACAGCTCCATGTCTGTCTTATTAGCTTCAGAAAAATACACGCACACTGTAAGTAGGGCATACCCCAGTAGAACGGGATCTTGTAAGAGGTGCACTGGAATTGCAGGGAAGAGAAATAACAACAACTGTGATGTAAATAGACACCTACCTATTAGACAAGTATCATATATGTAAAACTTAGGCAAAGAACACGATGACAAAAAGTACCATAGCATTACCAAGGTTTTATGGACACGGTACCAAAATCTCTGTTTTTTTTTTAATACTGCATGTAGCATGGTATTGTATGCCATGGTATTCTTTTAGGTACTTTATATTACCACAAAGGTATAGTATGCCATCTAAACTTTCCGTTATTATCTTAGATTGTTCTTGGTGGTTGCTAGGGTGTAACTAGCTGGATGTTAAGGTGTGCTGAGTGGTTTTTAATGCACTATTAGTCATTTTCAACTTCCATTTTTTTTTTACACTTCAGTTGTTTTCACTTGTTTTTCTATGTAAACATGTATTAGATATGCTTGTTGTTGCTAAGATACGTTTTGGGTGGTTACTAGGGGGATACTTACTGGCCCAAGTCAAAAGAAGCCACCCCCAAGTCTCCATGATATTCTGGTCTTGGACATGTCTCAGGTGGGATATTTTCACCTGTTTTACCATCTGCCAAAATCTGCTATTACTAAGCCATATGATTTGAGGTGTCATTCATGTTCCTAGCACAAAAAAAGTGGGAAGAATTATATGCAAAAGTCTAATACTTATGGTTATGGTTTGTTCAATCACTAACCCCAAGTATTAGCAATAATAATAGTGATGCTTGCCTTAGAAAACACCAGTAATAAGGCTGGCTGCACTGTACTGCTATAATAAAGCTTCACCATTAGTTAGATTGCAGATCGTTGTACTTGTCATTTACAACCCCCCAAAAGTCATTTCTACTCAACACCAATATCCAGAGACAATACCACTCAAAAGTGCAACTCTGCGCTAAGTACAGCGTGCCAGAAATGAGTCATATTTCAGAAGGCTGTAGTGGAACGCTCCAGAACGTTGGTGCAGTACTCTGAATCTATTAGTATGCCTGTTGTGTTCCAAATATGCACTGATTTTAATTACCTACTCTTCCGATTCAGGGTACATCATTCAAGCACAGCACTTCTGAACGAGTAATGCTGTTTGCACCACTACAGTCCAAAACCCCGTCAACTTCCTCTCTTTTCAATAAATGAGCAGGACGAACGGTTTACCAAAAAATGAAAATTCTATCATTATTTACTTACCTTCATGTTGATTCAAACTTGTATGCTCTATGACCGCCGCCCACCCTTCCCCCTCCCCTCATTTAAGCAAAGTCAGGCCTATGGGTGGAATCAAAGAGCATCAACCTTTTTAAAGGAGATTTTTAAGAATATTTATACAGACCTTGCCTTACCACGTCTGGCAAGCAAAACAACCATTAAAGAAGTCCATATGACTCATACGCTATATCCCAGGTCTTCTGAACGATACAGTATGATAAGTTTGGACAGAATTTAAATTGTACTTTACGGATAATCTTCCTCTTCTCTGAAGCTTGCGTCTAGCCCATGTCCGTAATTCAAAAATAGCACATCACCTACAAAATACACGAGAATCAGTGCCATTTGGCATCAACAGAGTTAATCTTGTCAGTAGAATTATTGACAAAACTGTTAGTTGACGAAGGATTTTTTTATTTCTTCAATGAAAACAAAGACAAAAAGGTTTATCATGGCGATAATGCAGACATTTTAATTAAATCATTCTATTGAAGAAAATATGACAATACAATTTTTTTTTTTTTTTTTTTTTTTTAGAAACAAATAGAAAGAATTTATTCAAATGATCCAGTTAAAGTATGTTGAGGATTTCCTTGCTTGAGCTGTGTGAGCTGGAAGAGCTAAAAAGCTGTAAAATGAACTGCTTTACTGGGTAAATTACTTCACTCAAATGCATCCTACATACACTGATAAGCCAAAACATTATGACCATCTGCCTAATATGCTGTTGGTCCTCCATGTGCTGCCAATACAGCACCAACTCACCAAGGCATATACTCTACAAGAACTCTGAAGGTGTTCTGTGGTATCTGGCACCAAGACATTAGCAGCAGATCCTTCAAATCTTGTAAGTTGCGAGGTGGAGCCACTGTAGATTGGACTTGTTGGTCCAGCACATCCCACAGATGCTCAATCGGATTGAGATCTGGGGAATTTGGAGGCCAGTGCAACACCTTGATCTCTTTATTATGTTCCTTAAATCATTCCCAAACAATGTGTGCAGTGTGGCAGGGTGCATTATTCTGCTGAAAGAGGCCACTGCCATCAGGGTATACCATTGCCATGAAAGGGTGTACCTGGTCTGCAACGATGTTTAGGTAGGTGTTACATGTCAAATTGACATCCACATGAATGGCCGGAACCAGGGTTTCCCAGCAGAACATTTCCCAGAGCATCACCCTCCCTCCACCTACAGTGCATCCTGGTGCCATCACTTCCAGGTAAACAGCGCACACGTACACGGCCGTCCATGTGATGTAAAAGAAAACGGGACTCATCAGACAGGTGACCTTCTTCCACTGCTTCAAGGTCCAGTTCCGACGCTTGCGTGCCCATTGTAGGCACTTTCGACGGTGGACGGGTCATCATGGGCACTCTGACCGGTCTGCGGTTACGCAGCCCCATTCGCAGCAGGGTACGATGCAGTGTGTGTTGTGACATATTTCTCCCATAAACATCATAAAAATTTTCGGTGACTTGTGGCAGAGTGGACCTTCTGTCGGTTTGGACCATATGGGATAGCCTTCGTTGCCCTCGCGCATCGATGAGCCTTGAGCGCCCGACACCCTGTAACTGGTTTGTGGTTTGTTCCTCCTCAGACTACTGTTGGTAGGTACTCACCACAGCTGACCAGGAGCACCCCACAAGCCTTGCCATTTCAGAGATGCTCTGACCCAGTCGTTTGGCCATAACTATTTGGCCCTTGTCAAATACACTAAAGTCTTTACTCCTGCCCATTTCTCCTGCATTCAACACGTTGACTACAAGAATTTATTGTTCGCTTAACATCTAATCTACCCAGACCTTGACATGAGGCCTTGTTAGGAGATGATCAACGTTATTCGCTTCACCTGTGAATGGTCATAATGTTTTGGCTCATCAGTGTATATACGGTATATATATATATATATATATATATATATATAAGATTAATTAGCTATATCCATGACATAAAAGTAATATTACAACTTAAGTCTTCAAAGTCAATGAAGCGAATGAACAGGTGAACTTGATCTATGTGACACGTTAGCCAGAATGCGTAACTTGCATTGAGAACAGTGTTGGGGAGTTACTCATTAAAGTAATACACTACAAATTACCAATTACTTTTCTAAAATTATAATCAGATTTCTGTACTGATTATTTCATCGAAAAAAATATTCAGATGACTAGTTACTTTACTTTTAAATTACTTTCTAAAAAAAATTTCACAGAAGTTTTTGTTTTTTCACTCGACAAATTCAACATGTCTACATTTCCTCCATGTTCATTGTTGAATTTCTCCCTTACAATAACTAGTTATGAGGTGCACGCCCTTCAGCTGTCACAGAAACACAAACAGATGTACATATGAACATAATTCATAATTCATGCATTTGAGGTTAATGTATGGGTAGGTTTAGGGGTAGGGTTAGAATTAAGATTAGGATTAGGGTTTAGGTTTAGGGTTAGGGTTGGGGTAGGATTAGGTTTAGGATTAGGATTAGGGGTAAGGTAACTACAGATGTTATTAAATGCAGGTACTTTAAATGTAAGTACAATGCAACAGTATGTATGTACTGTACATAATAAGTTCATTGTATCAAATGCTTAAGTACATAGAAGTTAAAGACACCTAATATAAAGTGGGTCCAGCTGTTCTATGGCTTTTATGGTGCTTTTGGAGGTTGAGAGACATTTTCACACTGAACTGTTGTTGAATGGAAAAGACCTGTCAGAAAATTCATTAAAAAATTCTACTTTTTTGTTCCATTGACAAAATAACAGCAATTAGATTTGGAACAACATGCACTGCTGGTCCTTCCTTCTTCATGTCTTGTAAGGATCACTTTTAAACTAATGGGTACTTCATGCTCACTCCAGTGTGGCGGGTTTTGAGACACTTAGTCCTGCACCGCACACCGACTGTTTCTATTTTGGGCCTGGACAGGCAGGTCATAGGGCCAAAGAGTGCCTCGCAGGCTGCTGAATAAATTATTTGTTTCTTTATTTAGTGGGTGAAGTGGATGGCAGTCGAGGTGAGCTGCCTTAGTAGAGAGAGAGAGAGCGAGAGCGAAAGAGAATAAATGAACACACGTCGGTTTCTCTGACGCATGCAATGCAGCTCAGCGCATTGCGAGAGACGTGGGTGAGCAGCGCAGTCAGACGGGAGAACTTTCTCATCTCATTTTAAATGAAAACAGATTTTCTCATTCCTCTCCGTCAGATAAACACTGCCCTATTCATCCACTCCAGTTGAGTCCTTTTCCCTGCTTTCAATGACATTTCACACAAAAGAAAAATGCAGTGCGACACAAAACAGCCGCTGAGTGCAGGGAGCTAAAACCTGCTCAGAGCTAAATATCACTATTATTTCTATACCACAGTTTGTTTCTCAAGGGCAGAAATGCAGAATGTTTCTTTGTGTATCATCAAAGGCAGTGAGATGTCATGCAGATGGCAGTGATGGAGAGTTTGGGATGAAATGGCAGTGGGTTTGAGAAATAACGATTCTACAGTGTAGCATGCGGTGACGTGAAATAATTTACTATTTACTTTCTTAATACACATTCTTAATACACTTAATACACTCTTATTGTGCTCGATTTAATAGTGCACATTATTCATTGTCTTTGTAATATTTTATTAAAAAATAATAACTTGTTCCACCTCTGAAACTACTTTTCTTTTCCGTTGTCACCACAAATACCTTTTATTTTCAACCCCTCCCCATGCAGTTCCCATGCTGGTCTGGGCTGGTTTATGCTGGTTTGGTGTGGGACTAGCTGGTGGACCAGCACAGCCACTTAGATGGTGAAGCTGGCTGACCAGTATGGTTATTCCAGACTGATCACTCTGTGAATTCAGCGACTGGAAGTCGAAAGTTTTGCTGCTGAAATCGGTCTGTGCATACAGAAATTCAAATGACTGCCCCCTGTGGCCAAAGCTGGAAGAATTGGTGAACGTATGAACAGCTGATAGCTCCAGTTTCCGGGTGAAATGTCCACAGACGGGTGCCAAAATCTAATTGTATATTTATTTGTAAATTATACAATACAGTCAACAGGAATACATATTTTATTAACCATACTCCCTAACCCCAACCTTAAACATCAGTGGTGTAAAATTTTTATTTTAGAGCGAAATGCAACCTCTGAATCGCACTCACCATTGTTTATGTAAATGTTACTTCCTGGTTCCCACGGGACCTGAATCCGTGTCTCCGAGGCTGCTCATGCAACACGCCGTAGTGATACACGGAAATGTTTTATGCTTGAATTGATGCAAAAATGTCTGATTAAGAATGGCAGTTGTTTTCAGGGTACATGATGTTTCGGAAGCAACATGCCGATTTCCTGTGTGATCATGCTGGGTTTTTCTATTAATGCTGGTTAACAAAGGAAGTCTTGCTGGTTAAGCTAGTCAAAAGGTCTTGTTGGAGCACCAGCACACCAGCATCCCTTGTTGAAGAACATATGCTGGTGAGTGGTGATAACTGTGATGTTATAGCAACATTTCTGAGAACGAGAACTTTCATTTGATATATGACTTGTCTATTTAAGTGTTACGTGAAATTTAAGTGTTACGGGGGGCTGCCCATGTCACCCATGCCTAAATCCGTCACTGGCCTAGGGGGCCACACAAACAAGTGCATTTCACAATAATTTTGTGAAACATCAGCCACATTTATTTTGAAACACACTGTTGCTCTAAATATACCATGACTCATACATTCATTCTGATCAATGCGTGTGGACCTGATCATTCAATATACAAATCACAATGACATGATAACCAAAAACAACATATTATGTATAAGATGAGCTATGGATAATCACAGAATGACAAATAACTTTAAGTTCCTACAAATACAATAACAGCAGTGTATGTAAAATCTGCAAACAGTAAAGCTATAAACAGCACACAGTAATCTGCATAAATTATTCATACCACAATGCATTACTGGGCAATTAAACACCATTTTCTTACTTTGTATACTTTAATAAGTAACACTTTACAATGCAGTTTGTTAACATCAGTTAACTACGTTAGTTAAAGGTGCACTCTTGTCATCTTGGACTTACACTGACACCTAGTGGCCTGGATGCTGCATCATTTAAAATCACAGTTTTCAGTTTCAGATGCCATTGTAGAAATTTAGTATTCACAGTCAGCCATGATTACTTTATTCAATGAGAGAAAGTGTCAAATAACAGGACGGTTACTGAGATTAAGCGAGAAGTATTTGGCTGGTCATCTGATTCTAAAATGGCAGCCCCCATGTGCGGACCCTCTCCATGTAGAATAAAACAGCTTTTATAAGGTTACTGATATGACTGGAGTCTTCATTTTAACCTCCTGAGACCTGAGCATGACTGCTGTAGGCATTTTCCATTTTCCTTTTTGATTTGTAACTAGTAGCACCTAATAAACAAGCAAAAAAAATAAAAATAATAATAATTCTAGAAAAAAATTTCAACTTTTGGATGAACCCATTGATTCTCAATGTGAAAATGCCCAGTAAATATATACTATTCAGCCACAACATTAAAACCACCTGCCTAATATCATGTAGGTCCCCCTCATGCTGCTAAAACAGCTCTGACCCATCGAAGCACTGAAAGTAACATCCACATGAATGCCAAGGTTTCCCAGCAGAACATTGCCCAGAGTATCACAATGCCTCCTTCTTCCCATAGTGCATCCTGCTGCCATCTCTTCCCCAGGTAAATGACGCACACACACTCGGCCATCCACATGATCTAAAAGAAAATGTGATTCATCAGACAAGGCCACCTTCTTCCATTGCTCCATGGTCCAGTTCTGACACTCATGTGCCCATTGTAGGCACTTTCGGCGGTGGACAGGGGTCAGCATAGGCACTCTGACCGGTCTGCGGCTACACAGCCCCATAATGCACTGTGTGTTCTGACACCTTTCTATCATGGACAGCATTATGTTTTTCAGCAGTTTGTGCTACAGTAGCTTTTCTGTGGGATCGGACCTGTGGCAAGCCTTCGCTCCCCATGCGCATCAATGAGCTTTAGGCGCCCATGACCCTGTTGCTGGTTCACCAGTTGTCCTTCCTTGGACCACTTTTGGTAGGTACTAACCACTGCATACCGGGAACACCCCACAAGACCTGCCATTTTGGAGATGCTCTGACCCAGTCGTCTAGCCATCACAATTTGGCCCTTGTCAAAATCACTCAGATCCTTACGCTTGCCCATTTTTCCTGCTTCCAACACATGAAATTCAAGAACTGACTGTTCACTTGCTGCCTAATATATCCCACCCCTTCACAGGTGCTATTGTAACAAGACAATAAATGGCATACATTTCACCTGTCAGTGGTTTTAATGTTGTGGTTGATCGGTGTATAGGAATGCATTTACCAATTATAAATTATAAATAAACACTTTCCCTTATAAATTCTTGTACATTTTAACCTGACCTCATCTTGTTGGGGAAAGAAGTTCTTGGACACGTTCTTTGTCATGTACCAAGCTATAGAGTGCTTTTTTTAGTGCTTCTTTTAAAAACAATCCACTCATCACATTTGCAGTGGCCACCCCGTATTGCCTTACATGCTTCAAACAGTGTATTATGGGATATAATAGAACATATGCTCTACCAAAAACATATCACTGTTACCAATGTTACAGTGACCATGAAAACAGAATCATTCTTTCAAAAGATGCACAATGCTATTAATCAAACAATCAATGATTTTATTAGGACCATCATTAAACTTAACCTTAGTTTAAGGATCAATAAACCAATGCCAAACTCCAACCCGTGATTTATCTCCAGCTCATCTATTAATCAATCAAGCTTATCACCTTTTTAGTGATGCTTGATAAGACAAACATCACTAGTGTTATTACTATAACTCGTCCAGTGCTGTTAGTGCTACAGACATGAATGATGTCTCAAATGTTGCAGCTTGTTGAGGAGAGATGTACTATTACTTTTCTAAATGATCAGACTGATGATAAAACAATTAAAAACTCTATAGATTTACACTGAATGAGAGACCCAAGCCATTTCAAGAAATGTACTTCTCACCACACAAGATGCAAAACGAACATCTTTCTCCTCACATGAGTCAAAGGAGGTAAACTTCTTAAGACATTCCAGCCCTTGAGAAGAGAGAATCATACACTCCAACATTATAACAGCTCCAGCCTGCGATGGGATGGGCCGCTCTAGCTGTCCATCGATCCGTTTGGATTTCCATTAAAAGGAGCTGGCACGCAAGGATCTGACTGATTCAGAGTGAGTGCTTTTGGGAAGAGAGTACACTAGAGAAAATACAGCTCCTAAATAATCAACGATTGGGGGAGTAAATCAGCCAAAGTGAAAGAGACCGAAATGTGGCCGCCAATTAATTAGGACATCTGAGGGAGTCCACCACTCGCACATAATGTCAACCACTTTAGTATAGATTTTGGGGATAAAAGAAACAGATTTGCTCCATTCAGATATCGGTTGTTGCTAAGTGGCTTTATGGGTTTTGTAAATAAAACCCTGATTTGCAACTATTGCTAGCTCATGCTAACACTAACACTGGATTTTTTCTAGCTTTGTAGGGCAAGAGCTTATCAATCAACAAACCAAATTACAAGACACTAACTCTGTTCCAAAACCTGGTTAGAAAGTATTGCTGATGCCTAAATAGGCAGCTGCCTTTCTGATATTGAACCTTATAAGTGAACACCCTACTTACACTCTTAATAGATGAAGTTACTGTTTACAAACAAACGCTCGGCTGTGCAACCGCTGTGACATGCTGATCTTATACCATCATGTGAGATCTAACAGGACGAACGGGGCCCCGACCTTACCACCGCAGCATATATAGGTTACTGTTTGGTGAAAGGTATTGCGAATACACATATTGTAATACTTCTAAAAATGATGTCTGTACATTTCATTTGACTGCAGTAAGTAACTTGTTCAATCGAAACTGGCTGTTAATAAGTTTAAATATTGAATATGATGCAGTTGAAGTCAAATATTATCATTTACTATATGTAACTGAATTCAATAAAGATTAGCGTTAGCATCAGTGTTTGACATTAACAAAAAAATAAATAAATGAGAGGTGGAAATCGGCAGTGGCGGGAAACTCTGTCACCCTTACTAGCAACTTTGGTGGGTGGCAGCAGCCCAAGCAAATTTTATTGTGTTCTTCTTGCATTTAGCAGCTTATGAGCACTAAATATGCTTCTCATAAATTACACGTGCATCTGTGTTGGGCGAATAAAGCGTGCATTTGCGTAAACCACCGCAGCACACATCAGTGTGCTCCAGAGATAGAGCCAGAGCTCTGGGACAACGCAGAGAGAAACTAGAGTGATTCAGTTGGGCTAAATCACACAAACAGAATTATGCGTGTTCATTCATTCATATATTCCAGTCTGTCTCATTCATCTGTAGTTTCTCTCATCAGCCCTGTGATCTCAGGGTAACCCGTAAAATACTGTCCAGAGTGCACACGATGTTTAACAACAGCCGTTTAGACGCGCATAAACAAACATGATTCTGTCAACGGCAGCTACAAAACATTGTCGGATAATAATATAAAGTATCTGTGGAGGATCATAAAACATGTTAAACTGGTGGCATTCATGTTTCACAGGCGCGAGATGCTGCAGCATTGCTATGGTCATCACTTGTCAATCAACACAATTGCGAGAGTCAGTCCTGTACCGTACACCCATGCAATGAAAATTTTAAGGATTCACTTCCGCATTTAAATGTGGTTGTCACTCCCGAGCACTGTAGTGTGTACGTGGCCTATAAGACTTCATTTTTATTATTAATAATTATTCTGTCATCATTCACTCACCTTTATCTTGATCCAAACCCATAGGACTTTCTTCCATGATTGTAAAAAAGATTCATGAATGTTTCATTTTTATGGAAAAAGGTGCAATGAAAGCAAATGGTGACTCTGTTTAATCTACCAAACATCTCCTTTTGTACTCCATGGAATTATTAACTGTGAAAGCTGTACTTAAAGATTTCTAAACGTGTTTAGGCTTTTCATTTTTCATAACAAATACTGTTTATTTTTTGTGTTTTTTTACAAAGATCTGTGCTTATGGCCTTATTATTTCAAATGCCACTGTTAAAAAATGGAAGAACAATGGTAAACTTTCTTACAGTATACAGTAGTGTTGGGTTCGAGTCCACCTTAGTCGAGTGCGAGTCTTTAAACAGTCGAGTCCAAGTCAAGTCCCAGTCCAAATGTGGCCAAGTCGGACTTAAGACCGAGTCCATAACAGGCCGAGTCCGAGTCGAGTCCAAATGAATCTGTTTATAAATCTGTATTAAAATTGTAACCGTAAACTCAACATAAATACTTTAAAATCTGGACCCCCATGGACAAATTATTAACAAAGTTTAATTCCTGTTCTAACTGGCCATTTTGCCTTCAGATATTCTAAAGGTGACTTAAGTCATTAGGCCTGTGTCCAGCTGAACCCATCTCATTTTTGTTCAAATACAATTTCCAAAACAAATTCATGTATTTACAGTCTCCAGTTAGTTTTAGCACTTTTTGTGGGGCAGGGGATTTTGGCTAGTGAAAATGCCGGGGGACTTGTGACTTTGGAATACCACTAGCCACAGTGTTCTGTGAGTCAAAAAGTTAATGTCAAGCCCTGGTTAGCATGTTGCTAAGCTAACAACGGGTTTCTCTAATAAGAATCAAAATGCATAGCACACTCAAATATTGGGTAAATTATTTTGTTATAGTTGGTCCAATTGAATTAGATTAAATCAGATTATAGCTATTTTTTACCGACACTTTTTTGGTATAAAATTTATTTTATTTATAATCAGCATTTCTTTTGCTTCACATGCCATCTTGGATGTATTATTTATTTATTTTTTTTCATGAGCCCGCATTGCAATTTTATCTTTTGGAAAAGCCTATGCGTGGAGAGCATGCCTATGCAGGGGCGTAGATTCCAAAGGGGATGGGGGGAGTCTCCCCCCCCCCCATTAATCAAAACAAGCAAGTACAACCCCCCCCCCCATTATTTATACCATGATCAATGGAAACATGCAGATGCTTCACGCTGCAACCCCCACCCCCCCACCCCACCCCACAAATCTACGCCCTTGTGCCTATGACATCTAAAATTTTGCCTACGTATGCCGCTCACTAGGTTTTAGAACAGATTGGTTATGAACAAAAAAACTGCTCACAAAAATTGTCCAAAGAGATTTGATACAAAAAGCGAGAAGATAAGTTCAGCATATAAATAAATGCAATGAAATTATTTCTAATTGTATCTGGCATTAATTCCACTGTGCTACCATCCACAGCACATTTCGTCTTTAGTCAAAAGTGGGCAGTCTGATATATCAAAGACGTCTGGCTCATTTCAGAGGGTAGTTCCACCGAGAACACTTTTTTGCCTCTGAGGCTTTTTTTGCTTATCTGGATGTTAGAAATTTCGCAAACAGCATATAATGTAATTCATCAATTTACTGACAAGCCAATCAGGCATCTTTTGTTTTTCCATTTAAAAATAAAATAAAATACAAAAGCTGATTTTGCAGCGCATGTTATAATTTTACCTGTACCAGATCCTTTTTACCACATGAACAAGCATGTAGTGGGGACCTCATAACACTCGTAACCTGACTCACTCAGTCTGAATCTGGGATTAAGATTGTCACCTAGATAAAATGTTTCAGCTAACTGCATTAGAGTTTGAGTAATGTTTGTCGTTTTCTTTATGAAAAGGCTATTTTGCAGAATTCTACATAAAGGTGGTCATTCCTTGTAGTGGCTGCCATGTTGAGATCACATGATCAGCTGAATGCTGCACATTTTATTTCTGTAATCCTCCATTTAAACACTTTTGATTGTGAAATTAATCATAGTTGACAAACAGGCCTCTTAATAGGGTATTCTACAGTGTAATCAGTAACCAGAAAATTTTGCGTTTGCTTGATGCTGTATCCAATCAGCTGCATCCATGCCAAGGTGTCAGTATAAAGTTCAAGAGCGCTATTGTATTGGCCAGTGAAAAACAAACAAAAATGGCTCAAAAAACTTCAGGTAAACATTAGGTGGTTCACTCAGTCAGAAAGATTTTTATGATTATTTTCCATGCTCTTACTAACAGCAAAACAAATTACTGACAAGCGCCATCTCCCATCAGATGTTGCATCAGTTCAGCCTTGATAAACTTTTTCTGTAGTGTTACTGATAGCGCATTATGCAAGAATTTACCAAAATACGGGTTCTGGTACTTTGTGAACCAGGAAGTAACCACATTCTCATAAACAATGGTAAGCGCGATTCAAAGGTTGCATTTTTCCTCTAAAATAACATGTTTACTCCACTGACGGTTAGGCTTAGGGTCGGGGTGTAGGTTAGGGGGTAGAGTTAATAAAATATGCATTCCTGTTGTCTGCATTACATCATTTACAACTAAAAATACTACTCAATTTTGGTGCCACCCTTTGGACATTTCACCCAGAAACTGTTTAGGAGGCACTTATTAGAAGTTCGGTAAGCACAAACCGATTTAAGCAGCAGAACTTTCGACCTACTGTCACCAAATTCACAGTTTAACACACTCAGTTAAAGATTAGTCAGAGTAAACACAAAGCAAAACTGTCCCTATTTACTTTTCTAATACACATTGTATTATTGCAAACAATTATTCAGTGCATGTTATTCCAAAGAAGAAATAATTTTTGTTTCATGAAAATATGATAACTTGCAAAGTGCACTTTTATTTAATTTATTTTTTAAATTAATACAGTGTTGTGATGAAGAGGAGGGCATGGCCGGGCCGTGATTGAGCACGGCCGGTGCTGAATCAGCTGATCAGTGGGAGAGCAAGATATGGGGCAGCCAGAGATGCCGGTTGGAGAGAGAGACGCACGACTGTAACAGATAAAGGATGGGCAAGGAGGAGACGGGAACCGGCTGAACAGTCAACATAAACTTTAATGATATAAATGAACTTAAAACAACCATAAACCATCACAGACACACATGCAAAGCGGCCACGTGCATCTCTCTCTCAAACCCGGCCACCCCTTATCTCACTCTCCCACTGATCAGATGATTCAGCGCCGGCCGTGCTCCATCATGGCCTGGCCACGCCCTCCTCCTCATCATAAGTGTGTATTTTGTATAGCAGTTGTATACTGTAAAACTGTTGCCACCATGTAATTGATCAAGTTTGTGCTAATTATATTTGTATTTTATTGTATTTGTGTTGTATTTGATCAAGATGGGCCTGTGAAAAATTATGCTCTCATGAAACTGCTTCATGGTTTGAAAGCCCCGGAGAAACCCTGATCCTAGTCTGTAGGTTGTGAATGAGAATATATATGATACTGTTTATATTATGATATAATCCATCTGTACTGTTTCAGGTATGCTGTAACATTGCTTCATAAATCATGACTACACTGAATGACTCACTAGGACACATTTTCCCAAAGCAAGTTATTGTGCTGGAATTATAAATAGCTCAAGGCTCCTCATAGTCTAAATTAGCGTCATAAAAGAACCATCAAAGAAGCAGCAAGAATGCATTGGCGAGAGAAATTTATGAGCAGAAAATAAACTCTATCTGTCCGGAAGGAGGCATTTAGACCCCAATCGCACCTTAAAAAAAAGATTACATATTACATATATGGGGGTCAACCATAAAACTTGACGTTGCCCCATTGTCCTAAATCCAAGTAATGTAAAAGAAGCCACACTGTAAAAAGTGGTAACCTTAGGAACTTCTACTTGATTTTACCCTTAAAATTAATTTTGTTGGTTGAACCTAATGTGATTCCGTGGTGCTAAATAATATTTTTGTCAAACCAGTTAATTTAGATATAACCACATGAAGCACATTTTAGGTTAACATTTTGTCAGTGCACATGTGAAGCTGAGATTTGCATGTTAAAGGTTCACTCAGTCCTCATTTAAAACATTTTACTTCTAAAGAAATGAATAGTAATTTTGAAACACGTATAAAATCATGATCACTTACTTGAGATGAAGAGTTCAGTCATATCAGAAACCATATAAAAGCTTTTTTGTTCTAAATGGTGCAGGGGTGCTTCATGGGGGCAGCCATGTTAGCATCACATGACCAGCTGAATAATACTCACTTAATCTTAGTAACTGCCATATTATTGGACACTTTCATCATGGATTAAATTAGTCCTGGTTTCCTGTGCATAGTGAATTTCTACAATGGCTTTGGGAACTGAAAACTACTGTGTCTGAATGATGCAGCATCCAGGCCACTAGGTGTCAGTGTAAGCCAATGTAAGACACTTCAACATACTTAAAAAAAAAAAATAAAAAAAATATACTGAGTGCACCTTAAAAGCAGTGATATTTATATGAAAATCACACTAGGAAAGTGCAGTAGCAATAATATCCCCACTTATACTTTATATTACAGTGTTCATGTAACTTTGTCTTTATAAGTACACTGTAATAAAAAAAAAAATGTTTCAACCTAAAAATGTCCTGTGCTAACATCTACTGTAAATTAACTCAAATTAAGACAAAAATATTTAATATGACTGAATCAACATGATTACATTAGGTTACACAAACAAAAGTAATTTTTAATGGTCAGAACAGGTTAGAAATAGGCAACAAACTTACCTTTTTTAGAGTGTTCTAATTCTCATGAACTACTTACACTTATTTTTTTATTTGTTATTTATTTATTTATTCCCCCCCCCCTTTTTCTCCCAGTTTGGAATGCCCAATTCCCAATGTGCTTTTTTAGTTTTTTTTTTTTTTTAAAGTACTCGTGGTCGTGTAGTGATTTGCCTCAGTCCGGATGGCGGAGGATGAATCCCAGTTGCCTCTGTGTCTGAGATCATCAACCCACGCATCTTATCACGTGGCTTGTTGAGTGTGTTGCCACAGAGACATAGTGCGTGTGGAGGCTTCACGCCATCCACCGCGGCAACCACGCTCAACTCACCACGCGCCCCACCAAGAACGAACCACATTATAGCGATCACGAGGAGGTTAGCCCATGTGACTCTACCCTCCCTAGAAACTGGGCCAATTTGGTTGCTTAGAAGACCTGACTGGAGTCACTCAGCACGCCCTGGGATTTGAACTAGCGAACTCCAGGGTTGGTAGCCAGTGTCTTTACCACTGAGCTACCCAGGCCCCCACTTACACTTATTTTTAATTACATTTTAATTTACTTACATTATCAGTAAGTCTTGTAACTTGTCACCATTTATTTGAAGTTTTTCACAATTTGTAATCACTTTTTGCTCATGCTCTTTCATTAAACATGGTCCTGCGGTGTGACAAATGAACATTTAAAAGTATTTCATGTAGTCTTTCAATTAATATGCATTAATAAACCCTCAATGCATTATAGTTACAAAAGAATGAGCATAATGCTGTTTAAAACCGTTTTAGATGGAGTATAGCATGTTACACCACAGAACATGTCAACTCCTCAAAAGTATTTAATGTCAACTGCCCTTATACAAAAAGCACAATGTATTAAGTCGTTTGACACCTTCAGAGGCACATTTAACATTCTAACACACAATGCTCTGTCTTAACCTATAAACAACAAGGCGAGTTCACATTTTCTGCATTTTCCTCTCTAACATCTATAGCATAAGACGTCCCTGTAATCTCTTTCTCTATTCTTTTATATCCTAAGACAGCTCCTCTATGATAAACGGCGAGCGAGTATCGATTGTCTCACCTGCCGTTCAGTCCCAACAGCTCCGGCTTCGCAATATTCTGGGGTGGCTTGAAAGCTCCGTTAAAATGCGATAGAAAAGAGCTACAGAACTGTCGCAATGTCCCAAATTGCATTTTCGCCTGCCCCCTCCTCCCTAATCAACCCTGTAGTCTTTCACTTGAGGAAACGACAGCAGCACACCCACAGCCACACCATGGCTACATCCAAAGCGCTGCCGTGTCGATCAAGTCCCATATTTTCCCGGAGATCTGATGCATGTGAGCCTCATGCTCTGGCCCTGAAGTGCTGCTGCTGCGGCGAGCGGGGGATGGAATCTGTCTGACGGCGTGCCAGAGAGAGAGAGAAACAGCACTGCATTTTTACCAGCTGGAATATCTGGAGCTGCTTCCATGCGCCACCGTCTCGCCTCGGAGAATCAGACAAACTGGAGCAGCACAGACTCTCTCTCTCTCTCTCTCTCTCTCTCTCTCTCTCTCTCTGTCTCTCTCTCTCTCTCTCTCTCTCTCTCTCTCTCTCTCTCTCTCTCTCTGCTCGTTCCTGACATGCAGTCACTGGTTGGTTTATTGCACGAGTCTCCGGGAGAGATGCGTAAACTGGGATGTGGACACCGCGTACTGTTACAGCACTTTCTAACGGGGGAAGTCGAAAGAGAGGAACTGTGTCTCAAAACCTAGTGAGCTGCCTACCTAAATAGCATTTTTAGGCATCAAAGGTGCGTTCTGAATGACCAATTATGCCAAAAAATGCTGCACTGGTGTCTTAAAATCTATTTCAGAAGATGCTCTTGACTAGAGTACAGGGCTGATATATGTAACATCTTTTCAAACAAATCATATTTTATTTATATATTTTACCGTATTGACACAGTTCAAAATGAGTCAATTTGAAAAAGATCTAGAAACCAAAGGGTGTCTCTGCACTTGGAAAATCGAATCTTCTTTATGATGTAAATGTAGCTTTTCTTTTCTAAGGTTTTTCAGCATGGCTAAAGTCTTACAACATTTGACCCAAAGTTTCTTGGATTTTTAATTGTCGTCATTATAATGATAATTACGAGTGGCATGACCATCATCATCATCACTATGACATCATGGCTAGGGATGGGTATGAGTGCACCAGAATATGACAGCAATCATCAATGATGAAAATATAAAATAGTGCAATAGTCAGGGTCCGAATGTAAAAATCCCATTTATTTTCTCAATCAAAAAGATGATTTTAAGAGATATAAATGTGTAAATATTTCAAGACAGACCTTCCATAAGCTCTGAAGTTTTTAAGCGAAGATATATGCTTCTGGAGAAGCATAATTCAGTGTGATTTAAAAAAAAAAATGTTTAATAGAAGAGTTCCTGATAAAGAACTATACACTACCCATAATTCTGAAGAGAGATGCACCAATTAGAGAAGTCCCTGTTACCATGGAAACTGGTAAAGAGCTCAGCAGTGACTGTCCAATCCCATTAAGGATTGTGCATGCATTGTGTAAATAAATTAACGCAATTAAACATGTCCCCGAAATGTTATAAGGAATATTCCATCCGAGCAATTTAAGCTTGAAGTACCACCTATTTTCAGCAGGAGGCAGTAAACTAAACTCCAGCTGTATAGGTAACGCGCAGCTGTACAGACAACAAACCGCATTCAGGCCTGCTTGACACTAGCACAACATGAGGATGCTTTCTTGCATTCAAACACAGCTGGACAGAGCATAATTCAGAATCCAGTGATCTCGAGACGTGTTTTTGTAAGTTTCAAACTGTTTAATTCTATACAGTGACCTAAAAACACTGTGTTTATGATGCGACACAAGCAAAGTGACAAACTCCATAAGCGTCCATCTGACGCATGTGTAAATTCATGTGCCCTTTAAAATAATGCATTTTAATTATCTGAATAAGTATATTTATAAAATACTGTATATTATATTTATAATTATTTAAATAAAACTATAATTATTTAATCATTATATATTGAATTATTATTTAAGGGATTTATTCTGCAAATATTTTATATATGTGATTAATCAACATATGTAATTAATTCGATTAAAAATTTGAATCAATTGGCAGATATACAGTATAAATATACTGTATATATATATATATATAAAATTAGAATACATTTGTGACGAGGAGAACACACGGCCAGCCCTGAATCAGGCTAATCAGCCGGGAGGGGGATAAAGACGAGCCGGAGGTGCCAGTTCGAGAGAGAGAGAGATGCACGTGGCCGCGTTGTGTGTGTCTGTGTGTCTTTATGTTTTATGTTGTTTTAAGTTAAGTTCATTTATATCATTAAACTTTATGTTGACTGTTCAGCTGGTTACCACCTCCTCCTTGCCCATCCTTTACCCCGTTACAGTACTGTTTTTACTTATAATAAATAACTTTGAATAAAAGTCAATAGTTTTACATTGTTTACAATGTACAGCGGTATTCGATTCTAATTTTATTTTAATATCTATGAAGAAAATATACCTGGAATATATAGGAAAAATACTTCTAGATGCAAGACCACTAAAAAAATGGTCACTGTAGTGCTCTGTTTTTTTTTTGTTTTTTTCAACTCCAAGACATTTCATTTTTAATTTTGTGGTTGTTTATGGTGCTGTTTTGGGCAGAACTTGAGTAGTACACAGTTGGGATTAATACACAGTCTGAGTAGTATACAATAGGGGTTAGTACACAGTCTGAGTACTACACAGTAGGTGTTGTCAGTTAGTTTTGCTACTAGTTGCCAGTAAATAGCAGCAGTAAAGAGTTGGTCAGATTGTGAAGTCCAGATTCCGAGCTTTAAAACAACTTTTTTGTTTTAAGTGAGTAGTTTTTAATTAATTAGCTAGCAGCTCTAGTTTAAAGGGTTAAAAATAAAAAAAAATATAGGATATCAGTATGAGTAGGGTGACCACACGTCCTCTTTTTCCCGGACATGTCCTCCAAAAGCGTCCGGCCGGGATTTCTAAATTTGCGAAAATGTCCGGGATTCGGCTTTAGTTGCATTATGATGTGCATCTGGTCTAATACTTCATTGTGTGTGCACACATATTTGCATTGCTTTAACCCCTCTTTGTAAGTCCCACCTTCTCGCACACCAATTGGTCGATTATAAGAGGCTTGCAGCGACTATTGGCCAAATTCCTGCCTGTCAATCTCTCCAAGAACACACAAAGCGCTGTTGTCTTCAGCATCAAACAGCTGCTTGACAGTAGCAGCAAATGACAGCTGAGTGGAAACAATGCCCAAACGAAAGTGCAAATTTACATTAGATTCCCATGCTTTCGTCCAGGTCGAGATCCGTGGGAAGCAGAATGTTTGACATGTAAAGCTGGCACTTATGTGTCTGTTGCTAATAAAGGTGCAAGTGATTTAGAAGCACACATTAGCTCTGCGAAGCATAAAGGGTCAGCAAAAGGTGAAAGTTCATCAGGTAAATTAACTACTTACTTTTTGCGACCAGGTAAAATTGTTATCGCATTGCTTCATTTTCCATGGCCATTCAAAATAATAGTAAATGAAGGTATACTTATGGCATCAAATATTTTATTTTAGTACATGGACATTCAAAAGAATGTTGGACATTTTTATTTATTTATATATATTTATGTTATGCTAATAGAGTGTCTTTTTCACTGTATTAAAGTTTGCATTCATAGTAAAACTGTTTTGAACCCTATTATTCCACCCCCTCCAAAAAGGTGTCCTCTTTTTGGAAAACCAGAATATGGTCACCCTAGGTATGAGCCATAATGAGCTGTGAATTATCTGGTATTGGTATCAGCCCAGAAATTCCATTGGTGTATCCCTATTTTAAATTGTTTTCATTTAGAATGTGGAAAATAGTGGAAAAATTTACCATAATGCAACCTCTTTAACATTAGAGAAACACTGACCTGCCAAGTATCTGAATACTGGGCGGTTACTCGATTGTCTGGTACATGGTGACTCTCAACACTCAGTTTAAAGACGCCGCAAATTTGCCACTAATTATTTTCACATGCAAATGAGCTTTGCAGCAAACTTGCGGGAAATTGTCCATTGTTGCCAAAGGTTTGCTGCAGGTTCATCACTACCGGCAAAGAGCTGCAAACTTCTGGCAAACAAGCTAATTTGCATGTGAAAATAATTTGGCATGAACTCTAGATATTTGTAAGGAATTAGGTGTCATACAAAAAGAGCGTGTTCTTGTTCGAAAATAGCTAGACGGAGAGCGACTGAATGGAACACAGGGCTCTCAAGACATGTTTTTAAAAGATAAACTATTTTTAACTTCACACGCTGTCTTTGCTCATGATGTTTCAGCAAGATGTGATTCAACTCCCAAAGATGTCCGTCTGATGCATTTACATATACAACAATTTAAAAATAGTGCAGACAGAACTTGCTCCATTGCCACTCATCCCAACATACTGTAAGTACTCAGTTGATTTATCTGTTCATTACTCGAGCAGTCAAAATGACCAAAACACACATCTTTAATCATTAGCAACATCTACATGAGCTGAATGTGTGTGTGTGTGTGTGTGTGTGTGTGTGTGACATTGATGTAGCCTGTGCAGTCAGTGCACTTCACTCATTAGTATCTGGACCACTTAAAGACCCTTAACGATCTGCTGAAGAGAGTCTGACAGGGTCGCCAGTCCACTTTACGAGACAGACCAAATACTTTTTTATGGATTCCAAAGGAAAATTTGGAACAGAGTGTGTTTCTAGAGAGACAACCACATACACACACAAATATACACAAACAGACACACTCGCAACCGCACATGCTAAGAGCTAATGGTATTGGTGGCCATAGTGTAGTAGTGAAAGATCTAATCATGTGAAATACAGACTGCTGGTTCAAAGAAATGGCATATGCATTTACTTATGTATTCATATCATGTCCAACAGTTCAATAATGAAGAAGCAGGTCATCTAAATAAACACAATGCAGTCAGAGATGCATTTATGAGTGCTGCTGCTAAAATTTCACATGGTTCATTCATATTCTTGATGCAGCATAACCCTTGCTAGCCCCAGTTAGCCGCACACTTTCTACACTGTGCACAATTGAATGGGACTGGTAAGAAACGAAAGGGACCCCACCACATACACACACAAATACATGCATGTACTCACAGTGACATCACCGTATAGCAGTCCAACAAAGGCTGTTTGTGAGTGCATGAGCACAACGGAGAAGCAGGATACTCGAAAAGGTAGACGTACCTACCTCTCCTAGCAGAAAGCATTTTATTTAGAGAATTTCTTTTGCAAAGACAGTAGAAACATATCATAAGTACCAGAATTGAGTTCAACAAAATTAAATTTTCTGAATGTCCATGGCAAAGTGATGGTTAAAATTCAAAATTTGAATATTCGTAGAATTTAAGATAAAAATGCGCATTCGAATGCTAAAATGTGCATTCGAATTTTGGATGTTTACCAAGCAGCACTGATGATGACTTACTGGACGTTCAGAATGATCGCATTCTTGGGCTAAAACAGACGCAGCACAATGAATAAAACAGAACGCGGGTGTCTTGACACTCGTTTAAAGGTTGAATTTCCTTGTAAATTGGCACAGCTTCTAATAAAATGCAGTGCTCCTGCACAGAAAGGAGCTATAAAAAAAAAAACAGCGAGATGCAATGCAATGTGTTCAGAGTGAGTGGCCCCTTGGGTGGAGATCTTTTGGCTGTTGTGTCTTGCTCTCTTATGAGCATCTCGCTGCATAAGCATTAGGTACGTACATAAAACTGTTTTTAATGAAAAACACTGCGGTACCACCGGGATTATAAAACTTGTGTCTGTGATAGTACTATGGCACCGGTATAGGCTACTGTGCAACACAAATATTTACACATTTTTACACTTCATTTTTCATGTTTCTTTTCTCGTTTTTCTGTTTTACTTAAGATGTGACAATATGAACTGGCTAAACCTTTTACACACTTTTTTGAGATATGTTATTTGCAGTTCCCTATCTGTCACTCACTCGACGTTGGTGTCGATGTAGTGACACTAGGGGTCACTCTTGGGAGCCCGAGACACCTCTGGTCTTTGATAAAAGGCCAATGAAAATTGGCGAGTGGTATTTGCATGCCACTCCCCCGAACATATGGGTATAAAAGGAGCTGGTATGCAACCACTCATTCAGATTTTCTCTTCGGAGCCGAACGGTCATGCTCGCTGAGTTAAATACTACTGTTCATTCACCTGCTGGATCTGACGGCGCATTTCAGCGGCTTCTCCCTCCTCTGCACTGGTGCACTGCAGAGAATGCCCCTTGGCGCTTCGGCAGAAAAACTAGAGAGTATATTTTCTGAAAGAGCATTTTTCCCCTCTAAAAGAGTATATATTTCTCTAAAAGAGCGCACACACGGAACGTCTTTTTAAAGACGCGTCTTTTTAAAGATGCTTTTCCGATTGTGTGTTATTCCTGGTTGTGCTCGTTATCTCTCGCCTTCTAATGGTCACGATCACTGTCTTTCGTGTCTGGGCACTGCTCACGCGGAGACAGCATTCGTGGATGGTCACGTTCTCATTGTGAGAATATGTCCATGGCAACGTTGAGGTCGCGGCTCGCCTTCGTTAGAAAGCGAGCCACCCCAGAGGCTCCCGCCTCGGTCCTTTTACCCACGGGTTTGAGGCCAGCGCGGCTAGCACTGGGGGCGATTTGGGGGCCCCAATGGGACCGCCTCCGCCGGGTATCCCCCCGCGGACCTACCATTCCCCAGCACGCTCGTCTGCCCCGATCGGGCTTCCGGGTGAGTCCGCCGGCTCGTCTCACGGCGAGTTCGACCTCTTATTCGGAGCCCGCGAAAGTGATGAGCTCTCGAGCGCAGCATCGGAGAGCGGGCTCGTCCAGTCGGAAGCCTCAGCTGGGCTCCTCCCTTCGGGGTCGATCGCCCAGTCACAGGCTGACGCGGAGATGACGACATGCTTTCCCGGACAGCCGCGAGCGTCGGTTAGAGTGGATTTCACCGTTCTTCCCTGAACCCTCGCGGCTCTGTGATTGGTTCCTGGGCTCGCGGCGCCGCTCAAAGCCACGCCCCGCCCCGTTCCTTTCTTCCCGGAAGTGCATGAAGAGCTGACAAGGTCGCGGGAGGCACCTTTTACTGCCCGGTCCCGATCTTTTCAGTTTCCCCGCTCTCACTACCCTCGATGGTGGGGCGGCCAAGGGTTATTCGGCAATCCCCCAGTGGATAAAGGCGCTCGCGGTGCACCTATGCCCGCAGAGCGCCGCCACCTGGCGCGGGTGCCCAAAGCCCCCGTCCAAGGCCTGTAGGTTTACGTCGTCTCTGACGGTCAAAGCCTACGGCGCTGCTGGACAAGCCGCCTCCGCCCTGCACGCCATGGCTCTCCTGCAAGTCCCCTGAGGAAGGCCCTTCTTTCTCAGGGAAGGGGCACCATCCGGCACCCGCGCCCAGACCTCTGGAATCTCCATGTCTGGCCCCTGGACGGGATGCGGAAGACCTAAGCTGTCTCCCACCTGCGGTGGTAGACACGTTCACTCAGGCTAGGGCTCCCTCTATGAGGCGCCTGTATGCCTTTAAGTGGCGTCTGTTCGCTAAGTGGTGTTCTTCCCATCAGGAAGACCCCCAGAGGTGCGCAGTCAGATCAGTGCTTTCCTTCCTGCAAGAGAGGTTGGAAGGGAGGCTGTCCCCTTCCACCTTGAAGGTGTACGTTGCTGCCATAGCAGCACACCATGACGCAGTCGACGGTAATTCCTTAGGGAAGCATGATCTGATCATCAGGTTCCTAAGAGGTCTCGCTTGCACATAGCGCCTTCCACCTCCTTTTGAGCTGAAGACATGCGCTGTTAATTCCCAGTAGTGTTCACAAAAGTTGTTCCCTGGTTGACTTCCTCCGAGCCCTGTGGCAGTCGAGTTTTCAGAGAGACTCGCTGCTGGCCCAGTACATGCGCTAACTAAGAGCCCGGTTCTGGGGTAGGTGCTCCGCATGTGGCGGTTCCCTGTAAGGCTAACCCCATGCGATCTATATCTTCCGTTAGTTCGTTTCCCTACTGGCAAATTGCGTCTTCCTTGGGCAGAGCCCCTCAGTCTCCATGTTGTAGTAACTCCTCCCCCATTGGGCAGGATCTACCTTGAAGGCTCTCCACATGGTTGGAAAGACCATGTGATGTATTCTTCCACTTAAATATCCCCCCTCTCTTGGGGCGAGGTGTGGTCTCCGCGAGGTGTGGTCTCCGCGGTGTCCTCCCCTTGGGAGGGACACCCCCCGACTAGACCTGGCGGCCCAGTCAGATAATCCCCCTTCTTTTTTAGGGAGTGGAAAAAGAGAAGGAGAAAGAGGCCACGACTGCGTTAAGCCTGTCTCTATCTCTGGGTAGTCGACTTGTCCCCAAAAAGGGCCGTTTGACACTCATAACTGTGTTGGGGGAGGTTACGTGTCGACCTGGTGTGCTGGCTATGAAGCACACAGCAAGTCTGCCCACCACACACCGCCAGTTCACGTAACACAGTTCAGCCTTGTGGCGTTTTGTATAGGGACCCCTAGTGTCACTACATCGACACCAACGTCGAGTGAGTGACAGATAGGGAACGTCATGGTTACTGGTGTAACCTCCGTTCCCTGATGGAGGGAACGAGACATTGGTCCCTCCTGCCACAACGCTGAACTACCCGCTGAAATGGCCGGACCTTATATCGGCTCCTCAGTGTAAAACCTGAATGAGTGGTTGCATACCAGCTCCTTTTATACCCGTATGTTCGGGGGAGTGGCATGCAAATACCACTCGCCAATTTTTATTGGCCTTTTATCAAAGACCAGAGGTGTCTCGGGCTCCCAAGAGTGACCCCTAGTGTCACTACATCGACAACAACATCTCGTTCCCTCCATCAGGGAACGGAGGTTACACCAGTAACCATGACATTAACAATAGCTATAACCAACCCGATCTCCTGAGAAGTCATTCGAATTTGCACGACCCAGCTCATACAATTTCATACGGTTAAGTACGATTCTGTATGATCTGTATGATTTCTCCTTGAGGCGGTGTTGGCTATAACACGGTGCTGCTTGGTTTATATTGATTCATTGCGCACTCTTGTGGACGTAGGAGACAAAGTCAAATTACATGTCAGATGTCCTGTTGCTTTTTTCCCCTACCTGAAATAGGTATTGTCTTTAAAATTCAAATTCAATTAGAATTTTGTACGCATTAAAGTGAAACATTCTAATTTAGTTTCTCAGCCCTGTTGACTGCCCAACAAGCCAATTTAAATGGCAACTAGATAATCCTGTTCGGCTACGTATTAACATAGTTGCACTGCCGTAATGCTTGCACATTTCCTAATAATTACTCAGGTTGGGTGTGTGATTAAAACAAATATTACAATGTTGTACTGTACAGCTGAGGTCTGTAGGTAATACCACCGGGATCTATGGCCAAGAACTGCCCAGTTAGAGAGGAAAAGCCCTCTAACGGACATGTAAAGCGATCAATCACAGATAGTTTAGTCATCATGTGCTGTTTAGGGGCATGGTTACCAGAGATATATCATTCCAAAATAAAAGACCTTCATGGAAAAGATATAATTGCACAGAAAACACACTGAAAAAAACATTTCCACACTGGAAATGTGTAGAGAGTCTAAGTGCAGCACAGAAAACCTCATCACAGAGTATTTCACAGACACAACTAAGTAAACAAAGCAGAATATGCAGCTCTGCTCAAGGATATTTGCTTTGCTTTCTGCTACGTGCCTCAAATGAATCTCTGAATATCTTTAAGTGATCTGATGTCACTAACCTGGCAAACTTGGACAAAAATGTTGATTATTTTTGCCCTCAAAAGTGCTCATTGTATCAACGCAACATTTCCAGGCGGACTGATAACAAGTCCTGTGTGCATCTACTTGAGGAAGTTCCATCAAACAAGCCAATCAGATCTGCGCTGAGTGGTTTGAAAAAGCGTTTTGTTTTTTGTTTTCAATTTTGTGTGCTATGTGAATCAGACGCTAAGTGCACGGACTGTGTCCAGTCCGTGGGCATCTGGGGCTGAGACTAGTACCCCATTAATGTCCAAATGACTCCAAAGTGGTCTCATTTGTTTGTACATCATTTTTGCACATCTGGGTGTTAATGGGGTGCTAAGGCCCATGCTTACAAAATGTTATGTTCAATTTCTCAAAAAAAAAAAAAAAAACATAAATAAATAAATAAATAATATTAATAATATTTTGCCCTCACAAATGATGCTCAAATGAACTCAATGCTAGTGGTACTGTATAGTATAGTGATTCAGTAGTGTTGATAGCTGTTATATGTGTATGTTCTGTTAAATTGGTTTATATTATCTATTTGTAATTATGTTTAATACAAATAGTGCAAGTAATTTTCTGCTTTGAGGCATTTCATTATTTGACAGTTATTACTACAGTTCTCTGGGCTTCCAGAGCCCTTCAATTGCCAAAAGTTCCCATTAACTAAACACACACATGACATAGCGAACATAAATAACTTATCTATAATGATTCTAAGGTCATTTTAATCTATTCTTCCACCGACGGCTCGTGGACACGTGCACAACAGCACCACTGCTGAAAGATCCTAGGGAAAACAGTGTGAACCTGCAGATTGACTCTTTCTCTCACAGACACGCTGGGTCTCTCTCAATCATGATCCAATAATGATATCACGATACAACCATGATATATTGAATAATGACATGTGTATCGCAATAAGAAATCATTTTGTAAGGAGCCTGCCAATACCCAGATACATTTGCAGCTTCCCATTGGTTGACTATGATAAGACTTAATTCATTTAAACAATAGTCAGAGTGTAACTAACTTCCCTAAAAATAAGAAAGAGGCACATAACAGCAATGAGGACAGTCTTGCTCAATAGAACAGTAATAAATCAGTAATCAAATCACTTGATGTATGCAAGTAAACTCATCTCCACAATATACAGTACATACCGTTAAACTACAAGCAATTAAGCAGAGGTTAAAAAAAAAAAAAAATCCAGAATCTCAGATTCATAACAAAAATCTTTTTCCAGTGAGACAAAATGCTCTAGAGAGCCTGATTTCTTGAAAATTATAGTACGTGGCTCATTAAATGTATTGTGGTATATCAGTGGTGAAATGTCCACTGTGTGGCACTTAAAGCGAATTAAATGTTCTTCCGAACAGATGAGGTATTTAATGCTTTATCGGGTTTTAAATCAACAAAACTTACCTCCTTACCCTAAACCTAACTGATAGTGTCATAAAAAGCAAATGTGACAGGAAAAACTCATACCTCGTTCCTTTGCATCACAAGTGCAATAATCAGTTGAGCTACCATGCAATTTAATCGCACTTTAACAAGCTTGTAAATGTAGTTGTTATGTAATGCAAACATTAAAATGTATCACCTCACAAGTAGGGCAGCTACTAACGATTATTTTGATAATCGACTAATCTAATGATTATTAGATTATATTATTTGTGCTGTAAATTTATTTCCCTGCTAAACGTATTAATATTATTATTATTATTATTATTATTATCATACATTTTATTTATATGTGCCTTACATGAACTCAAGGACATCTTATAATAGAACAATCAACATTAAACAACAAATAATCATCATTACAGCCTGAACAGACTCAATACAAGCATAAAAACAATCACATAAAAGCCTGCCTAAAAAGATGGGTCTTAAGGCGAGATTTAAAAACAAGAAGACTTTCACTGTTTCGCACATCCTGTGACAACGAGTTCCATAAATAAGGAGCTGCATGTCTAAAGGCTCGAGACCCCATAGAAGTTGTGCTAACTCGGGGGAGAACAAGAGTGAGTGCAGAAGACGATCTTAAAGTGCGAGTAGGAGTGTGGATTTGAAGAAGGTCAGATAAGTATGAAGGGGCAAGATTACTGAGTGCCTTGTAATTAAGGAGAAGGATTTTAAAGTCAGTGCGATATTTAACCGGGAGCCAATGCAAGTGTTGTAATATGGGAGTAATGTGTTCAGTTATAGTAGTTCTGCAAATAATTTGTGCAGCTGAATTCTGTGCTAACTGGAGTTTGTAGAAAAGCCTTGATGGCAGACCATAAAAAAAGAGCGTTACAATAATCAAGAAGGGAAGTGACTAAAGCATGAACAAGAATCGCAGTGCTCATTACTGAAAGAGCCGGACAAAGTCTATTAATATTACGTATGTGAAAATATGCAGAGCGAATGACACTGTTTATATGTATTTCGAATGATAAAGTACTATCAAAGATGACACCCAGACTTTTAACCTGTTTAGCAACAGACACTGGAAAATTAGAAATATTCACTGAACAACATTTAGACTTGGCCAAGTTGGTTTTTGAGCCAATAAGAAGAATTTCAGTTTTACAGCTATTTAACTTAATAAAATGTGATGTAAACCACTCGTTCATCTCAGCTACACAATCTGAGAGGATAGATGGAGGAAAAGTAGAGGGAGGTTTAGAGGACAGGTTAAAGTTGGGTGTCATCAGCAAAGCAGTGGAATTGAATACCAGATTTTACTCGTCCAGTCGGAAGCCTCAGCTGGGTTCCTCCCTTCGGGGTCAATCGCCCAGTCACAGGCTGACACGGAGATGACGACATGCTTTCCCGGGCAGCCGCGAGCGTCAGTTAGAGTGGATTCACCGCTCTTCCCTGAACCCTCACGGCTCGGTGATTGGTTCCTGGGCTCGCGGTGCCGCTCAAAGCCACGCCCTGCCCCCGTTCCTTTCTTCCCGGAAGTGCATGAAGAGCTGACAAGGTTGCGGGAGGCACTTTTTACTGCCCAGTCCCGATTTTTTCAGCTTCCCCGCCCTCACTACCCTCGATGGTGGGGCGGCCAAGGGTTATTCGGCAATCCCCCGGTGGATAAAGGCCCTCGCGGTGCACCTATGCCCGCAGAGCACCGCCACCTGGCGCGGGTGCCCAAAGCCCCCGTCCAAGGCCTGTAGGTTTACGTTGTCTCTGACGGCCAAGGCCTACGGTGCCGCTGGACAAGCCGCCTCCGCCCTGCACGCCATGGCTCTCCTGCAAGTCCGCCAAGGCGCTAATGGAACTGCACGAGGGTAGTTCCGCCCCGGGATTGATGCAGGAACTGCGCTCGGCGACCGACCTCGCTCTCCGAGCGACGGAGGTCACGGCGCGGTCTCTCGGGCGGACGATGGCCACACTAGTGGTCCAGGAGCGCCACCTTTGGCTCAACCTGGTCGAGATGGGTGAGGCTGACAAGACATGATTCCTTGCTGCCCCATTTCCCAGGCAGGCCTATTCGGCAATACTGTCGAGGACTTTGCCCAGCAGTTCTCGATGGTAGAGCAGTAGATGGATGCTAGCCGGCATATCCTGCCCCGGCGTGGCTCAAGATCCCGCACCCCGTCTACTCATCGCCAAGGGCGTTCACCTGCGGTGACTGCACCGGCTCCGCCACAGCCCGCTCCTTCAGCCCGGCCCCGGCGTGGAGCCCACTGCAGGAAGCAGACGCCACCCATCTCACGGCCGCCCAGAACCCGTGAAAGGCTTCAAAGCGCCCTTGAGACGGGCGACCCAGTGACAATGAAACCCACTGCTCTGGAGCTGGTAAGCAGATCTTCATCTTTTTGTTACCTTTTGCATTTAATTGCGCTGCATGCCCAAGTGGCTGCAGTACTCAAGAGCTCAGCAAGAGTGGTTTCCTTGTTCCCTGGGTCACATATCTGGTGTGTACGGCTGGCATGACGACCACCGTCCACCACTCCATTTGGCAGCTCTGGCACAAATCCGCCCCCGATGTGACAGTCTCCATGGGTCACGAGGACAGGTCTCTTCCTCCCCCATCCCAGGCTGTTCCGGGGGTGGTCACAAGGAGCCAGGTAAGTGCTTCAATGTCCTTAGACTCAGCACGGCCACGACGTGGTGTGGCACCTCGAGTTCCGCCCCGCCGCGAGGCCCCACCTGCCGGTACATCCGATGATGTTGTCCCTTTGGTCCCCCTTGCGCGGAACTTGGATGCATGGCTTGCGCCTTCCAATCCGTCACGAGGGCTGGTCCAGACCGTCCGACTCGGCTGCGCGATTCACTTCGCCGGGCATCCACCCAGGTTCAGCGGTGTCCACTTCACCTTGGTGAAAGACGAAAACGCTGCTACCTTGCGCGGAGATCGCTACCCTCCTACGGAAGGACACAATAGAACCTGTCCCTCCAGCCGAGATGAAGAAAGGGTTTTACAGCCCCTACTTCATAGTACCGAAAAAAGGCGGTGGGTTGCGGCCAATCTTGAAACTGTGAGTACTGAACCGGGCTTTACACAGACTCCTGTTCAAGATGCTGACGCAAAGACGCATTCTAGCGAGCATCTGGCATCAAGATTGGTTCGCGGTGGTAGACCTGAAGGATGCGTACTTTCACGGCTCAATCCTTCCTCGACACAGACCCTTCCTGCGGTTCGCGTTCGAGGGTCAGGCGTATTAGTACAAAATCCTCCCTTTCGGTCTGTCCCTGTCTCGCGTCTTTACGAAGATCGCAGAGGCTGCCCTTGCCCCATTAAGAGAGGTGGGAATTCACATTCTCAACGACTGGCTAATCTTAGCTCACTCTCGAGACGTGTTATGCGCACACAGGGACCTGGTGCTCTCACACCTCAGCCGACTAGGGCTTCGGGTCAACTGGGAAAAGAGCAAGCTCCTCCCATTTCAGAGCATCTCTTTTCTTGGTTTGGAGTTGGACTCAGTCTCCTTGACGGTGCGCCTTTCGAACGAGCGCACCCAGTCGGTGCTGGCCTGTTTGAAGGCATTCAAACAGAAAACAGCGGTTCCACTGAAACTTTTTCAGAGGCTCCTGGGGCATATGGCATCTTCGGTGGTGGCCACCCCGCTTGGGTTGATGCATATGAGGCCGCTTCAGCACTGGCTCCAGACTCGAGTCCCGAGACGGGCATGGCACCACGGGACACACCGTGTGGCCATTACGTCGGTCTGTCACCATCTTTTCAGCCTTTGGACCGACCTCTCGTTTCTACGAGCAGGTGTTCCCCTAGAACTGGTCCCCAGGCGCATCGTGGTCACGACAGATGCCTCAAACGGGCTGGGGCGCTGTTTGCAATGGGCACGCAGCCGCCGGCCTCTGGACGGGTGCGCGACTGCATTGGCACATCAACTGCCTCGAGTTAATGGCAATGCTGCTCACCCTGCGGCGGTTTCGGCCGTTGATCCAGGGCAAGCATGTGTTAGTTCAGACAGACAACACGACAACGGTAGCATATGTCAATCGCCAAGGTGGGTTGCACTCTCGTTGTGTGTCACAACTCACCCGCCGTCTCCTCCTCTGGAGTCAGCAGCACCTTAAGTCGCTGCAAGCCACTCACATCGTTTTCGGAGAGACTTGCTGCCGGCCCAGTACACGCGCTAACTAAGAGCCCGGTTCTGGGGTAGGTGCTCCGCATGTGGCGGTTCCCTGTAAGGCTAACCCCATGCGATCTATATCTTCCGCTAATTCGTTTCCCTGCTGGCAAACTGCGTCTTCCCTGGGCAGAGCCCCTCTGCCCCAGTCTCTATGTTGTCGTAACTCCTCCCCCATTGGGCAGGATCTACCTTGAAGGCTCTCCACATGGTTGGAAAGACCATGTGATGTATTCTTCCACTTAAATATCTCCCCCTCTCTTGGGGCGAGGTGTGGTCTCCGCGGTGTCCTCCCCTTGGGAGGGACACCCCCCGACTAGACCTGGCAGCCCAGTCAGATAATCCCCTTTTTTAGGGAGTGGAAAAAGAGAAGGGGAAAAGAGGCCACGACTGGGTTAAGCCTGTCTCTATCTTTGGGTAGTCGATTTGTCCCCAAAAAGGGCCATTCGACACTCATAACTGTGTTGGGGGAGGTTACGTGTCGACCTGGTGTGCTGGCTATGAGGCACACAGCAAGTCTGCCCACCACACACCGCCAGTTCACGTAACACAGTTCAGCCTTGTGGCGTTTTGTATAGGGACCCCTAGTGTCACTACATCGACACCAACGTCGAGTGAGTGACAGATAGGGAACGTCATGGTTACTGGTGTAACCTCCGTTCCCTGATGGAGGGAACGAGACGTTGGTCCCTCCTGCCACAACGCTGAACTACCCGCTGAAATGGCTGGACCTTATATCGGCTCCTCAGCGTAAAACCTGAATGAGTGGTTGCATACCAGCTCCTTTTATACCCGTATGTTCGGGGGAGTGGCATGCAAATACCACTCGCCAATTTTCATTGGCCTTTTTATCAAAGACCAGAGGTGTCTCGGGCTCCCAAGAGTGACCCCTAGTGTCACTACATCGACACCAACGTCTCGTTCCCTCCATCAGGGAACGGAGGTTACACCAGTAACAATGACGTTCTTGTGTTCCCTTCACCAGAACTAATTAAACTGGCATAATAATCTGTTTTAGCTGTGGTAAGAGCTACTTTATAGTTTTGCATATGCTCAGAATACAGTTCTTTATGTACCACCAGTCCAGTCCTGACATATATGCGCTCCAGACGATGGCCATTAATATATATATATATATATATATATATATATATATATACATTTAGCAGGGAAATAAATTAGTGGATCAGTTTAGTCGGACTGTCTATCTTGCCTGTGCCATCAGTTGCGCTCCCACCTCCCGCTGCTCCATGCACGTTTAAAGAGAATTTATGTACACTTTTTAAAATAATAATAAAAAAACAAACAACCACACAATTCACTCAACGATGCTGCAGCATCGCATTATTAGATTGAAAAAGTTCCATGTCAAATCCTACTCGTTGTATTGGCGGCCATACGTATCATCACTTATTTAAGGTGGGCATTTGCAAAATCCTAAGAAAGATATATGCATATCTGCATATGCCCTAGACTACACTACTGTGTGAAAGTGAATAAAAGTCACTGTTGTTGAAGGAAACTGCTGCGCTACGTACAACGAGCCACGTAAAAATCATTTAGCAAACATTTACAGTATAGGTATAATAACATGATTCTATGAGACCAGGTTGGCTCTTGAAACTTACAAATCTTTCTGACATCAAGAGTCCCACACTTACTTTGTATTAATTGAACATATCAAGAGGTCATTCAAAATGGAGGGAGCTTATTCACAATAAACATATCAGGTAACATTTTAGAATCTATCTGGCCAGACAAGATACTTCAGTATAAATTGGTTGATTCTAACCTGTCTGTGGGGTTCCCTGAACCGTTTCTGAGAGGGTCCTGACTTGCTCCGGCTGGGCCTCCCCTCGCTTTGGCTTGGGGCCCTGATCTGGACCCCTCAGAACCGCTGTAGAACCACGCTCCCGACTTGGTGAGGATTTCTTGTTGTTTTCGGCACAGGTTGCATACCCACATTACCTGTATGGGAGATGACACATAAAGATTAAGGACATTTAATGGAATACAATATTAGAAGCACAAAAAGAGTCAGTAAAAACCTAGTTGTCTAACCCCGTGGAGGTCTAGTGTGGATGTGGGATTTCAGAGGTTATATTCTAAATATTCTTTTTTTTTTTTATCATACAGATTCTACAAAAATAACAAATGACAGTCAGAGGACTTTGGATACCGTGTAAACCAAGAGGTCAGGTTGTGGCTGGTTAGTTTCGGCAAGTATCGAAATTATCGACATGCTGCTTCCAAATGTTCATGCACCATGAAATCGACCCATTCTGCCGAATATGAACTTATTCATATTAACGACTGTGTATTTCATATTAACGACCGTGTATTGTGACTAAATACATTTTTTGCAAGCAACTTGTTAATAACAAGTATTTCATTATATCATAGAAGATGTTTTACCAGTGACTTATTTCTTTCTTTATTCATTTATTTATTTGTTTGTTTGTTTTCCGTTTCCACCCATGAGAAAAATGGCAGCATGCATGTCACATACTTCCAGGACTGCATGCATCAGCCGAGCAACTACCATTGATATGAATGGGAATGTTAGCAGATAACTCTCTCAAGGTATTGTAGACCTCCTTGATGTAAACCCCAACATCTGACAATCAATGTGAATAGTCATGGAAACAACATTCAACTATAGTATCATAGCATGTACTACTGCTATTACAAATTAAACATAAAAAATAGAAACAAACTGAATATAGATTAAATTTAATGTAATACGATAGTCAATAGTAAATACATCAACACAGGACAGAAAATTGCTTGACAAGCCATTTCATAGGGTCTTTAAGCCACTCACTCATACACAATGAAACCAAAGTCATGCACACACATATTTAAACCACACATTCATATTCACTCATCTCATTTAAATGAGCAAATCAATGAGTACCATTAGAGCTGGTGACTAGAGTAGAGCGCTTACCTGCCTTTGCTGAGTCACCGAGAGAGAGAGAGAGAGAGAGAGAGAGAGAGAGAGTTTAAAAGAGACAGAGAAAAAGAATGAGGGAAAGGCATAAAATGAGTTAAAAATAGAACAAAGAGGCCCATTAGTGACAGCCCAGTAATAGGGAAATATTGCCTGAACTGCTTTCCAATGTATTGTGGGCATTTAAATGCAAATTTTGCTACATACGAAATGCTTTTTTGCTAACACAAATGTCTGCCTTTAGAAAAACACAAAGAAACCAGTGACTGACACAATATTTCGGTCTTTTATTTAACCTGGTCTCCAAAACATACACTTCTGAATTATCCCCAAAAAGGCAAATCAACAAGAGCCCCCAATATGCAGCCCAAATCAAGTGTTAAATATACCATTATATTTGCCATTGTCTCTAGTTTTATCTCTCTGAATGTGACCATATGACACACATCACACATGACTACATCAGCACTGACTACACTATACTGTAGTGTATGATCTAGATTATGACAAAACTATAGATTATTCATAATAGTTTTATGGTTTGGAAAATGCTTTTCTACAGAAAGAAAGCTGCTCTAAAGTATTTACAGGTCAAGGCAGGAGAGGAAAACCTTGGAGCTATATATATATATATATATATTAGTATAGTATAGTTGTGGCAGGGCGGAAGGCGGGGCCGGGTCATGATTCTACACACAAGGCCCCTAATCAGAGAGGGATAAGGGCCGATTTGAGACGGCAGTGCAACAGAGAGAGAGTTACGGACAGCTGTCCGACACCTGTGTGTGTTTGTGCTTTTGTTTTAGTTAATTATTAAATATTATTTATATTATCAAGCTGGTTCTCACCTCCTCCTTTCCACTGAACAATGTTACAATAGTATAGTATATATACTGTGTGTATATAGTTGAAGTCAGAAGTTTACATACACTTAGGTTGAAGTCGTTAAAACTAATTTTTTAACCACTCCACAGATTTAATATTAGCAAACTATAGTTTTGCAAGTCGTTTAGGACATCTACTTTGTGCAAGACACGAGTAATTTTTTCAACAATTGTTTACAGGCAATTTCACTTTTAATTGACTATATCACAATTCCAGTGGGTCAGAAGTTTACATACACTAAGTTAACTATGCATTTCTGGAAAATTCCAGAAAATTATGTCAAGCCTTTAGGCAATTAGCTTCTGATAGGAGGTGTACTGAATTGGAGGTGTACCTGTGGATGTATTTTAATGCCTACCTTCAAACTCAGTGTCTTTTTGCTTGACATCATGGGAAAATCAAAAGAAATCAGCCAAGACCTCAGAAAAAAATTGTGGACCCCCACAAGTCTGGTTCATCCTTGGGAGCAATTTCCAAATGCCTGAAGGTACCACGTTCATCTGTACAAACAATAGTATGCAAGTATAAACACAATGCGACCATGCAGCCATCATACCACTCAGGAAGGTGCGAAAAGTGCAAATCAATCTCAGAACAACAGCAAAGGACCTTGTGAAGATGCTGGAGGAAACAGGTAAACAAGTATCTATATCCACAGTAAAACGAGTCCTATATCGACATAACCTTAAAGGCTGCTCAGCAAGAAAGAAGCCACTGCTCCAAAACCGCCATAAAAAAGCCAGACTACAGTTTGCAAGTGCACATGGTGTCACACTAGGGAAAGACAGGACCCAAACGCAGAGGTAAAGCTCACAAGTCTTTAATAAAACAGTCGACACAAAAGCGCTACAGCGCCAGCTCGGTCGAGCTCAATATGGAAGCCACTGGGCGAGGATAGTGTGTTCGTCAGTGTATGTGCTGTGGAGGTCTGGAACAATCCGTTGAAGAGTGGTGTGGCGCGAAGCAGAGCCCAGAACTAGTCTCCCGACACGCGGGCAGAAACCAAGGAATCCTCCTCGAGTGCGATCAGGCAATGGCGATCTAATGGGAAAACACCATTGGAGACAAAGCAACCAACAGAACGGAACTTCACTCTAAACAGGGGAACAACGTTAAAGTATAGCTAACAATAAACCAGCAAACATACAGGGAACACACAAGGGATAAAGTAGGGTATGCAATCAGTGGAAGACAGGTGGAGTGTGTGAGAAACCCATTACCGTAATCAACGCCTCCCATGGAAACGCAGATTATGCTCACCGACTCCACCAGTGAAACACGAGGGAGAGAGAAAAACAAACAACAGAATGAACCAGCAAATGCCGGAGCCATGACACATGGGGACAAAGATCGTACTTTTTGGAGAAATGTCCTCTGGTCTGATGAAACCAAAATTGAACTGTTTGGCCATAATGACCATCATAATATTTGGAGGAAAAAGGGTGAGGCTTGCAAGCCGAAGAACACCATCCCAACCGTGAAGCATGGGGGTGGCAGCATCATGTTGTGGGGGTGCTTTGCTGCAGGTGGGTGTGGTGCACTTCACAAAATAGATGGCATCATGAGGAAGGAAATTTATGTGGATATATTGAAGCAAAATCTCAAGACATCAGCCAGGAAGTTAAAGCTCGGTTGCAAATGAGTCTTCCAAATGGACAATGACCCCAAGCATACCTCCAAAGCTGTGGCAAAATGGCTTAAGGACAACAAAGTCAAGGTACTGGAGTGGCCATCACAAAGCCCTGACCTCAATCCGATGGACAATTTGAGGGCCAAACTGAAAAAGCGTGTGTGAGCAAGGAGGCCTACAAACCTGACTCAGTTACACCAGTTCTGTCTGGAGGAATGGGCCAAAATTCCAGCAACTTATTGTGAGAAGCTTGTGGAAGTGTACCCAAAATGTTTGACCCAAGTTAAACAATTTAAAGGCAATGCTACCAAATACTAACAAAGTGTATGTAAACTTCTGACCCACTGAGAATGTGATGAAAGAAATAAAAGCTGAAATAAATCATTCTCTCTACTATTATTCTGACATTTCACATTCTTAAAATAATGATCCTAACTGACCTAAGACAGGGAATGTTTTCCATGATTTAATGTCAGGAATTGTGAGTTTAAATGTATTTGGGTAAGGTGTATGTAAAACATATATATATATATATACACACACACACAGTAGCCTATATATACAGTATATATAGCCTATATTGTTTTACATAAAACAGCTCCGATATAAAAATAAATAAATAAATAAAGAGATTTGTGGGGGGAATGGGAACATTTTGAGGAAATGCTGCCATATGGCAACCCGAAAAATGGTCAGTAAACTTGTCTTCTTTAAAGGTACATTACATTGTAAAAAGTGACAACCTGCATTTGTTATCTTAAGGAGCTTTTCTACAGAATCCAACCCTTAAAATTGGTTTTGTTAAAGCAGTTAATTTAAATGTTACCACACATCGGCACGTGCAGTGAACGATTAAGCGGGAAAATACATCGTCGTGTCCTTCATGATCCACAACGTTACCTCAGTTTATTGATTATGGTTTATCCAAAGAATACAAATAATAATGAAAAAAACTTCATTAGATGTATGAAAACACGTATGACATTGTCTTGTAACACACAAATAGACTCGTTTCCTACCCATTTCGTCGTTGTGAGTCGTCATTTTGTGGCTCGAGACGCAAATGAACGGCGATAGAGAAGATCGTTATGTCGGATCCTCGATGTTCAGCACCACGGACAGCACCAGATCCTTAAAAGACTGTGTCGTCTGCTGCAGTTGAGCCTCGTCAAAACGCAAATTCTTCTAAACTATCGACTCGATTCTGAGAAACCCGTTACTGAGCTGCTGTCAGTTCTGCGGATGTCTGAGTGCGGAACTGATCAGCGTTGAACAGGCTGAAGAACTCGCTGCTCTTCGCTTTAGTCTACATTATTTACGGATCTCGCTGCTACCAAGCGACTAAGCCGGAATTCAGTTCATTACAAATGCATGCCGCTTCAAACTGGGCGAAAAAACACAGGAAATAACAGTCTTTGAAGTTGTAGCCATGAACCCGAACAAATTGAATGTATCCAAAGAATTCGAGTAAAATACATACAGCTTCATGAGGTAACATCTAAAGGAACTGGTTTTATTCAAGTCAAAAATGTTATTACACGATAATAGTTATTTTTATTGGTTAGGTGAAAAAGATCCTTTAGGTAACAATTGCAGGTCATCACTTTTTTTCAGTGTACCTTTTTGAGTTTGTTCGACTCAAAAAATAAATGCATTTGTATGTTTAACCACATGGCAGGCACTACTTATCTGGGATAAGAGGTAACAACTAATCATTAAAAAAATGAAATTCTCTCATCATTTACTCACCCTTATGCTATCCCACATGTGCATCCTCTGCTGAACACAAATGAAGATTTTTATAAGAATATTTCAGCTCTGTAGGTCCATACAATGCAAGTGAATGGTGGCCAGAACTTTGAAGCACCAAAAAGCACATAAAGGCAGCATAAAAGTAATCCATAAGACTCCAGTGGTTTAATCCATGTCTTCAGAAGCGATATGATAGGTGTGGGTGAGAAACAGATCAATATTTAATAAATTATAAAGTCATTTTTTACTATAAATTCTCCTCCTGCCCAGTAGGTGGTGATATGCACGAAGAATGCAAATCGCCAAAAACAAAAGAAGAATGTGAAAGTGAAAGTGAAGATTTATAGTATGAAAAGGACTTAAATACTGATCTTTTTCTCACCCACTCTTATCATATCGCTTCTGAAGACATGGATTAAACCACTGGAGTCTAATGGATTACTTTTATGCTGTCTTTATGTGCTTTTTGGTGCTTCAAAGTTCTGGCCACAATTCACTTGCATTGTATGGACCTACAGAGCTGAAATATTCTTCTAAAAATCTTCATTTGTGTTCAGCAGAAGAAAGTAAGTTATACACATCTGGAATGACATGGGGGTGAGCAAATGATGAGAGAATTTTCAGTTTTGGGTGAACTAGCCCTTTAACGGTGCAACTCTGAATAGATAAGTACTACATAATGCAGTGTTTTTTTTTTTTTTTTTTCAAATGTGGGTCCGGGGACCCCATGGGGCCACAAAAGGGCACTAGGAGGTCCGTAGAAAATGTAAAAAAATTAAAGTGTAATTTAGTTTGCTCACTGGAGGTTGTAAGGCCATATTCTCAGTACAGCTGCTATGAAACAATATTTATTGCAAAGGTGTACATTTTAATTTAAATTAAAATGTTTCTCTTAAACACAAACATTAATTATGAAAATAAGATAAGAAAAAATATGCACTGTAAACTTAGCACAACATATTTTTGGAGGTAATATTTTACATATAATATTTTACTAATTTCTTTTGGCTTTAGTACAATGAATATATAAAAGCCAGTTATTTACAGGTTACATGTCATCTTTATAATATCACACGCACATAACCCCTGATACTGTGATTACAATTATTCACAATATCTAAATACAAGGTATATTGCAAAACATTATAAATACCTTGATAATTAATTCTGTGGTTGGTTAATGTAAGTTATTATATAGTGTTTTGTGTTAATTTAGAGTGTGTTTTTGTTTTCTTTTCCAGCAATATAACAATGTTGTGGGTGTATATGAGCTTAGAGCGAGAGCTCCATGACATCACTGTCCCAGCACTGAAAAAGAATCTGGTCACCCGGCACTGCCAGGGCAAATCAATCCATGGCCTCTAACATGTGGAGCCATCCACACTGACATCAGACACAGCAGCGACGGTGTCTATGACACCCTAACATCAGTTGTCTTCACGCGGCTCCCTGTTCCCTGTACAGCATGGAGCGCACAGCATCACGGGTAAAAAACAACTGTCTGAACTACAAACAGCTTCCTAAATCCATATTCCCATTATTACTATTATATTGCACACTTACATATTAATCTGATGCCAGTGAAACAATTCCAAATTCATCAACACCAATCATATCACATGTTAAATAGTTCAGTTATCCTAAAACTTATTATGTAAGTTAAATATTCACGAGAAACACATACATTTAATCTGGTTAGTATACTTCTGGGGATTTTGTTGCCCCTAAGATCTAATGTCAGGTGCAAAACTGTTTGGTTGGGGCAAAATTCTTGGTCTCAAACCACTAAGGACTTTGCCACTGACTCAAGCAGACTAACAAGTGCACAAACTACATAAAAGTGCTGTTAATCAGAGTGTTATCTCAACTGAAGCATGTCCAGATCTTCCTCTTGCTGCACCCTCACTAAACACAATGCATTATGCACACAATTCATCATTCATGAGCTGTGAATAGTGAATTAGTCACTGATTAACAATTGACCAACAGTAAAGCTATTTTCCACATTCATCCACTCCTTGAAGGTAGGAAAACACAGGCGGCAGACAAATTTGGATGTAAATAATCTCTATACACCCAGAGCAACTGTCTGTATGAGATGTTGTAATGTGTGCAGTCTACAGACCAAACAAAGCGCAGTATCCGTCTTCACGACAGAGAGCTCATTACCTTTAACTGATTTTGATTAAATAGATCACTCAGAACTATGTCATAGTCACAGTTCAGTGAATAGCTATCATTTTTAATATTCAATCAATTACTTTAGTGCCAGTATTGAATCAGTGACTGCACCTGATAAATCCAGCTATGATGTGAATCTCACAAAACCTGTCAAGAACATGTCCAGGTCATGTTTCACACCAAAATCAAAGGGGAAACAATATAAATAATATTTTGCATAAATAAAATGACACCTATTTTATGACTATTTATTTATTTATTTATTTATCCTCTTTTCTCCCCAATTTAGAATGCCCAATTCCCACTACTTAGTAGGTCCTCGTGGTGGCGCGGTTACTCATTCCGGGTGGCGGAGGACAAATCTCAGTTGCCTCCGCTTCTGAGACAGTCAATCCACACATCTTATCACGTGGCTCGCCGTGCATGACACCGTGGAGACTCACAGCATGTGGAGGCTCATGCTACTCTCTGCAATCCACACACAACTTACCACATGCCCCACTAAGCGCGAGAACCACTAATCGCGACCACGAGGAGGTTACCCCATGTGACTCTACCCTGCCTAGCAACCGGGCCAATTTGGTTGCTTAGGAGACCTGGCTGGAGTCACTCAACATGCCCTGGATTCGAACTCACAACTCCAGGGGTGGTAGTTAGCGTCAATACTCACTGAGCTACTATTTTACGACTATTATTTACTGTATTGTGACATTAAAGACTTATAATTTATTTACAAATTAATTCTAAATCATTAATATGTGGCTTTAACAACATTAATAAAAAGGGCGACTGTCATGCAAATAGTACACCATTTTACCTCACGTTATGAATCCTTAATAACACTTATTCAACATTAGTAAGCTATGAAAATGTATCTTAATGTAAAGTGGACACATATGAAGCATTTATTAATGTACTTAAAGTTCAGTATAGTTTAATGGTCATCCGGCTTTATTATATGATATGTGCTTAGGGCATGAAGACCTGAAAAGTGGTTTTGCAGAGGACTTTAGGTAACTAGGACTAGGTAAGTATTATTATTTATTTATTTATTTTCTGCATAGTGACATAAATCATGAATTAGGGAATTTTATGTTTTTGATTAATATAAGTATATATAAAAAATCTATATATATTTATAACATGTAAGTTAAAATGCTTACTATTCGGCAATTATTGCATGAAAGTTGCTTTTTGTTGATTTTGTTATAACTGCCTATCAATGATTTATAATGCATTTGTAAATTACTTATTAGTCATTTATAAACCCTTAACAAAGGGAACATTAGTGTAAAGTGTTACCAGTTTACTTTTAAATTAAAATGAACTAAATTTAAAGAAGTACAACAAATAATATCATGATACATAAATTCTTTACAATTTAAATAAGATGGGACAATAATATACCATAAGCATACGACAATTAAGTGCATTATTTTTTGGATAGATCAGATTTGGATACAGAGGCATATGAGAATATTAATGGGTCATGATGAAGAGACCTATGTGAATTTGAACTTGATAAAATTATAAAGAGAAATCAAAGACTAAGAAAAGAAAGAGATGCTGAAGAATTTCTCTTCATGTTGCAAATTAATTTAAGACTGAAGTGAGAGAGTGATGAAAAGGAAAGATGTGCAAGAGACAGAATTAAATGTACTGATATTAGTTCTGATTAATGTATTAAAATTTGAACTAAAATGCTTCACACTTCCCTGTTAACTAACATCTTAAGGAGTTTTGGGATCCTTGCCACAGTCACCTTTGGCTTGCTCACTGAGGGCCTAAAAACAAATCATTTTTAACATTGTGCGACCCCGCTTACACACGTGTGGACATAATTTTTTGGCTTTGCTTTACACAACGCATAATTGAATTTCATTTAACCCTACTGATCTCAGTTCAGGAGATTATATGCTGTCTGTAAAGGGTTAAACTTTTGACGCACGTAGTCATGTGACAAAACAACATGGTGCCGACCACAGCGAAGTTTGTGTTTGGGAGAAATGCCAACAAAACTACATCTGGTAAGAAACCTCATTAAGTTTTTACATTGAAACCTGCTTGAGTCAAAAGATTATATTCTCTTTTTTCTTCCGATATGGCATTTTTAAAATGTAAACGATTAATCGAGAAACACCACGCTGCTAAACACAATGTACACTAATGTGTCCAACAGCATTAGGTTTTCATTACAAATCCTATATTTACTGTGCATTATCAAATTGAGAATTTTTTTAGCTTTATATGGAGTTAGGATGAAAATAAGGTGCATTTCAAACTGTTCTGAGACCAGTGCAGACAGCCAGCACACTGGAGGTTAAGACATTCACTAAATAGGGAGCAAGGGAGCATCCTACATCTCTCTATGCAGCTAAGTGCATTCAATCTAAACTTCCTATCAAAAGTTCAGTTTAAGGCTGCAGATGATGTTTGGACCACTCAACATGTTTGACAGACATGGGAGACTGATAATCAGTACATAGATTCAGAATTTATAATGTATCATTTTATTTTAACATGGTTGGCAGTGATTGGATGATGCTGGACATTACTTTGAATAATAATTATTTATGCTAATGTAATGTCTGTAACGTCTCAAAAACAATTTTGATTAAAGAAAATCTGACTTTTTATAGCTTGGTATTATTTAACATTTCACAGCTTAGTACTGCTGTCCACATATGTGGACATCAAATTTTAGGAAATCTATTTGCTCTAGAATTTATTTATTTATTTATTTATTTTTTGCATGTTTATTAGGTGCTACTAGTTACAAATCAAAAAATTAAAAATGGACACAGCAGTCACGATCGGGTCTCAAGAGGTTAAAGCATGATTTTCAATCGCGTTACATTTAAACTGCTCAGTGGGGACTTTTAAACATTACAGACATTACAGCATCATTTTCTGTAAAGCTGCTTTGAAACAAAGTGTGTTGTGAAAAATGCTATACAAATAAAAATGACTTGACTTGATTCAAATGTTTAACTACTTTCTCAGTAGATAGTCTGATAAAAAGTAATTAAACTTAAAATAAAATTGCTTTAGAAAAGCAAAAACTGAATATGTAATGCTCAAAGCTCATGAAATTATGAATATACTATATATTGGTGACCATATTAATACCTGTCAATTTTTTTTTCTTTTATTTTTTTATTATTGTATTGATATTATTATGCCAGTGGCCAGCAGTCAGCCCCTTCAAACCCTTCAGAGAAGGGGTGACTAAATGGAGACGGAAAATGTATTTAAATTATGAAACATTCTTTCCCCTGTTTATTAAAAAATGTGTATGCATTTAAGGAATAAATTCATTAAAATACAATAATATACAACTTTAAAAACAACTAAAAATAACTGTAAACTACCTTAAATATCTTCACATCGTTTGTCCTGTTTGACTGAGTATCAAAACGCTTATTATTGCGTTGTAGCTCTACGTTACTGCATCCCTGTTCAGAGGAGATTTTAAAGGGTTCTGCAATTCATTTGTATTAGCAGAGTGACAGAAAATCTGACCAATCAAATGTGTTATTGGGAGGGGTAACGGGTTTATGCACTGCACACCAATGGATATGGCCAATACTAAAAGCAGATAATATCCGTGTTTTTTTTTGTTTTGTTTTTTTTTGTCTAATTTCAACAGTGAACTGATTTGATATTCAAATTTACTGCTGTATATTAAAATATGTACAACTAAACTTCTTAAAGCATGTAAAATTCTCCATTCTCCAACATTGTTAGATTTATAAAAAGCATATAAAAATGTCTAATAATCACTGTCGGTTAGCAGCCAAAACATTAAAACATGTATTAGCAATTGGTATACACTAAAATTCTATATTGGTGCATCCCTACTACAATTACAGGAACAAAGACACGAGGCACCGAGGATAGGCTATATCGTTGTACAGTATGGAATACAATACGATACAATGCCAACTAGTGGAATCATTGTAGAACAGCCTGTGTTTGTTTCATGAAAATAGACAAAGTTTTCTCAAATTTCATTAATCACTTTGGTAACACTTTACATTAATGTTTCCTTTGTTAAGGGGTTATAAAGGGGTTCATTAATGAATTATAATCATTTACAAATGCATTATAAATCACTGATATGCGGTTATAACTACATGAATAAAAAGGACGACTTTCATTGCAATACTTGCCAAATAGTGAGCATTTTATTACATTTTATAAATGCTTAATAAATACACATATTTTTATTAATCAAAACATAAAATGCCCTAATTCATGATTTATGCAAAAATAGATTATTATAATTTGATTAAAAGGAAGGATTGTGTCATTGTGCTACAGGCCGCTTTATTTAAATTTACTGTAATGTCTTGACTCACTTGTGTTGTCGCTTCCCTTTGACATACATTGATGTCAAAAGAATGATGCTACTGCGAGTGCTGTCCCAACTTACCTGGTCTTACTTACCTAAAGTCCTCTGCAAAAACACTTTATAGGTCTTCATGCTCATTCACAGCATATATCATATAATAACGTCTAATGGCCATTAAACTATACTGAACTTTATGTACATAGAGTAGGTTCCTAATGTTTGCAACTCCTAAATAAATGTATTATTATATGTGTCCACTTTAAATTAAGGTATATTTTTCATAAGTTACTAATGTCGAACAAGTGTTACTAAGCATTTATAACATGTGAGGTAAAATTACTCACTATTTGGCAAGTATTGCATGACAGTCATACTTTTTATTTATGTTGTTATAACCAATGTTGGGTGTAATTGGATTACAAAGTAGTTACTGTAATCTAATTAATTTTAGGCACTAAAAGTAGTGTAACACATTACATTTTGAATTCTTTAATCAGATTACAGGTACTGACTTTCAACGAAAGCATTACTTGGATTACAAATATTTCTAAAAAAAATATTATTTATGTGTATAGTATAGTATACTGATTATAATTTCAGAGAAAAAGTTAGTCATTTGTAGTGGATTACTTTTTTAAGTAACATACCCAACACTGGTTATAACTACATATCAGTAATTTATAATGCATTTGTAAAAGAGTTCATGGTCATTAATGAAACCCTTTACAAACCTTAACAACAGGAACATTAATGTAAAGTGTTCCCATAACTTTTTGGATTACTTTCTGTATGAATAATATATGAAAATATGCTCTGCCATAGTCTGCTGATTTATAGAATCAAGAGCTGAGGAGTACATTAACAGTGAATATTCTTACATAATTTGATTTGGAAAAATATGTGTTGTGAAAAGTACTATCCATATTAAAGCTGAATCAAGACAACCCCCCAAACCAAACACCAACAATTAGGGAGACACCCATAGATTATTTAACACTTTGAGGCTTTATTTACTCTTTACAATCTAGCGCCCTCTTGTGGTCATGTAATTAAATGGTTAACTTCATGTTTAACCAAAAGCCAACAAATTCAGCCACAGCTGCAGGATAAAGAAATTTAACACATGACATGCAGACACAGGGTCACATAGACAGGGTCTTTATAAAACAAATGACGATGACAGACAAATCTACTGCCACACAAAAACACACACACAGTGATACAGACAGACAGAGACTCACAGACATTGTGCGATTGTCTATTAATGTTATGGTGTTATAGACAAGCCAGACGTACTTTATTAGACCGTAAGGAGACGCGTCCTCCACAGCGAGCGCAGAACTTAGTTTGGCAATAAGAACAGACGTGGCCGCAGCCATCGGCAAACTTGGTTTTGTGGCAGATCCCACAAGTGGGCGAGTCGCTCTTCTGCTCTGGATTCTTTTGGGCCTCGTCCCCGATCTTCTTCACCTGGTCCTTGTACATCTCAAACTGCTGGTGCAACTTCCTGTGGAATGAAGAGAGGAAACTTTGGGATTGGGTCATTTAGAAGCAGGTGTAACCTTTAAAGGCTTGTCTGTGGTCAGTTGCATGCTGTTTATCAATACTGTAGATCAGGAAAAAAGTAAGGTTTCAAGAACTGCTCTAGGATGAGTCTGAGAATAATTCAACTGTTTAAAAGCTGCTTTCAGCATTTATCAGAATTATCATCAATAATAAGTTTCATGCCTAATATGCATTGGGGGAGACCAGGGCTTGTTCCCACACTTTTGTCTTCACATACTTTTTGCCATTGTGTGTGTGTGTGTGTGTATATATATATATATATATATATATATATATATATACAGTATATATAGAAAGATAGATAGATAGATAGATAGATAGATAGATAGATAGATGTACAGTACTGTGCAAAGGTCTTAGGCACATAAGATGTTTCACAAAAGCATTTGTCTTAAGATGGTTATTTATATCTGCTACTTTAGTGTGTCAATAGGAAATATAAATGTTATACTCCCAAACATTTCATTTTCAAATAGAATAGATTAGAATAGAAGAACAGGGAGCCCTGCAACAGATGGCATGGCCCTTACAGAGCCCCCCACTGAACATCGTGTCAGTCTGAGATTACATAAAGAGACAGAAGCAACTGAGACAGCCTAAATAGATAGAACAACTGTGGAGAATTCTCCAAGAAGCTTGGAACATCTTATCTGCCAACAACCAAGAAAAACTGTGTCCAGGTGTACCTAGGAGAATTGGTGATGTTTTAAAGGCAAAAATGTTCACACCAATATTGATTTAGCTCTTTTTCTGTTTACTGGACTTTGTATGACATTAAGTGATAAATTAAAACTATTTATGTCATAATTTCTTTAAGAAATCCTCACTTTGAAAGTTTTTCACAAGTGCCTAAAACTTTTGCACAGTACTGTGTGTGTGTGTATATATATATATATATATATATACATATATATACACACACACACAACTCCAATTCCCAAAAAGTTGGGACAGTATAAACAAAAAGGATTGATTTATAAATTTACTTCATACTAGACAACATTCTTCATGTTTTACCTAATCAACTGCATTGCTTTTTAAAGATATACGTTATTTCTGAAATTAATGCCTGCAACACGTTCCAAAAAAGTTGAGACAGGTGCAATTTAGGACTAATAACAATCTGACGAGTTGAAATAACAAGGTGATATGAAACAGGAGATGTTAAACAGGTGAGGCAATTGTGTTATAGCATCCAAGAAAGCCTAGTCCTTTATGAGCAAGGATGGGTCAAGGCTCACCAGTTTGCCAACAGATGCGGCAGAAAATAATCCAGCACTTTCAGAACAATGTTCCTCAATGACAAAATGGAAGTGTTCACCGAACAGTTAAGACTTTACTATGCAAAGCAGAAGCTCTACATCAACACTGTCCAGAAGCACTGCTGACTTTTCTGGGCTCAGTCTCATCTGAAATGGAAAGTAGAAAAGTGGAATCGTGTTTTGTGGTCCGACGAGTCCACACTTCAAATAGTTTTTGGGGAAAAAAGCCATCATGTTCTCTGGGCCAAAGAGGAGAAGGACCATCCAAGCTGTTATTAGCATCAGGTCCAAAAGCCAGTGTCTGTATGGGCCAGGAGTGTGTCAGTGTCCATGGCATGGGTAACTCGGCCAGCTGTGAGAACACCATGAATGCAGACAGATATGCACAAATTTTGGAGCAACATATGCTGCCATCCAGATGCCATCTTTTCCAGGGACGTCCCTGTATTTTCCAGCATGACAACTTCAAACCACACACTGCCCAGATTATTAAGTGCATGGCTGTGTAAGCAGAGAGTGTGGGTGCTAGATTGGCCTGCCTGCAGTCCTGACCATCTCCAATTGAGAATGTGTGGTGCATTATGAAGCGCAAAATATGGCAACGAAGACCCCGTACAATTGTGCAGCTGAAGACCTGTATAATGGATGAATGGGGGAAAATTAAACTTTTTAAACTTAAACTTGTGTCTTCAGTGCCTAAATGCTTAATAAGTGTAATTAGAAGAAATGGTGATGTTTCACAGTGGTAAACACTCGACTGTCCCAAATTTTGGAGCGTGTTGTAATCATCTGATTTGAAATGAGTGTATATTTTCAAAAAATCTATTAAATTCACAAGGTAAAACATCAAATAATGTGTTGTTGTAGTGCTTTCAATACAGCACAGGGTGAATAGAATTTATAAATCACTCCATTTTGTTTTTATTGTCATTTAGCATACTGTCCCAACTTGGAATTGGGGTTATTATATATATATATATATATATATATATATATATATATATATATATATATATATATATATATATATATATATATATTAATAATTGTTCATTATTAATAATTATAAAATTATTATTTAATAACATGTTATATTATAAATATACTTTTAAAATACATCATATTTAACAAAATAACTCCATAAAAATATTTCATAAAACAGCAAAAAAGGGAAAAAGTTTACAACTTTCTGTTAAAATCTACATTCATTATATAGTTGACCCTTCTCTTAATGAATGCCAGTGTGGTTTTATTATGTTCACTTGTGTTCACCAGTAGCTATCACAAAAATATGATGATATAGGCATTTTAGTTGGTGGACAGAATTCACAAAAATTATCCTAACTTATGGCAGTTTTGAAGTAGGGGTTTGAAACCATCATAGATAACCACTGCTAAAGAAAAGAAAACAAGAATGTGCCAACTAGTTTCGGTCTCCCTAACCTTAAAAAATAATTGTACTCATACTAATCACAAAAAACACTCAAGTTTTTATTTATTTTTATTTTTTTATTTATTATTTTTAATATTATTTAATAGTTAATAGGCCTAAAACCTAAGCTGTTTTTCTGCAAATCAGCATTGTGGTCCTTTAGGTTTAAAAGAGCACTGGTAAAATAAGCATGACTCTTAATAAGTTCTTTATTCAGTTGTAATAGCATTAATATAATAGGCTTTGCGCCCTGGGTTAATTCCTCATCTACATTCATCTGTCAAACCTCTTTAAATCGACAGTGACCATTGCAAGGATGTGTCTAATACTTTTAATAAGACTCGTAAGACACCAGACTGCTACAGTATGCCAGCTTGACATTTGCCAGATTTCTGCCTAATGCAGACAGACTCAATCAATAATCTATCCAGAGGAAGCGCTTACTCATCTGATGTGCATTGATCCAGAGGGCATTTTCCATTGTTTTCAAGTCATGTGGAACAGTGAAGTATGTGACAGGGAGGTTTTACATGCACTACTGATCATGATATTCGCTTCAGCCACAGAAAATCAATAGTGTCCACTCCTATGGCAAGCCATTTTAGCTTTTAATAATTCGCAGGACATGAATTGTTGATATCAACAATTCAGTTTTCACTAGTTAGAATTCTAATTCTTGATATCAAGAATGTAAGTTTCACTAGTGGAAATGCAAATTGTTGATATCAGTAATTACATTTCCACTAGTAAAAACATGAATTCTTGATATAAAAAATGACATCATCACTTGCAGAAATCACATTCTTGATATCAGAAATGGAATTTCAACTAGTAAAAACCATATTTCTTGATATCTGTGATTTAATTTTCACTAGTTGAATTTCACAATTACCTCTGATACTGTTGCAAGCCGAATTAACTTTTATACATTTGCAGAATATGAATTGTTGATATCAACAATTCAATTTTCACTAGTTAGAATTCTAATTCTTGATATCAAGAATGTAATTTTCACTAGTGGAAATGCAAATTGTTGATATAAGTAATTACATTTCCACTAGTAAAAACGTGAATTCTTGATATAAAAAATGACATCATCACTCGCAGAAATCACATTCTTGATATCAAAAATGGGATTTCAAATAGTAAAAACCCAAATTTTTTATATCTATAATTGAATTTTCACATGTAAAGTTTCACACAGATATGTTATTCACTTCAATTCAAAACACAATTATTGATATCAAAAATTCGTTTCTTACTAGTTGAAATTCCAATTTCACATATCAACAATTCTTTTCTTACTAGTAAAAATTAAATTTTTGATATCAAGAATGTAATCTCTACTAGTGGAAATGCCAGTTTTTTTATATCAACAATTGAATTCCAACTAATAAAAATGCTGATTTTTGATATCAGTAATTCCTTTTTCACTAGTGACCATTCTAATTTCTGATATCTGTAATGTAATTGTTACTAGTAAGAAAGTCTTGTTAGATATAATTAAATACACAACAAATTATTGATATCTGAAATCCACTTCCAGATATCAGAAATACCAAATGTAACATGTTGAAATTCAATTACTGATATAAAAAATTACCATTTTCACTTGTTTTACTTGTCACTTGTATCCTTTGCAACTAGTGAAAATAGAAATACTGATATCTTAAATGTGATTTTAACTAGTACAGATACTATTATTGATATCTAGAAATACAATTTTAACAGGTAAGAACAGCTATGGTAATGAGTTTATTAATATTAATGAGACCTGTTTTTCCCTTGAATCCACTTTTTCTACCAATAGTAGCAGGTTAAAAAATGGAGGGAGCCATTCCATGTGGGTAAAAACAGCTCGTTTTTTAGGTTTATTTGTACATTTCAGAAACAGAAAATGAGAATTCATTAAAAAAAAATATTTTTTGTCCATTGTTTAAAAAATCAATAAAAACAATATTAGATTTGCATATGTGGGTGGCACTGCAATGCCCCTTTCATCTGATTGGCCAACCCGTGCCATCTTCTACTGCCTTAATCCTTTTAGCCAGAATTACTGTTCATACCGCTCTGCATATTTGGCTCAATTTTAAATAACTATTGTCCCAAACTACCACTCACTGTAAACTACACATGCCGTACGCAGAAAAATCTTGTTGCTGGGCACAAACTGGTGATGTTGCGAGGTGTTGTCTCTAATGAATGATGCGTAAGAGATCACAAGCCACACCATATGCTGACTGGGAGTTTAGTCTCATATTTATATTATTTTTATATTGAATAAATAGTATGATACATTTGTCTTCATGATGTTTTTATAAATGTAATGGTGAATGGGATTAAGGGAGTACAGAAAGAGCAGGTGTAAATTTTATTCATTCCAACTAATATTTTATAAACTAAAACCTTCATGAATGCTGCAATATACTGCTCATTATTCATAAATAAGGGTCGTTGTGCAGTCCGCGTGTCGACAGAGTTACAGTCGGGACACCTTTTGTCCGAATAATTAGTCTTAGCTATAGTTTGATGGTTTTAAATGAGCATTTAAAATTGACATTGCTCTTTCATGCTTTTTCTGACATAAGAAACCAGTAATGAAAGAATCGCTCCCTAAACGCCTCCAACATCTGCTGCTGTCTGCCCATGGAAAAAGTCTTCTTTCCTGCTCAGCCAACATCGAGGAGGAATGGGTGTTGCAATAGCGCATAACATGAATGTTCTAGAATGCTAATATTGTACGTCTGTGTGTTACTGTATGGTAATAAAGTGCAAGAAGACAGCGCACATTTTTTTTTATAATAATGGGCGCACCCTTTCAACCAAAATTAGACTTGCATTTAATCCAAGCACAAACATTATGGAAATTCTCATTTATTTTTATGGAATGTATTAACCAAGCTTCAGATGGGGGTTCTTCTTATAGGCTAAAGATTGATATCAGGTTCACTGAAAAACAGGGGCATAGCAGTCATTTTAAAAGTGTGTGTGTGGGGGGGGACACTCGCACAGACCCAACACTTGCAGTGCAGTATTAATATATTACTGTATAATATAAGTATGATATAATATTATATTATATTAATATATACGTATTATATACATTTAATACGTATAGTATTTTAAAGATTCAAGTATTGCAAATTAAATGCAAAATTTTGCAAAATTAGTTGCAAAAATAAAGGGCATCTTGTGGAGCACTTGCTTCTGTTTCACACATGACAATAAAAGACTGAGCAAAAGCTGGTCCTGAATAAATTGTTTAATAAATTACAACAATGACAATTGTGCACGATTTAAATGTATCCAAGTGGCTCGAGTGTTTTGACTATGTTCACCAAAATTCATTCAGATCCATTTAATGATTCGTTCAGTGACCATTTCTGGTGATGCCAGAAAGTGGTGACAAATGAGTGTCTTGTGTGAAATGAGTTAGTCACTGAATCAACGATTAAAATAACATTTTAATCCTTTAACATTTGTATGTCTACAGGCCTACAAAGAGACTTTAGAGGTTTTAAGTATTATAAGAACAAAGCAAATCTATCATTTCCCTACAGTTTTTGAGCTGCTGAGCATGACTTTTATCAAAAGACAACAATAATAGTCTTATAATAATTATAATGAGTTTCAATAATGTCTGTATGTTTTTTATGTATAAAAAAGTGTCTACATATCTATTCACTTTAGTAAAAAAGTGTTCTAAGAACACAGCAGATCTATCTTTTTTCCTACAGTTTGTTGACTGCACACCAACATAGAGATAAAAAAACAGCTGATATTGAAAATAGCTTTACATATTTAACACCGATCTAGCAATCTGCTTAAATTGGAACAAACAACTGATCAAACTATTACCTCACAAACATAAAGTAAAAAATAACTTAATGAAGACTCTGATATAAATGCTGATATAAACTCCACTTACAATGTGTGCTTAAAAGATGGATTGTCCTATGTTTTTGTTTTTTCTGCAACACATTTCACGTAATGCTGCCAATCAAGAATGATATACCGATACATTACTCTCGTTTGTGTTTTCCTCATCTCTAGATTATTAATTTAGATCAACATCAATGCTAATAAAAACACAAGTTTAAATTATCATTGTTAAAAGCAACTTTGTAGAAATGAATGGAGCCGCGTTGATTAGACTGTCTGACTGACCGCCTATTATGTAAGGGTTGTTTTGGCTCATAAAAGTCACCTGTGATTGGCTGGATGGTCGCTCAATCAGCATGTAACAATTACATTACAGATATCAGAAATTAAAATTGTCACTAGTGAAAACTTATTCTTATTTTTACTAGTTGGAATTCAATTGTTGAAATCAAAAATGGGCATTTCCACTAGTAGAAATTACATTCTTGATATCAAAAATTATATATTTACTAGTAAGAAAAGAATTGTTGATACGTATGTGAAATTGGACTTTCAACTAGTAAGAAACGAATTTTTGATATCAATAATTGTGTTTTGAATTGAAGTGAATAACATATCTGTGTGAAACGTTACTAGTGAAAATTCAATTATAGATATAAAAAATTTGGGTTTTTACTAGTTGATATCAAGAATGTAATTTCTGCGAGTGATTATGTCATTTTTTATTTCAAGAATTCATGTTCTTACTAGTGGAAATGTAATTACTGATATCAACCATTTGCATTTCTACTAGTGAAAATTACATTCTTGATATCAAGAATTTGCATTCTAACTAGTGAAAACTGAATTGTTGATATCAACAATTCATATCCTGCAAATGAATAAAAGCTAAAACGGCTTGCCATACACTCCGAGACTATTGGACACTCTTTCCACAAGAGTACATGAATATCAAGTGTAATTAGTCACGTGTGGTTTATGAAATAAGTGTGTCAAGTGATCACATACAACTGGCTTGATTGAAAAAACAGTCCATCCAAAATAACTTCAGAATGTACATCTTCAGTTTGAGCATCTGAGGCATGCTCCTGATTACCACAGCAAATGATTTTAACAAAAATCACATGTACAGTAATGCACTTACAATGGAAATCTATGGGGCAAGACATTCAGCAACAAACCACTCACTATACAGACACTTATTAGACCACCATACTGGTTTTGCTTGACCTACTTGGACTAAAGACACTTCTAGCAGTATAGGAGGTGGGTAGAGAGGATACCTACTAAGTGAAGCCCCTGTACTGTACTTACGCCTTTGGCTCCTCCTCACTGGGGGATTTTGACAGGGGCTGAAGAACATTACTAACCATCTCAGTGATTCCACTGAAAGGGTTCCACCTGTTCAGACAAGCATAGCAACATCAAGAGAACTGCAGAACCCATTCCTCAGTATTCTCTTTGTTCCTATAAATGTTAACCTTAGCTGGGATTGCACCGTAGCTTGACTCAAGAAAACATTGCAAACACTTGTTGAAATGAACCACTGTTTATGCAGGCCAATGGCAGCACTTTTTAATCAGACTCCCAGATTACATTTTATTTCTGTAATAAAAATCTGATAAATCTTATTAATTTGCAGAGTTAGGGAATGTTAGTTTCAAAAACAATGTTTTATTAATGCATTACTCATAACGAAAATAACCGATTACCATTTATGTGTAAGGAAAGTAGCGTATTAGTTACAAATTAGTGCTGTCAGTTTAACACTTGGCTCTCATTCTCACAGAATGAGAGACGCTCACATGACACGTTCTTGAAAGCTGGACGAAGCACAACATAATGCAGGAATCTCGAGACTTGATTCTCAAAGTACTTGACATGACACAGCATCTTTTGATGTTGAAAACCAGTGAGATGCTTCAAAACCGCCCGTCTATCTCAAATGTACATAGACTGACAATTAAAAATACAGAAGACTAGGAAACGTAGAAACACATCCTGTGAGAACAGGACAGATTGACAAACTCAATAGCAATATGGATTGTTGTCGACTGTAGGCTTATGTTTAACGATATGAGAATAAAACAAGCAATATATTGACTTCTATAGTCACTTTTTGTATTGTCTAATCAATTTTTCAGAAAATTAATTACACTAAATTAATGTGGTAAACAGACAGCTCTTATATTGCTATATATACATATATATTTAGGGACCTTTCTTAGCAAATATTGATATGGGATTAATTGTGATTAATTCGAATAATTAAAGGGATTGTTCACCCAAAAATGAAAATTATCTCATCATTTACTCACCCTCATGTCATCCCAGATGTGTATGACTTTCTTTCTTCTGCTGAACACAAACAAAGATTTTTATGAGAATATTTAAACTCTTTTGGTCCATACAATGCAAGTGAATGCTGATCAGAACTTTGAAGCTTAAAAAGCACATAAAGGCAGCAGAAAAGTAATTCATAAGACTCCAGTGGTTAAATCTAAATCTTCAGAAGCAATATGATAGATGTGGGTGAGAAACAGATCAAAAGTTATTTTTTACTATAAATTCTTCTCTCTTCCCAGTAAGTGGCAATATGCACAAAGAATGCAAATCACTAAAAACAAAAGAAGAAGAACATGAAATTAAAAGTGGAGATTTATTATAAAAAAGGACTTAAATATTGGTCTGTTTCTCACTCACACTTATCGTATCGCTTCTGAAGAAATGGATTTAACAAATGGAGTCATATGGATTACTTTTATGCTGCCTTTATGTGCTTTTGGAGCTTTAAAATTTTGGCACCCATTCACTTGCACTGTATGGACCTACAGAGCTGAAATATTCTCCTAAAGATCTTTGTTTGTGTTCTGCAAAAAAAAAAAAGAAAAAAATGTCAAATGACAGACAGCGTTTGGAAATATCTGTCAATGTTTTTCAAATTTGGTAAATGATAAATGACGTTAAAGCAACCTCTGGTTGCTACCCATAGAACGAGTTTCATCTAATAAAGCATATTTTCGCAGTTGAAACATATATATGTTTCAAACAAAAACAGACATATCTCAATATTAAAAAGATTTTGGCCCAATGTTTGCCTTTTTTAAATGATTAGGATAATAAGCAATTGTTCAGGAATAATTAATAAATGAGGTGTTGTTCAATTTCTGCAACAACAGTCAGGCTAGGTTAACAGTAAGTCCGTAGTTTGGAAAAAGGTATTGTACCTAAAAAAAAGAAGAAAATTCTGTTATCTACTCACACTCATGACATTTCAAACCTGTCTGACTTTCTACCCATGGTGGAACACAAAAAAAAGTTTTCTCTTAATGTTCTGGCTGCTCTTTTCCATCCAATGAAAGTGAATGAGGACTGGAGCTGTGAAGCTCCAAAAAGGACAAAAGAGTAAAAGTATAAATATCATTGAAGTATGATAAACTAGTCTGTACTTATGCGGCAAGTCCTCTGAAGTCATACGATAGCTTTGAGGAACAGACTGAAATTTAAATCGTATTTCACTTGAAATTTTGTACTCTGACCATTTCAGATCTGCTGTTTATAATACACACAAGAACTTTGAGTGTTAAACCATATAAAGAAAAGAACAGGGAGAAGTAACAGCATACAAATTTAGTTGGTTCTCGTATGTATCGTCTATGTACTAGGTTTGAATGTAAAGGAGCGTGAAGGATAGTTGTGAAATGGAGGCAGGAGGGCAAGATTATCAGTTAATAACAACTTACATTTTTGTGTTTTCCGCACACAAAGCTATCGAATTGTATGACTTAGAATATATAGGACAAGTTGTATGGACTATTTTATGTATTTCTTACATGTATTTCTTTGTCCTTTTTGGAGTTTCACAGCCCCAGTCTCCTTCCACTTTCATTGTATGGAAAAAAGCAGCTTAGACATTCTGCAAAACATCTCCCTTTGTGATCCATGGAGGAAAGAAAGTCATCAGGTTTGGAAAAACAAGAGGAGTTATTGATGACAGAACTTTCCTTTAAGTTCTGTCCTACTCGGAATATTAGCAAATGTAAAAAGGAATTCCTAATATTAGAATAGTTCACCAAGGATAAACCTGCATATACAGTGGATTTCAGAGATCATTAGTGCATTAGCAATAACTAAAGACAAATCATAGAAATAACAGTATAAGAAGTAGGGATGGAGAAAGAAACCACGATACAAAAACAGGTGAGTTTGAAAGAAATGATGACAACAGTTCTGTATTACTGAAACATTGTGAGGAAGAACACTTGTCTAGTGTAAATATGGGTCACTATAGCAACACAGACATTATGCTACTATGTGTACAAGCCCAGAGGTTAGTAGGGTAAGAAAGTATGAGCAGTTTGAATAAATGAGAAACCGCTGTATTAAAAGAATAGCTCACTCAAAAAACTTTTATTCTGTCGTATGTTGTTCCGAACTCGTATGACATTCTTCTTTCATAGAACACAAAAGGAGAAATTCTGTAAACTGCGCTGGTCGCTTTTTTTATGCAATTACAATAAATAGGCTTTTGAGGCTGTCAAGCTTTCCAGTGAGTTGTTATTTAGAAAATTATTACTGAGCCAGTGATCTGAACTCGAGAACCAGATCAACCCAATTTGTGAACGCATCATTCAGACTGCTTTTGTCAAGATTTGCAGTAAATAATGACTTAAATTTCTGTCTGGGCTTCCTGTTAGGTGAGCAATGGAGTAGGACGTAACTTTGAACAATCCTGCAGAATTAATTAATATTTCAACATTTCGGTATATTTGCATCTACTACCCAGTGTCTACGTGTCATTTAATTATTTTTTAGCATAAACCCCACGGCATGTGTATTGAAGGATGAAGAATAAAACATGTAAAGGAGCTACTGCACCGACATCGCAACAGCGGCCTGCTCTTTTCGCTGCGCCCACGACTCCTCGTACCTCAACCAGTCCAGATGTGCAAAATGAGTGTCAAGTGGCATCGAATAATACAGCGGATCTTAAGACTGAGCTACTATCGTCCCTATGCACTGAGATTGCAGAAATATTGCGTTTAGAATTGATTTGTCGACTATTAAGTGTGAGCTACAGGCCATAAAAGTAGGATTCTCTAACAGCATGGTCACTGTGCAGGCTGACGTGGCAACTCTGAAAAGCACGGTAAAGGACATGGAACAGTCTCTATCAACCTGCTCTGATGATGTCACCATGATTCAAGAGAAAGTAGAGTTGCTCTCCACGGAAGTGAAGAGATTGGAAAATAAATGCAAAGACCTTGCAGCTAGATCTCACCGTAATAAAATCAGAATCGTGGGAGTCCCGGAAGAGAAGCCCTCCGCCACTTTGGCGGTCTCGAGGCTACTCAAGGAAGCATTTAAATGGGACAAAGAGATCGTTGTTGACAGATCGCATCACATGCTGCAGCCGAAGACTAAACCTAATGAGTGACAAGACTACATTATCATTCGGACTGCGGTGACATCTTACAACAAGTGAGGGAAGCTAGACACTTCAAGATTGGAGACATGAGTTTAAGCATCTTCCCCGATCTCACAGCTAAAGTGGCTCATACCTGTGCGGCATTCGGTGACGTGCGTCGGAAGCTTTGCGAGATCCCTGGGGTCAAGTTTGATTTTCTTCATCCAGCCCACTTGCGTGTCACGCATAATGGCCTAGAGAAGCTGTTCGATCTACCAGAAGAGGTCAAAGCTTATATCAAGACATTGTTATCACAGGATGCCGGATTAAACGCTTCATGAACACTGTAAATGCAAGTGGAAATTCACTTGGTGTGTGGATTAGAACTTTTGCATATGTGATATTGTGAACACTTTAAATTATTCATATGGCTCACTTGTGGACATAAGAAGATGGCTCGTATGTTTATTGACTACTTTCATGTGAGCATTCAAGTGGGATGAGTTAGGTAGCCTGATTGCCTTCCAGCTTGTCTGGTAGATTTGGACGTTTATATTGTTAATTTACACTATTCAAAATGTTCTTGGTTCTAACATTGAGTTTTGTTAACACTGATTAAAAATACAAGTATAGAGGTTGATTTGTTTTAGCTAGTTACTTTCATTTTCTGGTCACACTTTATATTAGGTGGCATTAACTACTACGTACTAACATTAAATACATACAAGACTATGTATTTACTGTGTAACTGCTTGTTGTTCTGCAAATTCCCACAACTGCTGCTACTGAGGTTGAGGTATGGGTAGGTTTAGGAGTAAGGGTAGGATTAGGATTAGGGGTTAGTGTTAGGTTTTGGGGTAAGGGTTGGGTTTGGGGTAAAGTTAACAGTGTAATTACAAATGTAATGAAATGCAGATACATTAAATGTAATTACAATGCAACAACATGTATGTAGATAATAAGTACATTGTATCAAACAGTTAAGTACATAGTAGTTAAGGCAACCTAATATAAAGTGGGTCCAATTTTCCTTAATATTTTATTTATCTATTTTTATTAGAAGTGTTAATTACCTTGTTAGAGGATAAACTGTGTTGTTTTAATATCTGAATTTCAGTTCCTAGATACTTGACATTATAGTCTGCAGGGCACCACCTGCTGTTTGTGCCCTGATTATCTTGAATACTGAAGGGTTATGGCTCCCTCTGGACCCGTTCGCACATCATTTGGGGATTCAGGCACTGGACGTGCATTCTTTTCTGCCTGGGTGTGTTGTTTTTTCATCAGTTTATACCAGAGAGGAATAGGCCAACATTGTAAATGACTAACACTGTTGGCAACTTGAAAAACCCAGATATAGGCTCCATCAGATTTCTAAGATGGAATGTTAAGGGTATGGGCAACCCTGTTAAAAGATCTAAGATTTTTTCCCATTTTCTACAGGAGACACATTTAAGAAATCAGGACCATATGAGGTTGAAGGGCTCATGGGTGGGTGACATGTTTCATTCCAATTTCAACACTAAAAAGCCAGAGGGGTTGCGATTTTAATTAATAAAAGAGTTCATTTTTCTGCTTCTAGGGTTATAGCAGATAAAAAAGGAAGATATTTGATTATTGAAGGCATGTTTATGCAAAATCCAGTACTTTTAGTAAATGTTTATGCACCAAACTTTGATGAACCCAATTTTACAAACAGATTATTTGAAATTCTTCCTTCTTTGAATAGTCATTTGATGATTTTTGCTGCAGATCTGAACTGTGTAGTTGATCCTGCTCTAGATCGTTCTTATCCCCAGACACTGACTCCTTCATCTATGTCCAGATCAGTAGCAGAGTTTATGGCAAGCAATGGATACACTGATCCTTGGAGATATTACAACACTTAGGCCAAGGCATTCTCTTTTTTTTTTCACAAGTACATCAGACATACTCCCATATTGATTATTTTTTTGTAGATGGCAGTCTTATTTCTGAAGTTACTTCTGTTAGTTATCATGCTATTGTTATTGTAATATATGGGCTTATTTGTTATTAACCAGAGACACTGTTTCCATTGGTTGTTCTGTATGTCAGTCACGCCCACTTGACAGGTATGTGAAATGCCTAAGTATGTGTATATGGTTGAGTTGAGTTCTGCAAGTAAATCAGTGAGTTAAATGCATTCCAGTGTCCCGTCATGATTTCTTAAAAGCACCCCGTAACATGGAAATATATTACAGTGGCAACGAGGATTGAAATCGGACATGAGATAGACTGTTACGCTGAACAAGAAATAAGTTACAACGGTGCACTTGTTATGTAAAAGGAACGAGGCATGACATGGATTACACAGCTAACAGGTGTGCGAGCATTGTGGTGGTGCAGGTCGGCTGGGTGGATGAGTACAGAGAGTCAAGGGAAGACTTTGAATCCTACCCGGAGCGTTTTGAACAGTGGATGCTAGCCAATGATGCCGCAACTGAGAAAAAGGTCAGCATTTTTCTCTCAGTTATCGGCATGGAAACTTATAGACTGTTGAGAAATTTGGTCACGCCGACGAAACCAAGCTCCATGTCGTATGATGAGCTAAAAGCTTTGCTTTTACCACATTACAGACCACAGCCACTGGTTATTGCAGAACGATTTCGCTTCCAGAAACGGAACCAAAAATAGGGTGAGTCAGTGGCAGATTATGTTGTGGCTTTGAGACAATTATCAGTTAATTGTGCTTTTGGACAGTATTTGGGAGATGCATTAAGAGACAGATTTATGAGTGGACTAAATTCAGAATCAATGCAATGCAAATTGCTGTGTCAGAAAGACTTAACGTTCAATCAGGCAGGCGAAATTGCATCATCAATGGAGTTGGCCTCAAGGAACACGCTTGAATTTGAAGGAAAGACAAAGGATGCGCCATCGGTGAATGCAGTGCGAGAAGCAAAATCTTTTCCTAAGAGGGGGAAAGGGCAGTTAAAAAGCAGTATGGATTTTTCAAAGGGGAAATTCCAAAAAAATGAGCTCAAACAATAAAATACCAGAAAATGTTACAGGTGTGCAGGGAAGCATTTGCCCAGGGACTGTAGATTCAAAAATTGAAAATGTCATGTGTGCAGTAAAATAGGACACATTGCCAGAGCCTGCAGAACCAAAAGATCTACTGTACAGACTCAATATGTGGAAGCTTGAAGTGGCAGTAAAATAAGGGAGGATGAGACTGAACTTTTTGGTGTCTATACAGTGTACTCAGCATCAAATGGAACCAATGGAATTACATTGAATGTGAAACTGGATGGTAAAGACCTGGACATGCAATTAGACACCGGGGCTGCAGTGTCACTGATTACAGAACAGTCTTACAAGGTGGCATTGTCACACCTGCCATTGAACAAAACAAGCCTTCAGCTAACCACCTACTCAGGTGAGAGGATTCCATTGCTTGGATATGTGAATGTGCCAGTGCAGTATGAAAATCAGAATGTGACGTTGCCTTTGATAATTGTAAAAGGAAACAGGCCTTCCTTACTGGGCCGAAATTGGCTTGAGAAAATTCAGTTAAATTGGCAGAACATTTTCACAGTTGAAAAAGCTGAGGTGACTGATGACCCAGCTGTAAAATCAGTGCTGCAGTGACACCCAGAGATGTTCTCAGACGAGCTAGTGCAATAAAAGTGTTCCAAGCTACCATTTGAATCAAATGCAAAACACATTTTTCAGAAAGCTAGACCAGTTCCTTATGCTCTAAGAGAAGCAGTGGCAAATGAGCTAGAGAGACTAGCATAATCTCAAAGGTTGAGAGGAGTGAATGGGCAGCACCCATTGTAGTTGTTCCAAAAAGTGACAAGTCCATCCGCATATGTGGTGATTACAAAGTCACTATAAATCAGAATCTGGATGAGGAGACCCACCCATTGCCAAACACAGAGGACTTGTTTGGATTTTGGCAGGAGGGACATTGTTCAATAAACTAGATCTGGCACATGCTTACCAGCAACTGAAATTGGATGCTGATTCAGAGAAATAACTTACCATAAATACTCACCGGGCATCTCAGTTATAGGGTTGCTAGTGCTCCCTCAATTTTCCAAGCAGTCATGGATCAACTATTACAGGTACTGGACCATGTCACATGTTTTCTGGATGACATCCTTATCACGGCCAGCTCAAAAGAGGAGCACATCAGCAGGCTGGATGGGGTGCTTACCAGACTTGAGAGATATGGACTAAGAGTCAAAATCTCAAAGTGTAAATTCATGCAAAGTAGTGTGGAGTATCTAGGACACCGCATAGACAAGGAGGGGTTGCATCCTACTGAAGAAAAGGTTGCCGCAATTATCAATACACCTAAACCAAACAATGTCATTGAATGATGGTCATTCCTGGGTTTACTCAGTTATTATGGCAGTTTTCTCCAGAACTTGTCCAGCCTACTCCAGCTGTTGCATATCCTGTTGAAAAAAGAGAAATACAGGCACTGGACAGCTGCCTGTGATGAAGCGTTTGAGAGAGCACAACAGTTGCTGCTCAGTAGTACAGCACTCGTGCACTACGATGCTAGAAAACCACTCAAGTTGTCCTGTGATGCCTCACCTTATGGCGTTGTGGTGGTAATATCTCATATCATGGAAAATGGAGGAGAGCGCCCAATAGCTTTTGCGTCTTGCACGCTGTCCGAGGCAGAGAAAAAGTATACCCAAATTGAGCGAAAGGCACTGTCAATCATCTATGAAGTCAAAAAGTTCCATAAATACATCTACGGATGTAAGTTCACACTTATAAACAACCACAGGCCTCTGCTTGCAATCCTGGGGCCAAAGGCAGCAGTACCCACCCTAGCTGCCCTCAGAATGCAGTGATGGGCCTTAATTCTCATGGCGTATAACTACAACATTGAGTACCGAAAGTCAGCTGACCACATAAATGCGATGCCATGTCCAGGCTACCTAGAGCTGAAAAGTACTGTACGGGAGATGAGGCGAGTATACTTTACTTTTCTCATGTTGGAGAGCTGCCTATTTGTACTAAGGCCATTGCACAGGCCACAAGGAAAGATCCAGTACTATGCAAGGTGTGGAATTACACCATAAATGGCTGGCGCAACTATGTGTTGGAGGAAAGCCTGAAGCCATACTTTACATGCCGACATGAGTTGTCTGAGGATCAGGGATGTGTGCTGTGGGGGATGCGTGTAGTAATACCACCCAAATACAGACACAGACTGCTGGAAGATTTGCACCATGAGCATCCTGGTGTTTGCCATATGAAGGCCCTGGCTCGTAGCTATCTGTGGTGGCCAGGAATAGACAAGAGCATTGAGGAGAGAGTGCTGAGCTGTCGCAGTTGTCAGGCAGTGCAAAAGCTGCCAGCTGTAGCGACCTCTTCATCCATGGAGGTGGCCGGAGCGCCTATGGCAGAGAATCCATCTTGATTATGCGGAGAAGGACAAACAGTTCTTCCTGGTGATCATAGACAGCCATTCAAAATGGTTAGAGGTGTTCCCAATGTCCTCTATCACATCTGCATGCACTATTGAGTTACTCTGATGTTTGTTTGCAGCCTACAGGTTACCTGAAGAGGTGGTTTCCGATAACGGGCCTTTGCTCATATCAGCCAAGTTCGCAGAATTCCTAAAGGGAAACAGAATCAAACACACACTTGTTCCAGCATATCATCCTGCATCAAACGGAGCTGTAGAGCGGTCAGTGCAGATTCTGAAATAAGCTCTCCTGAAAAGTGTCTTGGATGGTAAGCCAATACCATCACTCAAACACAGGCTTGCAAATTTCATGATCATGTATCATAGCACTCCCCATACGGTTACTGGAAACAAACCCTGCATAACTGTTCCTCAAGTGTCAAATCCAAAACCATCCAGGAGAAACAGCTTGAACAAAAGAAACAACATGACCAAGGAAAGAGACTTCTGAGATAATTTGCTGAAGAGGAACATGTGTGTATAAGAAATTTCAGGAGGACAGGAGAAATGGTTGAGAGCAACTCTAACTGAGAGACTGGGCCCTTTAATTTACCTCATACAGCAGGGGCAAAGAAAGCACACTGTGCATGTGGATCACATGTTACCCTGGAGATCTGGGGTTGGAAACATTCTACCTGATGAGCAGGAGGGGTCAAACAGGGGTGAAATAATGGACTGTGACAGTGAAAATCTGACCCCACCTGTTGATGAACGTGTGTCAGTGCCAACACGTGTCAGAACCCTCAGTGGAAACTGAGGCTGTAATCTCACCAATTCCTGAGGGTGCAGGTTCCCCAGAAAAACCAGTGCACAGATACCCACAAAGGATTTGTACTGCTCCAAAAAGACTGGATCTGTAATCTGTTGTTTTGTTTAAGGACTGTTAACCAGTCAAGAAGTGAAAAAAAAAAAAAAAAAAAAAAAAAAAAAAAAAGTTGGTATGTTTTGTGATGTACCTTAAATTGAAATTAAAGGTTCAGTATTTAAATAGGGTTTCAAATCTAAAGGGGGAGGAGTGTAATATATGGGCTTATTTGTTATTAACCAGAGACACTGTTTCCATTGGTTGTTCTCTATGACAGTCATGCCTACTTGACGGGTATGTGAAATGCCTATGTATGTGTATGTGGTTGAGTTGAGTTCTGCAAGTAATCAGTGAGTTAAACACATACCAGTGTCCCGTCTTGATTTCTTTAATGTAAGCACCCCGTAACATGGAAATATATTAGTTATCTCTGATCATGCTCCCCTTAGTGTTGATATTCAGCTTTCTGTTCGTCCTCACTATTTTTGGCCATGGAGGTTTAATTCTCTTCTTTTGCCAGATAATAAATTTATTGATTTCATTTCAACTTCAATTGATAATTATATAGCTACTAATCAGAATGGTGAGATTTCTTTTTCATTACTGTGGGAGTCACTTAAAGCATATCTACGTAGTCAAATGATTTCATATTCTGCACATTTAAACAGACTTCATGCAGCCAAGGTGCAAATGCTTGCTTCAGATATTTCTAATATTGACTAGCAGCATGCCATTGGTCCATCTCCAGACCTGCTTAAGCGTCATGTAGATCTGCAGGCGGAGCTTGACCTTATCCTGACAAATGATGCTGAGGGTCACATATTACATTCTCGTAGCTCTTATTATGAATACGGAGATAAATCTAGCCGACTGCTAGCACACCAGTTAAGACGACAGGCAGTGATCTATATAACGATGATACCTTTTGTAACTATGCTGAGTTGTCCTCTAAATTACAGCTACCAGTAGCTCACCTTTTTCGTTATTTTCAAGTCAGGCACTTCTCCATTTCCCTCTTCCCGAATTATCCTTCTTTATTGCCTAAACAGGTGTGGGAAGATTTACTTCAGCTCAACCCTTCTCAAAAGGCTGTCACTTCAGTGATCTATTGTCAAATTATGGATTTAGAGAATATTCTCTCAACAAAATTAGAAGTGCTTGGTAGCGTGTGCTGGGTGTGGATTTTGCAGAAGATTGGTGGCAGGGTGCTATTAATAGAATCCATACAAGCACAATTTGTACAAGACTCGAGCTCATGCTGTTTAAAATATTGCATAGAGTTTATTATTCCAAAGCCCTGACTCGCTGAAATATACCATAACCTTGATTACACATACGATAGATGTCATGCTTCCCCATGTAATTTGAGTAACATGTTTTTTCTTTGCCCAGTGCTTCAAAACTATTGGATTAATTCGCAATTACGTCCAAAGTACTTAAAATCAATGTAGATGTGTGACCTGCTATTGCAATTTTTGGGATCCCCAAGGTTTGGACTAGTTTTAATTCCACACAGATATTTTAGCATTCACCTCCTTATTAACTCAACGTTGTATTTTATTTCTTTGGAAATCCTCCAAGCTTCCCACTGTTTCGCAATGGCTTGTAGACAATATGGCTTTCCTTAAACTTGAAAAGATAAGGTGTTGTAGGAATGGTAGCTCTGGTGCTTTTTTCAAAAAATGGCAACCTTTTATAAACTACTTCAACGCTTTACAGATTCTCCCCTTGGACTCATCATGCACCCCGCCCCTCTTCTTTTTTTTTCTTTTTTTTCATTTTAATTTAGAGTATCAGAATATTATAATTATTATTGATATTATCTCCATCAATAATACTAATATATGCTTTTTTATGTGTAAAAAGAAAAGATGGAAATGTGAGATTGCTTGCGGCACAATGTTTGTTTTTGTTTCAACAATAAAAATTTGAAACATGAATTTCTGTCTGTTCATAGAAAGCTATCGTATAGTGTCAGAAGACTTGATGGATTATTTATATTGTGCTTTTACTTACTTTTTAAAGCTTGAAAGCCTTAATCCACATTTACTGTAATTGTATGCAAGAGAGCAACCAGTACCATCTTCAAAATTTCTTCTTTTGTGTCATACGAGTGTGGAACAACATGAGGTTGTGTAAATAATGGCATACTTTTCATTTAAGGTTATATATCCCTTTAAGAGGAGTATAGGACTTCCACCAGGGGAAAAAGGGCCTAAAGTGATTGATCCTGAGATTCCTTCAGAGCATGTGAGAGGCAGGGAATTGATCCTAGATCTGAGGAATGTAAAATAGAGAGAAAAGGTGCAGAAAAGGAAGTTTGAAAGCTCAAAGTACACTGGAAGATTGACTTTTCTTGTACTCACTGAGTTGGTTGAGGCTTTGTGTCTTCTTTAGGAGGTTCCCTAAAAAGATATGTTTAACAGCTCAGCACACACATAAGGCAAAACAGGTGAAAAAATTAAAAAGATGACAAATCATAAACGAATTAAATAAATTATAATGGCATAATCAAAAGTCACAAAACAAAACTGATAATAGTATATAAATATTAGGGCTGCAAAAAGTAAGGTGCTAGTGTACATTATTAATTAAATAAGTACAGAATGTACAGAATTAAATTCCTTGGAATTAATGCAGTTTGCTGTTTTGATTTTATAACATTCCCGTAGCCTGATTCTGAATTCAAGAGAACTTCATAAATAATGAGTTTCACACATTTGTGAATGTTGGAGGAAAGCCATCTAGATGGCAAATTTCTTAATTAAATCAAATCCAGATGGGACAGTTAACAAATGTAAATCATTCCCAGCTTGTGTGAAGCTCATGAAAATTATAGTGTTCAAGTGAAACACACTGTGGATGGTGTAAGTGTTCTTGTGAACGTCACATGAGCAAAAGCGTGCTGGAGTTTTCACACGAGAGGACTATAGTGAAAATGTTAATAGAATAACTCTTACAGATTATTTTGTATTTTCTGTGTGTGAAAAGTAACCAACAAGTGCAATAGAGCGCAACAGTCTGGTTCCAGAAGTAAAAATCCCATTTTTTTTCTGAACAGACGAACTGATTTTTAACGATAACTTCTTAACCTTTAAAGACAGACCTACTGTGAACTCCAAGGTTATTAATCGATGCTTCTATTAAAGTCATCAGTCTGCATTATTTCAACTCCATTTGTTAAAAATCATGTTTAATAGTGGAATTCCTGGGGTAGAAAAACACTTGCCTTGATCCTGAGGGTGGAAAATCCACCAGAGAATTGTGGCAAACAAACCTTGGTAAAAAAGCTCTGCAGCGACCAGCCCATTTTCATGACGCCCTGTGAATGGCACAATCAAGTCCACCTCCCTACATGCTCAAACTACTTAAAGGTGCACTCAGTAACTTTTTTTGCTTGTGTCATCTTGGACTTACAGTGACACCTAGAGGTGTGGATGCATCATCATTAAAACGCAGTAGTTTTCAGTCACAAATGCAATTGTAAGTATTCACTATTCACAGTGAGCCATGATTAATTTAATCTCTCAGTGAAAGTGTCAAATAACAGAGTGGTTACTGAGATTAAGCGAGTAATGTTCGTGTGGTCATGTGATTCTAACATGGCAGCCCCCATGTGTGGACCCTCTCCATGTAGAATAAAACAGCTTTTATAAGTTACTGATATGACTGGAGTCTTCTTCCCATATGATTGCTCATGATTTTACACATTTGTTCCAAAATTACAGTTCATTTCTTAAGGAGTAAGACTTTTTTAATCAGCGATTTTAACATTTTTGCATTGTTTTTAATTCAATTACATCATTTGCAATGCTTCATGGGATTGCAGTTTATTCCCTCATGAAAGATGTTAAGTACACAGTCTTGTAACTTTGTCTTATTAACCCCGTTTCCACCTGGTATTAAGATGCGTTTCGGGTGATCAGATCACATGTGTTCAGGTGAGACACATCGCTGTTTACACCTGGTCGCTTAAATGATATTAAAGCGCAACAAAGTCAGTAAAGACAAAGAAAGCGCAAAGAAAAATGGTGCGCTGTTTCTCCCAGATGCGGCTGAAATTTAATCTAAGCACAAATGCAACATGTCAAGCAAAATTATCCATTATTTTAGTGGATAACCTGCATTAAAGGAGCTTCAGGTGTTCGTGCTTGTCATCTGTGTTGATATCAAACACACTTAAGAAGATCCGTGAAACTTTCGTGATTGTGTATGTATCTACTTTTTGAAATGTTCAGATCGGACGGTTATTTCCTGTTAAAGTCGCTCATAAACAGCAAACTTTAAAATCTCGTTATAGCACAGTGGTTGATTGACAGGTAAGGGGCTTGAGTTTCACTGCTCCCGTGACACATACAGGATGGATTAGCGTTACACCTCAAATGTGATGTGGACACATGCATTTTTTGACCACATTGTGGTTTTTGTGATCTGATCACAAAATGTTTTAGACCCCGTTAAGACCTGTATTTAGGGCTGACCACATGTGATCGGATCACCCGAAACGCATCTTAATACCAGGTGGAAACAGGGTCTTTTCTGATTTTCGAATACTTTTTTGCTTCAAATCAAAGTTTGTAATGTTGTCATTCACCTCGGAGCTGGTTGGTTTGGTTCATGGCTTAGAATTTTAATTAAATCGCTGTGGAACAATTGAATGGGAAAAATACTTCTGAAACCAAGATGGCTGAAAAAGTGTCCGGGCATTTTGCACTCTATCTTAAAAGTTTTATATTTTTTATAAAAAAAATTAAAAAAAATGTATATAGTTTGATACAAAATTGAGCAATTAAGAACAGAAGTTATGAGATTAATAATTTTCAATCTATTGACAGCCGTAATAAGTATATACAGTATATACTGATGATAACTCAAATTAAATTGCTATTTTAATGATGAATAAAATAAGTAAAAAGTAACAAAAAGACACAAATATACAACACACAAATATATACAAACCACCAAAAATATGAAGATCATGCAATGTAAGATATAAAAATATAAATCAAAAATAATAAGAAAAATCAATCTGTTTTGCTTCATCTGTGACTCTTGGAATATGTTACAGGCTATCAATCTGAATTTTAATACCTTTCTCATAAAAGCCCATAGATGATGTAATGAAAGCATATCTAAATCTACTGTTCAATTAACACACATTCACCACCTGAGAACTATTAAAATACCAACATAGATTTAATTGAGATACACAGATCTCAATATCTACAGTATAAGCTGTGCTGTTTGATCACTGTGATTAAGAAGCTGAAAAATTTTATTGAGACCTCACTGGATGTAACACATGGGAAAGTGTGACAATGGCATATGTTCACAACGACAAGTGTTCAGAATAGCACACTACCATATATACCACACTATTTCTGTAGTATATACTGTAGTATGTTTACTGTGCATAGTATGCGAACAGTCATGTGATAGCAATATAGCATGTTTGAAACATTTATTGTTGCATAGTGCATACTGTTTCACATACTGTTTTCTTAAATATTTGGTAGCATACAGTAGTGGTGTAATGTGGATTCACCACAACCAGCGGACATGATGGTGACTTTTTGCCGCACTTGCAGGAAGGGCATTGTTATTAATAACAGATATACAGTATCTCTAGATAAGAAAAAGATCTAGTAGCTTAGCTTGCAAGAGTGCAGAGAGAATATAACAAGTAACAAACCATTCATAAATTGCTATGAAACATTCAAAAACAGATGTAAAATTGATGTAAGACAGACAGCTGTTACTGTACTATTGTTGTATAGGCTATAGTCTGTGAAAAGTGGCAAACATGTACAGTAACGTTTTAAGGCAGAGCCAATAAGCATAGGCTACTGTAAGTGTTAATCCTGTTACACAACATGTTCAGACAACAGGCATGACATGAGACTTATTAGGCTACCTGAGAATAATGACTCATAAATAGCCGATGCATGTGACTAATTTAGCAGCTGAAATCTGAGCAATGCATTGTTCTTACAATCTTATAACTTTGACAATTATTAGCTCAAATCAAGACCTGTTAGAGTACTATAATATAAACTATACCAAATGAAATCATTCTGGCATACACAGATGCTTTTATGTCACAATGGAAAAAAACTAAATGCCCAGACTGTGATACAGAACTGATGTTTTATGGGTCAAAGGGCAATCTAGTTTGTTGTGGTGTGGGGTGGAAATATCAGTGTATGTTTGGCTGGATAAACACTGTGCCTCTCAGACCAAGTAAAGAGATTACAACCTGTGATTAGCCAATCAGCATGGCCATTTTAAATACATGACGCTGATGCCTTATACAGCTCAGGTGCAGAGATCAAGTACACTTTTACCATTACAGCATCATTCATACACGCTGCAATAAAACAGGGACTATGCATACTACTATACTATGCACAGAAGTAGATTAGAAATGCAAAATAAAAAAAATGTATTTCAAAAATTATAACTGGACTGCGGAATTACACATGAACAAGGTCAGGCAGCATACTACCATTTGAAACGTTTCTTATTGCATGATGCTGACTTTTTGTAAACTATTCAAAAAGACAGCATGCAGAATATAGTACAGAATACAGTATGAGAGTGTCATACCAAAGCTCTGTTTAAAACCTAGTGAGCTGCCTTGCTGTGTACTTCCTATAGGCATCTCTCTTCTAAGTGGCCGCTCAGGGGTGCATTTCCCATACAACTATGTAACTCACTGCTTAACCTCCATAGTACAATACATCGTTGGAGAAATTAACTAGCAAGTGACAACTGTTTCCCGAAACCATAGTATCTCTGTCGCACATCCATCATTCAAACCACTTTGGTTCAACAATATAGAGCTGTCATTAATGATGTTGTGCAGAGGGATGAGTAAATGTACATGTACTCCAGAAAGCTGTTTAATGCGAGAAAGCTGCTGAACACACGAAAGCTGTGTACATGTGTAAATGTGACAGATACATTGCGCTGCAATAGGGGTTTCCCATAACATCAGACTTCGGGATTCCCCCGACGCACTTGAGCGCATACGCACATGTGCAGTCTTCAAAAAATTAGAAGAACGGCACTTATGCGTTAACATCGTCACATAAGCAGTATTCTCCGACAGAAGCAATGTGTATTAAAGCGCTTTCAATTAACAGCCTTTAATGCATTCACGTTTACATGACGTTTCAGAACTACACTTTCTGCAAAACCCTGGAATAAGCAATTTGTTCGCTGGAACTATAGTTTTGGGAAATACGAAATCACTAAATGAACTATGTTGGTAATGATGGAACCAGCGACCATAGTTGGCTAATGATGATTTTTGGAAACACACCCCAGACTGAATGTGTTCTTGTGCTAAAAAATGACAGTGCAATGAATAGAACAGAATGTAGATGTCTCAAAACACATTTTTAAAAGCTGAAGTTTTTTTAACTTGACATAGCGTCTTAAAAAACCTGGCACTCCTGCATGAGATGCTGAAAAAACAGCACAACGCAAAAAAGACAAAAACGCATTTGGTGTGAACAACCCTAAATCAGCACTCTAACTCAAATGGAACCCCACCAGTGACTGATTTGGAACACTCCACGTGAGCAGCCATTCTATGCGGCAGAAAAATAGCAATCTTCACATAAAATGCACTGGAAACTGCACTCACAATTCCAACAGAATCTGATGTTAGCATGTTGCTAAGCTAACAGCGCTTTCATAAGCATAAAAAAATGCACTACACAAATAAACTGTAAGTAAAATCATTATTTAAATAGATTGAATGTTTGTTTGTTTTTCAGCTTTCGCATCAGGAGAGGAGCACACCTATGATGCCTTAAAATGCTGTGAAGGTAGGCAGCTTACTAGGTTTTGAAACAAAGCTAAGCTCCCTCATGCAGGCTAAAGCACACCCACACAGGCCAGAACAAGTGGTACAGAGAAGCTTGAATGGAGTGTGAATGGAGTATGCCTTCTGGCTTTACTCTCATGAATGTCAAGCGTGCATGGACCATTTAAAGCAACAGTTGCTGAACCCAGGTAGCCAATCACAGAGCTGCTGAGTGATATCACAATTAATTAAATCATAAAAACAAGAGGCACAACATTGTCCACTTCTAAAAGGAAGGCGGATGGCATGCCACAACCACTCAATGTGCTGTCAAGTGGGATACCCGAAGGGTAATACTGTATCTCTGGAATCTGTCTTTGTGTGTTACGTCATATTATGACACCATTACAAAAGGCATGTAGACATGTCAATGTTACAATTTCTTCTAAACAGATGAGTTTTTTAAGGTTAATGCTCTAACGAGTTTTAAATCAACAACCCTAACACTAACCCTAATCTCAACATGATCACACAGGATGTATGCATGTTGTTTCCGAGAGTACCGGTATCCTAGGATCAGGCACATTTTGTCTACTCACTGAACAATCGGCATCTCCTTTAAGACATTTTTACATTGCCTCCAATGTGTTTACCTTCCTCTGTGGTGGGACCGGAAGCATGTTGCATCAGCTGCGTAGGAGATCCAGGTTTGGATCCCGCACTGAAACTAGAAAGTAATCACGTCCATAATCGGTGATGAGTGCGATTTGGAGGTTGGATTTGGAGGTCCTTTTCTCTCTGACAAAACATTTTCACTTCACTGATGGTTAGGTTTGGGGGTTCCTTTATAAAATATGCATTCCTCTTCACTGTATTAAATCCTGTACAGCTGAAAACAGCTGAAAACAACTCACTTCACAACTCGCTTTAGGCGCCATTCTGTAGACATAACACCTAGAAAATGGAGCTCACACGTGCTCATACGCCCAACAACACGTACCACTTTTGCCACTGGAGGAAGTGTTTTGCATTTCGATAAGCACAGGCTAATTTTTTGGCTAAAGTCAACCTCCTGTTTCCGATTTCACTGTGAAATAACTCTGAAAACCTACCTCCCTACCCTAAACCTTAAACCTAAACCTAACTGATAGTGTTATAAAAGACAAATGCAACATGAAAAAGACAATTGCTGAAACAACCACATCATTTTATGGTGCTTCTATGACACTTTTGCTCATGTTTCGACTCCCATGCTCTTGAGGACTTGTGCCCTAGTTCTTTGCTTTTCAGATTCAACGCTCTATCAGTTGAGCTACCGCACAATTTGATTGCATGCTTGTAAATGTAGTTGGTTATGTAATGCAAACGTTTAAATGTATTGTATTACAAGTTTTGCACTATAGTCGCAAGATAGCATTGTGTGAGGACTGAGGAACAGAGCGAAAAGTGTGATATTCTGATATTCTGACGTTTTACTATTTATTTGTGTGAAGGGGAACAAAAGTCCTTGTTGTTGTAGTGCCTCTAGTGTTCATTTCACCAGTAAATCAATGGTGTGACAAGCCACGTAAAAAAGTTTTAAAAAAAATTAAATGTAGGAATAGTAACATTATTCTATGAAACCAGGTTGAAAACATTGCCCTGTTTATTTAAGCATCCCAACCAACCCGACACAGCAACATTGGCTAAACCAATAGTGTCAACTTGAGGCGGGACTATCTGTTTTTCTAACCAATGGAAGACGTGTCATTACTTTTGCAGTTCTGTTTGGTGACGCTAGTGATACAGAAATTTTAATCCAAATGCTACAAAACTACCATACAATCAAACTTGGATTGAACTTGCAGTAGCATAAAAGTGGCACAAATGAATGCACACTGGACACAACCTGTTCAAAAAAACAAAACAAAAAAGGAAGCGAAAAAAAAAGGAAACAAATTCTACTAACTGAATTTTCTGAGAAGGCATTTCCTGAAAAAAATGGATTGCTGATTGAACTGAGATCAGATATAGCCACATTATCCAGTGGTGATGAGAGAGAGTAACATCTTACCGAGTGATTGTGAGGTCTTCAGGTACACAAAGCTTACAAAACTGTGTCAGTCAAACAAATTAATGTCAAGTGCTTCTACAGCCATAGAATGAGATTCAGTTCATTTACAACGAGGAACAGTAAATACAATGGGTCTGTTCCAAAACCTAGAGAGCTGCCATCGGGGGCAGTATGTTAAGACTGAAAAGTATAGTTAAAAATGTGTTTAATATGATAGAAAACTGACTATTTTACCCAAAATGTGTGCGTGCTATCGCGCAGCTTCCTCTCGCTTCACCTGTATTGAAATCATGCACTGCAAGTGAGGAGTGCCATTTAAATGATGCATGGAGTTGTTACCTATGAAGAGTGTTCCAAATCGCTCTCTTATGAGGCTCCATTTCAGATAGGATGCTACCATAGAAGACAGCTCACTAAGTTTTGGAGCAGTCAGTCTAAACAATCAAAGTCTAAACATACTGTAGTTCATTCTAATTAGTGGTGTTTGCTAAGGCAAGTATTAGAGGACTACTAATATTCCTCATATTAAGGGTTAGGGACTTAATAAATATTGGCATGTAACATATTCCGTTCCTTCAGTGCTGCAAACATAAATGGTAACTTAAATCGTGTGGCTTGTTGACGAGAGGTGTGTTATTACTTTTCTAATGATCTGACTTACTATTTTCGTATGGTGAGGGCAAAAACTGAAAAAATCTGATTTAGGCTTGACCCGAGCCATATCTAGAAACCGGAATATCATTTAGAGTGGGAGGTGACTTAGGGGCTCTTTTCACTAAGGCCAGTAAGCAACCACTTAGCAACCACCCAGAACAAAGCAGTAAACCAGATATGTTGACATTATATAGAAAATGTAGCCATCAAATACTGTATCTGGTTTGCAGGCAAGAGTGTTGTAGGTTGTATTTGCAAACTCAGTTGCATTACACATTCTGACCTGCCACCCTGGAGGTGTGATATGGACACCTGAACTCAAAACACACCACTATCCTGACAGATCACACTGTAAGTGTGACACCTGAGAGAAACCCAACACACGTTGTACTAAGCGGCTATAAAGAGCTTGACAGCAGTTTATATTACACCAATCAGCCACATAATTAAAACCACCAGCCTAATATTGTGAAGGTCCCCCTCGTGCCACCAAAACAGCACCAACCCGCATCACAGAATAGCATTTTGAGAAGATATTCTTCTCACCACAATTGTACAGAGCGGTTATCTGAGTTACCGTAGACTTTGTCTACACAATATTAGGCATGTGGTTTTAATGTTGTGGCTGATCAGTGTATATTACAATAAAAAGGGGTTTGACTTAGTAACATCACAGAATCATTTTTAAAATATGTTGTTCATAGAATAGTGTACTGACTTGGCAGAAGTGTGCTGCACTTGAAACTCCCATGTTTTGGCACTGAAGCTGGTCAGGTGTTCTACAAACAGACCGAGAGGGTACACTGGCACCGCATCAGAAGTTCACTGGGTTCATGAATCTAGGCTTGGAACTTGGGGCCAACTGTGCCACTCCAATAAATAATATGTCTATTCTCTCTCTAAATTCAGAGCCAAACTATTGCAACAGGGGGCAAAGATTAAAGGAAAGCAACAGGTCGGTCTATTTAAAAAAAAAAAAAAAATGATCAGTAAACTGATTTTGCTTTATCCCTATTTGCTTTGGCTTGTTTATGTCAAAATGAGCTGGCATGAACTCCACAAGTTCGTAAAATTGCGTTTTTTAGCGTAACATGAGGTAAAGAAGCACAATTTATGATACCAGTGTTGTCATATTTTATTGCTGATTTGAAATATGTTTTTTGATCGTAATCTTGACTAACCGATTTGGAGATTTCAGTCTTTCATTATTCAAGTAGATAGGAGCTGCATATTTGCCACTTGTTTACATAGAAAGCAAGTCGGTCTAAAAGACTGCTGCATACAAAACCTGATGATCCAGTATGATTTGAGAACGTTACAAAGAGCTCAGGTTCAATGGAAGCAAGTAAATATGACTTTTTCTACAAAAGATTTAACATGGTCAATATCACAAATTTGCTTACATTTGTTTAGTTACATAAATAGTGAAGAAATATTTCACAACTTTGAGTAAAATTATTCAAAATCCTTTTTTTTTTTTTTTTTTATGTGGTCCAGATTTTTAATGTGGTCTCAGATTTTTCAGATTTTCTATTGTATATGTTACCTTTTAGATTTTTGTTCACATAAAGGAATATTCCGAGTTCAATACAAGTTAAGTTCAATCGACAGCATTTGTGGCATAAAATAAATATTGATTACCACAGAAAATTAGTTTGACTTGTCCCTCCTTTTCTTTAAAAAGAAGCAAAAATCAAGGTTCCAGTGAGGCACGTACAATGGAAGTAAATGGGGCCAATCTGTAAATGTTCAAATACTCACTGTTTTAAAAGTATTGCCACAAGACGTAAACAATATGTGTGTTAACTTGATTTTACTGTGATAAAATCACTTACTAGCCTTTTCTGTGTAAAGTTATAGCCAATTCTACAACTTCATTGACATGACAACGTAATGCAGTAAACCCTAAAACACTAAAATGAATGTAAAAACACCATTTTAAATAACATTATAGCTAAAATAATACGCAAGTCTTAACAGAAGCATGAATGTAAGAGCTTTTATAAAATTATAAGCTTCAAATTTCTGCCTTTTAAACTCTCCAAAAATTGGCCCCCATTCACTTCCATTGTAAGTGCCTCAATGTAACTTCCATTTTGGTTTTTTAAAGAAAAGGAGGGATGAGTTGAAATACATTTTTGTGTTGTAATCAACATTATGCAACAAATGCTGTCGATCGAGACATTCCTTTAAATAGTTTTGTGGTGTGACAAATGAATTTTTAAAAGTACAAATATTCCATAAAATCTAGCATAAAAGAAGAACCACATTCATAAGAATTATAACTGAACCCGTACAGAAATGTAATATATGAACATAGAATTATAGTACATTTATTTGTGCATATATGTACACATTTAAATTTCACTAGTATTTGTCAAAATGTGTTACATATATGATTATTTTTATTATTATATATATATATATATATATATATATATATATATATATATATATATATATATATATATATATATATATATATATATATATATATATATATATATATATATATGTTACACAAGTTTGTGACTTTTTCATACCAGTGAAAACCGTATAAAAACACATTTTATTTGTATATGTGTGTTTTGCATATACAGTATTTCATATACAGTATTTCATATTCAGTAGCTTTATCCGATTTCTGTATGGGAAAAATGTTTCAGGGAGTTTTAGTGCTCCATTGCATTTAATAAGGCATACATACACCAAACACACAGAAATGTTGAGCTTTCTTTCAGCACACATAACGCTGTTACCGCACACATGCAGTGACTAAAGGGAAAACACACATCAGCACAGTGAGCACGAGTGGACAGCGCCGTGGTGCTGAAAACACACAGCTGCTGGCGCTCGCGAAAGAACAATCGCACAATTATCGTCCTGCTAGGTGTTGCTTTAATGTTTAACGTGTGACCTAGTCGACAGCACGCATTAAAAAGCGTAGTAATCTCTGGTAAACGGCAGCTGACGGGATTTTTAGCGAAGATGGCGCCCACAGCTAACCCAACCCAGCGGCGATACACACAAAATGACCATAACAACTCTGAATATTACTACAATAGTAGCGCGAGAAACTATAAACATACACAGCACGAGCGATAAACCCCTCTGAGGCGCTTTGACATCGGCCTCTCTGGTGGCTAACCTGGGTATTTTGAGCTCGTGTCAACAATAGCCTAATATTGACAGTCCACGTAAGCAGACGTATTAAATTTCAGGAGACATTCATGATGAAAATGACAAGGGAGCGTTTTTAAAGAGACACGGGCGTGTTGAAATGCAGCCATCGTCCACAAGCTCCACCATTCACACTTACTGCAGCACCACACACACGCGCGCTAGGCTTCATAGAGCCCTCCAGCTTTCTGGTTCCCTATTAAGTGTGCTGAACACAATCAGGTGGCTTACTTCAACATGGACTGCTCTTTCTCCTCCTCTTTCTTCTGTCGGTCCATGACCGAGAGGATGATCTTTCTCTCCTCCTCGGTGAGGTGGCTCAGGTCCGGCATGTCCGGTTGAGCGGGAGCCGCAGGGGTTGCGGCCGGACCACCCCGGGCAGACATTTTCAGGTGTCAGGGTGCTGAAAGGACCAAAACATGAGCAGTAAATGAAATACAATCAATGTGAACATCTGGGGAAATATCTTTGCATCATATAGTGTTGTAGTCCCCACACTGCAGCTTACGCATGTGAAATGAGCTACATTTAGTACACATATCAACATTAGGAATAATCGAAATAACCCCATGGCAGCATAGGTTAGGATGCTGGCATAGTATAGGTCCCCACAGCCTGTAGTACGGTACGGAATTGGCTTAGAAAAACAACCCCAGTAATAAGGTGCGAGAAACCCCTCAGGGTTCCTGAATCTAAGGGCATCCCAACCATGCCTGTCATTAGCCATCTGTTCGACTGTGTAGAGAAATCGAGTGCTTGCCTTTTATTTCGCTATCATGGTGAAAGCAGTCTAACCCATGGCTGCTGCTCTTATGGAGAGCTCTCGCGCATTGTCCAATGGCGCGGCCCGCGGTCACTTATTTTGCGGTTGTCGGCGTCCTCGCTTTCGCCACCAAACCCTTGATTCCCTCCCGGCTGCTGTTAACTCCAACAGATTTCTTGAATGCACAAAAATGGAAGCAATAGGGGAAACGTTCCGATAGGAGAGCGAGCGAGGCGGGGCGACGGTCTGACGTAGGACAAAGATCAGACGCTCCGGTCGCACGCGCGAGCGGGGGCTAACGGAAGTGCGCGCGCCCGGACACTTCCATTGACGGGAGGCGCGAGAGGAGTTTGAGCTGTGATATAGGCTGTAGAGTGATAGCAATCTACCATACTAGTTATTTAATTGCCCATGATGGTTTAATGTTTACCTGCCCAAACTGACGCACAACAGAAAACAGTTGTTGGCTATAAAATTGTTGATGTCTCAACAACAGACTTCTACTGCAAGAACTTTTGACATTTAATCACGTGCAGGAAGTTAATTGTAGATATCAACCATTTAATTTTCACTAGTTATAATGCTAATACTTGATATCAGGAATGGAAGTACTACTAGTGAAAGTGCTCATTTTTTTAAATCAGTATTTACAATTGCACAAGTAAAAATTAAAATTTGTGATTTTAAATTTCTCTCGGAAATGCCCATTATTATCCAAAATGGAATTTCAAATAGAAAAAAAACGTCATTTTTTATATCTGTAACTGCATTTTCACTATTACAATTTCCCAAATATCTATCATTCAGCCCAAACTCACACATCATATATGTACTTCTTACTAGGACAAATTATAATTTGTTGTATCAATAATTAGAAGTTTATTCCTGATATCAATAATTGAATAACAAAAAATTTATAGCTCCTGTTCAAAACACAATTACAGATATCTAAAATTAAATTTCTAAATACCAGCAGTGCAGTGCCGGTGTTCTGACAATCTGCTTAAGATGACCTACCGGTAGTTTTAGTTGTTATGTTTGTCTGATGGAATATGCTTCTTCCTCAGAATGAGCTACCTTTAATAGGGGTAGTACATCTTGTCAGCACTAAATAGGCTACCCATCAGAATGAACTACCATTTTAACATTAGTGGTAAAAACAGGGTAGCCCAATAGGGGTATAGAGGGGTATAGAATATGAGACGTTTTTCCGGCAGACCTGACTAATGCAGCATAACTGTGAGTTGAGGGATAAATTAGGTGTATGCCTGGCTGAAAAGATGAGTCTTTATTCTAGACTTAAAATGAGATAGTGTGTCTGAGTCCCGAACAATACTAGGAAGGCTATTCCATAGTTTAAGACCCAAATAATAAAAGAATATACCTCCTTTTGTGGATTTTGATATTCTAGGTACTATTAATAAGCCGGAATTTTGTGATCGTGGTGAACATGATGGAATATAGCTTGATTTAAGGTCACTTAAGTAAAGAGGAGCTACACCATTCAACGCTTTGTAACTAATGAACAGGATTTTAAAGTTTATACGAAACTTATCAGGTAGCCAATGTAGCAACAATAAAATTGCGCTGATATGATCATATTTCTCGGTTCTAGTCAGCACTCTAGCTGCTGCATTTTGAACTAAATGAAGTTTATTTATTGAACCTGCAGGACACCCACCTAGTTGTACATTACAATAATCTATTCTTGAGGTCATGAACACATTACGTTTTTCGGCATTAGAAACAGAGAGCATGTGTTGTAACTTAGCAATATTTCTGAGGTGGAAGAATGCTGTTCTACAAACATCCAAAATGTGTTTTTCAAAGGACAGATTGCTATCAAACAAACTTTGCTAACTTGGACAATTGGGAAATTTTGTCAATTTTCGAGGAAATATTAAATTGGGTATCGCTGGCGTAACAGTGAAAATTAATTCAACGATTCCTGATAATGTCCCCCAGGGGAAGCATATATAAAGAGAAAAACAGAGGCCCTAAAACTGATCCCTGTGGCACTCTATACTTAACTTTAGTTTGATCTGACAATTCCTCGTTTACACAGACAAAGTGGTAGCGGTCGAATAAATAGGACTCAAACCAAGCTAATGTCTGTCCACAAATGCCAACATAATTCTCAAGCCTATCCAAGAAAATTGTATGATCTATGGTGTCGAAGGCAGCACTAAGATCTAAAAGCATTTGAAGAGAAATACAGCTGCGATCAGATAATAAGAGCAAGTCATTTGTAATTCTTATAACTGAATTCTCCGTACAATGATAGGACCTAAATCCTGAATGAAATTCTTCACATATAACACTTATATGTAAAAATGAACATAGTTGAGAGGAATCTACCTTTTGGATTTTTGACATAAATGGGAGCTATGAGATTGGTCTATAATTAGCCAACTATCTAGGATCATGCTGTGGTTTCTTCATAAGGGGTTTGATAACTGCCAGCTTAAAGTTGCGTGCAATGTATAAAGTTTGTTTTGAGGCCATTTGATCTGATATTGAGTAATTTTTTAAATGTTGCAAATAAATGTAGCTGATGAGAATCCCTGAAATTATCAAATTTATTTTGAGACAAAATTTTGTAATTTTCAATGACAAATACGTATAAAAAATGTTTTTAATAACTGTCCAGTATTCAAGTGAAAGGATAGTATTTGGGATAAAAAGCTCCGCTTGATGCAGGGGCTAAATGCACTCATAAAACATTTTTTTAAGTTGATTAAAGATTTAATGTTTTTTTTTAAGTGGGGCGAATAGATTTTTTATGAAAATTCTTCAAAGTGGGCTCAACTTGACTGATCCATTTACAATGGAGACAATTTTTTTTTCATTGAATACTTGACATGTTATGAATTGACAAATGTGATTGAAATGAACAGAAAATGGTTAACCCTTTGCTGAAGTGGTTATTTTGAGAAAGTATTATCTTAATTTGTTACTCAGAAAAGCCTATTGTCCATATATCTACACAATATCACTATAACCCCCCTGGGTACCTTTTACCCCAAATGTGGGGTAAAAGGCTCCCTTGCCACCTTTTAAGAAAAAAATATATAATAATTTTAATTAAATAAATTTTCTTTATTATTTCTTTTCACACAAATTATGTTGCTCCGTCAATATTCAATAAAAAGACATTTATTTTTTTCATCTTGACACATTTTTTGACCAGAATTTTTTTTTTTTTCCTTAAGGTGTGCTTTCCACACCTTCCCTACACAGCCGATATATGAAATTGGAATTTCAACTCATAATAAATATCTGTAATTGTGTTTTGAACAAGAATGAATGGCAGATTATTGTGAAATTCTACTAGTGAAAATGCAGTTATAGATAGGCCTATCATGATTATTTTTTACTAGTTAAAATTCCATTTTGGATATCAAGAATGGGTAATTCCGTGAGTAATTACGTCTTTTTTTATATTAACAATTAGCATTTTTACTAGTGCAAATGTAAGAGCTGATATCCAAAATTATCACTTTCACCAGTGGTAATAAGCATTTTAACTAGTTAAAATGTAATTGTTTTCAATTCAATTTTACATCCTTTTTATGTACAAAAGGTCAGATTGCTTTGCCTATATCTTAAAATACTATCCCCCCCCCCCCCCAATTCAAGAACTATACACTTCCAGAGTGAGGAAAAAGTCTGGAAAAATCACTCTGGACCCCACTCACCCTGCCCGCTACCTTTTTGAACTGTTGCCTTTTGGCCGACGCTTCAGAGCCCTGAGCACCAGAACCGTCAGGCACAAGAACAGTTTTTTTCCTCAGGCTATCCATCTCATGAACAGTTAAATTGCCCCATTGAGCAATAACTATTTGCAATACACAGTTTAGTCTTTCTTATATTTATCCAACACATCCAACTTTTTCTGCAATTTCATTTCTCTGAAAAAAAAAAAAAAAAAACATTTGCACTGTACATAACAGATTTGTATTTCCACTGTACATAACAGATTGTATTAGATTTGCACTACCCATGTGTATGTGTGTATGTATGTATGTGTGTGTCTGTACGTATGTGTATAATTAGTTTTATTTTTTATTTTTTATTATTATCAATGTCTTGCTGCTGTTTTTGTATTGTTGTACACTGGAAGCTCCTGTCACCAAGACAGATTCCTTGTATGTGTAAGCATACTTGGCAATAAAGCTGATTCTGATTCTGATTCTGATTAATTATGAGCCTCTTCTCGCTCTCCCTTCTTCCCAGCTCTGCATTCTGTGCATTCTCTCAACCAACTTCATGGGATGTTTTTTAACAGTATGCTGGAAACTTGCTGCCTTTACTTCACTATTTTATACAACGCATCCACGACAATATATATATACACTGGCGGCCAAAAGTTTGGAATAATGTACAGATTTTGCTGTTTCGGAAGGAAAATGGTACTTTAATTCACCAAAGTGGCATTCAGCTGATCACAATGTATAGTCAGGACACTACTGATATAAAAAACAGCACCATCACTATTTGAAAAAAGTAATTTTTGATCAAATCTAGACAGACCCCATTTCCAGCAGCCATCACTCCAACAACTTATCCTTGAGTAATCATGCTAAACTGATCATTTGGTACTAGAAAATCACTTGCCATTATATCAAACACAGTTGAAAGCTATTTGGTTCATTAAATGAAGCTTAACATTGTCTTTGTGTTTGTTTTTGAGTTGCCACAGTATGCAATAGACTGGCATGTCTTAAGGTCAATATTAGGTCAAAAATGGCAAAAAAGAAACAGCTTTCTCTAGAAACTTGTCAGTCAATCATTTTTTTGAGGAATGAAGGCTATACAATGCTTGAAATTGCCAAAAAAAACTGAAGATTTCATACAAAGGTGTACACTACAGTCTTCAAAGACAAAGGACAACTGGCTCTAACAAGGACAGAAAGAGATGTGGAAGGCCAGATGTACAACTAAACAAGAGGATAAGTACATCAGAGTCTCTAGTTTGAGAAATAGACACCTCACATGTCCTCAGCTGACAGCTTCATTGAATTCTACCCGCTCAACACCAGTTTCATGTACAACAGTAAAGAGAAGACTCAGGGGTGCAGGCCTTATGGGAAGAATTGCAAAGAAAAAGCCACTTTTGAAACAGAAAAACAAAAAGAAAAGGTTAGAGTGGGCAAAGAAACACAGACATTGGACAACAGATAACTGGAAAAGAGTGTTATGGATCTTAACCCCATTGAACTTTTGTGGGATTACAGCTAGACTGTAAGGTGTGTGAGAAGTGCCCGACAAGACAGCCACATCTATGGCAAGTGCTACAGGAAGTGTGGGGTGAAATGTCACCTGAGTATCTGGACAAACTGACAGCTAGAATGCCAAGGATCTGAAAAGCTGACATTGCTGCACATGAAGGATTTTTGATGAGAAGTTCTGAACATTTTTTTCAAATTGTAATAGTAATTTTTCACGTTAATAATATCCTGACTATACATTGTGATCAGTTGAATGCCACTTTGGTGAATAAAAGTACCAATTTCTTTCCATAAGAGCAAAATCTGTAAATTATTCCAAACTTTTGGCTGCCAGTGTATATATATATATATATATATATATATTTTGAGCATAGGCGCAATATACGTATATTGGTCTAATTTCGAGCATTTAGGCACAACCCTATAGATTCAAATGATTTTAAGATCATGAGAAAAATACATTCTGTTCAGGGTGTGCAAACATTTGACTGGCAGTATATTAGATGTAAGGGTTTTATTCGACTAATGAATTACAGAAGTTTGTTTGTTTGTTGATGTAGTCCGCCCTCAATAGCAAATCAATGCACACATTCTCAGATCTGTACAGTATGTGGCGCGGTCTAGTCTCTAAATGACGTCACGTCCTATGTTGTGGAGATTCGCTGTTGCCGTTGGCTCTTTGCTCCGCCCACTGACATGCGTCAACATGCCCTGTTATTTACCTTAACCAGCAGTGGAGGAGTGGAGGTCAGACGAAAGCTCTCTATAATGGCCCAACAGTGGTTGTTGAATTTCATGGGTCTAGTGGTTATAAGATCGTTTTTTATAACTTTATGTCGCTGTCTGCTCTCATAAAGAGTATTTGACTGCGCGCAGGGCGTCTGTCTAGTAAACAAAGAAAAACAAACATGACCGCGACCATTTCGGCCGTCGCTGCAGACTCCTCTGGTTCATCTTTCTCCATTTCTGCAAGCCTCCTGCGACTCTTTAAACACATCAAATATGAAAATCTTGCAGCAGGACTCAGTGGAGGTGTTATTTCCACAATGGTGCTACACCCCCTGGATTTGGTCAAAATAAGGTTTGCAGGTCAGTACATGTTCCCCTTGTGTAATATACAAAGGCTGTGTCTCAAACCCTAGAGAGATGAAAAAGCATAGAAGTAGAATCTAATATATATTAAAATATGGAATATTATCAAAATGTTTAGATTAAGTGTGATACCACTTTTTACCACCATTGTTTCAGAATCATAAAAAGCATGCTGTCTAGGTAGGCAGCCTACAAGGTTTTAAGACAAAGCTAAAAATACAAAATAAAAACCATTCAGAGGGGAAGCAAAACAAAGTCATTAATAGTTTTACATTTGCACTGGCCTCTTAATGCCTATTTGTGGTTATGTTTAGGCAGAAGTACAAATTTATCTCTTAGAAATGTTATCTCTTTCTCATTCTTTCCAGTAAGTGACGGTCTGCAAATGCGACCCCAATACGATGGCATGTTGCACTGCATGAAGACCATCTGGAAGCTAGAAGGGATCAGGGGTCTCTATCAGGGTGTTACCCCCAACATCTGGGGTGCTGGGGCATCATGGGGCCTGTACTTCCTCTTGTGAGTAGTCGAAGTTGTCTTAAAAAGGGAAGCACAGAATGGAATTTCCTGTTTGCACATACTTCAACTCAAATCCAAACATAACTTCAGCGTTTATTGCCTTGATATTGACCACATTCACTCGACACACGCAGTATGGACGTTCTACGCGGTTTCATGAAAAGTCATGGAGCCTTTATAAATAACAGGCCAAAAAAAGATACGCCCAACAGTGCTGTGTCAGTTGATACTGTTGAGATATGAAGATACTGCATGCAGTTATTTGACCTAATTTCAGACCTGTATCGCCGATAAACAGTTTTGGTTTTATTTATTCTCTGTGTTTCAAACCAGCTGATAAGCGGCTAGTGATATCAAAGAACTTGTGTAATATTTTGTTTATAGAGTCATGCTGTTCAAAAATGTGAGGCAAAGGTGCAGAATAGACCATAACAACCGATCTGAAAATATTTATAGATCCTGAGCAAAGATTTATGAGGTTTACATTAGGGCTGTCAATCGAATTTTTAATCAAATTAATTACATGACATGCTGATGAATTAATTGAATTAACTGCAATTAATCACTTACCAATATTTACTGAGAAAGGCCCCCATATAAAGATAACCGAATATAAAATTACAGAATCATTCAAATTATTATAATTATATATAAAAATTCAGATATTTCAAAGACATTACATTAATGTGGCAGACGAGTAAAGCATTGATTACACAATACAAAAAGTGGCTTTATAAGTCAGTATACTGTTTGTTTTATTTTAACATAAGCCGACAGTTGACTGCTATCCATTTTGTAATAAAGTTCGTCAATCTGTCCTGTTCTGACTGGACATATTTTCCTGTTCCGTTTGGGATATTTTTAATTGTCATCTACACTCACTAAGCACTTTTTTAGGAACACTTTGGTCCTAATCATGTGCCCGACGTGGTCTTCTGCTGTTGTTGCCCATCTACCTAAAGGTTTGACATGTTGACATTTGGCATTCTGAGATGCTATTCTGCTCACTACAATTGTACAGAGGGGTTATCTGAGTTACCATAGCCTTTCTGTCAGCTCGAACCAGTCTGGCCATTCTCCGTTGACCTCTCTCATCAACAAGGCATTTCCGTCCGTTCTTTGTTTTTGGCACCATTCTGAGTAAATTCTAGTGACTGTTGTGTGTGAAAATCCCAGGAGATCAGCAGTTACAGAAATACTCAAACCAGCCCGTCTGGCACCAACAAACATGCCACGGTCCAAATCACTGAGATCACATTTTTTCCCCATTCTGATGGTTGATGTGAACATTAACTGAAGCTCCTGACCCCTATATGCATTATTTTATACATTACACTGCTGCCACATGATTGGCTAAATAGATATTTGCAAAAATCAAAGTTACAGTTGGGAAGTGAATGGGGCCAATTTTTGGAGGGTTTAAAGGCAGAAATGTGAAGCTTATAATTTTATAAAAGCACTTACATACATTTTTCTGTTAAAACTGCTGTATTATTTGGGCTGTAAAATTGTTTAAATCACAGTTTTTCGGGTCATGTTAGAGTTTTAGGGTTTACGGCAATACGTCGTCATTGTAAAATTGGCTATAACTTTACACAGAAAAGGTAAGTAAGTGATTTTATCACACTAAAATCAAGTTAACACACATTGTTTATGTCTTGAGGCTATACTTTTGAAACAATGAGTATTTGAACATTTACAGATTGGCCCCATTTACTTCCATTGTAAGTGCCTCACTGTATCACCTTGATTGTTCCTTTTTTTAAAGAAAAGTAGGGACGAGTCGAAATAATGTTTTGTGGTAGTCAACATTATGCCACAAATACTGTTGATTGAGCTTTACTTGAATAGAACCCGGAATATTCCTTTAAGCGTCATAAACGCTGTGTTTTTAGGACACTGTGTCAAGTTAAAAAAAGTAGTTGAAACTTTGAAAATCGCGTCTCGTGATCCCTGCATTCTGTTGTGCTTCGTCCAGCTATCAAGAATGCATCCTGTGTGAGTGGCTCTTATTCTGTGGCTGCGTTGCTTGTGAGGTCTGTTGAGGCACATTGACTGCTCCCTGCTGATGGCGGGTTCACACATCCTCCATGAGTGGGACGTGAGCGAGGCGTGAACGTTGCGTTTTCGTTTCGGCGCCCATATTAACAGATGACACCATTTACACTGCAAGCGTGAGTCGCGAGGTGACGCGTCCCAGAAGCGGCAGTGAGCTGATAGTTTCGCCGTTGAGCCTATTTTTGCTACGCGTCTCACGCTGAGCTCATGTGGCTTTGGGTGCAGTACAAAACTAAAATAATCAGGAGATCATAGAATAGACACAAAAGCAAATCAAAATTATTCAAACTGAACCTATAATACACTACAGTTTATATGTCTGCATGAACTGAATAAAATAAAGAATTTATAAACTGCCGGACCTTTTGCCATTCTGTGTATATAGGTGTACAGCTTAGACACAACATTAACCAATCACAACCAAGTGTGCTGATAAAGTGTGCTGTTGTCCTTGAAGCAGCAATAACCTCAGCTTATTACGACCTTATTAAAGAAAACATTTGGCGTAGGACCCCATAGATAACTTTATTTATTGTGCAGAGGCGCTGCTGTTTTTCACGGAAGAGACAGGGCCAATGTGAACGGTCAACGCGACCGCCCCGCTTACGCACCACTCACGCCTCGCTCACACTCACGGCGGATGTGTGAACCCAGCGTGGTGTGGCACGTACAAACATAAAGTTAAATATACTTCAAGCTTGAATTGCTCGAATTGTAGGAAAAACTCAATCACGGAATTTACGTACAGGTCAGGAGGCATGATTAATTGCGTTATTTTTGTTAACAAAGTATTTTTTATATAATTAATCGCACTTGATGCGTTAAATCGACAGCCCTAGTTTACTTTTCTTTAGTATAAATTTATGTCATTTATATTAAATATAAATAGAGCTGTATTAATGCCATATAATTGTTTTTGTTATGCACTAATGTCTTTTTTCATGCCTGATGTTTGTTCATTTGATTGTTTTTTAAATTCACAGTTAACGATATGTTTTTTAAAATAATAGTTCACCCAAACTGTTTTTAATTCTCTTATTTTATCGTTCATCCTCATGCCGTTACAAACCTGTATTACTTTTTTCTTCTTCCATGGAACACAAAAGGAGACGTTTAGAAGATGTTTAAGCCACTTTTTTCAAACAATGAAAGAATACATTGGCCAAGGTCTGTCATGCTTCAAAAGGACAAAAAAAAAAAGCACCATAAAAGTAGTACAACTTACAGTATGCGTGTATTTCAAGTCTTTTGAAGCCATACAGACCAGAATTTAAGCTGACATTACAGATTGTAGAATTTTTTTTTCCCTCCGCCATTGCTCTTAAATAGATAACCCATCCATGCTTCTGCATATTTATGCTTTACGTTACCTTACATTCATCTATGAAACATGCATCATACAGAATCTTTGTCAAATCTGGTGCAAACACACCTGAGATTTGAGAGCTACAGCTTGTGGGAACATTTTCTGTGAATAATGGCTTAAAGCTGAAGTATGTAACGTTAAACTACTTTCTTCTTTCCCAACTTAATATGCAGAGACAACTACAGTTGAAGTCAGAAGTTTACATACACCTTAGCCAAATACATTTAAACTCAGTTTTTCACAATTCCTGACATTTAATCGTAGAAAACATTCCCTGTCTTAGGTCAGTTAGGATCACTACTTTATTTTAAGAATGTGAAATGTCAGAATAATAGTAGAGAGAATGATTTATTTCAGCTTTTATTTCGTTCATTACATTCCCAGTGGGTCAGAAGTTTACATACACTTTGATAGTATTTGGTAGCATTGCCTTTAAATTGTGTAACTTGGGTCAAATGTTTTGGGTAGATTTCCACAAGCTTCACACAATAAGTTGCTGGAATTCTGGCCCTGCAAAGCACCCCACAACATGATGCTGCCACCCCCATGCTTCACGGTTGGGATGGTGTTCTTCGGCTTGCAAGCCTCACCCTTTTTCCTCCAAATATAACAATGGTCATTATGGCCAAAAAGTTCAATTTTTGTTTCATCAGACCAGAGGACATTTCTCCAAAAAGTAAGATCTTTGTCCCCATGTGCACTTGTAAACTGTAGTCTCACTTTTTTATGGTGGTTTTGGAGCAGTGGCTTCTTCCTTGCTGAGCAGCCTTTCAGGTTATGTCGATATAGGACTCGTTTTACTGTGGATATAGATACTTATCTACCTGTTTCCTCCAGCATCTTCACAAGGTCCTTTGCTGTTGTTCTGGGATTGATTTGCACTTTTCGCACCAAACTATGTTCATCTCTTGGAGACAGAATGTGTCTCCTTCTTGATCGGTATGATGGCTGTGTGGTCCCATGGTGTATATACTTGCATACTATTGTTTGTACAGATGAACGTGGTACCTTCAGGCATTTGTAAATTGCTTCCAAGGATGAACCAGACTTGTGGTGGTCCACAGTTTCTTTCTGAGGTCTTGATTGATTTCTTTTGATTTTCCCATGATGTCATGCAAAGAGGCACTGAGTTTGAAGGTAGGCCTTAACATACATCCACAGGTACACCTCCTATCAGAAGCTTATTGGCTAATTGTCTAAAGGCTTGAGATAATTTTCTTGAATTTTCCAAGCTGCTTAAAGGCACAGTTAACTTAGTTGTATGTAAACGTCTGACCCACTGGAATTGTGATATAGTCAATTAAATGTGAAACAATCTGTCTGTAAACAATTGTTGGAAAAATTACTTGTGTCATGCACAAAGAAGATGTCCTAAACAACTTGCCAAAACTATAGTTTGCTAATATGAAATCTGTGGTGTGGTTAAAAAATATGTTTTAATGACTTCAACCAAAGTGTATGTATACTTCTGACTTCAGCTTTATTAGTAACCATTCATAGATTAATTTTCTTGAAAAATGTAAACACTGTGTCTCTGTGGAGCTATAAAATTCCTGTGTTTATTTTGAGCGACCTGCTTATGAGGGGCGTATTCGGAAAGCTGTTTTGAAAACATTGTTTATTTTTTCAATTCCATTTGGTGGCGCTAGAGTCACAGAAATTACATACTTCAGCTTTAAATGTAATCTTTTCCTCAAACAAAGTTATCAAATTGTAAAAAGACTTAAAATATACTGCACACGTCATATTGACTACTTTTATGGTGCTTTTTTGCCATTTTTGAAGCTCCACAGACTTTCGGCAAAGAGCGCTTCTTTTGTGTTCCATGGAAAAAGAAAGTAATACTGGTTTGGAACAAAATAAGGGTAAGTAAATTATGACAGCATTTTTAATTTTAAATGAACTATTCCTTTAATGTAACCCCACCCTCCCCAAAATCCCCATGTTGATTCAATAACAAATGACTATATGAAGTGAGGTCAGTTTACAGCACTGTAAATCACTTTACAATAGACATCCAAGTGCTATATGGCTTCCAGGAATGTAATGTTGCTCTGTTTTGTCTTCCTACAGTTATAATGCTATTAAAGCATACACACAGGAGGGGCGGCAAACAGAGCTGACTGCAGGTGAACACCTGGTGTCTGCCGCAGAGGCAGGTCAGTATGAGAAAAGAGCCACCTGTGAGGTTGACAAACTAAACACAGCTACAGCTATAGCTCACTTATGAGAATGGTACAACTGCAGTGTCAGAGGCCTTGGAGATGAGTTTGTTCTTCAGTGCTAGCTGGGTCAATCCTCTTATGCTGTACATTTTGAACTCAATGACTTCAAATATGAATATGCTTGTGCTTTTTACTCAAGTATATCTATTAAAGGGTGTAACAGACTTTCAGTAAGGAATTGCCTTTTGTTTTTTCAAAGGATTTTGAAAAAGAATAACAGTATGGAAAGTGATATTGAAGACATATAGGAAAACCTGTTAATTGATTTAGGGATGTACCGATCCGATACCTGGATCGGTTTCTTCTCCGATATTGGCATTTTGAACCGGATCGAGCATTGGTCTGACGAGCCTGATCCAAATCCAATACTGTGTATTAGTCATGGTCGTTACGTCAAGCTCCAAAAATGGCATAAAAGAACCATTAAAGCCCCATTAAAGTAGTCCATATGACTCGTGCATTTTATTTAAAGTCTTTTGAAGACATACGACAGCTTTGTGAATCTCAAAATGCTGCATTTAATAATATTTAGCGTGCTTCAGTAAATGAGCAGTTCTCTGTTGTGTCACACACATACACATAGCATTCTCATGCATTGAGATTGGAACTGCAGTAGAGCAATTTACCAGATTTTGAATGAAAAGCATATTAAACCAGCCCACAAATAGACACACTATGTTCACCGTTTTCCTGGAGTGTTCCATCAAAATAAAAGCCCCAGGGTTTAAAGTTAAGAAATTATGAATGAAATAGATTACTATTTTACAATAAAATTATATTTATTATTATTTTTTTATTATTGATAATCATAACAATAACTAGGCCTGTCGCGATTATTAAATAATCGTTTGATCAAATAACCGTGGTTATTGGAGGTAACCGCGATCATGGTGCATTTTAAAGCTACACTGTGTAACTCTTGGCCCTCTAGTGGTTGAAGCATAAAACTGCAAGTTACTTGCGGAGGAACATTGTTTCTGTAATTACGTGAGTTAGGCTTCAACTCTGCTCTTCTGCGCGGATGAATCTGATGGCTTGAGGAGTAGCGGTGTAACCATGGTTACAGGTGATCATCTTATCAGAGCGAATGTTTCTAATGACAAAACTCACCCCTTCCCCTAAAAAAAAATAATAATAAATAAGGAAAGGAAGAAAAAGACAGATATCCAGTCTTATGAGCAGGTAAGTAGCATATCTTCCGCTGTTTTTTTTTTTGACTCATTGAAAACAGTTGTTAGGCAACAGTGACATTAGACATAATGATTGCTAGTCATATTAGATCAAATCAAATGGTGGAAACTATTATAACTTAACTAGCAGGCAAATAGACCAAGGTTGTAACTAGTTTAGAGATTGCCATTGTTACCAGCATAAAAGTTAAATTTGTTCTGTTGTCTTTCCTTCCTCAAAAATGAAATTGAAAGCACTGCAGTTTCACAGTCCATAATAAAATGCCCCATTAGAGTGGCTAACACTATCTAAAAATCTACCGCGCTAAAGAGAGCTAGCTGGCAACTATCGGTCCAATAAAATATCTTATCTGCTGTCCAGCAAGAAAATCTCCATCTCTGGGTCGGTTTTAAATCCTTTAAGATCTTGGAGTTGTCGCCACCTCTGAAAAGCCAATCCGATGTTGTTTTTTGCTTGCAGACTCTTCTCGATTCTCAGTTTGGTTCCCAAACCGATTTCCCAAACCTTTCCCTAAGGTTTTCCCCCTTAGGGGAAACCCTACGGGTGATACCCCTAAGGGTTGCCTTTTTGAATGATCCATGGTCAATTTCGCTCGGTTATTGTGGCGACAAGCTTTCAGCTTCAAATTACTACCACACTTTTCAGCGCACACATGCACGCACTGTAGTAGCTTGACCTTCTTTTCTTTACGGACATGACGTAAAAACGCACGGACTAATGACGGAAGTATGCAATTTCCCGCCAAATCCGTCCTGACAGCTCTAAAATATAAATCATTATTGTAGGCTTACCATAGTGAATCGGGGTATGGCAAATACATGGTTTAGAGCATGGATTGTTGGTGTACTTGCTCATTAATTAAATTTTGTTCATTTCGATCTGAAAAATTTGACAGTGTAGCTTTAAATTCCAATAAAATTTTACTGTCCAAATTAGGGAATGAACGGCACATTTGAGTCTCATTCAATTGAGCTCCGACCGTCTCTGAGCTGCACCGTGGACCACATACATAGCCCTGTGTCACGCCCGAGATGATAGATAGAAGAAACACAGAATATCAAAGGTCTTTTTTCATGTGAAATAAGGGCTTAATCTGAGAGACTTTAAGTAATGTGTGAAAGTGAAAGATTTTGGATAGAAAAGTTTTACTATTGCATAATATAATATAATATAATTGGCTGGGTTCCAACAACAGCCGTGTAAATGAAAAATGGACCAAGACTAAAGTTTACCAAAATGAGAACAGATATTTTAAGTATATTGAATACTTATTTTGATACTTAAAATATTATATATTTTTTTAAAGCCTTAAAAGAAATCGTACAAAAGGTAAATATGAGTAAATGACTTACTAAGGTTTATAAAGCACTCATACACCTATCACAAAAGTATTACAATTGTATAACAATTAATCGTCATAATCATGAAAGCCCTAAAACAGACAATTAATTGTCATAATCACAATTATTTGTTTGACAATTAATCGTCAGACAAATTTCATAATCATGACAGCCCTAATAATTATTATTATTTTATTGTTATTTATATATATATATATATAGAGGTCTCAATCCAGTTATAAGTTAAAAACTTTTTTAAAGAGAACTGGCTTCTTTTCTAGTCAATAATTTCACTTGAATTACTGTTAATTCTCTCTTTCTTTTTATAATGAAACAATGAGGCAGATTCACTAAACAGTTGTGCCACTTTTGCGTGTGGTATTTCAGCGCAAATACCTGCATCTTATTCACTAACCATCCACAGTCACGTTTAGTGTGAGCAGTCAGCGCCGAAATTGCACTGCGTCTTCAATATTTAAATGAAGTCATTGTCATTCCTTTCTGCGCAAACACTCCTCCTTTCTATGTAAATTAGAGATTGCGCTTCATTAAAGATTGCGCTTCATTCACAAAACTCTGTGCAATTTGCCCTGCGCAGTTTACATTGCACTATTACCGCCAAATGGTAAAGTAGGCAGTATAATGAATTTGATTTAAAGAGATGTTTGTGAACATTTTCAACTGATCATTTCAGCAGTAATGAATCAAATAATCATCAAAGATGTTGAAGAGCGTTATAACCTGGCATATCCATATGCGCAGTGTCGTCAAACGCACGTTCTGCATGTTTAAGAGATGATCCAGGTGTCTGGATCAAAGTGATGCTGTTCAGTCCCGGCAGGGTGGGTCAAATACGGTGGGTCTGCGTCATGCTCGGCTATATTGTGCTCAGAATCGGCTGATCAGATCGGGAGAGAAAAAATGGTATCGGTGCATCCCTAAAGAGATTACCAATTTAAAACAGTATTCCCATGAAAACATGTTATTTAAAAAAAAAAAAAAAAAAAAAATTCAATTAGAGAAAGGATAAAAAGGAAGAAACATCAAAAATAAAAGTTAATTGTCACATTGTGATAAAAGAAAACTAACTAATATAATTTACATCTCTTAAAAAAAAAAGATTTTAATATTTTAACCAATAAATTACATGAAAATGTACTGCACAGAAGGAATGACCCAGCTCCAGAAACAGGCTCTTTCAAAACTGACAATGTTGTAAATAGGGAAGAGTCAAGACTGGTATAGGAAGTATCTGGTATAGGAAGTGAAACAAACTGATTTTTCTAAAGCACAGAGCAAACATTAAGGGGAACAACTGAACCAATAATATCTGTACAATGTTGACATGAACTAATATGAAATGCTTTTGGGCTTAAATGTTTTAGAAGCCCTTAGTTAAAGGTGAAGTGTGTCATTTTTGCAGCGATAGCACATCAAACAAAATAGCAAAATAATTAGAAAAATATCAAATAAATGTCACTGTCTAAAGAAAATGTGAGTGATTCTAGCCCGTGTAAATCTTGCCACCACAGTGCTAAAGTGTTGAGGGTGCCATAGGTGTTCTTAGGGTTTTTAGTGCTTTGAAAGCATAAAGCGTTACATGGACCGGTCGGTCGATGGCTACCTTCACATGGCAGCTGATTTTGGCCCAAATCTGATTTTTTTTTTCTTCACTCAAATGTCACACAGATATATTAATTGGATGACAGTCTCAAGCTCAATGAATCTGACATCTTGAAATCCGACCTGGGCCACTTTCATATGTGGAAATAAATTGGATGCGTATGTGATTTTTTTTTTTTTTTTCCAATGTACCTTCAGTATGAACTGCCAGGATGGATTTAAAGGGATAGTTCACCCAAAAATGAAAATTCTCTCACCATTTACTCACTCTCATACCATCTCAGATGTGTATGACTTTATTTTTTCAAATGAAGATTTTTAGAAGAATACCCTAGCTCTGTAGGTCCATACAATGCAAGTGAATGGTGACCAGAACTTTGAAGCTCCAAAAAACACATAAAGGCAGCATAAAAGTAACCCATAAGACTCTTGTTGTTTAATTCATGTCTTCTGAAGCGATCTAATTGTTTTTGGGTGAGAACAGACCAAAATGTAACTAATATTTCACTATAACTCATGATATCTGCAGTCTCCTTGACGATCATGATTTCAAGCTTGATTACGCTTCCTTGAGCCATATAGCACTCTGCGCATGCGTCAAGCACTAGGAAGTGTAATCGAGCTTAAAATCATGATCGTGCCGAGAGACTGCAATGACAATATGTACTGTGATCCCTTCAGAAGACATGGATTAAACCACTGGATTATTATGGATTACTTTTATGCAGCCTTTATGTGCTTTTTGGAGCTTTCCCAAACAGTCATACTGCCCCTTCAGCCCTTTACACTCTTCAGGAAGTCAAGCTACGAATCACTTACTTATAGTTGTCTCTGCACATTAAACTGGGATAGAAGAAAGTATTTTAACATTGAAATATTACACACTTCACCATTAACAAACAGTGTTATCAAAACATGAATATATGACTTCATTGTACACTAACACTACCAACTTTAACAGTTAGCTGGCTAATACGGTATCAATCGTGGCCTGCATTTCTAGACTCGTTATGATAAAACAAGACTGAATTATTTTTCATAATGGCTACTTTTATATGTTAAAATGCTTAAGCATTGAAACATAGCTGGCATAGTTCTAACGGCGAGTGGCTTTGGCAAAGTGTTGGTTTTGAAGGTGCCCATGTGTTGGACTGGCTGTACCATGTTCCCCTGCATTTCTAGGCATTCTGACGCTTTGCCTCACCAACCCGGTCTGGGTGACAAAGACCCGGCTGGTGCTGCAGTACAATGCAGATCCTTCCCGGAAGCAGTACAAGGGAATGATGGACGCCCTCGTGAAAATATACCGTCACGAGGGTATCCCGGGACTATACAGGGTACATCTACAGATTTTAAATTAACCCCATTCGTCTGTTTCATAAGCAGAGATTCTGTTGAAGGTATAATAGAGATTTCTTGTGTGCTAATCCTAGGCCCCATTTACAACTTGAATTAACATGTTTAGCTGGACTGCATCTCCACTGTGATCAGAGAGAGATCAGATCAAAGTTACCCATGCAAAATGGAAAACGCTACTTACATATTACATCAGAGCCTGTGGGAACTGAAAATTCTCTGTCTTTTAGCGAATTTTAAAAACATTGATCGATAATTCAAATGCTTCCCATCACCAACTGACAATCAGGGTTTTTTCTTAATTTAACTTTTTTTATTTTATTTTAAATTTCAGGTCGCCAAAGCAAATTTAATGATTTTCGTCTCACGTTCGGTGCTTTGTAAGTGCTAAATATAAGAGACGAGATATTCCAAGTGTATTCCAATGGAATAATTCATTGTTCATTGTATGGTTGACAAGATTCCAAGATGGCAGTGTCTGTTGTGTTCTTCACATTGCAATTTAACAGAAGAAGGCCAAAGTCTTTCTAGCAAGTCAGTCCACTGGTGGTCATCTTTGGAATGTTCTCGTGAAGCTATTTCCAGTCATGAAAGTGCAGCTCCTATCTACTTGAAATGGAGAAAGACCTAAATCTCAAACAGTTGATCAAGATTATGACCAAAGAACATATTTCACAACACTGGATTCATAAATTGTGCTTCTTTAGCCAAGATTTAGCTAAAAACGCAATTTTCCCGGCTTGTTTAGCTAATGTGCATGCGCGTTCATGAGTTGATTGACAGGCAGTGGGTGTCTGTATCTAAAAGGTGATTGGCTCTTTTACCTGGAATGCGGGCCTTCTTTCTAAATCTGTTCACCGTTGGGTTTTCCAATTTCTTCCATTCATTTTAACAGAAGTGGCACGTCCCTGCTAAATAGTCTCTGAAAAGGCAAAACAAAAACAAACAAAAAACTACGTACAGCGCTTTAACTACGGATGGCTGTAGCATAACTTCATCACATAATTTATTACTTGCGTAGTTGTATCCGGATAACGAAAAGGCATTTGCATTTACACCTTCTTTAAAGTTGGTCACAATCGGTCCCTGACCACTTCTGAATGTGTTTTCAGTGATCTGATCATGATCCGATCACAGTGCATCTTGGGGTCATTTACAGCTGTCATTTAATGTGGTCAAGTGCTATCCGATAGCGATCCGATCGCCGAAAACTCATGTTAATGCAAGGTGTATATGGGGCCTTAAAGTCAACATGAAATCTAAATGGACCCTATTTACTTCCGTAATACACATACCAGGTCTGATTGTGCACAATTCTATGCACGTTATTCTAAAGAACATTTTTTTTGTCTTTTGTCATCTTTGATCAAAATGTTATAACTTGCTCCGCTTCTGAAACAACTTTCTTTTTCGGCTGATGCCATTTAGACCGCACAGACTATTGGTTAATGTTAAACAACAAGTAGACTCCCATTGTATGTCAAACTATCTTTCTAAATCTTGCCAGTAATTTAATGCCGGTTAACGTAAAGGTTAATACCAAATAATGTTAACACTGAAAAAGAAGTATTATCGTTGGGATTAGAGGTTAACCGATTAAACGGCACCGATAGCTGATTTTTGAACTATCGGTTATTGGCAAGAATCAACGATGATAGTGTGCAGACTAAAGCACATACATTTCAAAATAAGAGTCCTCTGTTTTTGTCTTGTTTATAGTTATGCACCTAAATATAAATATATATATAATTTTATTTATTTATTAATTTTTTTTTCAGGTCATTATTGGGATTTTGGTTGCATAATAAACTTCATCAGGGATGTAATTCACTTTGGACTCTTTTAGCCTCTATGTCTGTGCCCGTCACAGTAAGGAAAGACTAAAGCATTTTTTTTTAACAATCAATAAATCGATTTGTAAAACTTTCAGCTAGTTAATCGGTTATTTGCCTTTTTCTACCACCTTAGATATTGGTATCAGCCAGGGTCAGAAATTAATGGGGGCTTGGAGCAAAAATGCCATTGAAAGTGACAAAAAAATGTCCCCGAAATTAAAAATGTAGGCGCAACAATGGGTCAGAAAATGTTTCAGGAGGGCAGTAGTCTGCCACATTTGATTGCAAACTCACATTCAGGTCTATTCTGTTATTTAACGCCCACTTTTCACAATCCAATCAATTCCTGATCGACCAAGTACCGTCCTGCATTTGTTTCACATGGAAGTATGTCACATTACGGAAGTAAAATGGGCCACTAACTATGTTTTATGTTTAATTTAAATGGTGGGGTGATCCAGTCTTTTGCTCCCTAAGATTGTAGTTTCTCTAGAGGGCCACAAGAGAGTGTTATTGTACTATACTTGAAGAGTTGATACAGCTCTGTGTTGCATAGATCGTGCTTAAATATAGGCTAAAGTCTGTGTGTGGCACACCAAATTGACCTAAAATCATAACATATTTAAGTAGAATTCAGTCTAGTAGAATTCTGTTTTAGATTAGTCGAACAGTGAAGTTAGTCTGTGAGGAAGCCATGTTTTTGTGCCTTTGTGAGTGTGTTTCTGTGTATTAGTGCCTTATTTTGTTGTTCTACCACTGCAGGGTTTTTTGCCGGGGCTGGCGGGGACTTCCCATGCTGCATTACAGTTCATGACCTATGAGTGCCTGAAGAGGGAGCAGAATAAATATAAGAAGATGCCATCTGAATCACTGCTGGTGAGGAAATTAAACCAGCCTTATTTTTTCAACTAGGAACATATAACGCTATATGAGTTTCATGTCCCAAAATTCAGATTAAAGGAAAGTTCATGTTGTGGTAGTCGTAACATTTTGGCTTTTGGCATAAAGTCTGCTCCGCATTGCATCTTATCTGGAATCAGAAATCTGAAATCAATGATAGCACAGCATGCACCAGTGTGTTAGCTCATTCAAATAACAGTGCAGCAGTCTTTGCCAAAAGTTGTATAAAAAAAACCATCAGCTCTTAAAAATGTGTGACTCTGTAAACACTTGGTGGCTGTGTCTTCAAACACAATGGTCTTAGAAATAAAAATGTAAAATTGTAACTTAAAGAAAAGTTTATTGTGTACTGGAACCAGCAATGGTCATTATTTTAATGGAGGTGAGTCACTGTCTCTTTCCTGTCTCTCTACTTCAGTCTCCACTGGAGTACATCTCCATGGCAGCCATCTCCAAAATATTTGCAGTGGCAGTAACTTACCCATACCAGGTGGTGCGTGCTCGCCTGCAGGACCAGCACAACAACTACAGTGGTATCATGGATGTCATCAGGGGAACATGGAGGTATAGGTTCAACTCTCTTTAAACTCCATCACACAGAATTTAGAGAGCAATATATTTATTTATTGGCTTGTCACTGTATTTTTTAATTCAGTTACTCATGTACATAATGCAGTCAGTAACTAACTAAAAGTAGCAATGCAGCTAACTTAAAGGGACAGTTCTTTCAAAAATGCATGCCATCCCAGATGTGAATGACTTTCTTCTGCTGAACACAAATGAAGATTTTTAGAAGAATATCTCAGCTCTGTAGTTCCATACAATGCAAGTGAATGGTGGCCAGAACTTTGAAGCTCCAAAAAGCACATATATGCAGCATAAAAGTAATCCATAAGACTCCAGTGTTTAAATCCATGTCGTCAGAAGCTAAATGATAGATGTGGGTGAGAAACAGATCAATATTTAAGTCCTTTTTTACTGTCAATCTCCAATTTCCCTTTCACATTCTACTGCTTTTATTTTTGGCCATTCACATATTTTTGGCATATCACAACCTACTGGGCATGGAGGAGAAAAATCTATATTTGCTTTTACTTTTATGCTGACTTCATGTGCTTTTTGGAGATTCAAAGTTCTGGCCACCATTCACTTGCATTGTATGGACCAACAGAGCTGAAATATTCTTCTAAAAATCTTCATTTGTGTTCTGCAGAAGAAAGTAATACACATCTGGGATGGCATGAGGGTGAGTAAATGATGACAGAATTTTCATTTATGGAAGAACTGTATCTTTAAATACATTTTCAAATAACGCCACAGTAGCTTTTTTTTTTTCAAAAACAAGCTACTTTTTCCAATGAGTAATGGCATAGCGTGAGATGTTTACATTTACGAAAGAACATTTATTGACCCGCCACTTCCAACCTCATCCCAAAAAAGCTAAATAAACAAAGAGAAAAATAAAAAGTAAGTAGTTAAGTAAAAGTTTAGTTATATAATATCAGATTTCATCTCTGTTTTTTGGCATATTGTGCTCATGGGAAATCTGATTCATTTTAGTTTATCAGTTTTTGCTCAAAAAACAAAAAACAAACTACAGATTTGTTTGAATCCCTGCACACGTTTTAGGTCTTTTTTTGTATAGTGAAATATTTGGTTAAATGGGTCGTTCTTCAGTGGGAGTGGCAAATGAGAGGCAAGCTGAACTGCTCTATTATGATATCATCTTACTGTAAGTTACTAAGGAATTGGCAAATACAGTTTCAAAATAGCTTCCCCAACACTAATGCAAACATTCAAATTTGGCAGAGGAAATATTATGCAACTTCCAGGAGTAATTTGAACTCATCTGATATTACTTTACATCAATTCAATATGTTTTTTGTTTTTTTTACTTTTCCTATAGCAATGAGGGGATTGAGGGCTTTTACAAAGGGATGGTCCCCAACTTGGTGCGAGTCATTCCAGCGTGCTGCATCACCTTCTTGGTGTTTGAAAACGTGTCACGTGTACTGTTGGGCGAGTATCGCTAAATCCTCAGGACTTGCATGTGGGTGCGCACTCACCAACGCAACAATGGACCAACAAAAAATACGGCAGGACTATGTATGTGTGATGGAGAAAAGTAGGAATATAAAACATTTCCTGTTTAACTCTAAACTCAGTGTGCAGACAGAACTAGTATTGAGTGTGTGCACTTAATGAAAAGTAGAAAATTGAGGTGCATATTCAGTATGACGGTTTCAGATTTATTGTATTGTTGATACTTGAATTTATTGGGACATATTGACTAGTTCACCCAAAAAATAACAATTCTGTCATAATTTACTCATTCACGTGTCGTTTTAAACCTGTCTGAATTTCTTTCTTCTGTGGATCAAAAAGCAGAGTTGATGAAAGTGGATGGAGACAAGGGGGCTGTCAAGCTCCAAGGACAAACATAAATAAATAAATAAAGCCCCATAAAAGTACAACTTGTTTTGTGCACTATTTTCGAAATCTAATGAAGCCATTTGTTAGCTATGTGTGAGGTACAGATTAAAATTTTAATTATTCACTGAAAATCTTAACAGTCATGGTCACCATTCACTTTTATTGAATGGACAAGAGCAGCAAGAACATTCTTCTAAAATTCTCCTTTTACTGTATGTTCCACTAAAGAAAGTCATTTGGATTTGAAATGACATGAGGGTGTGTAAATAATGACTGAAATGTTATTTTTGGGTAAACGATCCTTTTACGGTGTTACATTAAAATAATCCGAGAGATTAACGAGTGTCCATTATTGTCTCTCAGACTGATGAATATTAGAGTATAAAAGAGTGTGATCATGATTTCAAGCTGTCAGTGACAAGAGGACAAGAACAGGTCATGGTAAACTGGTTCAAGCCATCCTGTGACAATGCAACCCAACACCATATTCACCAAACACGTAATTCTTTTAAGAAGATGTTTGTCTTTTTAACGATATTTTCAAAAAACAGCTGCTTTATTTGTTTAGCTATGCGAGAGAATGAACTCGTTTACCTTTAGTCACTAAGCAAATCTCCTCTGGCGTATGTGCCCAGGACGAAACTCACTGGGCATGCTCAGGAAATGACATAATGCTACAGGATAATAGAACACAGGCCTGACAGAAACTGATACCTTACTGGAGGACACGAGCATATTTTAAACAGATGTCTGCTGAATTGAGAGGAACATTTTAACTGGAAGACAGAAGATAATCCAATGCAGTTTTGTATAGACTACAGCTTGGAAATTCAAAAAAATGTGCAGTTTGCATATGTGTATCGTAATAAATATCGAATGATATGAAAAGAATATTGTGATAATATTTTTGGCCGTATCGCCCAGCCCTAATATAGAGTCAAATTTGAGCTCTTTCAAAATCTGCTAATAAATCGCAATTAATTATGAAATATTATGCAAGTAATCGCGATTAAAAAATCGAATCAACTGACAGCACTAATAATCAAACCTCACAAACTTTTGTTTGAAAAGTGTGTTTGTGCGGTCTTTAAAATAAATGTCATTTGCTTTGATAGTTTGTTTTCTAATGCAATGTTATTTTTGCATTTTCTAAATGCTGCTGTAGTGTCCAATTACTTTTTGGGACCACTGTATTCTAAACTGTAAGAACAATAATCAGATTTCTTATAATATTGAACACTCAGCACAACAGCTGCAGAACAACTTTATACCACACCAGACATTCCAAACCTTAGTCATTCTACACACACTTTTTCCAGGATTTTCCATCTACACTCTCTTTTATGTTGTGCTACTTTCAGACAGTTCATCAGCATTATGAAGGCATTTAACCAGCATTCTTAAACAACCATTTTAATATGTATAAAAGTTAAAATTGTGACAACACTGGGTATAGTTAAAAATCATGCGAAAACTAGGTATAAACATGGGGGAAATGTGTATATGTTGTCTTTATTAATGGGTGAATCTCAGTAAGAAATGTCAAGGTTGTATTTCACCTCAAAGAAAAAAAATGAAAAATACAAAACTACGTTACAAAATGAAGGTTATATTTAAAATGAGATTTTCATTACAATGAAATGCATTTTCTCTGTCAAACAACAGCAATATATGAAAACATTTCATTCTCACTACTGTAATACACTAATAAAAAGCATCCTGTCTTAAGATGATTCAATTAAATTCAGTACAACAAATACTACCATTATTTATTATTTCCAATTATATTTTACAAATGTACTTGAAAATATAAACAATGTATCAATATTATTTGCATTACAGCAATAATTATAAGATTTGTCTGCATTACAGTTTTAATTTTGGGGTAATACTGTATGTGACACAGTTTTTGTGAGATTCACTTCCATAGGTAATAAAATCGTCCATACACAAATGAAGGGCCACTAAATAAATATTATCCAGGATGTCCTTGTTGAACTCCCCTTAAAAAAGGACTGTAGTGATATCATGGTACAGTAATAGTGTCAGATGATAATACCATGGTACTGTTTGATTCCTATGGTACTTCAAGATACTTCAAAGTATTGGTATTACCATCATGGTAGTGTCCAAAAACCATAGTAATATCATCTTACTCTTTAGTTAAGGGTCTGTACTAGCTAAATTGAGCATACTGAATTCCTCCTAACTGATATTCAGCAGGAGAATCACTATCTATTACAACGTGAAAGTTGCGTGTATCCAAAGCAAAATAATTAGCTGACTGGACACAAGGAAGCTCCTTTCTACAAGAAACCCTCTTTATGTGGCAGAAGAACATGATGTTGCTATCTTCTATTGCCATGGTGACAGCGGTGGTGGCGAATGTCAGAAGGATTGCTCATTTTGGAAGCTCTTCAACGATCACCCTGGATACAGAGTTCCATCCCGTTGACGCATCACCACGTGGGTAGTCAGCACAGGTGCCCACCCATATACCAACATCCACCAGACCGGCCTGGATCCCTTCACAGAGTCCCTCAACTGATGGAAACAACGCAAGTAACAGCAGCCATCAATATCAAATATTATAATGATATATCTGAAAAAAAAAAAATATATATATATATATATATATATATATATATATATATATATATATAATTATTATTTATTTATTTTTCACCCCAATTTGGAATGCCCAATTCCCATTGCGTTCTGAGTCCTCGTGGTGGCATACTGACTCGCCTCAATCCAGGTGGCGGAGGACGAATCTCAGTTGCCTCCACGTCTGAGACCGTCAATCCGTGCATCTTATCACGTGGCTTGTTGAGCGCGTTACCGTGGAGACGTAGCACGTGTGGAGGCTTCACGCTATTCTCCGCGGCATCCACGCACAACTCACCACGTGCCCCACCGAGAGCGAGAACCACATTATAGTGACTACGAGGCAGTTACCCCATGTGACTCTACCCTCCCTAGCAACCGGGCCAATTTGGTTGCTTAGGAGACCTAGCTGGAGTCACACAGCACACCCTGGATTCGAATTTGCAACTCCAGGGGTGGTAGTCAGCGTCTTTACTTGCTGATCTACCCAGGCCCCTGAAAAATATTTCTTAACGGTTCCATTAACAATTATTTTAGTACTTTTGGTATGTTTAGTATTTTTTTAGGAAATATTTGGTTACCAATGGGTGATTCAAATCACCATTCACACTTTGGTACATCTTACTTATTATGCATCAGAAGAAATCGAAGACATTGATACGCCACCTAAGTAAATACAAAAAAAATCTAACAATATGATAGCACTGTGTGAGGAACAGACCGAAATTTAAACTGAAGCTCCACTGCAGCTCTCAGATCTCATTGGCTCTTGTGCACATCATTGGTGCTTTTGCTTCTTTCGACCTATCGCATGAATTTGACTTATGTAGTTATGTAGCACAGAGTCGTATGGACTACTATTATGCTTCTTTTTTGCTCTTTTTGAAGATTGCAAGTTTGAAACACAGTACATTTTCATTTTATGGAAAAAAGCAGTGTGAACATTCTGCATAACATCTTTTTTGTTTCATGTAAGATGTGATTAAAGTCATATAGGTTTGGAAAAACGTGTGTAAATGAGCACAGAACTGTTTTGGTGAACTATTCCTTTAGTTCAGGAGCTACCTTTTGAAAATTGTGCACAAAATCCCTGCAGGCTAGTTAAAATCATGTTGTTATATCTTGAGAAATGTTGAAGCTCTTTGTAGTAAGTTAAGTGTAGAGGGTGTGCTGTGAGAAACCACACAAAGCTCTCAAATTCCTTTGGTCTCTCTGTAATTGCAGTATAGATGCTTATGAAAATGGCAAAACTGCTTTCAACTGCACAAAAAAGACAAAGGAATCCATGGGACAAATAAATCTGTGACTGCATGACAGTATCTCTGTTTTCATTTGGTAAAGAAAATGCACTGTGTAAATCTTATGTTCAGAGCAAAGGATTATGGTTATGAAAAATGTTATTTTTAAACTGTTTATTGGCAGCAACATGATCATGTGAACGACAAAATTGACAAGCTAGTTCAAGTGATACATGGGTGTTGATTTCTATTAAAACGAACAGATTTCAACTATTTATTTTTTTATGTGAAGGTCTCATTCAAACTGAAATGGAAACTTTTACCAGGCCTTTATTGTTTATTTTTGGCACTTTTCAAATGCCTCTTCAATGGAAATATCACTTGTGAGCAGAATATTTTTATTAGGCATCTTTTTCAAGCAGTAATGGTCCTAAATTTAGCAAGGAGTGTGAAAATATAATTGAATTTTGTCTACATAAAATGTTTGCAGTGAAATTAGACTAAGCAAGAAAAAGGATTTAACACAATACAGAATTTGAGATGTGCCGAAAATTACACTGTGGTGGGAATTTTCATGACTTCATGAATATTCTAGTGAGAGTGTGAAAAATGTTTAATGAGACTTTACTAACTAAACATCCACAGCGCTAAAAGTGGCCAAAGTTAAAGTTACACCCATATATGAATACATTGATGGTATGTATATTTTAATAAACTGTTATTAACTCAGAGTAGCAATAAAAATAATTTATCTCCATGTTGTGAGCACATTTTAAGTTTGCTGTACACAATACTTTGGAAACCACAAAGCCGTACATAGACCTAAATTTAAATATATATCTTCATAATTGCAGAGTGTGTGATTCACACATGCAGCCATAAAGCAAGTTTCATGGTTTAATTAAAAGCCTTTTATAACTTCAAGGAATCTGTAACAAAATACTTTATTATGATCACATTATTTTCATCTTGTAATTACTGAATTTCTTGGTTGCATTTTATATTTCTTTTTTTAACCATTTTATAACACCTGTAATCTATATTACACTCTTGAATTAAAAATATGTACAATCCTTTCACATTATCCAATTTTATTAGATCTCTCCAGAAAATATGTTGCAAACAACATACAAACCTTAACACAGTTTTCATCATTCAAACTGCACAAATGACAACACAAAACACACTTGTCTGAAGTTATAAATGGTTTATAAACGTTACCTGTGGACGTCCTGTGTATGTTTATGGTGGAGTTGAGTTCAGGGCTTCCCTGGTCCAGGTAAATGATGGATTCTATAGGTAACGGTCCGGTGCATTCGGCTCCATTAAAAGTGAAGTACCAGCGCTGACAGCAAGCCGTTTTACACTTCAACCTGAGAGAACCGCTGAACAGCACACGGAGAGCACTGTCTGTACGTCGCTTAGTGAACGTGCACTCCTGTGACACACAAATCAAGACATGGTCCAATGTTTAACCACTGACCAGTGAATGAATGAATCTCTTGAAACCTGTTATGAATCTGGGTAATATTTCACTAAAAAAATCTATTGTGCTTACAGAAAATGAGGCAGATTTTAGGAACTTCAAAGTGTTTTGCACTGTGACATTGTGACCCCCCCCCCCCATTCTAAATTGTAAAGTATTTTTGTCAGAGCTGTGGCACAGTGGGCTGTTCAGATGCCCAGGACATGTTAGAGCTGCTCACTCCCAAAGACCTAGGATCAAGTCTGACCTGTGTCATGTCCCTATCCTGCTCTTCCTCTCTCTCAGCCCTACCTTCCTGTCTACACTCTACTGTCCTATAAATAAAGGCAAAAAGCCCAAAAAATATATACTGTATAATGGTAGGTATATATATACAGGTGCATCTCAATAAATTAGAATGTTGTGGAAAAGTTCATTTATTTCAGTAATTCAACTCAAATTGTGAAACTCGTGTATTAAATAAATTCAGTGCACACAGACTGAAGTAGTTTAAGTCTTTGGTTCTTTTAATTGTGATGATTTTGGCTCACATTTAACAAAAACCCACCAATTCACTATCTCAAAAAATTAGAATACATCATAAGACCAATAAAAAAAACATTTTTAGTGAATTGTTGGCCTTCTGGAAAGTATGTTCATTTACTGTATATGTACTCAATACTTGGTAGGGGCTCCTTTTGCTTTAATTACTGCCTCAATTCGGCATGGCATGGAGGTGATCAGTTTGTGGCACTGCTGAGGTGGTATGGAAGCCCAGGTTTCTTTGACAGTGGCCTTCAGCTCATCTGCATTTTTTGGTCTCTTGTTTCTCATTTTCCTCTTGACAATACCCCACTGATTCTCTATGGGGTTCAGGTCTGGTGAGTTTGCTGGCCAGTCAAGCACACCAACACCATGGTCATTTAACCAACTTTTGGTGCTTTTGGCAGTGTGGGCAGGTGCCAATTCCTGCTGGAAAATGAAATCAGCATCTTTAAAAAGCTGGTCAGCAGAAGGAAGCATGAAGTGCTCCAAAATTTCTTGGTAAACGGGTGCAGTGACTTTGGTTTTCAAAAAACACAATGGACCAACACCAGCAGATGACATTGCACCCCAAATCATCACAGACTGTGGAAACTTAACACTGGACTTCAAGCAACTTGGGCTATGAGCTTCTCCACCCTTCCTCCAGATTCTAGGACCTTGGTTTCCAAATGAAATACAAAACTTGCTCTCATCTGAAAAGAGGACTTTGGACCACTGGGCAACAGTCCAGTTCTTCTTCTCCTTAGCCCAGGTAAGATGCCGCTGACATTGTCTGTGGTTCAGGAGTGGCTTAACAAGAGGAATACGACAACTGTAGCCAAATTCCTTGACATGTCTGTGTGTGGTGGCTCTTGATGCCTTGACCCCAGCCTCAGTCCATTCCTTGTGAAGTTCACCCAAATTCTTGAATCGATTTTGCTGGACAATCATAAGGCTGCGGTTCTCTCGGTTGGTTGTGCATCTTTTTCTTCCACACTTTTTCCTTCCACTCAACTTTCTGTTAACATGCTTGGATACAGCCAGCTTCTTTGGCAATGAATGTTTGTGGCTTACCCTCCTTGTGAAGGGTGTCAATGATTGTCTTCTGGACAACTGTCAGATCAGCAGTCTTCCCCATGATTGTGTAGCCTAGTGAACCAAACTGAGAGACCATTTTGAAGGCTCAGGAAACTTTTGCAGGTGTTTTGAGTTGATTAGCTGATTGGCATGTCACCATATTCTAATTTTTTGAGATAGTGAATTGGTGGGTTTTTGTTAAATGTGAGCCAAAATCATCACAGTTAAAAGAACCAAAGACTTAAACTACTTCAGTCTGTGTGCATTGAATTTATTTAATACACGAGTTTCACAATTTGAGTTGAATTACTGAAATAAATGAACTTTTCCACAACATTCTAATTTATTGAGATGCATAAAAGTATATCTTTATTTTTTTTTATTTTTTTTTCAGTAATGAAAATCTACTGAGAATGCCCATTGAGAATAATGTCAAATGTACAGATCTATTACGGTAATGAGAATTTGGGGGAGCATGTTTAATTGACATGATAATAGTCACAATTAATCTGTTTTATGTCTTTTGATTTTTGGGTGAAATTGGACGTTTTTTGCTATAGCCTAGTTGGGTTTAGCAAAAAAAAAAAAAAAAGACTACTCCTTTAAAGGGATAGTTCACTCAAAAATTTAAATGTTTTGACATAATTTACTCACCTTCAAAGTTCTGCACATTACTGACACATCAGATTTGAACTGCAGAAAGCAGGACTAATAAAAATGTGTCTCTTATTAGGTCTGACTAGTGTTCCTTATTTCAAGTCTTCTGAAGCCATATGATAGCTTTAAGGCCCCGATATACTTCTGGAGATTTTCTTCTTCATTCTTGGGTAAAAAGAGGTTCACAACAGCCAAGTAACAGTATACTGTTTGCAACCATTCAGACACCCGCCACACCACTTTGGGAGATGTTTAGAAAGACGTTTAAATAATAAAAACTTTAACTAATGTGACATTAAAATGTATTATCATTGACTTTATGCCTCATTCTAGGAGTAGAATTCACATGAAGTCAGTAAAAGAAGCTGTTTTAACCACTCGATTATGATTTAGAGTAATATATGCAGTAGAATATGTGCAATTTGTCTTGTTTACATTCTGAATTCATGAAGCTAATGTGCTAATAGGCCATAATATGTGCCAGTTACATGCTTGTTATTTTAATTTATAATGAATGTGATACTACTGCAAAGATGGGTGTATAAAAGAGTGTTAATGTGCAAAATACAGACAAAAGAATGATGGCATATTTTACTTTGGGCAGATGTGTGAATGGCTTTTGCTGCAGATGGCACATGAGTGAAGCAGCATATCATACAACAGAGTGAATGGGCACTTAAGAGTATCTGAGTAGATTTGATTCCTTTTGTAGACTAATTAAACAAAACAAATGCATTACATGTTCTTGGAAAATGTCTCTATGCGAAAGATCGTACAGATGTAGGTAAATTTGCACCAGCCCGCTAATAAATGCACGCTGGTGTGTTCATATGGACTGATCTTGACTGACCTTAACTGACTGAACGCTGTGAATGGGAATTAGCTGCCGACCCAGCTCCAGGTCACACCTACCGATGATGTGGACCAATGGTAGTAAGAAGGTGTTTAGCAGCTGGTAAAAAGTTTTGCTAAAAGTTCATCCAGGCGTGCTGTTACGAACCACCGAAACGAACCCAAAAACACCTTCTTTTTGGCCTGATTTTGTTTAAAAAGACCTCACACCTGTTCATTTTTCGATTTTGTATAAAGTATATTGGGGCCTTTAGAAGACTTGCAATAAAGAACACAAGTAAAGAACACAAGGTATTTTAATGCCTGGACATTCTGCAAAACATCTTCCTTTGTAATAATTCATATGGGTTTCAACATTAGATAACACACTAATATGAATAACATGAGTTGAATAGCACTTTGTACATCATTCTTACAGCTATTTTGCCCAGGTCAATCCCATAGTTTAGAGAGTTCCAAGCACACTGTTTGAAGTTGGGCTTCCAGGGATCTTCAAACCTCTCCGTCACACACTCTCCTTTCTCCCCTTTAAATCCATCTCTCCCAGGGATTCCTGGAGTGCCAGGAATGCCATTTATCCCCGGGTTACCATCCCGACCCTGTATTCCAGGTGGGCCCTGCACGCATGAGTGGTACTGATGACAAAAACATGAAGAAAAGACAATGACCATTCCAGCTCATTTCAGTCATTTCTGCCTTGTTAGCGAGAATGCCACTGATTCACTTTGATGCATAAGCTAATATAGGTGGGAGAGTACCATGACTCTGATCTATGGGACTGACACATTTGTGCAGAAATGACAAAGAAAACCTAAAACTGGACACAAAATGTGTGCAAAAAAATCCCCTGACCATAGTCACAGCCTGCACCGCTTAAATTACAGACTGACACAATACAGATGCTACTTACTGGATTCATGACATAGGGAGTTCTAGGGGAATTTTTTATTTAATAAAACAAAATGTTGCTGTCTGTGAAGAAAAGATACAAAATATTTTTTTTGATATTATATATTGAAAAAAAATATATATAAAATTATGTAAAGTTATCACATTATAAATAAAATATCAAAATTTGAATATATACAGTATACTGTATTTATAATTGTTTATTGCACAATACAGTTTCTGAATTAGTCTTTGTCAGAATTCTTGGGTTTGCTTCCTGTAAGTTTAATTATCCACTGATCCACTATCTTGAGGTTTTCCAGTTATGACTGTTTTCCATTGCCTTGTGGGGGGTTCACAGACCAAGCCCATTTCTCATGAGTTCGATGAATTATACCTATGTGCAAATGTCAGTGTGACATAAAAACCCAAAAGAGAGTTGATGCTGTGGTTTGTTTGCAAATTTTTTAGAAAGTATGTTCTTTGTTTAATTAGGTATTACTCACTTCCTCACATGAAAAGAAGCCAGCCAAAAGCAACAAAGCTTGTAATACACAAATATAGGTAGCTGACAGGTCAGATGAAATATGGAACAGCCGTCTCGATCACACTAGGCCATTGTGGATATGAACAAAATTTTAGGTCAAGAATCTTTCACCACTTTCCAAGCCCAGTGAGCAGCTGAATGAATCAGTTGAAATGCATCAAATGAAACTCCTATTTAGAGTATTATCAACGTTTTATTCGTATCATTATTGGCATATAGCGACAAACATTGTGAGGGTTGTGTTTGATGTGTCCCTATAATGCATAATATGATCATTTCTTCTTAAGAGTCACTTGAGTGAAAACCTTTGAGATATACGAATCATGTAAGTGAATCATTTGTTTATTTTCAATGAACTGCTTCAAAACGTTGATTCACTCAATTGGGTTCCCAGAAATCCGCTAGCATCATAAAATATTTATTTAGTAAAATAATTGTGTTTAAGACTGTTTTTGATTAAGTTACATAGATTGAGATATCTTGCGTTGTGATGCTTCCATCATTCCATCTACCTTAGTTTAATTCCCAAAATAATCGCAGTCGAGCGGTTTACAAACACTTTGCGGATCGGTTTGACTGAATCATACAAAAACTGACTCAAAAGAAAAATTATTTTGCAATTCGATTCGGACTACAAATTGTTCAACACAATATGGACACAATGTAGTTTCATTGGCTCTTGAGAGTGAATGAAAGTTTTCTTTCTTGAAACAAATTGCAACAATACTACTAAATACCTCAGATTATTTTACTGTCATCCCTCTTCTTTTAATTAATTTAAGGAATATTCCAGGTTCAATACAAGTTAAAGGGATAGTTCACCCAAAAATGAAAATTCAGTCATTGTTTACTCACCCCTATGTTGTTATAACCTCATATGACTTTCTTTCTTGTTCTTAACACAAAGGGAGAAATTGTGAAAAAATGTTGTGCTCAGTGATGTCATACAATGGCAGTTTATGGTGACCACATCTTCAAGCTTCAAAATAATGCAAAAGTATCATTCAGAAGTCTAATAAATTATTCCATGAGACTCATGATTGTTATGAAGGTTTGGTGCGAAACAAACTGAAATCTAATGTATTAAGTGAAACTCTTGACAGACCATTGATCTCCAGTGTGTGTTCATGATAGGGCACGAAAGCAATCCTTGCTCACGACATGGGGCGTTCAAGCACAAACCTATTTTGTTTATCTAAAAACAGGCCCGCCACAGCGATAACGACAACAGAACACAACTGCACTGATGCATTTCTATGCCCAGCCTTATTTTTTCGAGTCCTCATTCAAGAGAGAGATGGAGTAGGCGGGAATTTCAGTCACCTCTTCTCCATTCTGAACCGGTGAGTTTTTGTGACAGACCTGACAGTGACACCTCCGCAAAAACATTCAGTAGGTGTAACATTCTCGGCCAAAATCAAGTAGTTCATTAGATGCTGGCTTTAATATATGTTATGAGAACGTTTTTGGACCACTGCCAGCTCACAGCAGACGGAGTTACCAGCACGATGTAGAAAATAGAAAACAAGGGATTGATAGAATGTTCTGTCACTTGTCACTGCTGGTTAGGAAAAAAACTCTGATTAACAGAGAAAATAGGCTGCCTGAAGTCTCCTCTATGTTTTTTTTTGTTTGATTTCTGAGTACTCTGAAAAATAAGGCTAGGCATAGAAATGCATCAATTCTTCGACTACAAACTCTTCAGACATGTTAAGTAAGTTCTGTTCTCTGGTTTTTGTGCAGCTGTGTTGTGTTCTTTTGTCTCTATCACTGTGGCAGACCTGTTTTTAGATACAAATTTCTCTCTTTGTGTTAAGAAAAAGAAAGTCATAGAGGGTTATAATAAGGTATGGGTGAGTAAGCAGTGACTGAATTTTCATTTTTGGGTGAACGATCCCTTTAAAGGCTGTTGTATTAGCCACGCCCCCTCTTTCCAAAATACTGCACTCCAAAAATACCAAATGAGCTTTATCGAGCGGAAGCGGCAGTAAAAGACAACAGCAGCAAAATAGCGCCCTTAACTGACAACTGTTATGAACAACATGGCATTAAAATGGCATTAAGCCTTAATAATTCCCTGCAACTACAATACTATGAGAATGCTCAAAATGATTCACAGGCAAAAAAGTCCCAGAGACCGCAGTCCGCGGACACATTTTTGTTTGCCGTTTACAGTCTAGTGTTGTCACAAGACTGGCACGACACTTATTTCAGTAATATCTTTCAGGGAGTAGGAAGATTTTTTGCATACCATTCCATGAAAAAATCGCTTTCACCTTTAAGCTCAGTCGACAGCATTTGTGGCATAATGTTGATTAACACAAAAAAAAAAAAATCAACACGTTCATACTTTTCTTTAAAAAAAAAAAAATTAAAATGCATTCATAATGGAAGTGAATGGGGCCAATATTTGGAGAGTTTAAAGGCAGAAATGTGAAGCTTATAATTTTATTAAAGTACTTACATTAATTATTCTGTTAAAACTTGTGTATTATATGAGCTGTAAAGTTGTATAAATCTTAATTTATGTGGAATAATAGGGCTTACGACGTTATGTCATCATGGCAACAGAGTTGTAAAATTGGCTGTAGCTTTACACAGAAAAGGTTAGTAAGTGATTTTATCACACTAAAATCTCATTAACAAGCATATTGTTTACGTTTTTCGGCTATATTTTTAAAACAGTGAGTATTTTAACGTTTATGGATTGGCCCCATTCACTTCCATTGTAAAGTTGAAGTTTACATACACTTAGGTTAAAGTAATTAAAACTCATTTTTTAACCACTCCACAGATTTCATATTAGCAAACTATAGTTTTGCCAAGTTGTTTAGGACATCTACTTTGTGCATGACATGAGTAATTTTTCAAACAATTGTTTACAGACAGATTGTTTCACTTTTAATTGACTATATCACAATTCCAGTGGGTCAGAAATTTACATATGCTAAGTTAACTGTGCCTTTTAGCAGCTTGGAAAATTCAAGAAAATTATGTCAAGCCTTTAGACAATTAGCTTCTGATAGGAGGTGTACTGAATTGGAGGTGTACCTGTTGATGTATTTTAAGAACTACATTCAAACTCAGTGCCTCTTTGCTTGACATCATGGGAAAATCAAAAGAAATCAGCCAAGACCTCAGAAAAAAATTGTGGATCTCCACAAGTCTGGTTCATCCTTGGGAGCAATTTCCAAATGCATGAAGGTACCACGTTCATCTGTACAAACAATAGTACGCAAGTGTAAACACAATAGGACCATGCAGCCATCATACCGCTCAAGAAGGAGACGCATTCTGTCTCCTAGAGATGAACGTAGTTTGGTGCGAAAAGTGCAAATCAATCCCAGAACTACAGCAGAGGACCTTGTGAAGATGCTGAAGGAAACAGGTAGACAAGTATCTATATCCACAGTGAAACGAGTCCTATATCAACATAACCTGAAAGGCTGCTCAGCAAGGAAGGAGCCACTGCTCCAAAACCGCCATAAAAAAGCCAGACTACAGTTTGCAAGTGCACATGGGGACAAAGATCTTACTTTTTGGAGAAATGCGCTCTGGACTAATGAAACAAAAATTGAACTGTTTGGCCATAATGACCATCATTATGTTTGGAGGAAAAAGGGTGAGGCTTGCAAGCTGAAGAACACCATCCCAACCGTGAAGCATGGGGGTGGCAGCATCATGTTGTGGGGGTGCTTTGCTTCAGGAGGGACTGGTGCACTTCACAAAATAGATGGCATCATGAGGAAAGAAAATTATGTGGATATATTGAAGCAACATCTCAAGATATCAGCCAGGAAGTTAAAGCTTGGTCACAAATGGGTCTTCCAAATGGACAAAGACCCAAGCAAACCTCCAAAGTTGTGGCGAAATGGCTTAGGGACAACAAAGTCAAGGTATTGGAGTGGCCATCATAAAGCCCTGACCTCAATCCAGTAGAAAATTTGTGGGCAGAACTGAAAAAGCATGTGCAAGCAATGAAGCCTACAAACCTGACTCCAGTTACACCAGTTCTGTCTGGAGGAATGGGCCAGAATTCCAGCAACTTATTGTGAGAAGCTTGTGGAAGGCTACCCAAAACGTTTGACCCAAGTTAAATAATTTAAAGGCAATGCTACCAAATACTAACAAAGTGTATGTAAACCTCTGACCCACTGGGAAGGTGATGAAAGAAATAAAAGCTGAAATAAATCATTCTCTCTACTATTATTCTGACATTTCACATTCTTAAAATAAAGTAGTGATCCTAACTGACCTAAGACAGGGAATGTTTTCTACGATTAAATGTCAGGAATTGTGAAAAACTGAGTTTAAATGTATTTGACTAAGGTGTATGTAAACTTCTGACTTCAACTGTAAGTGACTCACTGTAACCTCGATTTTTGCTTCTTTTTTTTTAAAAAAAAAAGGAAGGACATGTCGAAATTTTTAAGGTAATCAACATTATACCACAAATGCTGTTGATTGAGCTCAACTTGTATTTACAAGAAATATTCATTTATTTGGCTGAATGCTTTTCCCTCCTGTCAGCAAGACTATTAAAAATAATAATAATCAAATTTAATCATATTAAATCATCATTAGTAACAAAGTGAGAACAAAAATGCACCCTTCACATTATAAAAGAAGAAAAAGAAAAGTAGAAAGGAAAATTGCACGTGTATATAAATAAGCCTAGCTAGTCATTATGCAAATGAAACCCATTTTCCCATCTAGAAAAAAATGTGCTCTAACTTTGACCTGAGTTTACTGCACATATCTTTTAAACACATGCTCCTTTTATATATCTTACCTTGTCAGTAAACTCTGCGTCTCTTTGTCGGGCGCTCCTCTCTTTAGCTTTTTGCGTGACACAGAAAGGTGAAGTTATCCAAAAGTAGATGAGAAACTGAACCAACAGAGTGCCCATTATGGCTGTACTGTTGAAGCGGGTCACAGTGAATGTGCGCCTGCCTGGTCTGTACAAACGTTACTAGCCAACAATGGTTTTCTATGAGAAACAAAGTTGTCTTCCTCCAGGGGGCGCTCTACAGCTCAGACAGTAGACTCCTCCATGCATAGTTTGGTGCGTTCACGTCATGTCGGAATTATTGTAATTACCAGATGGCAACTCGGAGCCGTTCATGTCCTCAGACCTCGTAAGTTATTCGTTTCTATGGCAACACTTATAACGCCAAAACGGCTTTGATGTTTATAACAGTAAAATGTGTATCACTTCATTAATTCACCTCTTGCTTTTGATAAATGTTTAAGAACAAAAGAAATGCTCCAGGCATGAATGGCATAATAAAACAGCATATTAAACAGAAATATGTTCACTAGCTTCAACTGTTGAGGCCGCTGCCATATTGGTTCTTTTCACATGACGTCACGACTGTCAACCCGGAGCTTTGATTGAATTCCGAGTTTACAACGTGTAATAACGAACTCTATGGAGACGTGAACGCTTTTTACAAGTCGAAATCTTGTAATTACGGTAATTCCGATATGACGTGAACTCACCACTTTTCACAGACCTGTTATGACGCGTTTTCGCCTTCTTTAACAACGTAAATTTAGCACAAAAAACAAAACAAAACAAAAAAAAATCTTTTTTTATTTTTTTATTTTTTTTCAAATTTATAGCATTTAACTTTGTATTATATTAGCCTGGAATACGTTTTGTGGGTTGTGAGTGCCCACAAATTATACATCTCATGCATCCTCTGAATTCCCTTGACAAAAGGTCGCATTGGAAGGCTGCATTCGGAGTGTCCTACTCGCTTTTCTGAAACGTGACAGCGTCGATGACGTATGCGGCCGACAAATGCGACCTCCTGATTGCTGTTGGAGCAAACGGGTAAGCAAAATTTGCTGTGATTCCCCCATTCACCACCATTCAAGTTTAGCCAACTATAACTACGTTTCCATTCAAGGATTTTTTACGAAAAAAGTTTTAGCGCATCAAAATAAAGCTGATGGAAACGCAAATTATCACTAATCATTAAGTGTCGACATAATATTTTTTCCGTTTAACTCTAGCGCATAAACTCTACGTCGATACTTCAAATGTCGTGAAAAACTGGTTTGGAAACACTTTTTATTGAGAAAATTGGCATTAACGCAAAATGTAGTGTCACATGACAGAATTGACCCCAATCGTTAGCCTGTGTTAATCATGACGACGTATACATCCTTGAAAGCCAATTTATTGTACGTGATTATGGATTGATCTTAACGGCATATATTATTATTTTTCCAGTTTCTTGAAAGCCCGAGCGAGTTATGCGTATCTATATCATACAGTATCCACCACTAACAAACTTCATCAGCGAACAGATCAGCTGAATGTAAACAAGTTCACTGTAACTGAGGTAAGATACAAACAGACATTTTCAGACTTATTTATTGTGAACATCGAAGTGTTTGTTCAGAGTTACTTGTTTTATGTTTTCATCAAAAAAGTGCCTTGTTCTCACGGTCACTTGAATAAGAGCGTGCTCTCCCTCTCTATAAACTGATACGCAATGTTTAAATGGCAAACGAACACTTAGTTTATGACATGTATCCATGTATGATTACAGCGAGCGCTTCAGTATGAAAACAGGCAAATCCCGGGTATTTTAGGCTAATTAAAAATCCCAATTTTACTTTTTTAAGGACGCTACGAGGCAAACGGTCATGTTGTCACCCCAAAACAAGCAAATATTACAGCTTTTCCCACTGACATTACAACTTGTGGACAGTTTTGCCGCTTCCGTTGGTGATTGTTGTGCTGCATTGATAGACTGAACACCAGGGCAGGTGAAAGCGTTGTGATCCGCGTATATCTTCTCCCTCGTAATGAATATTATCCATAACAGCTAATTAAATATTAAACATGATTGTCACTAGAGGGCGAAATGCAACTTTCGTATCCGCAGGTCGGAGACGGTGAAACGGGGGTATTTTCCCCTGTCAGTCATTGATGCTCTATGGCAGTTTGGGCATACTATATATCTTCCAGGCTCTATTTGTACCAAAGTCATTTACTAAAGAGTCTGAAAAATTATTATTTGATTTTGTTTGGAAAAACAAACCTCATTACTTAAAGAAAAATATAATATGCAATCCACATGATCAGGGTGGTTTGAATGTTTTGGATTTCACTACTTCGGATAACACTTTTAAGATAAATTGGCTAAAGAATTTGATTAAAAATTGATGCTCTATGTGGAATATTTTCCCTAATCATTTATTTGAACAACTTGGTGGTATCATTTGTTTTGATGTGAACAAAATACCTCTTAAATTTCTAATTTTCACAGGCAAGTCCTTTTGACGTCGTGTTTGATTTTTGAACATCATTTTTCTCCTCATTCTTTTTACATCTGGAACAATAAGTATATGACACACCGAAATAGATCTCTGTTTTTTAGACAGTGGTTTGAGTCTGGTATATCATTAGTTGGTCAGTTATTGAATTCTGATGGTCAGTTTTTGAGTATTAATGAACTATGTTCTAAATTTAAGTGCCATATTTCAGTTAAAGAATATTGTATCGTCATGAATTCAATTTCTGTCCGAATACTATCTCTGTTCAGAGATCAGAGCACTTGATGTAACATTATAAGCAGGAAGATTTCTAAACATTTGTTTTTGGATAAGATTGATGTAATTAATGATAAGAGCAGTAAAGATGATTAGATCTCTCTTTGTTAATATTTCTGCCCCTCCATCAAAATTTTCATCTGGATAGAGATTACAATTGCTCTTTTTGTAATTGTGAAAAAGAAACTATTGTGCATTTATTATTTGACTGTCCCTGTTCGTCTTCTTTTTGGCATGAGATGTCACAATTTCTGAGTTTGAAAATGAAATTTTACTTAGCTCTAAATCTATCAACAGTTTTACTTCACTCGAATGAATATGACATTTCAAAAAGAAAAGTGTATGTTATTGATTTGTTTTTGTTATTAGGAACATTTTATATTCATCAGAGTAAGTGGAGTGCTGTAAAACCCAACTTTGTTCATTTCCAAACAGTCCTCGAAATTTATTTTGAATCTGTACAATTTTCAAAAAACAAAAAAGCCAGAAAAACTGTCTTTGTTAAATGAATTTAATATATGTTTGTGACGCCTCTTAGTTTTGTTTTTATTTATTTTCTATTGCATTTACATTTTTATTTGTACTGTTTGTGTTAAATGTCTGAAAACGTGTATTTTTGAAATTCATTTATTAAAAAAACAAAAGTTTGGGCATACTAAGATGGCCGCTCGAACACTTCCGGTGGCTTCACTTCCTGCTGGCAGTTTAACGTTGCGTCAGCGATCCAGTTATATATAGTTATAGTTAACAGTGCATGTCAGAGCACAAACCAAGCCATGAAGTCCAAGGAATTGTCTGTAGACCTCCGAGACAGGATTGTATCGAGGCACAGATCTGGGGAAGGGTACAGAAAAATGTCTGCAGCATTGAAGGTTCCAATGAGCACGGTGGCCTCCATCATCCGTAAATGGATGAAGTTTGGAACCACCAGGACTCTTCCTAGAGCTGGCCGCCCGGCCAAATTGAGCGATCGGGGGAGAAGGGCCTTAGTCAGGGAGGTGACCAAGAACCCGATGGTCACTCTGACAGAGCTCCAGCATTTCTCTGTGGAGAGAGGAGAAACTTCCAGAAGAACAACCATCTCTGCAGCACTCCACCAATCAGGCCTATATGGTAGAGTGGCCAGATGGAAGCCACTCCTCAGTAAAAGGCACATGACGGCCCACCTGGAGTTTGCCAAAAGGCACCTGAAGGACTCTCAGACCATGAGAAACAAAATTCTCTGGTCTGATGAAACAAAGATTGAACTCTTTGGCCTGAATGGCAAGCATCATGTCTGGAGGAAACCAGGCACTGCTCATCACCTGGCCAATACCATCCCTACAGTGAAGCATGGTGGTGGCAGCATCATGCTGTGGGGATGTTTTTCAGCAGCAGGGACTGGGAGACTAGTCAGGATTGAGGGAAAGATGAATGCAGCAATGTACAGAGACATCCTTGATGAAAACCTGCTCCAGTGCGCTGTGGACCTCAGACTGGGGCAAAGGTTCATCTTCCACAACGACCCTAAGCACACAGCCAAGATAACAAAGGAGTGGCTATGGGACAACTCTGTGAATGTCCTTGAGTGGCCCAGCCAGAGCCTAGACTTGAACCCGATTGAACATCTCTGGAGAGATCTGAAAATGGCTGTGCCATGTATTGAGTAAAGTCTGTGAATACTTATGTACATGTGATTTTGTTTTTTTGTTTTTTATTTTTAATAAATTTGCAAAGATTTCAAACAAACTTCTTTCACGTTGTCATTATGGGGTATTGTTTGTAGAATTCTGAGGAAAATAATTAATTTAATCCATTTTGGAATAAGGCTGTAACATAACAAAATGTGGAAAAAGTAAAGCGCTGTGAATACTTTCCGGATGCACTGTATCAGTGGGACACACCGAAATCTCAAAACGGTTGGTCAAAATTATGATCAAAGAACGTATTTGACAACACTGTCATCATAAACTGTGCTTCTTTACCTCAGATTACGCTAGAAAATGCAATTTTCCCAGCTTGTATAGCTAATGCGCATGCGCGTTCTATAGTTGATTGATAGGTTTTGTCTGTATCTAAAAGGTGATTGGCTCTTTTAACTTTAAGGCGGGACTTTCTTTCTATATCAGTTGACCGATGGGCACTCAGAGCTCCTTGGTTGGGCGTTCCAATTTCTCCCATTCATTTTAATAGAAGTGGCCCATCTCTGCTATATAAATAGTCTCTGGCCACATTCAAACCTTACGACATTTTTTATCTTCATGCAGAAATTTGTGCATTAAAAAAATATAATAATTTAAATCTATGAGTTCCAATTATTGGTATATTCCTGACATAGGCCTACCAAAGGAAATTCGCCACATCAGTCTCTATACAATGATTAAAAAAAAAATAATAATAATAATAACTTGTATCCGGCAACAACAAACCACTGTGATTGGTCCATCCTGACCAGCGCTTAGAAAAGTAACAGATACCATGTGACAATGACGTCTACGTGCTGTTTAAGTAGCAGCCTGGCCAATAACTTGCGCATCAGTAATTAATTTGTTTTTCTTTCACAAGAAACCGACAAACATATAAATAACATACTGGGGGATACGAAACAGATCTTCACATTTTGCATACAAATATTAGTGTGACAAATGATGGTTTTTACTGTAATTGTAATAATAATTTACTGTAAAACGTACACTAGCAGCCAAAAGTTTGGAATAATGTACAGATTTTGAATTTATGGAAAGAAATTGGTACTTTTATTCACCAAAGTGGCATTCAACTGATCACAATGTATAGTCAGGACATTAATAACGTGAAAAATTACTATTACAATTTGAAAAAAAAACTACTTCAAAGAGTTCTCATCAAAAAATCCTCCACGTGCAGCAATGACAGCTTTGCAGATCCTTGGCATTCTAGCTGTCAGTTTGTCCAGATACTCAGGTGACATTTCACCCCACACTTCCTGTAGCACTTGCCATAGATGTGGCTGTCTTGTTGGGCACTTCTCACGCACCTTACAGTCTAGCTGATCCCACAAAAGCTCAATGGGGTTAAGATCCATAACACTCTTTTCCAATTATCTGTTGTCCAATGTCTGTGTTTCTTTGCCCACTCTAACCTTTTCTTTTTGTTTTTCTGTTTCAAAAGTGGCTTTTTCTTTGCAATTCTTCCCATAAGGCCTGCACCCCTGAGTCTTCTCTTTACTGTTGTACATGAAACTGGTGTTGAGCGGGTAGAATTCAATGAAGCTGTCAGCTGAGGACATGTGAGGCATCTATTTCTCAAACTAGAGACTCTGATGTACTTATCCTCTTGTTTAGTTGTACATCTGGCCTTCCACATCTCTTTCTGTCCTTGTTAGAGCCAGTTGTCATTTGTCTTTGAAGACTGTAGTGTACACCTTTGTATGAAATCTTCAGTTTTTTGGCAATTTCAAGCATTGTATAGCCTTCATTCCTCAAAACAAAGATTGACTGTTGAGTTTCTAGAGAAAGCTGTTTCTTTTTTGCAATTTTTGAACTAATATTGACCTTAAGACATGCCAGTCTTTTGCATACTGTGGCAACTCAAAAACAAACATAAAGACAATATTAAGCTTCATTTAACGAATCAAATATCTTTCAACTGTGTTTGATATAATGGCAAGTGATTGTCTAGTACCAAATGAGCAATTTAGCATGATTACTCAAGGATAAGGTGTTGGAGTGATGGCTGCTGGAAATGGGGTCTGTCTAGATTTGATCAAAAATGACTTTTTTCAAATAGTGATGGTGCTGTTTTTTACATCAGTAATGTCCTGACTATACTGTGAACAGTTGAATGCCACTTTAGTGAATTAAAGTACCAATTTCCTTCCGAAACAGCAAAATCTGTACATTATTCCAAACTTTTGGCCGCCAGTGTACATGTCTTGCTAAACATAACTCTCTTGTTAAACATAATGTACATTTTTACCATTAATTATACAGGAAAATCATAAAAGGTGTTAAGAAGCTCATCGACAAACAAAAATAAAAAAGTTGAAATAGGACATCCTTGTCTAATGCCTCTCCCAATGACAAAACGCGGTGAAGTCCCACTGGACAAGGAAACGTGACTAGTGATGTTTTTATACAGGGTCTGTACAGTATTCTCACATTTTGGACCAAAGGCAAATAGCCTTAAAGCATCATACATAAAAGCACGCTCTGGGGGCCACCACCCCTGGAGTCACGAGTTCAAATCCAGGGCATGCTGAGTGCCTTCAGCCAGGTCTCCTAAGCAACCAAATTGGCCCGGTTGCTAGGGAGGGTAGAGTCAAATGGGGTAACCTCCTCATGGTCGCAATTAAGTGGTTCTCGCTCTCAGTGGGGCACTTGGTAAGTTGTGCGTGGATCGCGGAGAGTAGCATGAGCCTCCACATGTTGTGAGTCTCTGTGGTGTCATGCACAGCAAGCCACGTGATAAGATGTGTACACTGACTGTCTCAGAAGCGGAGGCAACTGAGACTTGTCCTCCGCCTCCCAGATTGAGGTGAGTAACCGCACCACCACGAGGACCTACTAAGTAGTGGGAATTGAGCAATTCAAATTGGGAGAAAAGGGGATCAAAAATGTAATCATTTTTAAAAAAGCACGCTCTACGGTGTCAGATGCCTTGTAGAAATGTAAAAATAAAATAAGTGCATCATCATTAACTAACTAACAAGAGTAATCTAAAAGATCTAAAACAGGATGAATATTATTTGAGATGTGTCAACCTTTCATGAAGCCAGATTGTGTGAGATCAATTCTAAACAGGGTTTCAGTCTTCTTGTATACACTGCAGCTAACAGTTTGTAATCAGATTAAAGCAAAGTTATTGGCCGCCAATTATCTAAATAATTCTTATCTTTATTTGGTTTTGGTATTAAATTGATTAGACCTTGCTTCATAGATTCAGATAATTACCCCCTGTCTAAACATTCCTTGAAATCATCTCAAATTAAATATCTTATATCATTCCAAAATGATCGATAAAATTCAAAAGGCAAACCATCAGGCCCTGTACTCTTATTAAGTGGGGTCTTCGTAATTACAATGTTCAGTTCCTCCACAGTTATCTCACCCTCACAAACTGCAAGACTGTCTGCACTTAGAGTTGGAATGTATGGCTCCACCTTACAGAAAAATTGAGTGGAAAACCCTGAGTTAAAGGAAGAAGTGTACAGACACTGATAAAAATCAGACACATACGTTGAGATTTTATGATCATCAGATGTTAAATTACCATCGATAGAAAAAGTTGAGATCCTTTTTGAGTCTCCTCTTCTCTTTTCTAATTTAAAGAAATATGCAGAATTCTTTTCCCAAATTCTAACCACTTTGTCCTTGATCTGATAAATGCACCTTTGGCCTTCTCCACATAAAGAACATTAACATTTCCCTCAGTGAATTCAACTTCTTGTCCTGTTCACTAGGAGAGGATAGACTAAATATTCTAAATAAAGATTCATTTCCTGTATAATCCCAGAGTTTCTTGACTCTCTTTCCTTAGAAAGTTGTTCACCAAACTGTATAGAGAATTTCTGACACTCATATTTAAACAGATCCCACTTTGTGATTGCAGAATCGGATTTGGTTTTGAAGACTTCAATAATGTTCTTAATACCTAAACAATACGAAGAATTTTGTAAGAGAGAACTATTTAGTTTCCGGTATCCAGGCTGTCTCTGAGAAGTGCTATAAACCTCAGATATTTCAAGGTCGATGCAAGCATGGTCAGTTAGAGGGGCAGGAGAAATAGTACATGAACTAATAGATGAAACTACAAGCCAAAGGTCTATTCTAGATTTTTGTGGCAAATCTGCATTGAACCATGTAAATGAGGAGGCATTGCTTCCATGGATGTGTCTGTAAGCATCCAGCAAAGAAAGGCTGCTGCAAAAATCATTTATAACTATGTTAAGACTGTTAACACTAAGTCTTGGGGGGAATCTATCTAAATGAAAATCGGATGCCTCATTAAAATCCCACAGTAAATGCAGCTGAAGGAAATTTCAGATTTAAAGCAGAAAGTTTTGTAGACAAACTTTGGAGAAGAATACTGTTCAAATTAGAGTTGTTGAAACCATAAATATTACTTAAACGCCTCAGTAATGATGCGGAGAAATTCACCTTCACCTTATGTGCCAGAGAAACTAGCATGCAGTCATCTTTAAAATTTTGTGTTGGAACTTCCGGTCTAGCAGTTGCTATAAATATATCTATGGTGTTTATGTCAGTGTAATTAGATAGCGAAGTGAATTTACAGGTTATAGAGTTGTCAGAAGCTATCATGAGTATTTTAAAGTGTTCAGGAGATGTCATAACAACAGAAAGCAGAGCGGGGAGATTTTAAAACAGGAGTACCACATTCATTAATACACAAGATCTTACCTTCAAGCTGTGGACGTCCTGATATGCCTCTGTGCTCATGAAACTCCAAGAGACAACACAAAGTCATTAAAAATATCTCTGTATGACACCTCTGACCATCTTCTCATCATTCACTCATCATGTTATTGTTAAGGTGAGCAGATTTTTGAGTGTTAAACTGGGATGGGGGAAGGGGTGCCACTATATTTATAAACACTAGCGATCCACCGATTTGGGTTTCTTAATGGCCGATGCCAATGTCGATATCCAGAGAGCAGGGTGGCTGATTTACTATAGTAAATAACATAAAAATAAAATTGCTAAAAATAAAATAAAATTATAAACTCTTATTTAGTACTATATTTATTCACACAAAACATTAACTTTGTAAAATAATAATAATAATAATAATAATATTGTATTTTAAATGGTAGATAGCAGTTTCATTTGTTTTCTGTTTAGTCATCAAATTTTAGTAATATATTTGCACATGAAGAAATTGTTAATTTATTAGGCAGATGGAAATAACAGTACACACAGTAGTCCAGCAACCATGGATGGCATGTCCACGTTAGCAATTTCATTTTCACAAAAAATACTGAATCAAACCAATTGTACATACAGTGCATAGTGAATAAGACATTTACTCATAGTGCACGTGAAGCACTTTTACCCTAAAGTTGCACTCACCTAAAGTGCCTGTGCGGATCCAGCGCGAGCAGCAATCTCCTGTTAATTTAAACGGCGTGGATCGCCTGCTTGGATTGTCACCGACCATCATGATTTGTGAATCAGAGAAACCTTTGATCCTGATCCTGAAGTTTTTGATTCTGGCTGATGGAATACAAGCTTCAGAGGAAGATATTAGATGAGCGCTCGACGAGAAGAAAACTCTGGATTTTCGTGAGGTTCGTGAATTACATCTGTTTAAAAGAGATATCTGCATATTTGCAAACAGTATATAATAGAAGTTTTATTGATATTTGCCATTTATCATTAGAAAATAAAGTCAAAAGTGACGGGGAACTGCTGAGGAGAGGCTGATAGTATACGTGCTTTAGAGGTAAATAAATGAGCCCTCTGCAGGATGCTGGATCTGCTCAAGTTTTGTGAGGTTTGTTTATTACATCTGTTTAAATGAGATATGCACATATTTGCTGACGGTATATATTAATTTTATTGATATTTGCCTTTTTATCATTAGACAAGACAGTTAAAAGTTACAGGGAACTGTTGAGGAGAGAGAGGGAGAATGAAACAGGCGAACACTTTAACATCATGAGCTAAAACGCATCTGCCGCGGCTCTGATATGCAGACCGTTTAAATGACACTGTGTTGCACACCGGTCTATTATTTTAGTAACATAATGGCACGTAACAACAAAATGAACTGTGACTGGTCGTTTACATGTCTCAGTCACTTCACGTGCAAGCAGGCGATTCTCAGCACCCTCAAGAAACAAATCGGCCAAACGGGAAAATGTATCGGCCAATGCTGATAATTAAAAAAGTCTGAATATTGGCTGATTTATCAGCCTCGGCGATATATCGGTCGACCGCTAATAAACACACACATACACACACATATACATGTGAAAGTGTGCATTTAATTTTAAATCCATTTTGATCAACTCTTCTCAGTAGCTTAAATATAAACAGGAAGTTAGATGACAAAATTCAGTAGAGTGGAGCGTGGAAAAGGGGTGGGGATGAATAAGGTGAATTGATTTTAAACAACAATTTAAAAGTAAAATGAGATCAATATTATCAGAGATTATTTAGCAGAGATTGGCCACTTCAATTAAGATGAATGGGAGAAATTGGAACGCCCAACGGCAGCCAACGGTCAACGGATGTAGAAAGGAAGTCCTGCCTTACAGGTGAAAGAGCCAATCACCTTTTAGATACAGACATCGCCTGTCAATCAGCTCAACAACGCGCATGCACATTAGCTATACAAGCCGAGAAAATTGCGTTTATTAGCGTAATCTGAGGTAAAGCACAATTTATGATACCAGTGTTGTCAGATTTTACAGCTGATTTGAAATATGTCCTTTGATCTTAATCTTGACCAGTCATTTAGGAGATTTCGGTCTTTTCCCATTCAAGTAGATAGGAGCTGCACTGGCATGAATGGAATAGCCTACAGAGAGCGTTCCAAAGATGGCCAACCATGGACTGACGTGCTAGAAAAACTTTGATATTATTTAGACCCTCTGAACCTGACCAATAGGCCTTTATCACACTTCTGCATTTCTCACTTCCGGGGGTGCCCCTCTCAGGATAAACTTCCAGTATCAACAACAGCCATTGAAACGTGAGCAAGATCTGCTGAAATCAAATTCTTTAAACAAATTAAATAGCGTGTAAATGTTTGAGCACATAAACTCAAAGGAGACTGCGGCCTGAATCGTTGAATTAGTTGGAAAAAGATGATAAATAACTTCTGTGTATATCATGTTGTGACTTGGAAAACAGACCATACAGAAGAGGTAAGAAGCATTATTAGAGGCAAATGTAAACACCAGCAGTAGCCACAAATCCATAGCTGAAGTAGCTTTACACTGCGGTGACGTAGTTTCTGATTCTTGTGAAAGTATAATTAGAGGCAACTTCCGGCCCGCTAAGCCCCGCCTGTTTTCAGAAAAGTGTTTCATGATAGTTGCCAATCTTTGCTCTTATTCTATGGGGTCTCTATGGAACAGAACATATATTGAAAAGAAGTGTAAATAAGCTATTTAAAGTTGGTCTTCAAAATAAATACAAATCGAAATACAAGTTTCTATTATAACTAATTTTATTATTAACACAGAAAGAAATGTTATTTTAGGTACACTGCTGTTACAACTGCAGATTGCTTTAAGACATCACTTGTGGATCTATTCCTTTCTAAATAAATTTAGAATTTTTTTTTTTTTTTTTTTTTTTGCATTCTAGTTATATACTTAAGCTGAAAAACCTTGTGAATAGTTGTTTCTGAACAAGTAGCCTATTCATTCTGTGAGGGCCCATATGTTATTTTACCTCTGTTGACCTGCAGACACCACAGAGACGGGACTGTAGAGGGACCCAGAGCATGCCAGAGGCATTTCCCTGTCAACATCCCCTTTACCCTGCCTCCACACCACATATGAAAACACACATTGACCATTTATAATGTTATCTTAGGAAATAGCAAACATTTGCCTTCAAGGGAAATCCATCTGAAGTCATTAAGTCAACATTTATTTATTCTAAATGTGTGTGATTCTGTGACTGAACTCATTTTTTTTAGTATTCATTGCCCTCCAATCAAGACTATATCCTTCAAGTGAATCATTTGTTTATAATGCACAGAAAATATATAGTATATGCCCATATATTGCATAATTTATCATCAATTTAACAAGGCCTAAAGTGAGGAACTCCTTTTAAGGACATCTTCAAAATGAAAAACAGTCTGTATTCACTTTTTTTTTTTTTTTTAAAGGCAAAGGTTAGGGTTTGGGCTAAGGTTAGTTTTTCTATAATTATAATTTGTATGGATAAGATATCTTCGATATTTTATAATAAGAATGTATGAGTAGACTGGTACCAATAATATTGCGACTATATTACCCTGAGCACTGTCAAACAGAATTAGTCTTCACCTGATTTGCGCAAACACCCATAAATATTTGTTTTCTAACTTTCTCTTGTTTTTTTTTTTTTTTTTTTTTTTTTTTTGTCATTTTAGGTATTTGGCTGTAGAGGTTTTAATTTAACATATTTAAATGACTCATCTCTTGATATAGCTGTATTGACACCGGAAAGAAACCAGCAGATGGCACAAGCGCTTTGTTACAAAATTATGGCTAGTCAAATATGGCATATACACACATGCACACCTCCTGTAAAGTACACTTTCAACTTGATCATTCTAATGTCTCTGTAATAAATGTGTGCATATGTGCAATGTTTGTGCCACAGATGTGAAAGATACCTCAAATTGTGCTGCTTGTTTGTGTGCTATATTGCATAACTTTTTTTTTTTTTTTTTTAAATGAGCAGACTTTGCCTGACATATGATAAAATAGGTGAAAAATCCAACAAACTATGGGATCATAGTTTTATAAGTTATGTCCAAAATAACACACTATATACTATATACATATTCACACAGCATGGGGTGATGGTTAAGCACTGAACTTAAATTTGTAAGATGTTGTCTTCACAGAAGTTTCGCTAGTTGCTACATTCAATATTAATTACAACTGTTTTATCAGGTCAGTATCGTGACTAGGTAACTTCACCCCTTCTACTATGTAGGTCAAGCTGTGATCACTGAATTCATTAAGTGACCAACATTACACATTCTATTTTTTATCACCCGGGTCTTTGTAATACTCTTCTTTTTGTTGCACTTCCAGTGTGAACACACTACTCGCAGTTTGTGGACTGACAACTGAATTCATGTGATCCTCGACTAGTAGGCACAAACCCAATGCGTTGACTAGTGGCAGAAGCTAACCGACTAGTCGACTTAACTGTTCACCCCCTAATCCAAATATTACAAATATTACATGCGACTGACTACGTGAGAAGCAAATTTCCGGGTTCGTAGGATGTCCGAACTCACTCTTCCACCGTGAATTAATTGTCATCTGAAGGCATGCATTTTCTTTTACAGACGTCACCCTTAGAAACAATGACAGTCCGAATAGGGCTTTGCTTTTAGCTCTAATACTGCCCACATAATGAGACTTTATCTGAATAGTCCGGTAAGACGGAAGAGCAATAAGGCGCTGAGGAAACGCTGGCTGCTTCACTTCAACGAGTCGTGCGAATGTGGCTTTAGTTTGCTGTGTCTTGGTTTGTTTTGTACAAAAAAACAAACAAAGCAGCTTTTTAACTGCACTGAACTGCAGGTGAACTACACAAACTACAGCTCTACTGCACTGATTTGAAATTGTACTACACTGAACTGCTATTTTTTTGCAATGTACTGCAGTTATACCAGTGTGGAATGCAGATACACTTCACTGAACTAATAGTACTATACTGACCTGCAATTGTACTGCAGTGCACTATATCAGTACTGCAGTTAAAAGGCATTTTAAGTGCAGTACAATTTCTCATTGTGCAGTACAACATCATTGTACTACACAAAACTGCACCTTTTATTACATAGATTATTGCAGTATTACTGCAATCAGACTGCAGTTTTACTGCAGTTCATTTTTGTAAGGGGAAACAAGAAGTTCTGATGGAGATGTTTTAATTACTTGGCAGTCAAAAAAGAAATGTCATTAAATTGGACAGATTGATTCCATTTAGTGCTTCTTTAGCTCAGATCACCCTAAAAACATTATTTTTCAGGCTGGTCCAAACGTGTTTGTCCTTTTAGAGCTGAATATAGAGGCAATCTTGTAGTGTATGATACTCCATGACTCAAATCTAAAGTCATATGATGAGTAGCCAATGGAAACACAGCAAAAAAGGATTTTCAAGACTGTATTGTTGTCTTGTTTTCCTGTAAAATTATCTAAATATTCTTAAAACGTGATTTATTTACTTGTCAAGTAAAATGGGATAAGATATTAAGTCTTGTTTTAAGATAAATCTGACAAAATGTAGTGAACTTTAGACTAGGAAAAAAAAATAAAAAAAATCTGCCAATGGGGTAAGCAAAATAAACTTGTTTTCCTTTGAATTAAGTTTATTTTTCTTACCCCATTGGCAAACAGTTATTTCTTGTTTTAAGCATAAATCTCACAAAATTTGATTAGATTGCTCTCAAAACAAGACTTCAGAATCTTCTGCCAGTTTGCTTGTCAAGTAAATAAATCACGTTTTAAGAACGTTTCGATATTTTTACTGGAAAACAACACAAAAATACTTTTTTTGCAGTGAATCATCTGCACGCAGCCATGAAACTGGACCACGAAGAAATGGAAATGGCTAGATTTTAAAGTGGAGCTAAACTTTTAAAGCCACTCACCTCCAACTCTAGACACAGTCTGTCTTTCCACCCAAGACTGCACCAAAATGCGCTCGGTCTGTTTCTTTTTGCGCTCCCGTACATTCATGTTTGTTTACATCTGTCATACGCCTCCTAGATGTTTTTATCCAAAGCAACTTAATGTGCATTTGCGGTATTTTATCAGTCCATGTATTCTTCAGAAATCGAACACATGACTTTGGTGTTGCTAGCACCATGCTCTACCACTTGAGCTACAGGAACACTAGAAGCTTAATACTTAGAGTTCAGCATCAACACGGATCACATTTTATTTTACGATTTGACTTGGCATAAGTCCCTTTTAAGGTAAGACAGTCCACTCGGCGGCCATCTTGGGAACGCTCTTATGCAGCTATTTCTATGGATACAAGCAACATAGGAGCTATACTTTTATCTATGTGAATGGGGAAATACAGAAATCTCCAGAAGTTTGGTCACAATTACGATCAAAGAACATATATTAAATCAGCAGTAAAATCTGACAACAATGGTATCAAAAATTTTGTTGTTTTTTTTAGCTAGGATCATGCTAAAAAACAAAATTTTTCAGGCTAGTTCAGCTAATGCACATGCATGTTCTCGAACTGACTGACAGACGTTTTCATTCTGTATCTAAAAGCTGATTGGCTCTTTCACCTGTTAGGCGGGATTTTCCTTTTCTACATCCGCCATATTGGGCATTCCAAATTCTCCCATTCAACAAGTGTTCCTTCTCAGGCTAAATAGTCTCTGCTTGGCATGTACTGGCTTTTAGCAGACCTACTAAAGGAATCAAATATTTGTAATAATATAACTATCAAATTATATGATTTAATTTGACTTTAAATCTTTATCAATTCAACACAATTTATCTGGCACAAAAACAAGGGAAATCTTCAGTAAGGGTGACATTAAATAGGGTTGCAACATGGAAGTTGAACAAATAAAATCATACTAATTTGAACTTAAATTGAGTCATTAAAAAAAAAAAAAACTGTGACAACAACTGCAATTACCTATATATGTCAGTAAAAAAAAAAAAGACAGTGACTTCTACGCATGGGTTGAAGTGAATCGGTGAATCGTGTATTTGAACTGATTCACAATTGGATTTCCCAACACTACATATACACCGATGAGCCAAAACATTGTGACCACCTGCCTAATATGCTGTTGGTCCTCTGCGTGCCGCCAAAACAGTGCCGACCCACCAAGGCATGGACTTTATAAGACCCCTGAAGGTGACCTGTGGTATTTGGCACCAAGACATTAGAAGCAGATCCTTCAAGTCCTGTAAGTTGCGAGGTGGAGCCGCCATGGATCGGACTTGTTGGTCCAGCACATCACACAGATGCTCAATCGGATTGAGATCTGGGGAATTTGGAGGCCAGGGCAACAGCATGAACACTTCATCATGTTCCACAAACCATTCCTGAACAATGTGTGCAGTGTGGCAGGGTGCATTATCCTGCTGAAAGGCCTCCCTGCCATCAGGGAATACCATTGCCATGAAGGGGTGCACCTGGTCTGCAACGACGTTTAGGTAGGTGGCACATGTCAAACTGATGTCCACATAAATGGCCGGACTAAGGGTTTCCCAGCAGAACATTGCCCAGAGCATCACACTCCCACCACCGGCTTGTTGTCTTCCCACAATGCATACTGGTGCCATCACTTCACCAGGTAAACAGTGCACACGTACACGGCCATCCACATGAAGTAAAAGAAAATGGGACTCATCGGACCAGACGACCTTCTTCTACTGCTCAAAGGTCCAGTTCCGATGCTTGCGTGCTAGACACTCTGACCGGCCTGCGGCTACGCACTCCCATACGCAGTAGGGTGCGATACACTATGTGTTGTGACACATTCCTCCTGTAACCGTCATTACGATTTTCTGTGACTTGTGCCACAGTAGACCTTTTGTCAGTTCGGACCAAACAGGATAGCCTTTGTTGCCCCTGCGCATCGATGAGCTTTGGGCGCCCAACACCCTGTTGCCGATTTGTGGTTTGTCCCTCCTCAGACCACTGTCGGTAGGTACTCACCACTGCTGACTGGGAGCACCCCACAAGCCTAGCCATTTCAGAGATGCTCTGACCCAGTCGTCTGGCCATAACAATTTGGCCCTTGTCAAAGTTTCACAGGTCTTTACTCCTGCCCATTACTCCTGCATTCAACACGTTTGTCAGGATCCTGCATTCTATCTGGTCAATTTCTTATAATTTATTGGCAGGATCCTGACACCTATGTCTGCTTTCTGTTGTGTTTTGGACTTCTGTTGTATTTTGTCCCATGTGATTCTCTGCCCTGCTTGTCTCTGTTCCCTGTCTTGATCCCTGGCCCTCGTTTCCCTCATTATTAGTTCATGTCTCTCACAAGCCCTCCTCATTTACCTGTTGATTTTCTCCCTCATTATATTCCCCTTGTGTTCTCTGTCCTGTGCTGGATTCTTCCTCTTGTTTCCCTCCAGTTTGGTTGTGGTTTTCTTTGTCAGTCTTGATAGTTCTTGTTTTCTTGGTTTGTTTCTAAAGTTTGTCTATTTAGTTATTTGGTTCTAGTCTTGATTTTCCCTCTCATGGGATTTTTGTTTTCAGCCCGTTTGACCTCTTTGGCCTTTTGTGTTTTGTCTCGCATTTTGTTTTTGTACTTTAAACATTTCCTGACAACACTGACTACGAGAACTGATTGTTCACTTACCATATAATCTGTCCTTACCTGGATATGTGGCCTTGTTAGGAGATGATCAATATTATTTTCTTCATCTGTGAGTGGTCATAATGTTTTGGCTTATCAGTGTACAGTACCTGTAGGTAGATTGGTGAATCATTTGTTTTAACAGTTTTTCTTATATAAACCGTAACCTCAATGAACTGATTCACTCAAATGTTTTGGACTTCGCATGAGAGAGAGAGAGAAAAGTTTCGTAAAGCGCATTTGATAACTGACAGTTTTCTCAGCTGCTGCATATGCAATAAAATGCAACAAAAGCAATGTAGTGTTTTGTCAGGTTACACCATAACTCATTAAAAAAAAATTGCACGTTATTGAAAAAGCTTTATTATTGTGAAAATGGTTGAGCTATTGTTACGCCACTGCATAATGTAATTAAGCTAGTAGCTAGTTAGTTACTTGACAATACTGATGCTATACCCGGCGTGGCTTGTTTGGGCGCCCCAGAAAACGCTGCCGCACCTAGGCAACTGCCTAAATTATATCACCTATGTCAAGATCCACCACTGAATAAACAAGTAAACCAAAATCTCTCCCAGACATGTTGGTTTCTACACGGTCATGTGCTATGCTTTCAATTACAAGCATACAACAGTCTGGCTGAGTCGTCAGTGGAAAGTCTTTTTTTCTGCACTGGTTGTTCAAAAGGGCAAAAAGTGGAGAAGACCCTTTGATAAGACAATGTTAAATGTCTACTAACTTCATATTAACTCATTTACTCCTCATACTTAAAATGATAAAAATGCTGGGGAGGCTCTGACGCTGCCTAAACAAGGTTGCTGTAACCTTGTATGGCTGAGCTGTCTAAAGTCTTCAGGAAGTTGTTTGACAACCATCACAAGACATGAACCATGGGTGTTTAGAATGCTATATCAAAGCTGAGCCTGTCGGGGACAGGTGACCGTGTGAGCATGTTCTGTATAGGCTAATATCCCCAGTGTACATCATAATTTATGCATAGACTAAGATTCAGCACAATGTTACTTGTAAAGTAAGACAATGAGTAAAATAACTTTCTTGCCCTGTGTGGTTTGGCCACTTAACAATAAGAACAGAAGTAGCATTAAACATGCAAATAATCAAGCAAATTAACAATGTAAATAAGTAGAGCCAAATCTTTAATGTTTGCCTGGGTTGAAAATACTGTAATGTTCCAGGTTAAGACAAGTTAAGCTCTATTGACAGCATCTGTGGTATGCTGTTAATGCAACATGATCTTGCGGAAATCTGTTTATTAGTTCAGATTTTTAATTTTATTTTTTGCACCCAAAAATGGCCCCTCATGTGCTGAATTCTGGGCAAGTGGTGGTGAATTGTTATGCCCTTTTGACCTCTGGGTAGTGAGATACTGCATTTGAAAAGAAGTGAAAGAACACAGAAGAAGCAAAAATCACTGTTGGAGTAAGGGGCTTACAATGGAAGTGAATGGGTCCAGTCCTGAAACATTAAAATACACATTGTTTTAGAAGTATTGCCACAAGACATAAACATTACATGGCTTTAAAATGATTTTTATTTTACAAAATGCCAGTAAACATTTTGTGATTTTTGCTTTTTTTAAATAAACAAGGGACGAGTCAAAAACAAAAATTGTGGTAACCAACATTATGCTACAAATGCTGTCGATTGAGCATTACTTGTATTGAACCCAGAATATTCCTTTAATATATTGGACATATGCCTCAATTTGTATCAACAATCAAAAGTCATGTTTTGAAAGTATAGTCACAACCGTACACATTATAACATCAGACTAGTGTGATAGAATCACTTAATGAAATTTGTTTTGCAAAGTTCAGATCTTTCAATACCTGTCATGACTATGTAAAGCTAGTAAACATGATCAATTTTACATGATACCATGTAAGTATCAGAAAGGGACTTATTACACTGAGAATTTCACACAATTACATCGGTAACGCTTAACCAAATCGAAATGATTTTCTGTGGTAATCAACAGCATGTCACTGATGCTGTCGATAGAGCAAACCCTCTTCAACACTGTGGTCCTGCCAGCGAGTCCAAAAGGGGGCGCTATGTCGCAAAAAACGTTTACACTTAAAAATCTCAGAATTCATAAGTCAGGCATATGGGGTATCATTTGAAAGCTTAGAATCTGATCTTTTTTATAGATAAACACAGAAAGAACAGTAATTACTTCTGCATTTATGTTACATAAAATAACAAAATAAGGCCTGAAAACATAAATATATGATAAAATATGATATCTGTAAGACATCAAATATAAACTTCTCTTTTTTGTGCTGATCACTGCAGCTGTAAGCCCCAAATATCTAAAAACTTTATATCTGCTTTTACCTTAGGCAGTTTCCTAAAAAAAACAAAAACAATTTTTTTTTTTACTTGTCTGTTAGCTTGCTTGTGTGAATAATCCAATGTTATATCTTAGATGTCCAGAACTAAATTTGCAGTCCAGCAGGAAGAGCATGCTAAACAAATCACAGGAAATATATGTAATTGACTGTTAATAAAATGTTATTATCGTACAAATGTTAAAATACATCATCACAAAGAGGAGGATCTCAGCTGTCTAATGACACCTAAATTAAATTTCTAGTCCACTCAGAGGCCGAGATATTCGATGAAATATTGGGGGTGGTGCATGAACTGAAAATTGGACTGAATGTCTATGGACTAGCACATATGTTAGGGCTAAAACGGGTTAGAGCACCACCTACATTTCAGATCGGCATTTGTGACAGAAGATGATACAGGAAAAAATTCTTTTTTTAGTACTTGCTTTTTTTGGAAGAGGTGAAGTGAAAAGAACCAGAATTACATGCTGACAAAAAAAACTTTTTCATGCACCATAAGATTGTAAACAGACATTTTACAAATAAATGTAACTTTTTTTCATTAAATTGACTTGTCTTTGTACATTTCATCTAGTCTGCAATGGTGTTAGCTCTATATTTGCAACAGTATTACCATTCTTCATAGTAGGGTTGTCAACTGTCTCGTATTAGCCCGGAAGTCCCATATTTTGACCGAAATTAAGACAGCACTTTGCCTTCAACACTGGAAGTTATGCTATTGTCACCATTAATCTTAGTATTTGTATCTGTAGATACTTGTTTTAGTCATTTTTTTCAATATGTTTTACTTAATATATGCACTTACAGGTCGGCTTGGAAATCAATTTGGACATAAATTGCAAGCGCCCTTGCTACAAATTTTGTGGAATTTTGAATAATACTTTTTTAAGAGGGTTGTAATCATTCTGTTATGTCAGAACCAGTGCTGGTTTATTTAGAAAATATAATGGTCATATGTTGTATTTGGAGTGCATTTACAAAGAACACTACCAATCCAGTATACTGCATCTATGCATTATACACTGCAGTGCTTGACATTCCGATTTTTCTAAATGAGGTATGACAGCGTTGTAATCAGCATTGCAATCATCTTTTTATGTCTATAACAGGCAAACATATAAAACTAAAATAGAACTGTGTTTGCTATTTTTTGACAACAATGCTCTGAACTACACAGCACTGTTCTCTGATGTTGGACATGATTTTTCATACAGTATTTTCTAACTTTTAGCAGTGCAGTGAAACAGAATAGAAAGTTGGCAGATGTACAGGTATATCAGCATCCTTTTGATTATTCAGGGGGGAATTAACTCGCTGATAGCTTTGTGTATTTTCATGCACTGTCTGTGTGTTGAGCACCCAGTTCACTTAAGAATGCAAATCATGTAATGGCATGAAAAATCAGAGCTGAATGCAATATGCATGGCTTACTTCCAGTAAGGGTGAGCATTTTGCCACTTCAATATGTGTAACCCTCAATTGTTCAATAGTTGGCAACCCTAACCAGTGCAGACAGCGCCTGGCTAAACTGTAAACGGGTGGTGAGTGAACAAGACACCGGTTTTTGCACTACAATACTGAGCACGAATGTGGTGCGACTGTTAAGAATAGAGTTACCTACACCACAGCTTCTGATAATCTTGTTTGTACTCTACAGAGTTGAGATCTGTGCCAAAAACAAGCTATAAATCTATTAAGAATATTCATAATCTGTAATGAAACCAAACTATTTTACTTCCATTTGACAAACAGAGACATTTCTTTCATTAATTGTTTTGGAAAGCATCTGTCCTAGAGGCATTCCATTCTTGGCACAAATATCTGAGGATGTACAGGCCTTCATTATGTCCTGTGGAATTCAGCAATTCAAAATATAATTAGACCAGACCCACTTTTGTGTATTTGGCAAGCATTCTCTTAGCTTTCAAAACTTTTCCGAAACTGCCATGAGCTCTGATAACTTTTTGGCTTTGTTACTCTGGACAGACAATCCCATCTGACAGGTGCTTGTTGAGAACTAATCAGATCAGATCATGACTTTATTATCTTAGAGAGAGTGACAGCTTTGCACATGCCCCGCATTTAATCAGATTAGTTGCTCTACATTGTAGTATGGCAGAGATTACACTAGGCCATCTAAACTCACTTTTATTATCCTGCAAAAAAGTGGTTATCATTTTAAAACTACAGTATTGGTTAACAATAGGGCAATTGTAACAGGGTTCGGGAAAGGAGGAAATGGGAACCGGATTAACAATCACAAGACTTTTAATGAGACACTGACAAAAACATTCAACTCAACATGAAACACTGACGCACACACACAGGTTTGTGCATTCTCTCTCTCTGGGGTCTCCGGTTCCTCCTTTATCTCTCTCCTGCTGATTGGGCAACTCAGCACCGGGCGTGCATTTTCTCGGCCTGGCCACGCCCTCCTCCTCGTCACATACACGGGGAAACCTCTGGTCTGACTTACTCTCTCTCCCCCCCCTTTTTGGAGGGGAGGAGTTCCCCCTTCGCCATTCCGTCGCCAGTTGGTCTTCCCCGCCTCCTGGGTAGGATGAGGGGAGTGAGAGGGGAGAGAGAAAGAGAGCGGGAGAGACAGAGAGAGAGAGAGAGAGGGGAGAGAGAGAGAAAAGAAAACACTGCCCACCTGGTCCTCAGCCGCCGCTCCGCCCCCTGGTGGACGACAGCGGTCTCCTCCACCTTCTGCCGGCCAGCAGCAGCTCCTCTGTCCCCTGGCAGACAGCAACAATTCCTCTGGCTCCCGGCAGACGGCAGCATGTCCTCTGTCCCCTGGCGGACGGCAACGGCTCCTCTACTTCATGGCAGACGGCAGCGGGTCCTCCGTCCCCAGGTGGTTGGTAACAGTTCCTCCACCTCCCTGGCAGACGGCAGCGGCGAGTTCTCCCGGACAGATTGCTCTTCCTCCCGTACTGGGTTTCGGCACCAGTGTAACAGGGTTCGGGAAAGGAGGAAGCGGGAACTGGATTAACAATTTTTAATAAGACACTAACGAAGACTTTCAACTCAACATAAAACACTGACGCACACACAGGTTCGTGCGTATCTCTCTTTCTCTCTCTCTGGCATCTCCGGCTCCTCCTTTATCTCTCTCCTGCTGGCTGGGCAACTCAGCGCCAGGCGTGCATCCTCTCGGCCTGGCCACGCCCTCCTCCTCGTCACAGTAATACTTTACATTAATTATTCTAATGTTAAGGGATTTTAAGGGGGTAATCCACAATAATTAATAATTCATAATCTATTTTATAAATGCTAAATAACATTTATTCAACACTCGGAACCATTGAAAATGTACCTTAATGTAAACTGGACATATGTGAAGGATTGTTAAGGAGTTTCAAACATTTCAAACATTAGACACCTGTACATAAAGTTCAGTATTGTTTAATGGTAATCAGGCTTTATTATATGATATGTGCTTAGGGCATGAAGACCTGAAAAGTGATTTTGCAGAGGACTTTAGGTAACTAGGACTAGATAAGTTGGGAGTAGCACCATTCTATTAACATCAACATGACAAGGAAAATATTTTTCCGCAATAGTTGATGGCGTGAGTCTACAGCACCCCTTTACTACGTGAAAATGCTCGTGAGGTGTTTTTTCTGTCACTCTAAATGTTTGTTTTTCTGACACACACGGAGGTACGTGTAAATTGGACCTGCAGATCATATTCAGACAGCAATGATACATAGCACTTTTTTATAATAAAAGCATTTAATTGTTATACGTGTAATTCTCCTTAATTTTAGGTTTCAACTTGTTAATAATTTGAGTTAAAATGTGTAGTTGATATGAAATTTCCAACAGTGACCTACACATGCAAGTTCAACATGAAAGAAAATTACAATTGTACTTTTTTAAATTAATTTGTCACCCTACATTTTTTAGAGGCTTAAATGTGATTAAAATTGTTGTAAATGGAATATAAAATAAAACAAACACTATCACATGTGTATGTGTGTGTGTGTGTGTGTGTGTGTGTGTGTGTGTGTGTGTGTGTGTGTGTGTCTGTGTGTCTGTGTGTGTGTGTGTGTGTGTGTGTGTATAAATATAGTTGCACCCTTCCCCCATCCTGGGTTAACGCTCAAACAATCCACTCACCTTAACTATAACGCGATGGGTGAATGACATGAGAAGATGGTCAGAGGTGTCGTACAGAGATATTTTTAATGACTTTGTGTTGTCTCTTGGAGTTTCATGAGCACAGAGGCATATCAGTACATCCACAGCTTGAAGTTAAGATCTTGTGTATTAATGAATGTGGTACTCTTGTTTTAAAATCTCCCCGCTCTGCTTTCTGTTGTTATGACATCTCATGAACACTTTAAAATACTCATGATAGCGTTTGACAACTCTATAACCTGTAAATTCACATCGCTAGCTAATTACACTTTGACATAAACACCATAGATATCTTTAAAGAACAGCTAGAATGGAAGTTCCGAGACTAAATTTTCCAGTTATTTCCAGTAATTTCCAAATTATTCTCTGGCGCATAAGGTGAATACAGGAGTAAAAAGTATGCCGCTGATACAGTGCATGTAAACTGGAATGCTGCTTTCTCGCAACAACCCACTTTCTGTTGTCCATGTAAGCATAGTGAGTGATGAATATAAACAAAAAAATGGCATAATCCCTAATTTTAATCTTACTACAATAGACCATTTGTGCTGCATTTTTGGTGAACAATCGGACCAGATGACATTCCATGTGCCAGTTTATGGCAGAGCCCCTCTCTAACTTTCAAGACAAGTTGCTCCATTTTGACTGGATCGTGGCAGGACCAACACAAACAAATGTCAAGGACAGCCATCAGATAAGCTGCTCGGACAGCTGCCAGACACCCCTCTCAAGGCAGGAAAGACCTTCCAACACGTTGGAAAAGACTTCTCATTGGTCCATGAGTGGTTTCTTAGCAACCTCCCAAACCCCCCATCCTAAGGCCAGAGGTGAGAAGGACCATAAAATTCTTCAAGACCTCTCAAAGCAGCATTAACTTACCATGTGGCAAAAGCTGAAACAAAGAAGCAACAAAGACAGATCTTTACACACAAACTTTTACTCCTAATATGGACACCAACTGCAACACATCCACTCCATGTTTGTTCACAGAACTGTTTATGTAAATTGCAGTTATTCAATTAGCACAATAGTTCACACAAACTGAACAATGGTGGTATAAATTAATGCATGCGTAATATTTAATCTTTCAATATCATGTTTGGTCTCCATATCTTCAGAAAAATGCCAAGAGTATTTTGAAGAGGTTTGGAAAAGGAACAATGCATAGATGAGACTTTAAAGACATTGGTCTAACTATGTACTTTAAAATATGCAAATATTCCACACAGAGAGCCACATCTCAGCAGCCAATCATAACCCTGAAACAAGAAGTGCCAAATTGAAATCTCCTCCTCATCAGGAAGGTATAAAGCATCCTTACAACAGCCACACCTTTGTTCTGGTCTCACTCTACGAGAGAGAGGCAATAACAGAATAATAATGAACATTCTGAATCTATGGCCTGAGTGGTAGGAGATGTAACAGAACACAAACCATCCAATGTGCTAAGTCTCCGCTTCACAGAGAGAGAGAGAGGATAACAGATCACCCAACGTTCTTAGTGTCCATCCGAGAGACAGAAGAAGATCGACCAAGTACTGAGTCTCACTACAAGAGACTACTGCAACACCAAGTTTGGAATCCCTATACCAGGGAGATAACTACAGCGACAAGGTTTAGCTCTGATGAGCAAACCCTCTCTTCAAGGTTCGAGCATCTGTGTGTTCCAGATGATGAATCTTGCACTGACATTAGGGCTGTATATCTGTGTGTTCCAGATTGCAAGAACCCTCGCGGTGCTACCAGGAGATCAGCATTCCTCAGCTCCTTTACGTCCATGGCTGTTAAAACGGAATCCAGCTCTTCACCCACTGTAACATGGCCCTGAGCCCAGTGGAAGACGTCACTATCACCGAACTCATCAAATCGTTCAAGGAGAATGTAAATATCATTACTAAACCTCTTTCCAGAGACCATAGGCATTAGTGTATACTATCAGTTTATGATTTTCTAATGTTCTATAGATTGCATAACCTGTGTATCAAATGTCTTGCAAATATTCTTTGTTTAAAACAAGGCATTTGTTTAAATTGGAATAAGGTTTTCACCTTATTAATTAATAGAGAAACAGCTAATTATCTTTCATAAGATAATAGTCATACTTTGCCATTGCTACATCCAATTCAACCACTTGCAACTTTCCATCCTATGCACATTATTTACCTATTTGTTTATTTTATCTTTTAGCATATTAGTACCATTTTGCAGTTTTTGTTAGTTATTCTTGTTTAACTTTTGTAAATAAAACTAATTTTATTACAACTATGTGTTCATTGTGTTGATGATACAGAAGAGGTCTAAATGGTTAGGCTGAAATTAATTTATCCTTCAGATTAATCAGATGACCAGCTCCCTCCAGTTTACATATTTTTAATTTATTGAATGGTCCATTTGGATAATTCTTTTACTGTTAGGGTGAAACTCCTTAGCTGGTGCCCCGTGGATGGAGGGAGGGGCCGTCTGATATTAATAATCAGAAACACATACACCTTAAGTGAAGTGTGATCAAAAATCACCACATGCGTCTTGTGTGAGGCCCAGTTCATTTCAATTGGTGCCAGGGTGATTCTCACTACACACTGTTGCATAAGTTAAGAATAATGGCATGTTATGCTTTTGATTAAAATATGTATTAATAATCATATTTAAAAAGCATTTATAGCAAGTAAGTTAATTGCTCACTATTTGGCAAGTATTGGATGAAAACTTCTTTGTTTTTATACATGTTGCAATAAATGCATGTAAATGATTATAATGTATGTGTTAATGACTTATAAGTCATTAATGAACCCCTTTATAAACCCTTAACAAAGGGAACATTAATGTAAAGTGTTACCAAGAATAGTTCACCCAAACATGTAAATTCTGTAGTTATTTATTATATACCCTCATGTCGTTCCAAACCAGAATGCCGTTTTGTTTTTCCATAGAACACAAAAGTAGAAATATTTTAAGAATCTTTGTGCAATACTGTCATACAGCACTGCAAAAAAAAATCATTGTCTTAAACATCTTTAGTACAAGATACATTTAATTGAGAAGCAAAATCACATAAGATATTATTTCTTGCTTTCAGAGAAATCTAGCAGAAATGTAGTAACGTTTATACTTAGAGTATAACAATAAAAATGATTTGCCAATGGGATAGGGGAAAAAAAACGAAACAAACTTTTTTGAAAGCTTTTTTCTTGTTTTAAGCATAAACCCCACCAAATTATTTCTTAAAATAAAAAAAATAAAAAATAAAAAAATGCTTAGATATTTTTTCCAGAAAATCATACAAAGATACTTAATATATTCTAGTTGTTCACTTTTTTTTTTTTTTTTTTTTTTGCAGTGAACAACAGTTTATTGTGTGTTCAAGTCCAAGTTTCAAAAAAACAAAACACATCATTAAATTATCATAAAAGCTGTCCATATGACATATTCCAAATCTTCTGAAATCATATGATAGCTTTGATAAACAAACCAAATTTAAGTCATTTTTCACTGCTTTCACTGCTGATCATGCATCAAGCCCAAGAACCAATCCTTTAATGATGTCGACACATCAATCTTTTTGAATCTGGATGCAGACACAGGCTAGATGCAAGCTTCAGCAGAGGTGAAGATTTCAGTCTGTTTATTCAAGTTTAATAATGTTTTATACAACGTTAGAAATTTTTAGCAGTTTCATCACATTGCTGCCTTTCAAGCACTGCAAAAGCAGAGATCCTGTTTTCAGCTTGTAGCTGGTTTACACTGGTAACTTAAAAGCTTCGGTATGAGGCTAAGAGCAGATTAGATTAAAATGCTTTGCTCTAGGGCACAACAGCAGCCGTCAGAACAGATGCCCACTGTGGGATTTAAAGCTGTTTTTTCCTGCTCATGCTGTGCTCTCTTGACTCATCTGTACCTACAAATTCTAGCATTGGAAATCCATGCCTTATCAATTAGAGTCATATCCATGAATCAATTATTCACTGTTTCCATGCTGCTCTGACGTCCTCTTCTCCATGCACAATTAACCAAAATACACTTCCAGTACTTCATTGTATCCTACGATTCTTCACTTGCACACTGTTCTGCCACAGTCTAAGCTCAGCAGAAACGTCACGGCCTCGGCCATGGATAACTTAGCTAATTAGCCCTTCTGTTGTCAAGAGAAGTTTTGGCACAGCTAGTTGGAGAAAAACAGAAAAGAGGGGTGAAACCGTGGAAACAGCTCTAGGCATGCTTTTGATGCTTGGATTATGATTGCTTTAGCTGGTTCACAATTGTTTGTGGAGTTTTTCCAGCATGTACTCGGCTCAAACAGTGTTGAAATTGTATAGGTTTGTGATGATATGTGATGGAAATGTACTTGTTTAATATCTTTTTGTTAAGGTATTTGATTACGTGAAGGCATGTCTCAAGTCAAGTCAAGTCATTTTTATTTGTATAGCGCTTTTCAAAGCAGCTTTACAGGAAATCATGCATTAACAAACAAAAAAAAAAAAAAAAAAAAAAAAATGAAACTGTAATATCTATAATGCCTTACTGTGATCATTGTGTAGTTTGAATAAATATGATTGTAAAATGTGTATAGAAATTAAATAATTAAATAATAATTGTATTTAGAACCACAGTGAGCAAGTTGAAGGTGACTGTGGCAGGAACACAAAACACCATAAGATGTTGGTAAATGGAGAAAAATAACCTTGGGAGAAACCAGACTCACTGTGGCTAAACAACATGAATATAATGCCAATATTAGTTATTTGTGTGCAGTGCAAGTCATGGTTTTAAATTTTAAATTGTGCATTAAGGTCCAGTGTCTTAAAAATGAAAATATTTTTGTATGAACTGTAAAATGAATGACTAATGTCTTTGAAGTTCATCCTGGATTAACTGCAGAAGTTCACATAGATGCATTGTCCTTTGTTAGTTGGCTGATGAAGGCTTTTGTTGGCAATTAAATGATAGTCTATGTATTCCATTTCAAGAGTGTAGTCCATCAGTAGACAAAGGTGGTGCAGGCAGAGATTAATGAGGTGCATTTCGGTGAGGTTCGGTGGGGTCCATCCTAAGTCCAAGGTTCAGGCAGTGCCATATGAAGTATCCAATGTCTTACAGTTGGAGTTGGCATCAGTTCATCCTCTGAAGTCAAAAAACTGAAGTGATTTCTGGCAAGCACTGGCTGTAGTTTGTCATCATCTCTCAGTGACACGTAACAGTGGAGTCCGACACCAAGCAGGAACGGAGCTGGATCTGGCTGGCTCTGGTAACCTTGGGATATGAATCCTGACATGACATGGAAACAAATAGAATAATATTAGCATAGATGCCATTTAATTTTATGCAGAGTTGTAGATCATGATGTATGTTTCTGGTTCCAGCAGACCTAACTAAAGCAGCCTAATTGTGAGTTGATGGATAAATTAGGTGTGTGCCTGGCTAAATAGATGAGTCTTTAGTCTAGACTTAAACTGAGTGAATGTGTCTGCATCCCGAACAGTGTTAGGGAGACTATTCCATAGTTTAGGAGCCAAATATGAAAAGGATCTATCTCCTTTTGTGGATTTTGATATTCTTGGAATTATTAACAAGCCAGAATTTTGTGATCGTAATGAACATGATGGAATATAGTGTGTCAGAAGGTCACTTAAGTACTGTGGAGCTAGACCATTCAAAGCTTTGTAGATAATTAATAGAATTTTAAAATTAATATGAAATTTAACAGGTAGGCAATGCAACGATGATAAAATTGGACTAATATGATCATAATTCTTGGTTCTAGTCAGCACTCTGTCAGCTGCATTTTGAACCAATTGCCAAGTTTATTTATTGAACTTGCTGGACATCCTCCCAGTAATGCATTACAATAATCTAGTCTTGAGGTCACAAACGCAATAATTAATATTTCGGCATCAGCAACAGAGAGCATGTGTTGTAATTTAGCAATATTTTTCAGGTGGAAGAATGCTGTTCTACAAACACCGGAAATTAGATTTTCAAAGGAGAGATTGGTATCAAATATAACACCTAAGTTCTTTGCTGTAGAAGACGATGTAACAGTACATCCATCAAGAGTCAAATTATATTTTAGTGGATATTTTTATAGGTTTCTGGTCCAATCATTAGTACCTCTAATTTGTCGAATTGAGTAGAAGGAAATTTCTGGCCATCCAATCTTTGATTTCATTGATACACTCTGCTAATTTGGAGAATTGTGAATTTTCGTTGGGTTTAGAAGAAATATAAAGTTGGGTATCGTTGGCATAACATTGGAAACTTATTCCATAATTCCTGATAATATCTCCCAGCGGTCGGATAAAACCATGCTAATGCAAGTCTACTAATTCTCCAGCATATTCAATGAATGTCGTGATCTGTCGTGTCGAAGGCAGCACTAATATCTAAAAGCACTAGAATAGAAATGCAGCCGCGATCAGATGATAAGAGCAAGTCATTTGTAACTGATAATTGCAGTCTCTGTACTGTGATGGGGCCTAAATCCTGAGAGAAATTGTTCATATATTACATTTCTCTGTAGAAATGAACATAGTTGGGAGAAGACTACCTTTTGTAGTATTTTCGACATAAATGGTAGATTTGAAATCGGTCTGTAATTAGCCAATTCTCTAGGATCAAGCTGTGGCTTCTTATAAAGCGGTTTGATAACTGCCATTTTAAAGATTCTTGGGACAGGTTTGTCCCAAGGAGGTCTATAACACTGACAAATCAAATGATATTTTGACAAATAAGATATTATTGTATTATAAAAACATACTGTTAGTTTCAGAACTCAAAACTTTCTCTCTCTAGTTCAAAAAGAGTATTTATTGTTTCCACTCTGCAAAAATGACTCGTTTTGAAATTGGCCACATAGTGATGTCATAATGTGGTGTTCATTTGAATAATTCCCACCTCCACAACATACGTAATAGTCATGGCTGAGGTACTCCAACTCTGAGGTACTATTGTTACTTTAGTTTGCTTTTAACCAACAAAAAGATGTTGAGTAAGATCTCCAGATGTTGTTGCATTCCTGTTGTGGAAAAACTGCATCTCTGTATAGCCTTCTGAAGGATCCCATTGTTAGGAATGAGGACTAATCTGTGCTGTTCGTCACATTTCTCTAAGGATGTTTTTGAGAATTATTATGATTCAGACATGGCAAAGAAACTTATATTGAAAGAGGGAGCAGTGGGCAACTATATCGACATGACAGTAATGCTGGTAATAACAAATTTAATACTACTGTTTCTGTCTGTGTTTGTTTAATATGTAAGGGACTGTATAGTCAGCCGTTTTTAATTCGCAAAATAAATCATTATCAGGACTCCAACATGGAGCAGATCATGCTTATTTCACAGTTACTTACCAAAGAAATACATAATTGCTCACAAAATATTAATGTGAGATTAAATGATTTTATTATGTATGAAGAACGCGGAGCGTGGAGTGCAACAAAAGACAATGGTGTTGTACAAGCTAGTGGCTGCCATCACATCTGTCACGTATTAGCCAGGATGTCCCGTATTTTGGCAGAAATTAATGCAATGGGATGCCCATTATCCTCTATTTAACCAGCAAAACAGTCGAGAGGGAACCCCTTCCCCGGGCAACCGGTGAAATGATTGGGGGTTGACTCCCCACCCAGCGAACATACAGTATTTCCTATTACACGTGATGCATACGGGATGTACACTCACTGAGCACTTTATTAGTTACACCTTTACACCTACATATTCATGCGATTAGCTAATCAGCCAATCATGTGGCAGCAGTGCAATGTATAAAATCATGTAGATACAGGTCAGAAGCTTCAGTTAATTTTCAGATCAACCATCAGAATGGGGAAAAAATGTGATCTCAGTGGTTTCAACTGTGGCATGATTGTTGATGCCAGATGGGCTGGTTTGAGTATTTCTATAACTGCTGATCTCCTGGGATTTTCACACACAACAGTCTGGTGCCAAGAACAAAAACCATCCAGTGAGCAGCAGTGATGCCGATGGAAAGGCCTTGTTGATGAGAGAGGTCAACGGAGAATGGCCATACTGGTTCGAGCTGACAGAAAGGCTACGGTAACGCAGAAATCCACTCTGTACAATTGTAATGAGCAGAATAGCATCTGAGAATGCTCAACACACTGAACCTTGAGGCAAATGGGCTACAACAGCAGAAGACCCGGTATGACACTTTATTAGGACCATAGTGTTCCTAAGTGCTCAGTGAGTGTACATTGAAGTCTTAAGGCAACAGCACAGAAAACCGAGCATCAGAGACAGGGTGGGAATAGGTAATTTAATACTATATTATGATATATTATTGGAAAAAAAATACTAACATTATAAGTGAACCCCATTTATAATATGCATAAATATAAGTTTTCTCTTTAGCCTATGCCATGTTAATCATTTTGCATATTGATGGGCCTATGCAGTTCATGGTTGCCCTAATAGTAATTAATGTCATGTCATATTTGATGTTAAGGACAATTTTGTTACTTTTGTACAATAAACCATTTTTGTACTATACTGCCTAACCAAAAAAAAGTTGCATACTCTAATATTTCATTGGACCGCCTTTAGCTTTGATTACGGCATGCATTCGTTGTGGCATTGTTTTGACAACCTTATGCAACGTCACAACATTTATTTCTATCCAGAGTTGCATTAATTTTTGGCCGAGATCTTGTATTGATGATGGGAGAGTTGAACCACTCCGTAAAGTGTTTTCCAGCACATCTCAAAGACTTTCAATGGGGTTAAGGTCAGGACTCTGTGGTGGCCAATTCATGTGTGAAAATGATTCCTCATGCTCCCTGAACCACTCTTTCACAATTTGAGCCCGATGAATCTTGGCATTGTAGTCCTGGAATATGCCTGTGCCATCAGGGAAGAAAACATCCATTGATGGGATAACCTGGTCATTCAGTACATTCAGGTAGTCAGCTGACTTCATTTTATTGCAGCATAACATTGCTGAGTCTAGACCTGACCAGTTGAAGCAACCCCAGATCATAACACTGCCTCCAGAGGTTTGTACAGTGGGCACTATGCATGACAGGTGCATCGCTTCATGCGCTTCTCTTCTTACCCTGATGTGCCCATTGCTTTGGAATAGGGTAAATCTGGACTCATCAGACCACATGACCTTTTCCCATTGCTCCACAGTCCAATCTTTATGCTCCCTAGCAAACTGAAGTTGTTTTTTTCCGATTAGCCTCACTAACAAGTGGCTTTCTTATGGCCACACAGCTGTTTAGTCCCAATCTTATAAGTTCTCGTCGAATTGTACGTGTGGAAATGTCCTTACTTTCTCTATTATACATAGCCGTGAGTTCTACTGTTGATTTTTTACGATGTGAATTCACCAAGCATTTCAGTGATCTCCGATCATGATCATTCAAGATTTTTTTCTGACCACATTTCTTCCACAAAGCTGAAGGTTCACCACTATCTTCCAGGTTTTAATAATGCGTTGGACAGTTCTTAACCCAATTCCAGTGATTTCAGCAATCTCCTTAAGAAGTTGTTTTCTTTGCTTGATGCAGGCCAATAATTTGCCCCTTCTGAAACACAGTAACATCTTTTCCACAACCACGGGATACGTCTTCTGACATGGTTATTTAAGAAATGAGAAGCTACACACTGCATCAGTTAGGATTAAAATAATTGTTGCCAGCTGAAACATATTAATCACTGCAATAATGATCCAGACTGGGTTTCCCGAAGCACTAATTACAACATTAGCAGCACTTAAGTAGTACTTAATCTCTAAGGCACGTTTCCCAAAAGCATCGTTATCTAAGTAGTTCGTAAAAACGTTCATAAATTAACGAGAGCTTTGAACCGCTCTTAAGTGCAACTAAAATGTATCTTTCTGGCATCTTTCACAGTTTATCAAAGACAATGGGACATTTAATAAATTGTATTAATATCTTTTGATCATTCTAAAGCCATTGTAAACAATTTTATAAATTGTTTTAGAAATCAATAGGTAGTCTCCGCAGTCTTCACATGCGACAAGATAGGTCTAAATTTACAAGATACATAATACAGTATAATATTATATTAGCCTTCTTTGATAAGCATAATTGAAATGGCAATAGAAAGACGATATGTTCTTATTAAACAGATTATTTAAGAAGACGTGTGAGTAATGTGACCACACAGTTTAAAAATTAAATAAATATGCTTAATAAATAATTAAAATATGGTTAGAGGAGTTTAGAGCGAGAGCGTGCAACGAACGATTCCCTCTCTCTCTTCCTCCTCCTCTTCCCCCTTCCTCCAATGGATGTTTCAAATCGGCTCGCCTACAGTCTTTTTACAAGGCAGTGACAAATTGCATGATTCATAATGGCAGTAAGGCTACAAGTACACAGTGCCTTGAACTCTAACCAGATGATCTATTAATATTTAGATACTGTAGGTCTATGAGTAGTTCAGTACTGATGCCGTCATTTTAATCCTGTTCTGTGTGCATTTGTTCAGTTTCCAGACAAAAAACATTAGGCTATGTGAGAGCCCGTTATGATTCACATTGCGTACATTCACGTTACATGAATTTATTGCATCACTTTCATTAATCTCTATGATTCAGCATCAATACACCTGAAACTCCGTCTTACTAAAGCCATAATTACTTCATTAATTAAATTCTGTAATAGTTAATACATTTCGGCACTTCAACAAGGTTACAAACAACTTCCATGTTTGTCAGTATTTTCAGTACACATTATTTTCATGTTGAGAAGACAAACTCTGGACATACTGGCCAAAGTGATAAGCACCTTTGGACTGGACAGCTCCCGTAACAAAGCACTTATGTTCAACTTTATAATGAGTAATCTATGTGCTGGTTTGGGAAACAGGCGTTACTCCATTGTAAAATAATGAACAACATTCGTTAATATGATCGTAAAAGCTTAAGTTGCCATGTTATCGGGAAACCCAGCCCCAATCACAGGCTCTTAAGTATCTGCTTATTTAAATCCAAATGGCACCTCTTTTTTTTTTTTTTTTTTTTTGCCAGGCAGTGTATGTCCAATTTCAAATCTGGATCCTGCAGTAAAACCAGCTGAGAATCACTGACATAAATGTTTCATATTATAATTCTCATTAAGTATCAAAATAACACTGAAATATGCAGGAGTTAAATTCTCCATGCCCATCTCAGGACTTCAATCTCTTTAATTTGCTACTTTCTTATTACTCTTCTGTTTATCTGTCTATCACTTTATATATTAAAAAACAAGGCAACTACCTTATAGAGTACAAAACATAAATAAATAATCTAATTTTACATGTACAGTATATGACAATAAAGAGCTTGACTCGAATTTTGTGTCATGCAAGAAATTCCCATGGCGATACTAAGGCAGTTGTGTTCTCTAATGATTCTTAGAGTATGTCATGCTCTTTCTATAGGAGGAGGAAGACTGTGTGTGGGAGAAACGCAGAAGTTGGACTTGAAGGTGAGTAGAAGACCCATTTGAAATCCTGCTTACTCAAGCTGTGCTTTCAGTGATATTGAGTCTCTGGCAGAGATTTCCTGGTAAATGTTATGCCCCTTTTCTCTGTTCATTTCCTTTATTCTCTCCCCACCTCTTCTCCTCCTCTCCCAATCATTTAAATTTCACTCTGATCTCCTTAAGAAAATGCACTACATATTTTTTTATCTGTAGATATTAATGCAGAAAGCATTCTGTGCTACCGTCATGGTTATTTGTGTAACCTCCGTTCCCTGATGGAGGGAACGAGACATTGTGTCGATGTAGTGACACTAGGGGTCACTCTTGGGAGCCCGAGACACCTCTGGTCTTTGATAAAAGGCCAATGAAAATTGGCGAGTGGTATTTGCATGCCACTCCCCCGGACATACGGGTATATAAGGAGCTGGTATGCAACCACTCATTCAGGTTTTACGCTGAGGAGCCGATATAAGGTCCGGCCATTTCAGCGGGTAGTTCAGCGTTGTGGCAGGATGGACACTCCATCAGGGAACGGAGGTTACACCAGTAACCATGATGTTCCCTATCTGTCACTCACTCGATGTTGTGTCGATGTAGTGACACTAGGGGTCCCTATATGAAATGCCACAATTGGCTGAACTGTGATACGTGAACTGGCAGTGTGTGGTGGGCATACTACTGTGTGCCTCATAGCCAACACACGCGGTTGACACGTAACCTCACCCAACATAGTTATGAGTGTCGAACGGCCCTTTGGGGACAAGTCGACTACTCAAGAGATAGAGACAGGCTTAACCCAGTTGCCAGGTCTAGTCAGGGGGTGTCCCTCCCAAGGGGAAGACACTACAGAGACCACACCTTGCCCAAAGGGGGGGGGGGATATTTAAGTGGAAGAATACGTCACATGGTCTTTCCGACCATGTGAAGTGTCTTCAAGGTAGATCCTACCCAACGGGGGAGGAGTTACTACAAACATGGAGACTGGGGCAGAGGGGCTCTGCCCAAGGAAGACGCAGTTTGCCAACAGGGAAACAAATTAGTGGAAGATATATATTGCATGGGGTTAGCCTTACAGGGAACCGCCACATGCGGAGCACCTACCCCAGAACAGGACTCTTAGTTAGCACGTGTACTGGGCCGGCAGTGAGTTTCTCCGAAAACTCGACTGCCACAGGGCTTGGAGGAAGTCAACCAGGGAACAAAGTTTGTTTGTATTTGTTTGGGAATTAATGGCGCACGTCTTCAGCTCAAAAGGAGGTGGAAGGCGCTATGTGCAAGCGATACACCCGGCCAGCTATCCTGGGCTTATCCACTTGTGTTGCGTGCCACTACCTGGGAGGAAACCAGTTCCACCCGGAGGTTGTAGAACCTTGCGAAGGTGTTGGGTGTTGCCCAGCCCGCTGCTCTGCAAATGTCTGTTAGAGAGGCACCTCTGGCCAGGGCCCAGGAAGCCGCTACACCCTTGGTAGAATGGGCTCGTAGCGCTACCGGGGGTGGCATGTCCTGGGCGAGATATGCCCAGTGGCCGATCCTCTACTTGGAGACAGCGCTTCCTTTCCGCTGTGCACCAAAACAGACAAAGAGCTGCTCAGAGATTCTAAAGCTCTGCGTGCGATCCAAATAGATGCGTAAAGCGCACACCAGACACAGCAACGACAGGGCTGGGTCTGCCTCCTCCTGGGGCAGCGCTTGCAGATTCACCACCTGGTCCCTAAAAAGGTGGTAGGAACCTTGGGCACATAGCCCGGTCAGGGTCTCAGGATCACGTGAGAGTAACCCGGACCGAACTCCAGGCACTTTTCGCTGACAGAGAACGCTTGCAGGTCACCTACCCTCTTGATGGAAGTGAGCGCAGTTAGGAGGGCAGTCTTCAAGGAGAGTGCCTTAAGCTCGGCTGACTGCAAAGGCTCAAAGGGGGCTCTCTGTAGACCCTGAAGAACTACAGAGAGGTCCCATGAGGGAACGAGGCACGGTCTGGAGGGATTCAGCCTCCTGGCACCTCTTAGGAACCTGATGGTCAGGTCGTGCTTCCCTAAGGACTTACGGTCGACTGCGTCATGGTGTGCTGCTATGGCGGCAACGTACACCTTCAAGGTGGAAGGGGACAGCCTCCCTTCCAACCTCTCCTGCAGGAAAGAAAGTACTGATCTGACTGCGCATCTCTGGGGGTCTTCGCATCGGGAAGAACACCACTTAGCGAATAGACGGCACTTAAAGGCATACGGGCGCCTCGTAGAGGGGGCCCTAGCCTGAGTGATCGTGTCTACCACCACAGGTGGTAGACCGTTAGGTCTTCCGCATCCCATCCAGGGGCCAGACATGGAGATGCCAGAAGTCTGGTCACGGGTGCCAGAGGGTGCCCCGTCCCTGAGAAAGAAGGTCCTTCCTCAGGGGAATTCGCCAGAGGGGAGCTGTCGCGAGGAGCGTGAGGTCCAAGAACCACGTCTGGGTGGGCCAGTAGGGTGCTACCAGGACGGCCGGAACCTCCGCAGGGCGAGCAGAATTGCCAACAACTCGAGGCAGTTGATGTGCCAATGCAGTCGCGGACCCGTCCAGAGGCCGGCAGCTGCGTGCCCATTGCAAACAATGCCCCAGCCCATTTTGGAGGCGTCTGTCGTAACCACGACGTGCCTGGAGACAAGCTCTAGAGGAACACCTGCCCATAGAAACGAGTGGTCGGTCCAAGGGCTGAAAAGACAGTGACAGACTGGCGTGATGACCACGCGATGTGTCCCGTGGCGCCATGCCCATCTCGGGACTTGAGTCTGGAGCCAGTGCTGAAGTGGCCTCATATGCATCAACCCGAGCGGGGTGGCCACCGCCGAGGATGCCATATACCCCAGGAGCCTCTGAAAAAGTTTCATTGGAACTGCTGTTTTTTGTTTGAAAGCCTTCAAAAAGGCCAGCATTGACTGGGCGCACTCGTTCATAAGGTGTGCCATCAAGGAGACTGAGTCCAACTCCAAACCGAGAAAAGAGATGCTCTGAACCGGGAGGAGCCTGCTCTTTTCCCTGTTGACCCAAAGCCCTAGTCGGCTGAGGTGTGAGAGCACCAGATCCCTGTATGCGCACAACATGTCTCGAGAGTGAGCTAGGATTAGCCAGTCATCGAGATAGTTGAGAATGCGAATGCCCACCTCCCTTAACGGGGCAAGGGCAGCCTCTGCGACCTTTGTGAAGACGCGAGGAGACGGACAGGCTGAAAGGGAGGACTTTGTACTGATATGCCTGACCCTCGAATGCAAACCGCAGGAAGTGTCTGTGTCGAGGGAGGATCGAGACTTGGAAGTACCCATCTACCATTGCGAACCAATCTTGATGCCGGACGCTCACCAGAATGCATTTTTGCATCAGCATCTTGAACGGGAGTCTGTGTAAGGCCCGGTTCAGTACTCCCAGGTCCAAGATTGGCCGCAACCCACTGTCTTTTTTCGGTACAATGAAGTAGGGGCTGTAAAACCCTTTCTTCATCTCGGCTGGAGGGACAGGTTCTATCGCGCCCTTCCATAGGAGGGTAGCGATCTCCACGTGCAAGTTAGCAGCGTTTTCGCTCTTGACGAAAGGTGAAGTGAATACCACTGAACCTGGGCAGGCGCTTGGTGAACTGAATCGCGTAGCCGAGTCAGACGGTCCGGATCAGCCATCGCGACGGATTGGAAAGCGCGAGCCACGCGTCCAAGTTCCGCACAAGGGGGACCAAGGGAACAACATCGTCGGACGTACCGGCAGGTGGGGCCTCGCGTTGGGGCGGAGCTCGAGGTGCCACACCACGTCGTGGCCGTGCTGAGTCTAGGGACATCGAAGCACTTACCTGGCTCCTTGTGACCACCCCCGGAACAGCCTGGGATGGAGGAGGAAGAGGCCTGTCCTTGTAACCCGTGGAGACTGCCACATCGGGGGCGGCTGTGTGCCACAGCTGGGAAGGCCACCGCTGGAGCGCCAATCCTGCAAGAAAAAAACCCATGGACGGTAGTCGTGGTGACGACCGTGCACACTGGGTATGTGACCCAGGGAGGAAGGAAGCCGCTCTTTTTCTGAACTGTTGGGTACCGCAGCCACTTGGGCATGTGGCGAAATCAAACAAAAAGGCAACAAAAGATTTTCCACCTGGCCCTCCAGTGGTCTTTTTACCAGCTCCAAGTGAGTGGGTTCACTCGTCCCTGGGTCGCCCATCTCAGGGGCGCTTTGAGGACCTCCATGGGTTCTTTGGCGCCGGCTGTGAGACGGGTGGCATCAGCTTCCTGTGGTGGGCTCCACGCCGGGGCTGGGCTGAAGGGGCGGGCTGCAACGGAGCCCGTGCGGTCACCGCAGGGGGACGCCCTTGGTGACGAGCAGACGGGGTGCAGGATCTTGAGCTGCACCAGGGCAGGATGTGCCGGATTGCCTCCGTCTGCTGCTTCACCGCCGAGAACTGCTGGGCAAAGTCCTCGACGGTATCGCCGAATAGGCCAGCCTGGGAAATGGGGGCAGCAAGGAACCGTGTCTTGTCGGCCTCGACCATGTTGAGCCAAAGGTGGTGCTCCTGGACCACTAGTGTGGCCATTGTCCGCCCAAGAGACCGTGCCGTGACCTTCACCACTTGGAGAGTGAGGTCGGTCACCGAGCACAGTTCCTGCATCAGATCTGGGGCGGAACTGCCCTCGTGTAGTTCTTTCAACGCCTTGGCTTGGTGGACCTGCAGGAGAGCCATGGCGTGCAGAGCAGAGGCGGCTTGTCCAGCAGCGTTGTAGGCCTTAGCCGTCAGGGACGATGTGAGTCCAACTCTGTGTGGGTCGTGCCCAGACACGAAAGACAGCCCAGGAACCAATCATCAAGCCGCAAGGGTTCAGCGGAGAGCGGAGAGTTCCATTCTAACCCAATGCTCGCGGCCGCCCGGGAAAGCATGTCCGTTATTTCGGCATCGGCCTGTGACTGGGCAATCATCCCCGAAGGGGGAAGCCCAGCTGAGGCTTCTGGATCCGACTGAACAAGCCTGCTCTCCAATGCTGCACTCGAGAGCTCATCATCTTCGCAGGCTCCGAACAAGAAGCCAGACTCGCCGTGAGACGAGCCGGCGAACTCATCCGGAAGCCTGATTGGGGCAGACGAGTGTGCTGGAGAATGGGAGTTCCGCTGGGGGATACCTGGCGGAGACGATCCCATTGGGTTCCCCAAATCGCCCACAGTGATAGCCGCGCTGGCCTCATATCCATAGGTAGAAGGACTGAGGCGGGGAGCCGCTGGGGTGGCTTGTTTTCTTACGAAAGCTAGCTGCGACCGCAACGTTGCCGTGGTCATGAAAGACAGCGATCATGACCATCCGAAGTTGTGAGATAATGACCGCAACCAGGAATAACACACAATCGGAAAGGCATCTTTAAAAAGACGCGTCTTTAAAAAGACGTTCCATGTGTGCCGCTCTTTTAGAGAAATATATACTCTTTTAGAGGAGAAAAAGCTCTTTCAGAAGATATACTCTCTTGTTTTTCTGGCGAAGCGCCAAGGGGCATTCTCTGCAGTGCACCAGTGCAGAGGAGGGAGAAGCTGCTGAAATGCGCCGTCAGATCCAGCAGAGGTGAATGACCAGTAGGATTCAGCTCAATGAGCATGACCGTTTGGCTCCGAAGAGAAAATCTGAATGAGTGGTTGCATACCAGATCCTTTTTTTTTTTCCTTCAGTTAAATTTATTCAGCTTCTCTAATATTTTTAGCTTGTTAGAGTACATAATGGTATACAATGGTTCACTGAATCAGCCCAGTAGCAGATTTTAAAGGGGTCATGAAGTGCTTTTTTTTCATTTTATTATCTTCCCTGAGGTCCAATGATAATGTTATAAAAGTTTTTTGCACCAAAACAGTCAAAATTTAGTAATACATGATAATTTTCCACCCTGTTTTTGGCCCTCTGTCTGAAACGCTCGGTTTTGGCATAAGCACCTTCTGATATCATCACGATGGCACCGCGGATGGCTGCCTCGGTGTGGAGCTCCTCAGTTCTTTTGTTGTTTTTGTTTGTTTGTCCTGTGTTTAGTAATTTTTTCCAGTCAGTTTTAATAGAGACAAACTGCTAAACATTCGACAACATATACCAGACAATCTTTTCCTGGTTTTCGAATATTCAGACATTTTGCTAGACATTTTAGTTGGAGGCGCAGCTCTGCTGTTCAGGAGACGCAGGCGAGGGAGATGAGCCGGTGCGCTGGTCAAACTCCGTGAAGATGATGTGAGCCACGTCTTTCGGAAACAAATGACGAGGAAGGCTTCAGGCCCAGATGGAGTCTCACCAGCGTGTCTTTGATCCTGTGCTAACCAGCTGGCCCCCATCTTCACACAGATCATCAATAGATCACTGGAGCAGTGTGAAGTCCCATGCTGCTTCAAACGCTCAATCATTATTCCTGTCCCAAAGAAACCAAAAATCACAGAAGGGAGGTTGAACAGCTGGCTGTCTGGTGCAGTCAAAACAACCTTGAGCTGAACATGCTCAAAATGGTGGAGATCTTTGTGGACTTTAGAGAAACACCCCAACACTGACCCCCCTCACCATTCTAAACAGCACTGTGGCAGCAGTGGAGTCATTCAGGTTCCTGGGCACTACCATCTCACAGGACCTGAAGTGGGAGACCCACATTGACTCTTTGTGAAAAAGGCACAGCAGAGGTTTTACTTCCTTTGCCAGCTGAGGAAATTCAACCTGCCACAGGCGCTGCTGGTACAGTTTTACTCAGCAGTCATTGAGTCTGTCCTCTGCACTTCAATAACTGTCTGGTTTGGTTCACAAACCCCCTTCAAGAACTATACATTTCCAGAGTGAGGAAAAAGGCTGGAAAAATCACTCTGGACCCCACTCACCCTGCCCACTACCTTTTTGAACTGTTGCCTTCTGGCCAACGCTTCAGAGCTCTGAGCACCAGAACCTTCAGGCACAGGAACAGTTTTTTCCCTCAGGCTATCTATCTCATGAACAGTTAAATTGCCCCATTGAGCAATAACTATGTGCAATACACAGTTTAGTCTTTCTTATATTTATCCAGCACATCAAACCTTTTCTGCCATTTCATTCCTCTGAAAAAAAAAAAAAAAAAATCTGAATATATTAAACTGTTCATTTCAAGCACAACTGTTATCACCATAAACTATCAAATAGTCATGATATTTGAAATATTCATGAATGAAACGGTTTACTAACTTTTTTGAAGTGTTTTTAACTCCCCCCCCCCCCTTCAGTAACAGTTCCTTTGCAAAGCTTAAATCATATTATCACTGTTCACAAGCAATCCATGCTGACATGAGCCGAACATATCATTGTCAAAAGAACAGTGAAATGATGCACACACATACTGAAGGTGCACTGAGCTGCACATCTCCGGAAACATACCAAAACAGTCAAGGATGTCCATTGTCCATCATCAAAGACGTCCATCGTCAAAGACATCCTATGTTTACATACACCAACAATTAAAAATTGTGCAGATGGGTGAAAGAACGTGTCCATGATGCATTTTTGCAACAAAAAAAACAAAAAAAAACAAAAAAAAAACAAGAGGCAGCAGCTGAATGAGAGAACTGCTTCTCCCTTTCAGAGTTGTAACTTGACACCACGTCTTTTAAAAGTGTCGAGATACATGGCAGCATCATAGTCTGTGTAGTTCATGTTTATACACAAAATAATTTGAAATAGTCCAGATAGTTCCCCTTAGGTGTTATGTTAGGAATAGTTAGCCACACAATGCCTGCTCTCTTGACTTGAACTGCACGCCAGTGGGCAGGGCCAAGGGTGCGATGACACATGTTGTGGGATGTGTAAATACAAATGAGCAACGTGTCATGACGTCACGAACAGACAGAGACGTTTCAGCAGGGTGGCAACGATAAATGCTCTTTTTAGACTGGGGAGGAAGTTTTGAGTTCTGAAATGTACAGTATGTTTTTACAGTACAGTTACCTCTTATATGTCTAAATATGAAGGAAAATGTGATTCTCCATTTCATGACCCCTTTAATGTATCTGAAATTCTTTTTTTTTTTTTTTTTTTACAGTGCAACTAACACTTTACCTTTCTATTGATAGCAATATGAAAGTGGAAGTTTTGAGGTGGTTTGGGCTAACTTTCTGTGTTTTGTGCCAGAGCTCAATGAATTGCAACACATTCTTTTTGAAATAATTTATCCCAGAGGGGCTGTCCCTGTTTATTTGGGTCTAAGAAATGGCAGTCTGGAAGTCAAAAAAGGAAAAAGGCATGCCTGTTGTTTTTTGTCATTAGTTGTGGAAATTTTTGTCAATGTTTGCAGTTCCTTGTATTTTAATTAATCCCCAGTTAGCCGATCTGGAGCTCAGGTAGTGTGCTTCAGCAAAACTAGTGTGAGAAATTGCACTACGATTCCTACAACATCTCCCAGACAGACAGCAGATGTTCAACAAGCTCTCAGAGATTCAAGGTCATCATAGACCTAAAGCACACAAAAAAAATGATTTTTGTTGCTTTTTCAATTTATGTAATTTAAATGAACTAAAGCAACACAATTCTAGAACATTTTGTCACAAATTGATTTAATTGCATTCTATCCATTTAAATGTAAGTGTACTTAATCCATTTGAGTTGGGACTGATTGTTGTGGTGTTAATGTAACATTGATGAAACTGGCCAGGGGATTTCCATTTCCCAGCATGCTTTGCATGGGACTCGATAGGGAGGGTAAATATTAAAACGATGTGTTCATTAATGTGTTTTAGTGCAAGATGAATATAAAGGGGATACATGTTTGTGTTTAATGTTTTGCTATGTTGGAGTTTTTTGGCATTACCATTATGGTGAAGAGTGGAGCTTGAGCTCACGATGAGGACAGGTAGATGTTGCAGATGAAACTGATTGCTTGCTAGTCACTTTGTTGAGCAAATACTATGCTTACCATATAGCATAGTTACTAAATTACACTCTGTAGTGCTTCCAACCAGCATGTATTTAACATGTTAACTTTTACTTTCACTAGATAGTACATAAGGAAAAAATAAAAGAGATTTATTTGAGTTACATTAGCACGTCTAATTTTAATGGGTTTACCCAATTCAACTAGTTCCTTTCTACACAAAGTTTTTGTGTCGAGATTACATAGTAATTTTAAGTTAAGAAAACGTCATGGTTACTGGTGTAACCTCCGTTCCCTGATGGAGGGAACGAGATGTTGGTGTCGATGTAGTGACACTAGGGGTCACTCTTGGGAGCCCGAGACACCTCTGGTATTTGATAAAAGGCCAATGAAAATTGGTGAGTGGTATTTGCATGCCACTTCCCCGAACATACGGGTATAAAAGGAGCTGGTATGCAACCACTCATTCAGGTTTTACGCTGAGGAGCCGATATAAGGTCCGGCCATTTCAGCGGGTAGTTCAGCGTTGTGGCAGGAGGGACCAATGTCTCATTCCCTCCATCAGGGAACGGAGGTTACACCAGTAACCATGACGTTCCCTATTTGTCACTCACTCGACGTTGGTGTCGATGTAGTGACACTAGGGGTCCCTATACAAAACGCCACAAGGCTGAACTGTGTTGCGTGAACTGGAGGTGTGTGGTGGGCAGACTTGCTGTGTGCCTCATAGCCAGCACACCAGGTCGACACGTAACCTCCCCCAACACAGTTATGAGTGTCGAACGGCCCTTTTTGGGGACAAGTCGACTACCCAGAGATAGAGACAGGCTTAACCCAGTCGTGGCCTCTTTCCCCTTCTCTTTTTCCACTCCCTAAAAAAGAAGGGGGATTATCTGACTGGGCCGCCAGGTCTAGTCGGGGGGTGTCCCTCCCAAGGGGAGGACACCGCGGAGACCACACCTCGCCCCAAGAGAAGGGGGGATATTTAAGTGGAAGAATACATCACATGGTCTTTCCAACCGTGTGGAGAGCCTTCAAGGTAGATCCTGTCCAATGGGGGAGGAGTTACTACAACATGGAGACTGGGGCAGAGGGGCTCTGCCCAAGGAAGACGCAGTTTGCCAGTAGGGAAACGAACTAGCGGAAGATATAGATCGCATGGGGTTAGCCTTACAGGGAACCGCCACATGCGGAGCACCTACCCCAGAACCGGGCTCTTAGTTAGCGCGTGTACTGGGCCGGCAGCGAGTCTTTCTGAAAACTCGACTACCACAGGGCTCGGAGGAAGTCAACCAGGGAACAACTTTTGTGAACACTACTGGGAATTAACAGCGCACGTCTTCAGCTCAAAAGGAGGTGGAAGGCGCTATGTGCAAGCAATACACCTGGCTGGCTATCCCGGGCTTATCCGCTTGTGTTGCATGCCACTACCTGGGACGAAACCGGTTCCACCCGGAGGTTGTAGAACCTTGCAAAGGTGTTGGGTGTTGCCCAGCCCGCTGCTCTGCAAATGTCTGTTAGAGAGGCACCTCTGGCCAGGGCCCAAGAAGCGGCTACACCCTTGGTAGAATGGGCTCGTAGCCCTACCGGGGGCGGCACGTTTTGGGCGAGATATGCCATAGTTATGGCGTCAATGAGCCAGTGGCCGATCCTCTGCTTGGAGACAGTGCTTCCTTTCCGCTGTGCACCAAAGCAGACAAAGAGCTGCTCAGAGACTCTAAAGCTCTGTGTGCGATCCAAATAGATGTGTAAAGCACACACCGGACACAGCAACAACAGGGCTGGGTCTGCCTCCTCCTGGGGCAGTGCTTGCAGGTTCACCACCTGGTTCCTAAAAGGAGTGGTGGGAACCTTGGGCACATAGCCCGGTCGGGGTCTCAGGATCACGTGAGAATAGCCCGGACCGAACTCCAGGCACGTTTCGCTGACAGAGAACGCTTGCAGGTCACCTACCCTCTTGATGGAAGTGAGCGCAGTCAGGAGGGCAGTCTTTAAGGAGAGTGCCTTAAGCTCGGCTGACTGCAAAGCTCAAAGGGGTCTCTCTGTAGACCCTGAAAAACTACAGAGGTCCGATGAGGGAACGAGGCACGGCCTGGAGGGATTCAGCCTCCTGGCACCTCTTAGGAACCTGATGATCAGATCATGCTTCCCTAAGGACTTACCGTCGACTGCGTCGTGGTGTGCTGCTATGGCTGATATGGCAGCAATGTACACCTTCAAGGTGGAAGGGGACAGCCTCCCTTCCAACCTCTCTTGCAGGAAGGAAAGCACTGATCTGACTGCACATCTCTGGGGGTCTTCCCGATGGGAAGAACACCACTTAGCGAACAGATGCCACTTAAAGGCATACAGGCGCCTCGTAGAGGGAGCCCTAGCCTGAGTGAACGTGTCTACCATCGCAGGTGGGAGACAGATTAGGTCTTCCGCTTCCCGTCCAGGGGCCAGACATGGAGATTCCAGAGGTCTGGGCGCGGGTGCCGGATAGTGCCCCTTCCCTGAGAAAGGAGGTCCTACCTCAGGGAAATTTGCCAGGGGGAGCTGTCGTGAGGAGCGTGAGGTCTGAGCACCATGTCTGGGCGGGCCAGTAGGGTGCTTGCCAGGACGACCTTCTCCTCGTCCTCCCTGACCTTGCACAGGGTCTGTGCAAGCAGGCTCACTGGGGGAAAACGCATATTTGCGAATGCCAGGGGACCAGCTGTGTGCCAGCGCGTCTATGCCGAGGAAGGCCTTGGTCAGGGCGTACCAGAGCAGGCAGTGGGGAGGATTCTTGGGAGGCAAACAGGTGCACCTGTGCCTGTCGAATCGACTCCAAATCAGCTGGACCACCTGAGGGTGGAGTCTCCACTCTCCCTTGAGGGTAACCTGTTGCGACGGCGCGTCCGCTGAAGTGTTGAGGTTGCCCGGGATGTGAGTGGCTTGCAGCAACTTGAGGTGCTGGCGGGCAAGTTGTGACATACAGCGGGAGCGCAGACCGCCTTGGCGGTTGACATATGCTACCGCTGCCATGCTGTCTGTCCAAACTAGCATGTGCTTGCCCTGGATCAATGGCCGGAACCTCCGCAGGGCGAGCAGAATTGCCAGTAACTCAAGGCAGTTGATGTGCCAATGCAGCCGCGGACCCGTCCAGAGGCCGGCGGCTGCTTGCCCATTGCCAACAGCACCCCAGCCCATTTTGGAGGCGTCTGTCATGACCACGATGTGCCTGGAGACCAGTTCTAGGGGACCACCTGCTCGTAGAAACGAGAGGTCGGTCCAAGGGCTGAAAAGACAGTGACAGACCAACGTAATGGCCACGTGGTGTGTCCCATGGTGCCATGCCCATCTCGGGACTCGAGTCTGGAGCCAGTGCTGAAGCGGCCTCATATGCATCAACCCGAGCGGGGTGGCCACCGCCGAGGATGCCATATGCCCCAGGAGCCTCTGAAAATGTTTCAGTGGAACCGCTGTTTTCTGTTTGAACACCTTCAAACAGGCCAGCACCGACTGGGCACGCTCGTTCATAAGGTGCGCCGTCAAGGAGACTGAGTCCAACTCCAAACCGAGAAAAGAGATGCTCTGAACCGGGAGGAGCTTGCTCTTTTCCCAGTTGACCCGAAGCCCTAGTCGGCTGAGGTGTGAAAGCACCAGGTCCCTGTGTGCGCATAACACATCTCGAGAGTGAGCTAAGATTAGCCAGTCGTCGAGATAGTTGAGAATGCGAATGCCCACCTCCCTTAACGGGGCAAGGGCAGCCTCTGCGATCTTCGTAAAGACGCGAGGAGACAGGGACAGGCCGAAAGGGAGGACTTGTACTGATACGCCTGACCCTCGAACGCGAACCGCAGGAAGGGTCTGTGTCGAGGAAGGATCGAGACGTGAAAGTACGCATCCTTCGGGTCTACCGCCGCGAACCAATCTTGATGCCGGACGCTCGCTAGAATGCGTCTTTGCGTCAGCATCTTGAACGGGAGTCTGTGTAAAGCCCGGTTCAGTACTCGCAGGTCCAAGATTGGCCACAACCCACCGCCTTTTTTCGGTACAATGAAGTACGGGCTGTAAAACCCTTTCTTCATCTCGGCTGGAGGGACAGGTTCTATCGCGTCCTTCCGTAGGAGAGTAGTGATCTCCGCGCAAGGTAGCAGCGTTTTCGTCTTTCACCAAAGTGAAGTGGACACCGCTGAACCTGGGCGGATGTCCGGCGAAGTGAATCGCGCAGCCGAGTTGGACGGTCCGGACCAGCCCTCGTGACGGACTGGAAGGCGCAAGCCATGCATCCAAGTTCTGCGCAAGGGGGACCAAAGGGACAACGTCATCGGATGTACCAGCAGGTGGGGCCTCGCGGCGGGGCAGAGCTCGAGGTGCCACACCACGTCGTGGCTGTGCTGAGTCCGAGGACATCGAAGCACTTACCTGGCTCCTTGTGACCACCCCCGGAACAGCCTGGGACGGGGGAGGAAGAGGCCTGTCCTTGTGACCTGTGGAGACTGTCACATCGGGGGCGGATTTGTGCCACAGCTGGGCGCTCAGGGCAGGAGACCGCCGCTGGAGCGCCAACCTGCCAAATGGAGTGGTGGACGGTGGTCGTGATGCCAGCCGTACACACCGGATATGTGACCCAGGGAACAAGGAAACCACTCTTGCTGAGCTCTTGAGTACTGCAGCCACTTGGGCATGCAGCGCAATTAAATGCAAAAGGTAACAAAAAGATGAAGATCTGCTTACCAGCTCCAGAGCAGTGGGTTTCGTTGTCCCTGGGTTGCCTGTCTCAAAGGCGCTTTGAAGCCTTTCACGGGTTCTGGGCGGCCGCGAGACGGGTGGCGTCTGCTTCCTGCGGTGGGCTCCATGCCGGGGCCAGGCCGAAGGGGCGGGCTGCGGTGGAGCCGGTGCAGTCACCGCAGGGGGATGCCCTTGGCGATGAGTAGATGGGGTGCGGGATCTTGAGCCGTGCCGGGGCAGGATATGCCGGCTAGCATCCATCTACTGCTCTACCATCGAGAACTGCTGGGCAAAGTCCTCGACGGTGTCGCCGAATAGGCCCGCCTGAGAAATGGGGGCAGCAAGGAACCGTGTCTTGTCGGCCTCACCCATCTTGACCAGGTTGAGCCAAAGGTGGTGCTCCTGGACCACTAGTGTGGCCATCGTCCACCCGAGAGACCGCGCCGTGACCTCCGTCGCTCGGAGAGCGAGGTCGGTCACCGAGCGCAAATCCTGCATCAATCCCGGGGTGGAACTACCCTCGTGCAATTCCTTTAGCGCCTTGGCGGACTTGCAGGAGAGCCATGGCGTGCAGGGCAGAGGCGGCTTGTCCAGTGGCACCGTAGGCCTTGGCCGTCAGAGACGACGTAAACCTACAGGCCTTGGACTGGGGCTTTGGGTACCCGTGCCAGGTGGTGGCGCTCTGTGGGCATAGGTGCACCGCGAGCGCCTTTATCCACCGGGGGATTGCCGAATAACCCTTGGCCACCCCACCATCTAGGGTAGTGAGAGCGTGGAAGCTGAAAAGATTGGGACCGGGCAGTAAAAAGGTGCCTCCCGCGACCTTGTCAGAAAGGAACGGGGCGGGGCATGGCTTTGAGCGGCGCCGCGAGCCCAGGAACCAATCACCGAGCCGTGATGGTTCAGGGAAGAGCGGTGAAATCCACTCTAACCGACGCTCGCGGCTGCCCGGGAAAGCATGTCGTCATCTCCGCATCAGCCTGTGACTGGGCGATCGACCCCGAAGGGAGAAGCCCAGCCGAGGCTTCCGACTGGACGAGCCCGCTCTCCGATGCTGCGCTCGAGAGCTCATCACTTTCGCGGGCTCCGAATAAGAGGTCGAACTCGCCGTGAGACGAGCCGGCGGACTCACCCAGAAGCCCGATCGGGGCAGACGAGCGTGCTGGGGAATGGGAGGTCCGCGGGGGGATACCCGGCGGAGGCGGTCCCATTGGGGTCCCCAAATCGCCCCCAGTGCTAGCTGCGCTGGCCTCAAACCCGTGGGTAAAAGGACCGAGGCGGGAGCCTCTGGGGTGGCTCGCTTTCTTACGAAGGCGAGCCGCGACCGCAACGTTGCCATGGACATATTCTCGCAATGAGAACGTGACCATCCACGAACGCTGTCTCCGCGTGAGCAGTGCCCAGACACGAAAGACAGTGATCGTGACCGTTAGAAGGCGAGAGATAACGAGCACAACCAGGAATAACACACAATCAGAAAAGCATCTTTAAAAAGATGCGTCTTTAAAAAGACGTTCTGTGTGTGCGCTCTTTTAGAGAAATATATACTCTTTTAGAGGGGAAAAATACTCTTTCAGAAAATATACTCTCTAGTTTTCTGCCGAAGCTCCCAGGGGCATTCTCTGCAGTGCACCAGTGCAGAGGAGGGAGAAGCCGCTGAAATGCGCTGTCAGATCCAGCAGAGGTGAATGAACAGTAGTATTCAGCTCAGTGAGCATGACCGTTCGGCTCCGAAGAGAAAATCTGAATGAGTGGTTGCATACCAGCTCCTTTTATACCCGTATGTTCGGGGGAGTGGCATGCAAATACCACTCGCCAATTTTCATTGGCCTTTTATCAAAGACCAGAGGTGTCTCGGGCTCCCAAGAGTGACCCCTAGTGTCACTACATCGACACCAACGTCGAGTGAGTGACAGATAGGGAACTTATTTCAAACACATGGAACAACTGTCCACGACTGAATAAAGTTCAGCCAAAGAGCTTTTTTTGTGTGTGTATTCAGACAGGATTAGTGTTCTAAGTAGTTCCTGTAGCTCAACTGGTAGAGCATGACACTAGCAATGACAAGATCATGGGTCTGATTCACTAACTGATAAAATGTATAGAATTAATGCACTGTAAGTCGCATTGGATAAAAGCATCTGCCAAATGCATAAATGTAAATGCAAATGCCATTTTAGTTACAATTATAATATTCATATGCGCCAGTGAAACTAGCACAAAACATCTTTAAAATTTTGTCTTGGAACTTCCGGTCTTGGAGTTGCTATATAGATTTCTATGGTGTTGATGACAAAGTGTAATTAGCTAGCAAAGTGGATTTACAGGCTGTAGAGTTACCAAAAGTTATCATGAGTATTGTTATTTATAACTTATCATGAGACAACACAAAGTCATTAAAAGTATCTCGTACCTCTGACCATCTTCTCATGTCATTCACCCATCATGCTATTGTTAAGGTGAGCAGATTTTTTGAGTGTTTTGGTACATTCAAGTCATGTCGGAATGATTGTATTTACAAGTTGAGCACACATGAACGCCACCGCAAAGTCATAATTACGAAAGGGAAACTCATGATTTTCTTCGATTTAACTTGCCAGAAAGTATGCTAAGACAGCGACAAGCTTTTGCAACAAAATTACATTTGCCATCATTAAATCTGGTCACACAAGAATGATAAAATTGGTATATAAAGCATTAATTACACACCTTATTTGTGGCTTTGCTTTTCATTGTTAGTATGCGAAAAAGAGAGAAAGAAATATGAAACTGGAAAATGAGTTGGTTCTTTCCAACTAAAATAATTTAAATGCACATCACATCATATTTACGATTTACAACCCCGTAAGTACGAACTTCCCAGGAGCACCATTAAACCGGGATGGCGGAAGGGGTGCCACTATTTTCATGCACACGCACATATGCATTTGAAAGTGTATGTTTTAATTTAATTTTAATAATTACATTTTTTTTTTATCACATTTAAGCCTCTTAAAAATTTGGGGTATCCAATTAATTTTAAAAGTACAAATGTCATTTCTTTTAATGTCTTGCATGTGAAATAATACGAGCTGTCACTGTTTGAAATGTTGGACACATTCTGCCAGGTCCAATTTACCTCCGTGGATCTCGGAGAAAAAAACATTTACGGTGACAGAAAAACACCTCACAAGCATTTTCATGTAGTAGTGGTCTAGACTCACACCATCAACTCTTGGTGAAAAATACTTTGTGCTCCCACACATAATCCATTTTGATCGACTCTTCTCAGTAGCTTCAATACAAACAGGACATTAGATGACAAAATCCGGAAGAGCAGAGTGCTGAAAAATGACAGGGCTGAATAAGGTGAGTAGGATTTTTGTGATTTCATGTACTGATTCAGACAGGTTTAGGATCTCGTCATTTTACAAAGATGGGAGTGTCTATTTTCTGAATGTGGGTGTTTTGGAAGGTCATGTAATCTGGATGTGTGCATCACAAAACAAATTGAAATAAACAAGACTTGCAAATGTGATATACTCATAACATTATGTATATAATAAATGGAAGGAATTAGCTAGGTAAGGCAGTACCTGACGCTGCTACTATAGTGGCCGTTTTGGGCAGTTCATGATCAGACACTCCTCATTGATTGATTTATTTAATTTTTTAATCAGCCAGCAGAATTTAAACCCAGAAAGTTGGGGAAAAGGTCTAAATCCATTATAAATGTGCAGCAGGCAGCACAACAACAAACATAGCTATAGTTCCAGTATTCAACAGAGATCAAAATATATGAGCATTGTGAAAAGCGTTTCTCAGAGGAGTTAGACAAAAAAAACAGTACGTAATTTTTATGTAACAAAATGCAATAGTGTTCAATTCTAAAAGTGTGTCCTCAAGGAAAAACTATCCAAATAGGGCTTAAGATGTTGTAGACTGTACTTTCATCTAGGAATTAGACAGATCTGTCTTTCGCTATCACAATATCTCAATATACTGCCACATCCAGTGACTTAAAATGTTCAAAAAATCTTCAAATGTTACTGGAACTATAACTAAAAGGTCCCACATTGGTCGCAGTCTAAAATACGCCCAAAGAGCAGAAGTTGCATGCTTTAGCAATGTGTACTTTAAAATGTGGTAGTTAAAAAATGAAACCTATCTTTTTGTCCCTTTCAGCTTTCTGTGTCACAGCTCCGGTGAGTTTGTCGGTTTGTTCTGTTTGTTTTGTTATTTCTCTCCCTCATGTTTGCAGGCACTGCTGGTATGCATGATCAGTGTTTCCATGGGAACACTGATTGTTCCCAGGGGAACGCTGATCATGGCACTAATTAGCGTGCTAGCAGCACCTGGTTCTCCGCTGATTCACTCTCTGCTTAATCCCTTCATGTTGTGAGTATCTTTGCTAGATTGTTGTTTGGTGTGAAGTAACTTACCTCACTCTCTCTGCCTAGTTGGTCCTGTCTCGTGTATCTGTTTGGTTGCCCATCTCTGCCCGCGTGTCAGGAGTGTGGTTGCCTTCCAGTTTGCTGTACACTTGTTCTCTGCACTCAGGAATGTCCAACGGAGGATTCCTAGTCTCTGCCCGCGTGTCGGGAGAGTGATTGCCTTCCAGCCTGCTGTGCGCTTGTTCCCTGCACCTCACTATGCTTCAACGGAGGATTCCTCAAGGATCTGCTACTGACTACCACGATGCACACACTCGCCTACGAACACACTATGCATCCACGAACTTCTCCCTGATACTGCAGCTGGTGCTGGGATCTTCATTCTTCGCCAGCACAGTTGAAGTAGATATTTATTGTTAATAAATCCTTTGAACTGTTCCTCTGCTCTTGGGTCTCTTTGTCTCGCTCTCACTGTCCTGACATTCTGAAGTTCAGCTCACATTGTGTACAATGGAGTGCAAAAGTCTGGTTCTGGAAGTAAAAATCTGTTTAATTTTCTCCATAGATTAATTAATTTTAATTGATAATTTCTAAACCTTTAAAGACAGGCCAACAAAGATCACTGAGGTTGTTAATAGATGGTTTATGCTTCGGTTGAAGCCATCAGTCCAAATTTTTTTAACTTAATCTAAAAAAAAGATGAAATGTACTACATTATGCATGATCCAGTAGAGACATCCACCAATCAGAGAATCGTGGCGAACCAACCACGCCAAAAGAGCTCTGCAGTGAACACCCAATTGTGAATGATGCAGTTGAGTTGATCTCTGTACACTCTCAAACTACTTATGTATTGTACATATTTGAATGTAACAAGTTTGTGGAATGAGGAAGCGGGAAACGGTGAATCCAACTCAAAGGTAATTTTATTCTTCACACATTAAACACGTTTGTTTGACTGCGTAACGTTAAAGCTTCACACAACACTCAATACGCTAAATACAGTGGGACTGGCAACGGCCAACACACTTGTAGCTCTCTCTCCCTCACTCTGAGGTCTGGCCCCTTTTATTTCCAACATCTCTCACTGTGAACAAAGAAACAGCAATTACCAGCAATTCATCTCAGGTGAAAGCCCTTACCACTTCCTGTCTCCCCAGATGAACGCTCGACCATGCCGTTGCCTCTACATACCCCTACTGCCCAACTCAGGCCGGATAGGGGAAATATCCAGCCTGCCCACTCCCCCCCCCCTTTATGGAGAGGAAGTCCGCGACAGCCATCTGCTCCCCCCACCTGTGGACCACCTTGAACTTAAATGGCTGGAGTACCAGATACCAACAAGTGATCTGGGCATTGGCATCCTTACTCCAAAGGGCCCTTGCCACTTCAAAAGTAATTTCGAGCTTGATGTGGGCAGCAATCCACCAGGACTAATGCAAAGCGATGCACACCTGCTGTCCATTCTAATGGCCTGACGAGGTCCATGCCAATTCGTTTGAAAGGAACCTCGATCAACGGAAGGGGGTGCAATTGTGCTTTTGGAGCGGCCGGCGGATTCACCAGCTGACATTCATGGCATGCCAAACACCACCAGTGAACATCCCCATGAATGCCCAGCCAATAAAACTAGTGTTTTCCCCTGTCCCAAGTGACCTGCCATCGGATTATGATGAGCTGCCTGGAATAACATTTCCCAACTGCTTTTTGGTATCAACAACTGGGTTGTATTTTCATTTGTCTGAGTGTCCTGTGTCACTCTATTCAAACGATCTTTCACTCGTGGCAGCAGACTCCTTCACCTGGGACAAAAAGAGGGGAGAGACAGGGTTTGTGGAAGCAGAGAACCCCTTGTTCCGTTTCCCCGGAAAGGGGGGGGGGGGGAGAACAGGGGAGGAGACATTGGGGGGGGGGGGGGGGTGGGGCGTGGGGTGTGCCGGCCCCCAGATATGCTGGTCGGTGACACTGGACCCACTCAACATCGACATCGCTGTCCTCCTTGGCCAGCACCCACAGCCAGCAGGCGTCACAGAGCTGCTGGGCAAAGGTAAACGGACAGCTGACCTTGCTCAGCTCAGTTAAGGAGCAGAAACACTGGCAGTGTTCTTCTGGGCTGTGGCCGACCCATTGCAAGCTGGATTTCTTCAGCATGAGTAGTCCAGGAGGTTGGCAACCGGAAGCTGTTGTGCCGCAAACTGGGCTTCCCCGGTCAGCAGCGGCAGAAGTTGGACTGCCCACTGTTCCGACGGCCACTTCAGAGCTTCAGCGGTGTGCTCAAAGAGCTCAAGGTAGGCCTCCTGATCATCTTGAGGCCCCATCTTGGTGAGCAACACGTGGGGGTGCGCTGCTGCTTGAGACAGGGAGGCCATCCTCCCCTAGGGTACTACTCCGCAGTACCCGCCGGTCCTCCTCCTGGGCCTGTTGCTGCTCTCTCCGAAACTCCATGAGGGCCTGGTGTTGGCCCTGGTGGATGCTGGCAAGGGAACGGAAGACTTCCTCCAGTGGCGATGACTCCATGACAGTGTATCCTTCTTCCTCTAATCCCGGGTTTCAGCACCAGTGTTACAAGTTTGTGAAATGAGGAAGCGGGAGACCATGAATCCAACTCAAATGTAGTTTTATTCTTCACACATTAAACACGTTCGCTTGACTGCGTAAAGGTAAAGCTTCACACAACACTCAATACACTAAATACAGTGGGACTGGCAGTGCCAACACACTCGTAGCTTCAGCTGGGTTCTCCCTCTCTCTGAGGTCTAGCCCTTTTTATTTCCCCCGACTCTCACTGCGAACAAAGAAACAGCAATTACCAGCAATTCATCGGAGGTGAAAACCCTTACTGCTTCCTCTCTCCCCAGATGAATGCTCGACCATGCCCTTGCCTCCACACTGAATATTTTGCAATAATCTTAAAATATTATGTTTCTATACTTATAACTAGGGATGGCACCAATCCGATACCTGGATCCGTATCGGGTCCGATACTGCATTTTTACCCAAGCTCAAATAATGATGTAAATAACCTTCAAATCACCATTAAAATAGTGCATATAACTCGTGCATTTTATTCAGTCATCCAAAAACTTTGTGAATTGCAAAAGGATGTGTTTAATAATATATATACAGTCAGCATGCACAGCTAAGTAGCCTCTGGCACCATGCTTTACTGAATGAGCGCCACTCTGCCGACTAACACATAAACATGCGCAGAGGCTTGTGGTGCTCTACTCAGTGCAATATGTGGTCACTCCACACAAACTTCATCTCAGATGTAGATGATTAATAGTTCGGTCCACCTATAACATGCATTGAGAATGGCACCGGACAAGCATTTTACCAGATTTGAATGAGAAGCAAATTACTCTACTGTGAATTAGCCTACAAACAAACACTCAAACACAGACTTCCTGGAGTGCTCTGCACCGGACTTTCAAAATAAAAGCCTTAAGAAATTATAGCTGAAATTTATCACCAACTAAACTACATAACTAAAATTATTATTATTATAATTATTATTATTATTATTATTATTAGAACATACAAAAGTGGATTGATATACTAATAAAACTAAAATAAAATAAATAACAGAGAGAGAGAGAGAGAGAGAGAGAGAGAGAGAGAGAGAGAGAGAGAGAGAGAGATCTGAAATCATTTACAAGTCCAGATACAAGTTAAAATGTGTAAAGAGAACTGGCTTCTTTTCTACTGAAGACTTACACAGGAATTACTGTTATTTTTGCTGCTGCATCCTCCAGACTAGTTAACAATAAAGTTTTGCACACGCTCTTATTTAATTGTTTTTTGTTTTCCTATTTTATAATGAAATGATATATTGTTAGAAGTTTTTGTTTCTTTACACAAAGAGTACTCCCAATCAGTTCCACATAGTGAATTATAGATGTACTAAACTCAATAAGAAAAAAACAACACTGGTATTGGATCGGGATCGGTATCGGCCGATACTGATTGTTCAGGTATAGGAATCAGATTGGAAGAGAAAAGTGGTATCGTTCTATCCCTACTTATAACCAACAACTTTAAATCAATAATTAATTTTTTTTCCATCGTTTGTAATTAGATGACGTAATTCACAATGGGTTTGTAGATCATGCCCTCATGACAGATGGAAAGTAAATAAAGTCTTTTAAAATTTTAAAATACTTTTTTTGCTTCAAATAAAAATATGTAATGTTGTGATTCACCTCGGAGCTGGTTAGTTTGGTTCATGGCTTACAACTCTTTTATGAAGAATTTTTTTAATTCCCTATGGAATTAATGAATGGGAAAATAATACCGAAACCAGAATGGCTGAATAGCTGCCGGCCCTGTGATGTCCCTTTGAGCATCATTGCCGGTACAGAAAACCGATGCGTACCGGCCCACTTCACACACTTGTGCTTATGAGACAAAAAAAAAAATTGTTACTGGATTTGCCAAAGTTTGCGAGGTTCATGGCACTTTTTCAGTAGTTCGCATGTTAATGTAATCCTGAAGAGGAATGTGTAAACTTGTTTTGGCTCGCTGTCCCTGGCGGAGGGCTCGAGGCTGTAGATTTGACCCGAGCTCGAATACCACCCCCCGGACTTGTTTAGTTATTGATGACTAGATGTGAGGAGTTGGGGTGGTGGAGGGATGCCAAATGAATCATCACAGCACAGAGGTAAGCAGCTGTTTATATACACTTTCTCTCTCTCTAAAAAATGCTTGGTTATTTTTTCAACCCAAACGCTGGGTTGGGCCTGTTGGGTCATTTTATTGGGTTACTTTCTCTCTGTTTGGTAGTTTTTGTGTAACCCAGCTGCTGGGTTAGTGGCTGGGTCATTTCACTGACAGTTGAAACTATACACCTCTCCCCCATCCCAATGCGACAACCCAGTAGCAGCGTCAGAACAACCCAGCTGATGAGTTACCTGATGCTGGCTTTATGGATCATCTTCAGAAGTTAGCAGTTCTCAGCGCAGACAAATTGGAGGATTTATTCGGAGAAATAAGGTTTGTGTCAGTGTTTTTATCTATAATATCATTACTTTACACCAGAAAATGCAAAGATACCGTTCCATAATCAGAACTGGACAGCTCATATGACATCAGCTGTTATTAGATGTCACGCTAGCTTAGTGAGCTTTGGCTTTGCTAGCCTGTAATGCCCACTGGATGCTGAACAGATTTATTTACTTTTTCTGATTTTTTTTAGTAATGCAAATGTCTATTTTAGGGGGAAATTTGCAATTTTGAATCCAAAATATATCACCAACATGATTCATTTATTTCATACCCTGTATCATCCTGTCTACACCAGACACGACCGGTGCATCACTGATATGAAGGCCGTTTCACAACACAGGCTTCAGGGCTTCAACACACTGCTCTAGGCAAGCATCATGCGGAGCTTCGTCCAACACATGAAAAGTATTGGTGTGCATGGTAAACATTTAAAACGCATTTTAGTTAGAGTAGAAAAAAAGTCAGGGACAAAAATAAGGTAACTATTTATGAATACATAAATTATCAGCCAACGAATATTGAATCAAAGTCAGAGTTTTCTTTGTACTTTAAAACCATCACCAGTGAGGCAAACACTTGTGTGAAAAATCACAAACTGGTGCGAACTTCGACCTGTTATTTCACAGAAACATTTGCATTTATTAACCATGCTTCCAGTATTCTGATGATTGTTAGACTGCTAACATTATGGGTTCATATCTTTCTTTAACCTTTTTGCTTTTCTTTCTTATTGTCTTTTTGTTGGTTGGAACAAATATGGTGGAGTACCTCCAGCAGGCTGAGATGTCAAGGTCTTATTCCCCTACATCCTACAATCAACAAAACAGGCCTGCACATAAATTCTTATTTTAATTTAATTTGATGGACTTTATTCATTCTTTACATAAATAGTGTTCTAGTAATAGATACTACAATTATAAGTAACATTTAAAGGGCTAGTTCACCCAAAAATGAAGATACTCTAATTTTGTACTCACCCTCATGCCATCCCACACTGTAAAAAACTGCTGTAAATTTAAGGCCAAATTCCTACAGCAATCTACTGTGATTCTTAAATACAGTAGTTTGCTGTTAAAAATGTTGCATTCTGGGAGATCAAGAGCAGGCTCACTGTGGAGTGACTAGTTTTACGGTAAATAGCTGTTCTGTGCAAGGCATTATGGGAAAATGAACATTTAAAATCATGAAAGCTTGGTGAAAGCTATAGTGACATTTTGAAACGTATATTTTAACCCCCCCCCCCATAAAAATGTTAGTTTGTGGCACATGGTTAGTGTTCATGATGCTTCTGACCAACTCCTCTGTTCTTTATCATCTCACACCAGCCTTCACTTGTCTGTCTAATGAGAAGTCAAATAAAAAATAAAAAAAATCAACCTTAGAAGCAATGTACATATTAAATGTACAATTTTGCCAGGATTGTACAGTGTATTTTTTATGAAAAAACAAAACAAAAAAAACAACAACAACATGTGCACAGTAAAATAACAGTATAGCACTGCATTGTGGGTTATAATGGTGAAATACCCATAAGCCTTTGCGCTTGAATAAGTATGTATGTTTTGGCAAATGCATTGGAGCTACAAAAATTGTAAAACAAAAACAAATAAAAATAAAAACACGTACAAAATTATTTATTCAGACTTAATAAATAGTGTTGTTGTTTTGTTATCAATAGTTGTGTTTTGTTTGAAGTCACCATTATGGTGATTAGTGATCTCTTGAGCTGGCACCTTGGACCTTCTTTATTATTATATTATGTTCTTCCAGCCAGTCAATTTATGTTTAAGTAAAAGACCAGTTGTTGCACTGTGCTACTTGGAAGACAAAACCTAAGGTCAGACTGAATATCTGATCCTACCTTGCAAATGGCACTATATGTGACAATAGTGATGCACTACACATAAAAGCAAAAACAGTAAATGTTATTTAGCAAAATGATATCAGCAAATTGAGTGTTTAATGTTTTTTGATGAACTTTCAGCATAACTTGAGTTGTTATCAAGACACACAGATATCAACTCTCGGCATACAAAAAGCAACAATGGTGACAATTAACAAACATTTACATAAGTAAAAGCTGAACATTAAAATCCAAGTAACTTAGACTACAACAAAAACAACATCAAAATAAATCAGTAAATAGTAAAATAATCGAAGTAATTTCTTTTTGCTGCAGTGCATGCTGGGAATTTAGCTGTTAATTTCAACAACAGTAGATAGTACGTAATTTGACAGCTATATGCTGCTAAATTACAGTTGTATACTGTAGCTGTAAAAACAGTATATAGCTGTTAATTTCAGCAACTGCAAGACACCGTTAATTTTACAGTAACATGCTGGCAACCCTGCTGCCAGTTCTTTACTGTTTTTTGATGGGAAAATCTTTAAGAGTGCAGATGTGTCCGACTTACTTTCTTCTGCAGAAAAAACAAAAAGATTTTTAGAAGAATGTCTCAGCTCTGTAGGTCCATACAATGCAACTGAATGGTGATCAAAACTTTGAAGCTATAAACAGCACATAAATGCAGCATAAATTTAATCCATATGGTTCTAGTGGTTAAATGATTGTGAAAGTGAGAAAAAGTGAGAAACACATAAGTATATATGTGTATAGAGATTTTTCATTTTTGGGTGAACTATCCTTCACTATGTAACACAGTTTTTGTTCCTGGGTAGTAAGTGTTATTTCCTAATTGCTTATGCCTCAAAAGTATAGAAAATGGCTATTATTCCCCACAAACTTTGCTTTTGTGACCAGGACAGTGATATTTTGAAATGTACCTATTTCCAATGAGAGAATGGGCAAATTTGTGTCTTTTCGTTCACATAAAGTCTGAATGAAAAAAATTCAATAAACAACTGAATGAAAAAAAAAAAAAATTGTTACACAGTGTAATACAATGGGTGTTTAATGTTTTAATGCCTAGTGTATTTAACATTAATTATAAATGTTACTTTATTGTTCTACATGCTATTTATTAAAACGTTTGTAAAATAGTTTAAATGAACTTATTGTATGTATTTATATTCATCCAAAAATAATGGAGCTAACATGTTCACACATTTGTTTATGGTGTGGTTTATCTTACAATATTTTTTAAGGATAAAACAATCTGAAATTATTAGCCCACTTATGAGATCAAATTAAATCAAATTATTAGGGTTCAATAAATAACCCATTTGCTGGGTTAAAATGAACAACCCAACTTGCTAGGTTAGTTTATGTGTTCTGTTCCATATTTAAACAGCTGCTGGGCTAAAAACAACCCAATCAGGGTTGTTTTTAACCCAACATTTTTTTGAGTGCTGGCAATGTGGTTAGTTGGATTAAAGGAACAAGCTCCTCCCGAACATAGTTTGGAAAACTCCATTTGACTAAAATGGTTTATTAAAATGCAAATGTCCCGGCTTGTTTGTCTTACAGCCTGCAAATTCCTTGAAAAAACAAAAAACTATTCTATCTGTATTAACCGCCTGAGACCCAAGCATGACTGCTGTAGGCATTTTCTATTTCCCTTTTTGATTTGTAAGTAGTAGCACCTAATAAACTAGTAAATAAATTAATAAATAAATAAATAAATAATATATATATATATATATATATATATATATATATATATATATTTTTGTTTTTTTTTTTTTTCCTAGGGCAAATAGTTTTCCTAAAAATGTATGTCCACATATGTGGATAGCGAGACACCGTTGTGAAATGTTAAATAACACTTAGCAATAGAAAATCAGATTTTTTTTTCATCAAATTGTTTATTATGTTAAGAAAACAATGCTGACAGCAGTCATTGTTATTTCAGTCATGGTTACTACAATGTAAAATTGTAAACTATGAATTCTGCTAAGAAAATCATAGTGACAACAGTTCTTGTTATTACAGTCAGGTTACTACAAAATTACTATAATAAAACTATGATTTCTGCCAAGAAAACAATGGTGACAGCAGTCATTGTTACTTCAGTCATGGTTACTACAATGTAAAATTGTAAACTATGAATTCTGCTAAGAAAATCATAGTGACAACAGTTCTTGTTATTACAGTCAGGTTACTACAAAATTACTATAATAAAACTATGATTTCTGCCAAGAAAACAATGGTGACAGCAGTCATTGTTACTTCGATCATGGCTACTACAATATTACTATAGTAAAACCATGGTTACTATATGGCTACTACAGTATTACTACATAAAACCTTGGTTAATTGTATCAAAACTATGATTTCTGCTAAGAAAAACATAGTGACAACAGTCCTTGTTATTACAGTCATGGTTACTACAATATTACTATAGTAAAATCATGGCTAATTTTGTTAGGGTCCTTAACTAAAAAAAAAAAAAACTATCTAATTACTAACTTAACATTTTAACTTAATACCTGCATTATTACGCGACATGCATTAACATGAAGTGTATTTCAAAATCAACTCAACGTATATCCAACGTTCAGAGTCTGTACATCACTTTAGAAGAAATAAACTTGCTATTAAAATGAATACGAGAATGGATGTATTACCAGTATATGGCACTCGTGTCGAGCAAAGTCTGCAAACAGTGCCTGTTTTGTGAGTTTTTTGACCATCTCTGTTGTAATTGACTGCATAAAGACAAAGTTCCCAGACAGGAGATTTAAATGAAGCAGTGGCTTCTCTCATGTGGCTTGTTTTCTCCACTTGCCATTTTGCCAACTAACGTGTGCAGAACTGTGATGTCATCAACTGATTTAACATACTAACAGCTAATAGGACAGCTTCTCTCTGTAGAAAGTTGACCAACATGAAACACATACAGGTGCATTACAACTGCACGTCTATTTGGTACTTTATATTTTTCACCAAACTGTATGATACAGATGCGTTATTAAACTAGAGATGAACCTCAAAACAAATGTTTTCCGAACTGTGGTTGGCGAACCGTACGGTTCGTTTTTTTTACCGAGAACCATTACACCCCTAGTGGACATCATGTTTATCAGGGCGCTAACATGGAAAAAATTAACAGATTTTTTAAAGCGGCATATCAAACGAAACTATGCTTCTCTTTGCAACCAAACAGGTTTCAAATAAAAAACTTAGAGGTATCTTACCAGAGGCACTTGTTGGTGCTACATCCATAGGAGTTCTTCAAGAAAATCGACGGCATACTGTTGTGTCACGTTACTCAGTGCAGTAGATTATGCGTTGCAGTGCAGCAATTATGCGTTGCGTATAGCGAAACCAAAATGCAATGTACACGCATGTGGACGCGAGGGTCGCACAAGGTTAATATCTGATTATATCTATATCACTCTTTGTTTTCAGAGTAATATATCTTAATATCTGGTCCTTGCATCTGGATGGACCATGTCAACAAAGTTTCCGATATCTCACAAAGACGGGCATTTTGATCGTTCACACACACAGCCGCAATCTTGTCTCGTCTGACATGTGCGCAGATACGCAGTGAGTGCTGGATAGCAGCCGCCAGTAAGACCAAATTTGGTCGATATTTGGTAATACAGATACTGTAGAAAGACTGGTTTCATTACTTTGATATATTAGTATCGAACAAAGTACTTTTGACATCCCTACAATAGGACAAAAACATTTAGGACTCTACTAAAAGCATTTAGGACTAATGCCCCGGGAGTCCACACTTTGCTGCGCCCCTGGGGCTTAGACTGCACATGGAGCTTAAAAGAACTCTCTGGTTTTTTGCAAGATTTTAAGCCAGCCTAGGCCACAAATATTGTGTCCATCTATTGCAAAGTATTGCTTGCATGACTACACATTTTATAAGTTGTCCAGAAAAATAGTCAGCAGGTCAATGTTCACCTTATGTAAATGACAGCATCAGCATCTTTACTGTTTCTAGCAAGACTGGCAGTCATTGAATATGGTGGTGGCAGAGTAAACGATTGCATGATTATCTGCTCTGCAACTATAGGTACAACATTTTTTTTTCAAACTCCCACAGCATTACCCCTTCCTTTTTGGGAAAATGTAATTGTGTTGTACAAATAAATTATATTTATTAAGTCATGCTATGTTTGTCACAAATGCCAAGTTCCTGAGCCATCAATGTTTACTGTATGAGATGGCGGGGTGGCCTCCCTATCAATGTGTATACAGCTGCAATGGTATGTTTTTAATTACAAGGCAGTCCTGGTTGAATTGATTCCCTGTCTCGTGATCTTATTTTTATTGTTGCCAGCAGCTACGAGACTAGGTCTCAGAGCTAATACTGTGCTCAAAGAATTCACAGAACTGGGTAAGGTGGCTTTTTCATATAGTGCCCTTATGAATTGGAATGCTCTCCTGCAGTGTCTCCCAACCCTGATCCTGGAAATAAACTGGTGGGCTCAAGGATATCCGCTACATTTATTTGTTGCGAAGGCTGCCCTGTATCACTGTATTTATTCTTGCTTGACTCTCAATTTCAAGCTTTTCTCAACACCAAAAGTGTCTTACTGTAATACTTCATCCTGCTATGCCTCTCCAGACCACTAACTGGCACTAGCATCCTGAGTCACCTTGGTTCCCACACTCGTTATGTTGATTGTTAACACCTGTGTGTTTCCCTATTTAAGTTCACCTGTTTTATCTTCCTGTGTTCAGTCTTGAGCCAACCTACCTAGATCACGCGAGTTTTTGGCCAGTTTTTGTACATTTTGTCTGTTTGTTAATTCTTAACTGTGAAGCACGGATTCCTGTTTTTGTTGTACCTTTTGAGATAAAACTCCAGTAAAAATACCTTTGTTCTCTGCTTATGGGGTCTAACCAGTCAACCCAGATAGCTCAGTGGTAGAGAACAGTGTATATCACACCAGAGACCCAAGTTCAATCCCCATTGTGGGTGACACATCACAGCAAGACTGAACCACCTGAATAACCCAGCAGAGGATTCAGTGCCTCCCTCCAATGTGAACCGAATACTTGCTGCCCTCATGAGTGGATTTTGATTGAAATCCTTCAACACTTAACTGGCCAATGCTCTCCTCAAGCACTGCCAGCCCAGATTCCTCAGTCCATATCAGCTGACCAACCTGCAATTCCTCCTCCTCTGTTTGAGCTGAGACTACCTGCACCTGAGAGGTATGATGGGAGTCCAGGGAGGTGTAGAGGCTTCATCACCCAGTGTACTCTGACTTTTGAGTTACAACCCAACAGTATCCCCACAGAGGGCAGCAGGGTGGCCTATATTATATATTATCACCCTCCTCACTGGTAAGGCTCTAGACTGGGCTACAGCCTTGTGGTAAGCAGTCCCCACTTACAGCAAATATTGGCCTGTTTATCGCTGAGATGAAGAGGGTTTTGCATCACCCTGCCAGTAGAGGAGAGGTTGGTGACCAACAGCTGCAGATTTCTCAAGGGACTTGAAGCATGGCTGAGTTTGCCATTGAGTTCTGCACCCCTGCTATGGAGTGTGGTTGGGACCAACGAGCCCTGAGAGCTACTTTCCATCGTGCTCTGTCTCCAGAGCTTCCTGATATCGATTCCTTAATTGATATGGCCATCAGAGTGGACAACTGCATCCGAGAGCATCAGCAGGAACATTGCAGGGAAGTCGGGTCATCTGAGCCCTATGTTCCTACCAGTGTCCTTGTGTCACCCTCTCCTTCCACTAATCCTGAAGAACCCATGCAGTTGGGAAGGATCAGACAGTAGGATCAGACAGACACCGAAAGAGACCGGTGCATGAGAGAGAGGTGCTGCTTATATTGTGGTAAGCCAGGTCACTTCAGGTCTGACTGTCCCAAGCTGACAGGAAAAGTCAGCTCTCATCCAACAAGAGGGGGATTGGCATGAAAATAATCACCCTCCCCTGTCCGGCAGCTTCTGGGTTACTAATTGATGTTTCATTGTCTTGGGGAGATCAACATCATACACTCTGGGCCTTTATTGACTCTGGGGCTGCCGGGAACTTCATTGACCTTGAGTTGGCCAAGATCCTGAGAATTCCACCTACCATTATCCAGAATCTGCTGACCATCACTGCTCTGGATGGGAGACCCCTAGGCTCTGGCCAGGTAGGCCAATGCACTACACCCATCCTCTTCCAAGTTGGTTGTCATAAAGAAAGAATACAGTTCTTTTTTTATCCATTCCCCAGAGCTCCCATTAGTCCTAGGCTTTCCTTGGCTTGCACAACCCACTCATAGACTGGTCAGCAGGAGTTGTAACTGGTTGGGGTCCTAACTGTTGTTTTTCTGATCTCTCTCTCTCTCTCTCTCTCTGTCATTCTCCTGAGCTACTGTCAACAACCCCTGAACATTGGCCGACTGCCTCCAAACCCCTTACACCTCCTGAGTCTCAAGCCCTGTCCACAGCAGTCTCTTTGCCAACCCATAGACCATACGTTTGTGCGATTTATCAGCTTCCTGGAAACTGTCCTCCCCGGGGAAGACTTTACTCCCTCTCTGCCCCAGAAAGAACTGGCATGGAGGAGTACATCAAGGAAGCTCTTAAAGGTGGTCTCATTCGTATTCACTTCACTGGCAGGGGCTTGTTTTTTCTTTGTTAGGAAGAAGGACGATGGCCTGTGACCATGCATTGACTACCGGGGTTTGAACAGCATCACTATCAAGAACCTCTACCAGCTGCCCTTAATGAACGCCACCTTCGAAATCCTTCAGGGAGCAACAATTTTCACCAAGTTAGATCTTCAGAGCGCCTATCACCTGGTCAGGATCAGGGCCGGAGACGAATGGAAGACGGCCTTTAACACTCCAACTGGCTATTACGAATATCAGGTAATGCCCTTTGGATTAGTCAATGCTCCAGCCGTCTTCCAGGCGTTTATTAATGATGTCTTACAGGATATGTTGAATAAGTTTGTATTCATCTACCTTGATGATATTCTCATCATTTCCCACTGTTACGAAGAACATGTCCAGCATGTTCGTCTTGTCCTGTCTCAGCTCTTGAGAAATAAACCCTTCGTCAAACTGGAGAACAGTGAGATCCATGTCCCAACTGTTCCCTTTCTTGGTTTCATTGTTTCTAGTGGCAGTGTCCAGATGGATCCTGGAAAGATACATGTGGTTCTGAACTGGCCCCAACCCTGCTCCATTAAACAGATACAATGATTTTTGGGATTTGCCAATTTCTATAGAAGATTTATTAGGAACTTCAGTTCTATTGCAGAACCCCTTACCGCCCTCACCAAGAAGACATAAAAGCCTTTCATGTGGACCAATGGGGCCAACCAAGCTTTCAACCGCCTCAAACAACAGTTCACCTCCGCACCAATCCTGACTCTCCCAGATCCTGAGTTACCCTTTGTCGTGGAGGTGGATAATTCGGATGTTGGAGTTGGTGCAGTTTTGTCTCAGAAGGCTAAGAATGACAACAAACTCCACTCTTTTGCCTGCTTCTCACATCAACTCACTCCAGCAGAAAGAAATTATGACATTGGAAACCAGGAGCTATTGGCTGTGAAGTTGGCGCTTGTGGAGTGTAGATATTGGCTGGAGGGGGCCAAACATCCATTCCTCATCTGGACGGACCACAGAAATCTCACGTACATCAGGGATGCTAAAAGGTTGAACCCATGCCAGGCTCAATGGGCTCTTTTCTTCAACCACTTTGATTTCACACTCTCTTACCATCCAGGCTCTAAAAATTCTAAACCCAACACTTTGTCAAGGTAGTTTAATCCACCAGAGGAGGAGGGTAAACCTGAACCAATTTTACCTAGCTCCAGAGTTGTTGCTTCTGTCCAGTGGGGAGTTGAATCGGTGGTGAGGAGGGCCCAACGACAACAACCCAACCCAGTTAATGGCCCTCCAGGGTGCCTCTTCGTACCTAACCTTGCTCGTTCTTGTGTGTTACAGTAGGGCCACGCATCTCTTCCCTCAGGACCACTAGGACTCTGAAACTCATCCAGTGGATGTTTTGGTGGCCCAAGATGCAAAAGAACGTCCAGGCTTTCGTTGCTGCATGTACGGTGTGTGCCCAAAATAAGGAACCCAGAACCCATCCTCAAGGTCTGCTACACACACTACCCATCCCAACCCGCCCTGGTCTCACATTTCATTGGACTTCATCATTGGATTACCAAGATCACAAAGTAACACAGTCATTCTGGTGGTGGTAGACAGATTTATAAAGCATGTCATCTCATTCCACTACCCAAGCTCCCTACGGCTAACCAGACAGCAGATCTCCTCATGCAGCATGTTTTCAGAATTCATGGCTTTCCCCAAGACATGGTCTCCGACCAAGGACTGCAGTTCACCTCCCAGTTCTGGAAGTCATTCGGCCACCTCAATGGATCATCCATCAGCCAATCGTCTGGTTTTCACCCCCAATCGAATGGTCAAACATAAAGAGTCAACCAAGAGATTGAGAAAACTCTTAGGTGCTTGGTCTCTAACAACCAGACCACTTGGAGCTCTCATCTGATCTGGGTTGAATTTGTTCATAACAACCTATACCACTCCTCACTAGGTATGTCCCATTTTGAGTGTTAGTTTGGTTTTCCTCTCCTTCTGTTTCCCTAACAGAAGCCTGAAATCTGCATACCTGCAGGTACTCAGTTGGTCCAGAGATGTAAACGGGCATGGCAGAGGGCTCGGACGGCTTTACTGAAGGCCGCTCTACGACAGCAGAAGCAGGCCAACCAGCACCGCAGAATCGGGCCATCTCTGCGGCCAGGTCAGAGAGTTTGGCTGTCAACAAGGGACCTCCCTCTGCGTGTGGAGTCAAGACAACTAGCCTCCCGGTTCATCAGACCCTTCAAGATCCTCAGATAGATTAACCCGGTTTCCTACCATCTCTTCCTACCCAGGTCCATGCGCATTCATCCCACATTTCATATTTCTTGTCTGAAACCTGTTAGCTGTTCTCCTCTGTCTCCTGCAAGGAAACCTCCTCCAACTCCCCAGATCGTCAATGGTCTACACAGTTCACCGGCTGCTGGACTCTCACCAGGTCTGTGGGAGAACTCAATATCTTGTGGACTGGGAGGGATATGGGCCAGAGGAACGCTCCTGGGTGTCAGCATGAAATGTTCTAGACCCAAGCCTCAGCAGGGACTTCCACTGCCAGGGAAGTGCAGCTAGGGAATGTCAGGAGCTGTTCCTAGAGGAGGGGCTCCTATAATACTTCAGCCTGCTATGCCTCTCCAGACCACTAACTGGCACTAGTGTCCTGAGACCCCTTGGTTCCCACACTCGTTATGTTGATTGTAAACACCTGTGTGTTTCCCTATTTAAGTTCACCTGTTTTATCTTCCTGTGTTCAGTCTTGAGCAACCCTGCCTAGATCACCCAAGTTTTTGCCAGTTTAATTCTCTGTTTTTGTACATTTTGGCCGTTTGTTAATTCTTACCTGTGAGCACGGCTTCCTGTTTTTGTTGTACCTTTTGTGATAAACCTCCAATATAAGATCCCTTTGTTCTCTGAGCTCCCAGTCTCTCTGTCAAGTCTTCTTCTTTTTTGATCAGTCAACCTGGATAGCTCAGTGATAGAGAATAATGTACATCACGCCAGAGACCCAGTTTCAATCCCCATTGCGGGCAACACATCACACTTAAAGTGATTGACAATTGTTAGTAGACAAATTACCATTAGCTAGATGGCAGAAGACACAACACTGTGCAAACGCATCATTCTTCCCAAAACCCTGTTGCAAGGAAAAAATGTTCATCAAAGTCTTCTAGTTTAATTCATGGTTGCAAAGAGATTCATTTATAATAGGGGGTTTTCTTACTTTCTAGACTAGAGCTGAAGGATTATCCAGAACTGTGTCACGGTCTCAGTGAGTCCGCTGGTTTTGTTCTAGTTTGTGATTACATGTTTTCTGTTGGGTTCAGGTGTCACTGGCTCTCCTCAGCGATACCTCTTTGCACCAGAACTGCTCTGCACAAGACCACTACTTGCACAAGCCTACGAACATACTAATCTCTCTGGATTCCTCGAGGATCTACACTACACGACTACTATGCACACAAGCCTATGAACACACCATCCTTCTCCACGCTCCCCCCATTTGAAGATTTACCAGCAACAAGTGTTGTTAAATAAATATCAGATCATTGTCCCCACACTTGGATCATCTTCGAGTTCTCAAGCTTCTTTGAGTATTCGACAGATCTGTACATGGACAAGAAGCTTCAAGGATTCGGTCCAGTTTGACTCAGGGTAACCACTCAGTTGCAGATTATTCTATCGAGTTCCACACTCTCGCCGCTTCCGTTGAATGAAATGAGTCAGCCTATTGGAGTCGGTTCCTGGAGGGCTTGTCAGACACGATCCACGATGAGATTTACACTCTGGAATTGCCTTCCCATTTTGACGACCTGGTCGCTCTGGCCATTAGGATTGAACAGCGCTTTGCACTCCGACGCATCGATGTCGCTCCTCATCTCCCAAGCCGGCTGACCGTCACCATCCTCCTACTCCTTTGGCCGGGGCAAATCGTTTTCTTAAAAATGTACACTACCGGTCAAAAGTTTTGAAACACTTACTCATTTTTTTATTATAATTTTTTTTTCTTCACATCTTAGAATAATAGTAAAGTCATCAAAACTATGGAATAACATAAATGGAACTATGGGAATTATGTTGTGACTAAACAAAATCCAAAATAAATCATAACTGTGTTATATTTTAGCATCTTCAAAGTAGTCACCCTTTGCCTAGAATTTACAGACATGTACTCTTGACATTTTCTCAACCAACTTCTTGAGGTATCACCCTGGGATGCTTTTTAAACAGTCTTAAAGGAGTTCCCATCTATGTTGGGCACTAATTGGCTGCTTTTATTTATTATTTGTTCCAAGTCATCGATTTCAAAAACGTTTTTTTTTTAAATTAAATTTTAGCTTTATAATGAAATAAATTAATATGGTGGCACAATTATATTTTTGTCTACACAACTGAAAAGCTGTAAAGCTGAATAGATAGGCATTAATCAATGGTGGTGGTGTAGTGGACTAAAGCACTAATAAGTGAAAGATTGTTGGTTCAATCCCACAGCCACCACCATTGTGTCCTTGGGCAAGGCACTTAACTCCAGGTTGCTCCGGGGGATTGTCCCTGTAATAAGGGCACTGTAAGTCACTTTGGATAAAAGCATCTGCCAAATGCATAAATGTAAATGCCAACCATGTTAAAATAAAATGTTGCATTATAAAATTCTGAATCTATGTACTGATTATCATTGTCCCATGTCTGCCAAACATGTTGAGTGGTCCAAACATCATCTGCAGCCTGAAACTGAACTTTTGGTCAGATTTTAGGAGTGAATGCACTTGGCTGCATAGAGAGCAATAGGATGCTCCCTTGCTCTCTATTTAGTGAATGACTTAACCTCCAGTGTGCTGTTTGTCTGTACTGGTCTCAGAGCAATACAAAATGCACCTTATTTTCATCCTAACTCCATATAAAGCCTCTGAAAGCTAAATTTTTCAGCTTTTTATGAACCCATTTATTCTCAAAATGAAATTGCACAGTAAATATATAGGAATGCATTTATTTATGTTAATGAATAGAATCGTATTGGACAGAGATAACAAAAATAAACATAACAAAATGTATATTAAAATGAAGCTAAATTACCCACAGATGTGTTAGATTTGAAAGTTATTAAAAATAATGTTTTTTTTTCTAGTTTTGAGGAAATGCAATGCCAGTGTCCACATATGTGGACATTAGGGGTGTAACGGTTCAAATTTCTCATGGTTCGGTGTGTATCACGGTTTTAGGGTCATGGTTCGGTATTTATGTTCGGGGGTAAAAAAAATATTACTGCCAAATCCAAAGTAAAAAATATTCTATTTGGTAACAGACACTATTGCCCTCAATACAAATCACCATGGTTTTACTACAGTAACCATAGTTTAAACATTATATTTGTAGTAAAATCATAGTAACCACAAAATTTACATGGTTACAATACTATAGTAAAACCAAAGTGACAACAGTCCTTGTTATTACAGTCATGGTTCTACAATATTACTATAATAAAACTATGATTTCTGCCAAGAAAACAATGGTGACAGCAGTCATTGTTATTTCAGTCATGGTTATGACAATATTACTATAGTAAAACCATGGTTACTATATGGCTACTACAGTATTACTGCAACATTTCAAATGAAAATAGAGATGCCTCTCTTTACAACCAAACAGGTTTGAATAAAAAAAAACTTAGAGGCTTCTTACCAGAGGCACTTGTTGGTGCTGCATCTATAGGAGCACTTCAAGAAAATCAAAGGCATGCTGTTGTGTCACGTGACTCGGTGCAGCAGATTATGCATTGCAGTGCAGCAATTATGCGTTGCGTATAACGAAGCCAAAATACAACATCCACACATGTGGACGCGGGGGTCGCACAAGGTTAATATCTAATTATATTTATATTACTCTCTGTTTCAGAGTAATGTATCTTAATGTCTGGTACTTGTTGCATCTGGATGGACCAAGTCAACAAAGTTTCCAATATCTCACAAAGACAGGCATTTTGATCATTCACCCACACAGTCACAATTTTGTCTCGTCTGGCATGTGCTCAAATACTCAGTGAGTGCTGGATAGCAGCCGCCAGTAAGACCAAATTTGGTCAATATTTGGTATTACAGATACTGTAGAAAGACTGGTTTCATTACTTTGATATTTTAGTATAGAACAAAGCAGTTTTGACATCCCTACAATAGGATAAAAGCATTTAGGACTAAAGCCCCAGGAGTCCACCCTTTGCTGCGCTCCTGGGGCTTAGACTGCACGTGGAATTTAACAGAACCCTCTGGTTTTATGCAAGATTTTAAATCAGCCTAGGCCACAAGTATTGTGTCCATCTATTGCAAAGGAGTGCTTGCACGACTACAAATTTTTACAAGTTTTCCAGAAAAATAGTCCACGGGTCAATGTTCACCTTATGTAAATGACTCAACGAACTCAGCATCTTTACTGTTTCTAGCAAGTTCAAAGCAGACTGACGTAGAGTGTGTGAGTGGAGAGAATTGATGAATACAGATGAGATGATGTAGGTGAGAAATGAAGATATTTCCATTGACAGATTCATGCTGCTTGCAATGTCATGAACAGTGCAAAAACTGTCATGTCACACTCGCTTAAAATTTCTGTCAGCCTCCAGGCAATACTTGGTCATTTTCAGAGCAGTTTTTTAAGAATTTTGGCTTGTATATGAACACTCTAAAATGAATCCAGATATCTCACCATCTCATTTATAACGTGCTTTGTAAATGCACTCTATATTCACATAATTTCAAATATATTTGACTGTTACAGATTATTATAAAAAACTAATGAAACGTCAATTACACTGTGTGCAATGAATAAATATAGCTTTTGCTCCCGCTTTTGCCAATGTTCATCAAGATGGTGGTGGCGGAGTAAATTATTGCATGATTATGTGCTCTGCAACTATAGGTGCAACTATTTTTTTTTCATACTCCCACAGCGCAACATCTTCCTTTTTGGGAAAATTAAATTGTGTTATACAAATAAATACTATTTATTATGTTTCGCTATGTTTGTCACAAATGCCAAGTTCCTGAGCCATCACTGTATACTGTATGAGATGGTGGGGTGGCCTCTGTCATGTATTCCCTGTTTTTGTTTAGACTTTTATGTTGAAATTCATGTTTAGTTCCCCGTTCCTGTTTCATGTGTTAGTTTTGTAGTCCTTTGTAGTTTTATTTCATGATTGGTTCACCCTGATTGTTTCCCCAGGTGTTCCTCGTTCCCTGATTGTTTCCCCAGGTGTTCCTTGTTTTCCCTTGTGTATTTAAGCCCTTGTTTCCCCTGGTTAGTTTGTCAGTCTTTGCATGTTTTGTTTGATGCTCTGTGCTTGGTTCCCTGTGTTTTGTTTTCTTATATTCTGATTTTCCTTGTTTATCTTTGTGTTAATAAAGCTGCGTTTAGATCCTCATTCCTCGCCTGCCTCGTCACAGAAAGACTGACCAAAAATGGATCTAGCAGCTGTCAGAATTCTGCTCCTTAAGCAAGGGGACCATCCAGTTGAGGATCACGTCCATGAGTTTTTAGAGGTAGCAAATTTAGTGCACTATCCAGACCGCTCTCTGGTAGTTTTCTTCCGGACCGGTCTGAATAGTGCACTGAAGGAACTAATGCCTCTGGCTGATCCTCACTGGACGCTCTACGAATATGTGGAGAAGGCTCTGGAACTTTGCAGTTCCCTTTACACAGTGGATTATGGTGGGAACCCTGGGCCAAAACCTGCATCTTCGGCTCCCTTGTCCAAGCCTTCCACGGCTCCTTGCTCCAAGCCAGCGCCCACGCCTGAGTCTGCTCCACGCTATGTCACACCCAAGTCTGAGTCTGCTCCACGCCATGTCACAGCCACGCCTGAGTCTGCTCCAAGTCTTATCACAGTGTTGCTCGCGACCACAGAGGTCATCTCCAAGTCTCAGCCGGTATTTACGACCACAGAGGTCGTTCCCGAGTCTCTGCCAGTGTTCGCGACCACGGAGGTCATTTCCCAGTAATCCAGGACTCTTTGTCTCAAGCCTCCCATGGCTCCGCCTTCCATGGCTTCGCCCCTCAAGTCTTCCACGGCTCCGCCCACAGAGTCTTCCACGGCTCCGCCCACAGAGTCTTCCAGCGGCTCTGCCCTCTCCCCCAGAGACTGGTCCTCCAGCGGCTCCGCCCGCTCCCCCAGAGACTGGTCCTCCAGCGGCTCCGCCCGCTCCCCCAGAGACTGGTCCTCCAGCAGCTCCGCCCGCTCCCCCAGAGACTGGTCCTCCAGCGGCTCCGCCCGCTCCCCCAGAGACTGGTCCTCCAGCGGCTCCGCCCACTCCCCCAGAGACTGGTCCTCCAGCGGCTCCGCCCACTCCCCCAGAGACTCCTCTTACAGCAGCTCTGCTGACTGACCCAGTCCCTGTCCTGTGGCCACCTCCCAGGCCTCCTGACCCTGTCTGGACTCTGTGGCCGCCTCCCAGGCCCATGAACTTGCGGTCATCTCCTTGGTCTCCTGGCTGTCCGCCTGATCTGCTCCGGTCTCCTTGGTCTCCTGGCCATCCACCTGATCTGCTCCGGTCTCCTTGGTCTCCTGGCCGCCCGCCTGATCTACTCTGGCCTCTTTGGTCTCCATCTCCACCTCAGCCCTCTGAACCTCTGGCTCCAGCTTGGTCCTCCGAGCCTGCAGCGTCGCCCTCAATCTCCATCCCTCCGGCTCTGCCTTGGTCTCAAACCTCCCTGACTTTGCCTTGTTCCTCTGTTCCCCTTGCCCCTTGTGCCCCCTGCATTGCCTGTTTCCCCCTTCCCCTCACATCCCATGGACAATTTTATTGATTTTTTAAGCGTCTGGAATCAGCTCCTTAAAGGGGTGCTCTGTCATGTATTCCCTGTTTTTGTTTAGACTTATGTTGAAATTCTTATTTAGTTCCCCGTTCCTGTTTCCTGTGTTAGGCTTGTAGTCCTTTTTATAGTTTTATTTCATGATTGGTTCACCTTGATTGTTTCCCCAGGTGTTCCTTGTTTTCCCTTGTGTATTTAAGCCCTTGTTTCCCCTGGTTAGTTTGTCAGTCTTCGCATGTTTTGTTTGATGCTCTGTGCTTGGTTCCCTGTGTTTTGTTTTCTTATATTCTGAGTTTCTTTTTATCTTTGTGTTAATAAACTGCGTTTAGATCCTCATTCCTCGCCTGCCTCATCACAGCCTCCCTATCAATGTGTAAACAACTGCAATGGTATGTCTTTATTTACAAGGCAATCCTGGGTATATTGCCTCCCTATCTCTTGATCTACTTTTTATTGTTGCCAGCAGCTATGAGACTAGGTCTCAGAGCTAATACTGTGCTCAAAGAATTCACAGAACTGGGTAAGGTGGCTTTTTCATATAGTGCCCTTATAAATTGGAATGCTCTCCAGCAGTGTCTTCCAACCCTGATCCTGGAAATAAACTGGTGGGCTCAAGAATATTTGCTACAGTTATTTGTTACTAAGGTTATATCACTGTATTTATTCTTGCTTGACTCTCAATTTCATGCTTTTCTCATCACCAAAAGTGTTTTACAGTGAGTAAAAATTGTTAGTAGACAAATTATCATTAGCTAGATGGCAGAAGACACAACACTGTGCAAACACAACATGCTTCCCAAATCCCTATTGCAAGGATAATTATCTTTTCATCAAAATCTTCTAATTTAATTCATGGTTGCAAAGAGATTCATTTATAATAGGGAGTTTTCTTACTTTCTAGACTAGAGCTGAAGGATTATCCAGAACTGCTTATGCAGCTTGTGTCCTGGAGGTTGTTAAAAGGTAGTCAAAAATAATTGCAAATATGTTATCCAATTCTGTGTGGAAAGATTCGCTTGGTGAAAACTTGGGGAACAGTTCCTTGGAGGTGCTACATTTTAGATTACATTTTAGACTTTACTCTAAGGATACATTTCAAATTAATTGACAAAAATTTATTAAATGTATTAATTTCTCTGAAACATCATCCTAAATTATTACTTTTTTACAATTGAGGCCTAGAGGTTCCTATTATTATGCAAATATTACAAAGATTCCATTTAAATTATAAAAATTCCTTTAGCAAATGCTATTGACTTTGTCACTAATACAATATATAAACAACGTTTTATGCATAAATATTACATCTGGAACAATAAGCCCCTTGAACCAAAAGGGGGGCACTATTTTGCAAAATAAGTTTACGCTGAAAACGTTAAAGTCCCTGGATACAGAAGTCAGGCATATGTGGAATCATTTGAAAGCTTAGAAAGTGAATGTTTCAGAGAATACCATCAGTTGTGCATTTATGTTATGTAAAATAACTAAATAAAGCCTTTAAAACTTTATGTTGCAAATGAGCACCACCTGGAGGTGACAATGTTTTTCATATAGCACTTAAATGGACAAGTCATATATCAAATGAAAGATCTCATTCTCAGAAATGTGACTGTAAAGTTTAGTTTGTTGCCCTTACACCACAGTTCGAATAATTATCTAAATAATCACAATGTCTGCTCCGATCATTGCTTCTGTAAGCCCTAAAATAGACAAAACTCCATATTAGCTTTTACCTTAGATTGTCTTCTTTAAAATTTGCCATTTTGGGGGCCTGGGTAGCTCAGTGAGTAAAGACGTTGACTACCACCCCTGGAGTTCGCAAGTTCGAAACCCAGGGCGTGCTGAGTGACTCCAGCCAGGTCTCCTAAGCAACCAAATTGGCCCGGTTGCTAGGGAGGGTAGAGTCACATGGGGTAATCTCCTCGTGGTCGCTATAATATGGGTTGCTCTCGGTGGGGCGTGTGGTGAGTTGTGCGTGGATGGCGTGAAGCCTCCACACACGCTATGTCTTTGTGGTAACGCGTTCAACAAGCAACATGATAAGATGCGCGGGTTGATGGTCTCAGACGCGGAGGCAACTGAGATTCGTTCTCCACCACCCGAACTGAGGCAAGTCACTACGCCGCCATGAGGACTTAGAGTGCGTTGGGAATTGGGCATTCCAAATTGGGGAGAAAAAGGGGAGAAAATCATAAAATCATCCAAAAATAATAATTTGCCATTTTTTACTCGTCTGTAAGCTTGCTTGGTATAATAACCCAGTGTTAAATCTCAGATGTCCAAAAGACAATTGCAGTCCAAAAAAAACCAAAAACATTATAGACAAATCATTGGCAAAATATGTTATCAACTATTGATAATGAAATGTTATATATCATCCCAAAGCTGAGGATCTTAGCTTTACAACAGCCCCTAGACTGGGCTTTCAGAGGTCAATATATATGACGAAACAGTGGGAAACATGCATGTGATTAAAAATTGTCTGGATGTCTATGGTGTAAGTGCTCAGCTGCATTAGTGCACCACCTACACTTCAGATCTGTGTATGGGCCAAGAGAAGGAGATGGAAGGAGATAGATGAAAAATGTCTTTTTCCTAGTACTTGCTGCCATCTAGTGGAAGGAAATAAGACCTTTTGCAGGGAGACAGAGCAAACAGAACCAGAATTACATGCATGTGAATTTAAGGGAAAAAATATGTTCGTCAAAAGATTGTAAACATATACAATGTAATTTATGAATGACTGCATTATTTTCTTAAATTGTGGGGAATTTTATGCAATTAGTCCACAGTATGTGTGTATGGTGAGCTTTTAAATTTGGGAGTGAAAAATTGCAGGTGGCAGCCCAAAAATGCACCAGAGTTGAAGAGGTTAAGACCTTAGGGTAGACAGCATATTGAAACTGATGCAGTGGAGTACAATCCAATTTTCACAACCCATGCCTAATTTTCACAACCCATATTTTCACTATACCCACTTTTACCATATTATCAGTGACATTTTTGACTGAATTATCAGTGTACATAATGCAAAACCTTAAAGCCTCGTGAAGTGATTTACTATCAGAGGTGGGTAGTAACGCACTACATTTACTCCTTTACATTTACTTGAGTAACTTTTTGGGAAAAAATTTACTTTCAGAGTAGATTTAAAAGTGGATACTTTTACTCTCACTCAAGTAAATTTCCAATGACATTTTTTTAATTTTACTTCGTTACAATGGGCGGCGTTCCTGTCATTACATTAATTGTTTTAATTTGAGTTAATGTGTAATTTATTGAGAGATTACTGAATGGGACTTCTACGACAGCGGAAGTTCACACAGCTGCGTGCAGTCACAGATTGTCACTCAAGCTGAGCCCATCACTGCTGCAGCATCAATCTCTTCAAAATGAAACACTTTCTTCGCTCTGCACAGTGAAAAAATAATAGTTTTTTTGTGCAATGCCTTCATTTAACACCAAGACAAGTGGCTATTTCAAGATTAAAATGGAAGCTCAACTTAAGGCAGCACATCGAGGTAAGTTTTGGCTCTAATGCTAACACAGGTTTTTCTGTGTAATGTGATGGTCATTTTCAGGGTGATTCTGTTACTGGGCTCTTATGACATCAGTTTTTAAGTGTATATATTTAAATCAGTGCAGAAATATATCAGTGCGCTTTGTTCCACGTACATGCCTTTTGCTCTGCTGTTCACATGATTGACAACTGGGGCGCGAACAGACAGCATTGCTGCGCTTGCACAGCAAGGGGCACAAGGCGCACGCGTGAGAGATGTGACACAGAGTGGCTGTGTCAGAAATCATTCACTCATTCGCTCATTCACTATTTCCTATGTAGTGAATGGCAGTGAGTGCACTATATCTCAACATTGAGAGAACGAAAAGAGTGAGTGAATTCGGATGCTGACGTACACACATCGGAGCAGAAACAATGTCACATACAGTATGAATTTTTTTAATACCTGGGCTTTACTTGTTATTCTTAATAATATATTAATACATTAAATATTCATTCTGTTTGTCATTTTTAATATATATGTTAATATAAAGAGTAAACACATTTTATCAAATGTACATTATTGTATTTATTTGTTATACTTTAGTATCTTTAAACTCCAATATAAGCTGGGTAGCATTTCTGGGCGCATATCGCATTTCAAAGTTATCATAACCTACATGTAATAAATGAATATTTAAATCATCCACAGAATTATCATTTCCACTATGTGCAGTCTCCTGAGTTAAAATAATATCAACTCAATGAATTATTTAGTAAATAAAGAATTCTTTATCTTAATGGCAAAATGTAACTGTATGTTTTGCCCCTCTATATGTTATTATATTATTTTAATCAAGTAATAGTTTGACAAAAGGTAATTTAATACATTCAACATGAAATAAAACATTGCAGGAGTGAAGGAAGCAGTAAACTCTCAGCTCGTACGTCTTCCTCGTGGTGGATTATGGGCAATTAACCTTCATCGATTGTACATCAAATGTATACTCAAAATTAGAGTGCATTGTGGGTAAGAATGAGTGAACAAAAGTAGGGAACGAGTGGCTCACTCAGAATTCAGACACTCCTACAAAATGGCAGACACCCGAAATAGTGCATTATAGTGGATAGGGGGCGGTTTCAAGCATAGCGAGTGTTCCGCGACCGGGGTTGGTGCCCTTTGCAGGCTGCATACTCTGCGTTTAGAGAGCGGTGGTACTGCTGTACTTATCTAAATTCTTTCGACACAGAAAATTGTAACTACACTGAAATAAGAATCCACGCAGGACTTTAAAAGCTATGAAATAGCGAAAGTAGGCATTAATAAAACATGATCTTGCTTTGGTTTATATTTCAGCATTATATATAATGTCCCTGTAGGACATTTTCACGTTTTCACTGTAATAATTACTAGAAAGGTTTACAAACATCTCTTCTTATTGACAAATTCATCCAGATCTGACAAGAGCCCTTAAAGGGATAGTTCACCCAAAAATGAAAATTCTCACATCATTTACTCACCGTCGTGCCATCACAGATGTGTATGACTTTCCTTCTTCTGCTGAACACAAATGAAGATTTTTAGAAGAATTTTTCAGCTCTTTTGTCCATAACATGCAAGTGAATGGGTGCCAACATTTTAAAGCTAAAAAAGAAAAATCAAATAAATCAGCATAAAAGTAATCCATAAGACTCTGGTGGTTAAATCAATATTTTCAGAAGTGATGTGATAGGTGTTGATGAGAAACAGATAACTTTCATATTCTTCTTCTTGTGTTTTTGGTGATTCACATTCTTCTCTGCATATCACCCCCTGCTGGGCAGGGAGACGAATGTCTAGCAAAAAATAACAAATATTGACCTGTTTCTCACTCACACCTTTCATATCACTTCTGAAGATATGGATTAAACTACTGGAGTCTTATGGATTACTTTTATGATGCCTTTATGTGCTTTTTGGAGCATCAAAATTTTGGCACCCATGCACTTGCATTGTACTGACCTACAGAGCTGAAATATTCTTCTAAAAATCTTGATTTGTGTTCTGCAGAAGAAAGGAAGTCATACATATCTGTGATGGTATGAGGGTGAGTAAATGATAAGAGAATTTTCATTTTTGGGTGAACTATCCCTTTACAATGATGGCCGCAACACGTCTCAAAAAAGTTGGGACGGGGGCAACAAAAGGCTGGAAAAGTAAGTGTTACTAAAAAGAAACAGCTGGAGGAACATTTTGCAACTAAATAGGTTAATTGGCAACAGGTCAGTAACATGATTGGATATAAAAAGAGTATCTTAGAGAGGGAGAGTCTCTCAGAAGTAAAGATGGGCAGAGGTTCACCAATCAGCGAAAAACTGCATCTACAAATTGTGGGACAATTCCAGAATAATGTTCCTCAACGTAAAATTGTGAAGACTTTGAATATCTCATCATCTACAGTACATAATATCATCAAAAGATTCTGAGAATCTTGAGAAATCTCTGTGCGCAAGGGACAAAGGCGAAAATCAATATTGGATGCCCGTGATCTTCGGGCCCTCAGGCGGCACTGCATTAAAATCAGGCATGATTCTGTAATGAAAATCACTGCATGAGCTCAGAAACACCTCCAGAACTCATTGTCTGTGATCACAGTTCGCCGTGCCATCCACAAATGCAGGTTAAAGCTCTATCATGCAAAGATGAAGCCATATGTGAACATGATCCAGAAACGCAGATGTCTTCTCTGGGCCAAAGTTCATTTAAAATGGACTGAGGCAAAGTGGAAAACTGTTCTGTGGTCAGACGAATCGAAATTTGAAGTTCTTTTTGGAAACCACGGACGCCGCGTCCTCCGGACTAAAGAGGAGAGGGACCATCCGGCTTGTTATCAGTGCTCAGTTCAAAAGCCTGCATCTCTGATGGTATGGGGGTGCATTAGTGCCTATGGAATGGGCAGCTTGCACATCTGGAAAGGCACCATCAATGCTGAAAGGTATATACAGGTTTTAGAGCAACATATGCCATCCAGACGACATCTTTTTCAGGGAAGGCCTTGCATATTTCAGCAAGACAATGCTAAACCACATACTGCATCTATTACAACAGCGTGGCTTCGTAGTAGAAGAGTCCGGGTGCTGAACTGGCCTGCCTGCAGTCCAGACCTTTCACCAACTGAAAACATTTGGCACATCATGAAACCAAAAATATGATAAAGAAGACCCAGGACTGTTGAGCAGCTAGAATTCTGTATCAGACACGAATGGGAAAACATTCCTCTCCCAAAACTCCAGCAACTGGTCTCCTCAATTCCCAGATGTATACGGACTGTTGTTAAAAGAAGAGGGGATGCTACACAATTTACACAAGGTCTATTTCTATTTCTTCTGCTCCAAAACTTAATTCTCTGTCTGCTCGTATGAATGTAACCCATCTTAAAATGTTTCACCACTGTTCAAATGCTCTTTATATTGCATCATTTATATGGATAAATGTTTTCCAACTGAATAGACTAAATATTAAATTGAAAAAATGACAATAAAATGCAAAGTAATCTCTTAATTAATCAAAATACTTTTTTGAATGTAACTGTATTCTGATTACCAACAATTTAAATTGTAACTGTAGTGGAATACAGTTACTAATATTTTGTATTTTATATACGTAATCCTGTTACATGTATTCAGTTACTCCCCAACCCTGCATCTGACTAAGGCTATATTTATTGATCAAACATTTTGCCCATCTGTCTTAGCAGCTCTTTAGACTCTACTGATGTTTATAAAGTGCTCTGCTGAGTCTTTAAAGGTTGTTTTCTGGGTGTGCATATGTTTTTCATGTGATTTCAGTGCTAACTCTCTATAATCGCTGCAGTTGTTGGCACATAAAAGAGATGGGAAGTGCCAATAAACACAAGATGCACAAGAGAGTGGATAATGCTATCACAGAAAGCAGACTGAGAAACAATCTGCATACTGAACATGACACATGGGTTCATGAAAGTCAAAGCAGTGTAATTCAAGACCTTCTTTACATCCAGCTCTGATTACCAGTCATATTTTTACATGTACTTTTCAAAACAAGAGGCCATCACCCTCATGCCATCCCAGATGTGTGCGACTTTCTTCTGGTGAACACAAATTAAGAGTTTTAGAGAGTTTCAGAATACTTGCATTGTATGGATCTACAGAGCTGAGATGTTCTTCTAAAACTCTTCATTCAGCAGAAGAAAGAAAGTCATACACATCTGGGATGGCATGAGGCTGAGTAAATGATGAGAGAATTTTCATTTTTGGGTGAACTATCCATTTAATGCCTAATAAGTCATTTACAAATGCATTATAAATCACTGATATGCAGTTATAACAACTTGCAAAATATGGTGAATTTCATGCAATACCTGCCAAATAGTGAGCCATTTTACCTTATATGGTATGCTAATAAAACATTAATAACATTAATAACCCCTCCTGTTATTGTGAGATTTAAATCCCTCCTTTTAATCTCACTACAATAATAAAGTTTTTTTCTGCATTGCAACATAAATCTTGAATCATCGTCATGCTTTTTGATTAAAATAAGTATGAATAAGTGTTATTAAGTATTTATAACATGCACTTTAAAATTTACACTATTTGGCAAGTACTTCATTTAACTTTTTATTCATGTTGTTATAACTACATATTTATGATTTATAGTGCATTTGTAAATGCCTTATTAGTCATTAATTAACCCCTTAATAAACCCTTATCAAAGGCAAAAGTGATACCAAAACTTATCTATGTTATCTCTAGGTTTTAGGGTTAAAGATAACATGAATGACAGATGTACTTTAACTGGGCAGATGAATTTTATAGCTCAATAGAATTAATGGAGTTTTCAGTTTCATGCTTCGTGTAATTATGTACTTTATCCTAAAATTCCTTGTTAAATTAATGTGGATATCATAGCTCAGATCATTTGGTCTTGGATGAATTTGACGAGAAATATTTGAATTCATATTGAAATCTCTTTTGATTTGAAGCACAGTCTGAAATATTGTTGAGATTTCTGAAAGCAGAGACGCAAGTGAGATTACTGGGGTCTTTTTCTCAGGAGAAAAATCTTTAAAACAATAGACAAAAGTTTCCATGAGCTCTTATTAATAATTTTTTTTTTAAAGTTGAAGAAAAAAGAAAAGACATTAGATATTAAAGCCATGACATTTGTTATTTTCCTTTCCTATGTGTGCTAGCTAACATACAGGACTTTATCATAGCTGTGAGAATGGAGGCAATTGTAACAAAGTTTTGAAATAAAAACTATATTAATTTTAAATCTTTAAACTTCTATTTTATGTTTTTGACACATCAGCTGATCAAAATATTTCAGTAAAAAGGATTGAACCTATTTTAAATAATTAGTAATGTTGTCCCACTTTGACTTTTGTTTTAAAACTAAAGGAACTGGGTCATTCATAATTCAGTGCCATTTGAGCTTTGAAACTTTTGAAAAATGAAATGTACTTTTTTGAAGTATCTTTTTGTTTAATCATTAAAGGAAATTGTTAAAGATGCAAACCAGTCAAGCTAAATGACTTGGAGATTTCTGAAAATTCCTGTCCATCCGATCAAATGGACAGGGTCAGGGTTAACAATAACAGGGTGGACATTCAGTGGCTAAAATAAGCCACTACATGATCTGTGAACTATATCTATAGCTAACATATTTGTAAATGTATATTGATGATTTCATATCTGTTACATAAATATACTGACATTTTAAAATTACATTATTTTCATGCACTTAGTTGAGATACAGTGCTATCATTTTTTGTTTTTTGTTTTTGTTTTGTTTTTGTTTAATTTACAGTTGCCCCTCAACTTCTCACTTCTTATATTAAATTCCATATAATATGTCCTTGTCTTTCTCAGTGTTTATATAAGTGTACTATTACCATTGACACATATAGTATACGTTTCGTATACTAAAAGATGGCATGTAGATTTGTAGTAGTTTGTGAGTGAAGCAGGCAAATGTAAAAATTTTACAATTACATCTGGTCTCCCAGAAATTTCACAGTCAGGACACATGACATCTATGGTTGTTTGTCTCTTCTAGCACATCAAATATCTGAAAGTTTCCAGGAGCTATGGCAACCATAAGATCTAATCCAATATGTTTTTTTTTCTTTCATAACACCATCCTAACCACTCCAGTAAATTCAGAACATCAATGATGTTGTGCAGTGCCACATCCCTGCAAGCATTAAGACACATGTAACTTCACTACAGACCCTTTAAAGCAGCGATAAATATCCATGGGCAACCAAGGCCATATACAGCTTTACACATCATCTCTCCTACACTAGCTGTGGACTTTTAAAAATCTGATTTTCTAAAGAGAGATGTCTATTTATTACAGAGTGAGCCAGTGACAATAACTAAACTTCCATTTAGACCTTGTTTTTGTCCTTAGTGGTTTGTACAGTGTGTGTAGAATAGAGGACAACAGCAGTCCTTCATACATGAATCTTTTGGAACAGCCTTTTTTTTTCTTTTTTTTTTTTTTACGATTCAAATCTATCATGTCTTTCAAATCTCTCTACCTCTATATATACAGTGGTGGCCAAAAATATTGGCGCCCTTGGTAAATATGAGCAAAGAAATCTGTGGAAAAAAAACCTAGAAATTCATATGAGTAAAATATATCTGAAGTATATTCCCATTCATATTTTAAATTGTTTTAGTGCACCTGGGTGACATGAAATTGTTCAGCCAGTGCTTCCTGTTTCACAGGGGTATAAATATGAGGGAACACACAAGTCAAATTCCCTTAGTCATCCATCACAATGGGTGAGACCAAAGAATAAAGTTATGATGTGCTGCAAAAGGTTGTTGAGCTTCACAAAATGGAAAATGGCTATAAGAAAATAGCTAAAGCATTGAAAATGACAATTTCCACCATAGAGGCAATAATTAACAAGTTCCAATCAACTGGAGATGTTAAGAATCGGCCTGGAAAAGGACGTGTTTCTATATTGTCTCCACACACAGTGAGGAGGATGGTTCAAGTGGCCAAAGAATCTCTAAGGATCACAGCTGGAGAATTGCAGAAATTAGCTGGGTCTTGGGGTCAGAAAGTCTAAAAAATTTAAAAAAATAATATATATATATATATATATATATATATATATATATATATATATATATATATATATATATCAGACATCATCTACATCACCAAAAGTTGTTTGGGAGGGTTTTGAGAAAAAAGCCTCTGCTCTCATCCAACAACCAACTTAAGCATCTTCAGTTTGCCAGACACTACTGGAACTTCAAATGCGACCGGGTTCTATGGTCATATGAAACAAAAAAAGAGCTTTTTGGCAGCAAACACCAGAGATGGGTTTGGCGCACACAGAGATGAAGAAGTACCCAATGCCCAAGGTGAAATGTGATGCTGGATCTTTAATATCGTGGGGCTGTTTTTCTGCCAGAGGTCCTGGACATCTTGTTCGGATACATGGCATCACAGACTCTATCAAATACCAACAGATAAAAAATCAAAACCTGACTGCCTCTGCCAGAAAGATTACAATGGGCCCTAGTTGGATCTTCCAGCAGGACAATGATTGAAAGCAAACATCAAAATCAACTCAAAAATTGTCCACTGACCACAAAATCAAGGTTCTGCCATGACCATCCCAGTCCCCTGACCTGAACCCCATAGAAAATTTGTGAATTTGAAGGATCTGTAGAGATTCTGTATGGAGGAATGGTCTCAGATCCCTTGCGAGGTGTTCTCCAACCTCATTAGGCATTATAGGAGAAGACTCAGAGCTGTTATCTTGGCAAAGGGAGGTTGCACAAAGTATTGAATAAAAGGGTGCCAATAATTATGGCCAATGCATTTTGGAGAGAACATTTATTTAATAATGAGGACGTAATAAAATATCAGTATATTGATTAGTGATCAGCACATTATTTTATCGATATATTTTTGAGGCATTAATATAAATACAATTAGCCGACATTTAAATTAGAAGCCTAATTTGCATGCTTTCCAATACTCTCAGTTGGTCTTCTTTTTATGTAGTCTGGCGTAATAGCATTAGGAGACCACAAGAGGGTGATATAACAAATAATGTTGTCGGTAGGAAAGGCTCAGGCATCACACACACCGTATTTTAGGGTAAAATCAGATTTATTCTCAAATCTGATTTTTTAGACTGACTGTTCTTATATGTGGACAGATCAGATTTGTTTCTGTTCAGACAGCTGTCATTTTGCTAGCACGTCCACGTTAGTTGTCATAGTAATGATGCAAACTTGTGTATGTTCACCATGCATGAGAGTTTAGCAATGGATGTTTTCATGAAGGCAGTATCAAATATTACATTCGTCACAGACAATGGCTTAAAAAACGAGAGAGGTGACATATGGAATGTTTATTGCTACTAGGGTTTATAACGGTCCTGTATTAGCTGATTTGTCCCGTATTTTATTCCATACGATACGGGACGCCTGTTGTCCTGTATTTTAGTGGGTAGCGAAACAACCCGTCTTCGCGTGAGTCATTTTTCTATACCTTATCGAGCTGTAGTGGCTCGCAGCCAGTGTGTTACCGAACCTTAGCGCATCTCTTTGGGTTAGTAAAGCCAATATCTGTATTATTTTAGAGGTTTGCAGTGCTTTTGCTGCCCTGTAACATATACATGACACATGGGTGCAATCCATTGAGAATGATCATCCCAATGCCCTATTCCACTGTTAGAGGGCTGAAAGGTGTAATAAAACTCCCGTTTCAAGTAATTTTTTATTGAAAGTTTTCTTGTAATGATCCTACAGCGTGGTCATCATTATTGGTTTCCCTTTGGAGTGCCTTGTGAAGATATCATTTTAGCCGTTTGGAATGCAGTACATGTCTTCTTGACGAAACAACCCCTCGCACATTCAGACTGAGATGCATTAAGAAAAATCTAATTTTTTATCGGATTCCAAACCACCTACGAATGTGGTTTGGATCAGGCTTGTAAAAATCTGATTTTATGTGTTTTTGTCCTGTTCAGACTACAAAAAGCTAAACGGATTTGAGTCAGATAGGACAGAAAATCTGATTTTTTCTGCCTGTGTGAACTAAGCCTTAGAGCTCCTTGACACACGCAGGATGAGCTGATGTGGTGCAGCAGAAGGTAGTCCAAAGTTACGAAGGTTTTTGTACTTCTTCAACAGTAAACAAAGTGACGTTGATGAGTTTACAGGTTAGTGTATGAAACTAGTGTAACTGTGCAAACTGAATGATTAGAAATGGCGATGTGTATTATGCAACTTCTCTGTATGTAGCAATGAATAGGTCTTTCATTCACTTTGTCAAACAACAAAACAAAATACTTGTCATTATTTGAAAGATACATCGACACAATATATCATCCAGTGATGGCTAGATTAAATAATCTTTGTCCTTTGATAATGATTTGGGTCGAATTTAATGGAAAACTATACAAGTTGCACTCCGTAGTGCTGCAGAATTTTGACACTGAGTGTTGCCGGTGTGTGCCTGTGCATGTGCCATGATGTCCACCAGACAGGTCGGGTGTGACACCCCCTTTAATTTATCCTGCCGCTCACACTGTACCAAAGTTATGTTGAGAAATATGTTTGAAAAGACAAAAACTACTGTGCAACAAGCAGATATATATATATATATATATATATATATATATATATATATATATATATAGATAGATAGATAGATAGATAGATAGATAGATAGACAGATAGATAATCATTTGGAAAATGTTCAGATTATCAATGTATATATATATTTACTCACCCTCATGTCGTTCCAAACCCATATGCATTTCTTTCCTCTGAGGAACACAAAATGCTCTTTTCCATGCAGTGACAATGAATGGGGACTGAAGCTTTCAAGCTTCAAAAAGGATGCAAACGTATCAAAAAGTACCAACACTGTGCACTGTTCATCTGTTTTAGTCACCTGAGTTTTTCCTCACAGCCGCCATATTTGGGACATCCATGGGAGTAAGCAGTGGCGGTGAATGCAAAAACACCAGAGAAACTACATCTAGAAAAACTTAAATAATTGCTTTCGATACATCCAAGTCTCAGGAAAAAAAATTAAACAGTTCTGAGGTCAGCATAAATATTGCCAAATTGCAGAAATACAGTATATTTTATCCACGATTCATCTCTGTATGCCAGTGAGTCTGATGTGTGATCTCATGAAGTCAACACACAGAAAGCAACTGGCCTGGGCACATTTATGGATAAAGCGTAAAGTTTAAAATACTGTTATTTTTCACACGTGTTTTCATGTGTTTAAAAACTGTCTTGGGGGGCGTAGTTAATTTAAATGTTCATTAAAAAATACCAAATCAACCTGCTGTGTAAATACGACTAATATGTTTATATTAGTCGTATTTACACATTTTAGTCTGGTGGTGCGAATAAAGTCTGGTCTTCATAATCTTAAAATGTGTTGTTTATTGACCAACATTAATATATAAACACATTAAATACAGTGTATACTGTATATTGACATTATTGTGTTATTTATTTATTACAGTTATACAGTCTGGGTGTTATGAATTTAACATCGTATGTGCATTACCAGTTTAATTGTATCCGACTCGTTGATTATGTTATACATTTAATTGACACATTTAATGACAACTGGCATGTCAAACATGCTTGAGGGTGCTGAATAAATAATCGGCAAATGTTTTATGCCTGCTCTCCCCCTGCTTTGGCTTTTTCACTGGAAAGATTTTTATTGAAAATCTTTTTTCATTTTTTTATTTTATTTTTTCTGGAAGAACTGTATTGAAAGAAAAAAAGTTTGCCCAACTTTTGCTGCATCCAACAGTGTGGCACACTAAATGTAGGCCTATATGGGGTTTTGGTCACAAATATAGGTGTGCAGTCATCTAGCGACGTCACATAAATTCACTATTCCAAGTTTTGTAAAGTCATTCAATACCTTTGGGTGAGTAACAAAGCAAAATTTATGATATTTATTAAAACATTCTGACATCCGCCCTAGTTCTCCTTGACAGACATGAAAGATCTAGCTCTGCTAAGATGAATATTTTTGGTGTTTTCCTCAAACAATTGCTATCATATGGTTCTAGAAGACTGGGAATATAACGCACATGTCATATGGAACTATTATGTGTTTTGTTTTTGGGTTTTTTTTCACATTTTTGGATTTATACAGCACCGGTTTTCATTCACTTTCATTAGTCGCATTTCCACTATCCAGCCAAATGAGGGCATGCTAGTGCGCGTCAGGGCCAGTTGCGTTCCAATCTGGGTTTCTCACCCAAAGGTATTGAATGACTTTACAAGACTTGGAATAGTCATTGTATGTGACGTTACTGTATGACCGCACAGCCATCTTTGTGACCAAAACCCCATATAGGCCTGCCTTTAGTGTGCCACGCTGTGGGATGCAGCAAAAGTTTACCCTTGGGCCAAACGAGGCTAACTGGGGAGAGAACTTGCCAGGTTTATTTTACCAGGAAGTCCCATTGAGATTACCCTTGGGCCAAACAAGGCTAATTGGGGAGCAAACTTGCCAGGTTTATTTTACCAGGAAGTCTCATTGAGATCAAAAATCTCTTTTACATGAGAGACCTGGCCAAGGTAGCAGCCATACAAACTCACAACTTATTCAAATGTAACATATAAACATAGTGGTCTCTCACGAAATCACATGCATCCTTCACCATACTCTTTATGATGCCCTTAAATTCACCAGTGGACATAAATAAGTTTAATTTTAAATCTTTTTGTAGATTATTCCATGTCCAAGGAGCATAGTAGGAAAATGCAGTTTTCCCCAGATCTGTCACAACCCATGGTACATTAAAAAGCAACCACTTGGAAGAGTGCAGCTGGTAACTACCAAAGCTGAGACAGATAAGGGTACAGAGGTAGGCTGGAAGTTTACCTAGTATAGCTTTATAGATAAAAATATACCAAAGCTGTTGTCTGTGAGTGGTCAATGATGTCCAACCCACAAAAATCATAAAGAATACAATGGTGAGTAAGAGACTTTGCATTTGTAATGAAACGTAGAGTTGCATGGCACACTGAATCAAGGCTCCATAAAATCAGGGAGGCTGCATGCATATATAGTATATCACCGTAGTCAATCACAGGCAGAAACTTAGCTTCCACAAGTTTTTTCTTGGCATTAAAAGTAAAGTAAGATTTATTTTTAAAATAAACGCCAAACTTTACTTTGAGTTTCCTAACTAGATTAGCAATATGTACATTAAATATCAGCTTCTCATCTATCCATATACCCAAATACTTGAACGAGCACACCCTTTCAATGGATTTACCATCGGATGTGAGAATGCTAACATCATCAAGCAGCTGTAAACAAGCTTTTGAGAAGACCATAAACTTTGTTTTCTGAGCATTCAAAACCAATTTAAACTCAGCAGAGAAGTTTGTAATGACTGAACTGCAGCCTGAAGCTCTTGCACTGCCTGTACTATGAAGGGAGCGTATATGTAAATGACAGTGTCGTCTGCATACAGGTGTAATTTTGCTTGAATGTCATTACCCAATTCATTTATAAAAATGGAAAACAAAATAGGTCCCAAAATGGAACCCTGGGGGACACCTTTAGTCAACTCAAGAAAAACAGTTTAATGGCCCTCTGCATAGACACACTGAGTTCAATCTACAAAATAATTTCTAAACCATTTAACAGCTTTAGGACCAAGACCAGCATTCCTAAGTTTGTTCAGCAGCAATTCATGGTCCACTGAATCAAATGCCTTAGACATATCCACAAACAAGGCAGCGCAATGCTGTTTTTTGTCCAAGGTACCAATAAGATCATTTGTCACAGCCATAGTAGCAGTAATGGTACTGTGACCAAATCTAAAGCAAGATTGAAAATCACTTAAAATATTATTATCAAATGAAAACTGTTTTAACTGCAAATTTACCTGTGATTCAAAGATCTTAGCCAGAACTGAAAGTTTGGAAATCGGACGGTAGTTATTCAACTCTGAGGGGTAAGTAAGGGGCGAACATAAGCAGCTTTCCACATTTTAGGTATCGAATTTGTCAAAAGACTAAAGTTAAAAATATAAATAATGGTCTCAGCAATAATATCTGCCGCCACCTTTAAAAGATATGGATCCAGATTGTCTGGACCTGCAGACTTTTTGTGGTCAATGTCTTTCAGAACTTTACAAACTTGAGCAACTGAAATGGGTTTAAAATCAAACAAATCTCGATTTCCATCAATTTCCATGGTGATAGAACAAGGGACTGAGGTACAGTATTTGCATTTGTGCTAGCAAATACAGACCCAGCACCGATAAATTATTTGTTAAACTCACTGACCATAGTGTTCTTGTGCTTTATTTCCTCTGAACCAACCAGAACATGTTCAGGGAGGCTTGAAGGAACGTGTGTACCTAACAAAGTTTTAATTCATTTCCAGAATTTTGAGGGGTTATTTAGGTTCTCTGTATTGACTTAAGATAAAATTCTGATTTAGAATTTCTGATCATTAAGGTACGCTTGTTCCTTAGGGTTCTAAACGTAGTCCAATCAGCAGAGGAGTTTGTAAATCTAGCTTGGGCTCATGATTTATTTCTTAAACGAATTAGCTCTGAAAGACTGTCAGAGAACCAGGGATTGTCCCTACCACTGATTCTAAACTTCTTAATGAGAACATGTTTATTAGAGATAGACAAAAAGATTGAATTAAAATATTCCCATGCCATTTTAACATCCGGAATTAGAGTAACTCTGCTAAGATCACTGTAGCACAAATCATGCAGAAAAGCCTGCTCTTCAAAATTTTTAAATATCTTTGAAAAATTAAACAGGGTTTTACCTTGGAAATTTTGCATTCCTAACACAAGTAATTGCACAATGATCGCTAACATCATTGCAAACTATGCCAATTGGAGTGTATTTTTAAGATTTATTTGTTATAATTAAATCAAGCTAGGTAGATTTATTTTGTATTTTGGAATTTGGCCTTGTTGGTGCATAATAAGTTGCACAAGATTTAAGGGTCACACAGTTCTTTAAAACAATCTGAGGTCCCTGAAAGCCAATCCTAATTTAAATCACTCATAAGGATGAATTCAGAGTCATTTAATTTATGTACAATATCTGAAATAGATTTAAGAGCATCCTTTGAAGTAGACGGGGGTCTATAACAGCCAACCACAGTGATATGAGAATCCTTTCATACACCCACTTTGATGGCCAAGACCTCAAACTGTTTATCTTTAGAGATTGTTAGAGTTTCAGAGCTAATAAGCTTGGATTTAACAAACATGGCAACCCCACCTCCTTTACCAACCCAATCAGTTCTATATACTTTGTAATGATTAATAGAAATTAATTCATCAGTTACCGATTTCTTAAACCAAGTTTCTGATAAAACCATTATGTCAGCATCAGTCGTATTTGCCCAAATGTTAATCATATCCATTTTAGGAACAAGACTTCTAACATTTAAATGTATAAAAACCAAGTCCTGTTCTTCTTTTAAAATCTGAGGGAGTAGGTAAACATTGCACAGAGGTAGTGGGCCCAGGATTGGGCTGAACATTTCCAGATAGCATCAATAAAAGCATAATCATACATCGCAATTTTGATTTGACAGAAAATGGTTTATAAGAAATGCCGTCACCTACAAACTGCGAGAAGAAATCCTCTGAGATGATAAAATAGTCCTTTAATATCATTAGATTCTGAGGATACAGGATCTCATTGACTTGCACTTGAGAATGGCAAATTTTCAATAGATGTCGTGGGCTGGTTGACTGGTGAAATGACTCACTAACTTTTGTCGAAGAAATTGAGAATCGTCTGTAATGTAACATGGTGAATTCACTCTCCCTGTAATGCCATTTAGTTCATTTAATCCAGGGTTGCATTGAATAAGCATCAAAAATATAAAAAAATTACATGATGTCAGCTAAAATGCCATTTTGTTAAGGACAGACCAGGTAGCAGTGTAGGAATCTTAAACTGAGCAGTGGAGGTGGTTAAATCCACAGACGAGGAGAAATACAGTCATTCTAGCTCATACAGGGTCCACATCTAATTCACAGTTTATGTGCTACAAGGTCATAATCAAAAATTCAGTAGCAGAAGCGAGTCACCCAGAGGATGCCGTAGAATTGGCTCCTATAGGTGCTGTACTCCAACAGGTGGATTCCAGGTAGGCCTAGGCCTCAAACAGTCCAGATTTAGAGTTCTGTGGTAATCCAGTAGCATCTAATAAAAGAGTATAATCCAGAGAACCTGAACTGAAGAAGAGATGTTGTCCTTGGAAAATACCACTCAATTAGGCCCAAATAACATAGAATATCACATATAAAAACATATAAAACTCAGACCTCAGGCACTGACACACAAACAATGGACTGACTTGGCTGCCATCTTGGATTGTTGAATGTTTGGTGCCAGTTTGTAAAAAAATAAAAAATTGTGGGTACAGTACAAATCCGTTAAAACAATCAATGGACAAAGCGGTGCCCAAAGGAAGTACCTTCCATTGTTCGAGATCATGGACGGTGTGCTGGGACATCATTCAGCTGTTATTGGAGAGACCACTCAGGACACCATGGCAGTCACAGTCGATGAGTTGTAAACGCTAACTTATCTTGCTGTCAAGCTAATGTTTACAAAAGATATAAACTTGATATTCAAGATAATTAGATAACATGATACCTCAGCTCGAGCTTCCCTCGAAATGGCCGGGGTGTGTGACGTTGGCACCAGGGTGGGGTGTTAAGGACAGGTTTTAGGGCAACACTGCAGGGCTATTGGCCCGATGGTGGGAATGCAGATCGATTTTGGTCTCGCGGCTCAAGGTCAGAGGCTATTGGCCCCAGCTGACCAGCTGATAGTCTTGGCTCACCCTGGCCTGATAGTGGAAATGTATCTCTTGCAAAGAGCTCTTTTTGCAATACTTTTGTGTTCCATTGAGGAAATAAAACCAAACTGGTTTCAAACACCATGAGGGTAATTGACAAAATTATAATTTTTTGTTTAACTATCCCTTCAACGTAGTTACAGCATACCTTAAAACTACATAACCAAATGCCTCAAAGTACTATGTTGCTTTATTACATTTAGATAGGAAACATTCAACCCACACACATAATCTTGACACTGCAGCAGTGATGTGTGATCAGCAAGGTCACATGCTTCAGGCTGCTATCACTTCATATTTAAGGTCATTGGAGAGCTTTCAAATGGTGCTTTGTGGTCCTCCTTATACCCTGAAGCATGAATGTTCATCACAAGTGATCATGGTTCGACCACAGCAAGAAACATCAAAGAAGAAGTCCACAGGGAAAAGACACTCACATAGAGAGCTATTGGTACTGGTGGTGTTTACACATTTTATTACGTTTACATCCGGTAAATCACATGACTGTCTTCTCAGGAGATCATTAATCTGAAGGCCAACTTGAAATTTAATCACCTTTTATTATTAAGTGGTCAAAGATATCTAGATGCGTTATATAGAGAAAGTTGATGCATATTTAAAAGATGTCCAAAATCGATTGTAATACAGAGTGGTGTAGTGGTCTAGAAGGTGCACCAAAAGACAGACATATTAACTGCAATACACAATCTTAGTAGTGTTTTGAAATGAGATTTCAGGGTTCTATTAACAGAGGAATCAGTAGACTGCAGTAGTCAGTTCAGTAGGTAAGTGAGAAACTAATAGAAGCAAAGGAGCTGGCATAGGCCAATACCTCTTTGAACCACAACAGAAAACTGTTGCAAACTGCACCAAGCACAACATCCAATTTTTTTGCTCTTTTTTTTTTTTTTTATGATTGTCAAATTTCTTTGGCTGTGATTTACACTGCCTCTTTCATGGTGAAAGTTTTTTTTGTTTTTTTTTTTTTTTCTGTTATTACATTATCTGCAAAATTGAAAATTATTTATTTAAATAATTTCATGGATACATTACTATGCCAACAAAAGTCTGGCAACCCCTTCATGGAATAACCAAGAGCGAACATTTTGTAAAATGTGGAGCCCTTATGCTTCACAAATAATGAACAGACAGTAAATTATGCACATCTGTCATATCACAATGATGACAATCTGTTCTTTAAAACTCATATTCCTGCCCTGAAGTTATGATTAGCCAAGCACTAACCACATTATGCTTAAAAACCTTTATGTTTTACACTTGTATGAGTGTGTGCGTGTCCTTATGTGTGTATTCAATGTGCAGATATCATATCGCAAAACTGTTTTCTTTCCAAAGTTTACAGTGATTTATATTACTTTTATACTTCACAGACAAGAAGAACATTTATCTGAAATTAATACTTCATGAAGAGATATGATACATACATTCATTCCAAAATCTTATCTGTTCCAGCTAGTAGAGCACTTCATTGCCATTTCTAAAGCGGTACATTATTGAAACATCAGATGAAACACTTGATATAAAAAAAAATATTGTGGAGACCAGGGGCAATTCTACCTTTTTTTTTTAACAGTTACTATTACAAATATACCTGCCATCTTTTGGTATAAAAAAACATATAGTTTGTGTAATAGTATAATTAAAGTATTATCCAGCTTGAGACGCGAAGAGAATCAAACAGGAGAGAAGGAATGGTGTGCCGTGTTTCAAAATCTTTATTTAGTCAGAGGTGCAAAATATGCAAATGAACTTTTAAGTTGCAGTATGTTTATTAATTTTACAGACTTTTAATTTTTAGTCTTTGTGGTTAGGGTTAGGGAAAGGTATAGCTGTAGGGTTGCTACAGCTCTCCAAATAAACATAACAAACACAGTATATAAATGTGACATCCAACTGCTGCAAGACTTCAGCATTTCACCAGTTATTCGAAGGGGGTGTAACTTGTAGTGGGCGTGCCCTGTAGTAGTCTTGCAGGACACAGAAAGACCATCCTCTTCGAAACACGCTTCATAAGTCTCTTTGAAACCTTTACGAATTATTGGATTCAAACCAATGGTTCGGAGTGCATATCAAACTGGCCAAGTCACATGATTTCCGCAAACGAGGCTTTCGAAACGTTTCGAAATGTTTCGCGGTTGGACGCTGGGGGTGTTGATCCCACAGTGAAACCCTGAATCAGAGTTAGTTCAACAACAACTAAATAAAATCAGACTGATTCAAACAAGAGTTGCCATACCATTATTTTAGATAAAATTAACCCTTACCTCCCCATTCTTAAATCCAATATCACAGAATAAATAAATAAGAGAGTTAAAGCAAACACCAAATACTACAACGAATAGGACGGATAAAAACATTTGCACAATAAAACAGAACAAATTTCCTTAAATAGCCACTTCCAAATGGTTACGCCCACTCACTAAAAACAGAAGATCAAGCCGCAAACTTCACAGGAACACTGTAAAATTATGAATAAACATCAAATTAGTCCTTGGACACGTTCAGTTCCATGATGGGAGAATGACTCATAGGCTCTCCATCACAAAACTGTATCTCAAATTACAGCATAAGCCTACTTCACAGTAATAATATAATTGATGTATTAGCTATTAATATCACTGAATAGTTTTCTGCATAGCAGTCAGGAATAATATGTGTTTAAAGCAAAAGTCTAAGTGGTGGCTATTTTATAATTATTTAAAATGGGTTAAATCCTTATTATTAAAATATATTGATCAGCTGAGTCACGAACAGTGTTGGGGAGAAGCTTGTACCTTGGGATGCTAGTTTCAAAGTATCTTCCCCAACACTGGTCAGTTTCTTTCATGAAATAATGTTCATTAAACACATTAAAGATTAAAAAAAATAAATAAAATGCATGCAATTTTTGTTTCATAACTAATGTTGCAACTACCTCTGACCTCACAGTAAAATTAAAAATCATCATGACTTTAGACAGCAGAAGAAAAATACATTTTAATTTCTTTCTTTTTTTATTTTGAGCAATAAAACAGCACAGAGCATGCAAATAAACAGTGCTTTGCAGCAGGTGTAGTTCATTCTTAGTAAGTTCACTTTCCTCAAATGTATCTTGTTACAGTTGCATATGTTATGCAAATGAATGCTGTTTTTAATACCTTTGAACCAACCATCAATGACAGACCAAAACAAGAATTAACATTTATTCATATATCTTTAATTATACATGCAACCAAATATAACAACACATGAAAACAAGATATTACACAGCATAACACATATGCACAGACTGTTTTATCACAGTGCACGGGTTGACATTGTACTTCCATTGACACCAAATGGATGAAAACAAGCCTGTGAGACATTAGTATTTTTTAATGAATGGCACTAGGATTTGGCATTTACTGTACATAGAAAGTAGAAGCATAATGTTTTGCATGCAGAGATGTTATGATAGTAATACTTGTCTAATAATCATCTGTGTTTGTGAAACCACTCCAGAGCAAATTATCTTGCAAGAAATTAGGCTTTCAAACTGTTTTCTATCAGAACAGCGAGGGACTTACAGACAGATAGTCATTGATTACTGACTTAGAGCAGACAGACCTGAGCACCTGTGCAGTTAATGTCCCACAGAGTGAATGAGAGGAGAGATCACACAGCCTCCAGGTCATTCACAACACATGTGGAAGGCACAGATTACCATCATGAATTCATGTAAGGAAGGTTATCATCATGTGCTTGAGCATTTGGATAATGATTTAAACTGAACTGAACCAGTGGTTTACCGCAAATCTCAACTCAGTGGGCCTGAAGTACTGTATATTTACAAAGTCTAGCTCTTATAACAGACTAAACAACTGCATTTTTAAAATCTACCTTTATCTGGAGTGCATATGAGACAGTAATTAACTAGTCTACTACAGGAATGCTACTGTAAATTTTGGTACATATAAATCTTTTTAAGAATGCTAATTTACACAGAATGAACAGTATCAGACATGAAAGCTAATGCACTTATTGTAAGTTGGTCTAAATAAGAACATTTGCTATAGGGGAGACAGGGGGCAAGTTGTCACAATGCTATATCTCTGTAGCTGTAAGAGTCAAAAGCCCAATTGCATAAATGCTTGTTTTCTCTTCCAGTGGTTTTACATGTTGCTTTAAAGGCATAGTTTGCAAATTCTATTTTCCAAACTGAAAAGCCAATTTCATCATATTTTTGTTGTAGCTGGTGGTAAAACTAGTGAGCACAATCCTAACCCTAAGTTACTTTTTGCATTTTTTTTTTTGTACATTCAGGCGAGAGTCAACTATATAATGAAGGTAGATTTTAAGATTTTAACCTTGTCCTTTTTTCAGGACAAGGGTATTTTCCATAAATGTCAGGTCGGGGCAGGTTGTCACAAATGTATTACATATTGTAATTGTATACAATTAATTAATTACTATTTCTGTTGGTCAAAACAATGTTTCGATATATTTGTATGTAAACTTTTTCATTTTTTGCTGTTTCGTGAATTGTTTTATATTTCATCATTGTATTTTAAAAGTATAAATGCAAACTGTTAAATACAGATATTTTGTGAATATAAACAGCAGATTTCTATTGTGAGAACTTATTCCATATAGTGTAGGTGTCCCGTGTGCTGTATGCTTTTTCCTGAGCACCAGGGCCATAGCAAGGTAACCTGGGCCCCCGGACTGTTGTTTACTCTGGGCACCTTTCCTATTAAAAAATACAGTTCAGAATTTGTTGTGGGGCCCCCTGGACATTTGGGCCCCTAGAATCGTTATCACATTTCACCCCACTAGCTACGGCCCTGCTGAGCACCAACGCTGGAAATATTCAATTGCTTGTTTAAAGTCAAGAATTCAATATATGTGTCTATACAGAAATTTACTAGCATAAATGATCCCAATGTGAGAAATATTAACTATATTTCAAACTATCCAGTCTCATATACATAAATGGTCATTTAATAGGTTGACCACATAAAATATAGATGCATGTAGGTGTAAAGAATAGAAACTTTTTTAGAATTCCTCATTGTGTTTCTGGTTATTCATTTATCTTTTTGGTAACACTTTTCAATATGGTTGTATTTGTTGAAATTTGTTAACATGAACTAACAATGAACAATACTTTTTCAGTTTTTATTAATAAAAATTCTTTTTTTTTTACTATAAATTCTTCTCCCTGCCCGGTAAGTGGTATGAGAATCACCAAAAACAAAAGAAGAAGAATGTGAAAGTGAAAGTGGAGATTGATAGTGAAAAAGGACTTAAATATTGATCTGTTTCTCACCCAAACTTATCATGTCGCTTCTGAAGATATAGATTTAACCACTGGAGTCTTATGAATTACTTTTATGCTGCCATTATTTGCTTTTTGGAGCATCAAAGTTTTGGTCACCATTTCACTTCATTGTTCAGTAGAAGAAAAAAAAAATCATCCACATCTGGGATGGCATGAGGGTGAGTAAATGATGAGATAATGTTTATTTTTGGGTGAACTATTTCTTTAAGAGCTACCATATGGCTACGTTCACACAGTCAGTAATTGGGATTTGGAACTGTTTTCAAAAACAGATGTAACTCTCAAAATGTCCTGGAGATTCAACAGCAGACTGGAGGGGATCAATTAATAAGAACAGGTAACTAAAGTCAGTTCCCTTCTGTAACTTGATAGCCTTGGGTAATGCTGGTAAACAAAGTGACAGATATTGTAGTAAATATAAAGACATTGCATTGCATTTACGTTGTGTCAGAATTATTGTAATTACAAGACGGCAGTTCAAAGATTCTTCTCAGAGAAATGGATCAAACCACTAGAGTTGTATGAATTACTTTCATGCTACCTTTTTGGAGCTTAAATATTTTGGACCCCATGGACAAACAATCATATATCCTTCAAATAATCTTTGTTTTTGTTCCATAGAAGAAATAAAGTAAGTTTTAGATGGCATTAGGATGGGTAAATAATGAGTGAATTATCATTTTGGGTGAACTGTTTTTTAAATCTAAACAGATCAATCACAGCATTTATATAACTGATTACTTTTGCTGCAATTAGGATTAAATATTAGCATTATAAGTAATTTATGTATTGGGAGATACATATGCTAAACTAGGCTAGCTACTGCAGATTACATCTGACCTAAAATTGCCACAAGCCTCTGGTATGCGTTTTCTTGATGTTTTCATATTCAGGCTTGGGATCTCAACATGACACTACCACACAATGAACTTTGGGTACAAAGTAAAAAACGTACTTACAACAGTGCAAAAATAGCAGCACAACTTCTTTCTCAAAGGAGACCAGGTGATATTTACCCTTAGTCATTTTGTCCGGGATTATAGTAACAGTGGGTTATTTTTAAAAGGCATTTTATGAAAGGAAAAAGATGCTGTAATCTTTAAGAAGCTGTAATTACTAATATGAACGATTCGCACAGGATTCAAATCACAGTGAAGAGCTGATAATTATTTCATTACCACACGTCCCCATATGAAACTAATCACGTTGTTATGGGGATTAAGAGAGCCCCAGATAGCACACGTACATCTCAGAGATGTCCGTTTTAGATCTTTTCATCTGGAAAGCATCACAATCTAATTAACATCTGCTAAACATCTTAAAAACATCAGATTTACAAACATTCTAAATCATAAATGTCTTAAAGACATTTGCTGAATGATATCCGAGACATACTTATTGACATACACTGGCAGCCGAAAGTTTGGAATAATGTACAGATTTTGTAAAGAAATTGGTACTTTTATTCACCAAAGTGGCATTCAACTGATCACAATGTATAGTCAGGACATTAATAACATGAAAAATTACTATTACAGTTTGAAAAAAAAAAAATTTGAACTTCTTAAACTACTTCAAAGAGTTCTCATCAAATAATCCTCCACGTGCAGCAATGTCAGCTTTTCAGATCCTTGGCATTCTAGCTGTCAGTTTGTCCAGATATCCAGTGACATTTCACCCCACACTTCCTGTAGCACTTGCCATAGATGTGGCCGTTTTGTCGGGCACTTCTCACGCACCTTAAAGTCTAGCTGATCCCACAAAAGCTCAATGGGGTTAAGATCCATAACACTCTTTTCCAATTATCTGTTGTCCAATGTCTGTGTTACTTTGCCCACTCTAACCCTTTTTTTTTTCCTCTCTCTCTTTCAAAAGTGGCTTTTTCTTTGCAATTCTTCCCATAAGGCCTGCACTCCTGAGTCTTCTCCTTACTGCTGTACATGAAACTGGTGTTGAGCAGGTAGAATTCAATGAAACTGTCAGCTGAGGACATGTGAGGTGTCTATTTCTCAAACTAGAGACTCTGATGTACTTATCATCTTGTTTAGTTGTACATCTGGCCTTCCACATCTCTTTCTGTCCTTGTTAGAGCCAGTTGTCCTTTGTCTTTGAAGACTGTAGTGTACACCTTTGTATGAAATCTTCAGTTTTTTGGCAATTTCAAGCATTGTATAGCCTTCATTCCTCAAAACAATGATTGACTGATGAGTTTCTAGAGAAAGCTGTTTCTTTTTTGCCATTTTTGACCTAATATGACCTCAAGACATGCCAGTCTATTGCATACTGTGGCAACTCAAAAACAAACACAAAGACAATGTTAAGCTTCATTTAACGAATCAGATAGCTTTCAGCTGTGTTTGATATAATGGCAAGTGATTTTCTAGTACCAAATTATCAATTTAGCATGCTTACTCAAGGATAAGGTGTTGGAGTGATGGCTGCTGGAAATGGGGCCAGTCTAGATTTGATCAAAAAGGACTTTTTTCAAATAGTGATGATGCTGTTATTTACATCAGTAATGTCCTGACTATACTGTGATCAGTTGAATGTCACTTTGGTGAATTAAAGTACCAATTTCCTTACCGAAACAGCAAAATCTGTACATTATTCCAAACTTTTTGGCCGCCAGTGTACGTCTTATAGACGTATTGCAAATGAGCAAAAAACTCTAATAATACGTCTTCCACATGTAACCACAAACATCAAATAGACGTCTGGGTGATGTACATGTGCTATCAGGGAGGTCGACAGCCCCAACATAGTAGCTCCAACATTGTAGTGACAGTAAAGAATAACTTGTGACGCAAGTGCCAAATGTATCTCAATGACATGACACTCGTTGACAAGTGTGGTTCCATTTAAACAGCACAAATCAACCCAACTTGCTCTGAAAATTTGGAAAGACACTTTGGTTAAAGAATGTGGTGACCTGTCTCAAAACTAATCAAATTGTGTAGGAACATTACCACATTTAGCACTCCAAACTGGAATGACAACTCTAGTCTGCTGCAATGTGAACATAGTCTACGTACTTTTGCGTCATTTCAGACATTCAACAAAGGAATCATAAATAGCTTTTTTGCAGCTACTTAGATATATACGCAAATTATGAAGGCATAACTGTCTGGAACATTTCTTCTCAATTGCAATATTACGAAACCCCTAATGTCTTTCAAGATTTTAAGTAAATTACTAGTTTCATGGCACCCAGAATACTTAGCTGTCATCCTTTCAAGACTTTGGAACCATTAGTAGACATTTTACAACATTTTACGACAGCGAACCCATATGTGCCGCAGTTGGTCTGTCTCCAATCTATACTGTATGTTGGTGCATTTCACATTGATGATTTTGCAGATGATTTTCAAGTTGTTCTTTATGTTTCATTTCCAACCACAGAGCACATGCACCAATTTAAATTGCATGCAATTTTCATAGTTGCAGTTTAATAATACAACATTAATGTCTACAACAAGTTGTTTTGCATGATTAATTTGACTAATGATTAGTACTTGGTTTTTTTTCCATTCACTTTTCGACAGTTGCTCTGTGTCCCTGGAGAGTGTGATATGATTCATACTGTCAGTCAAGTTTTATATTGTTCCATGGTCCATTAAGGCCTCCTTGAATCACTAACAAAATTACAATGTCTAAATATAATCTCAGTATCTACTATTGCCTCATTAGAACTGACTTACATCCTTGTCCATTAGAGAGTTGTTATTTTGATTGCCTTTCCTGTCTGTCCTACTTCTGCATTAACAAGTTTCTGTGTTTCAATGTCTTAGATGTCTTTAATTTCATGAGAAATCCAGCAGAGAATTCAGGAGTATAAGGAGAGCATAGATTACATAAATCATCACAAAGTCATATTTTCCATCTACATCAAGAATAACGGGGGGGGGGGGGGGGGGGGCATTCAGCTCTTAAGAAATTATCAAATGAAAGATTCTCCCAGTTCTTCTTGTCTCATGTTTCTCGCTTTGGTTTGATGTTACCTAGACATTCCAAAGATGTTCCTCAGGCTGTAGCAGCAGATTATCTCCTTGAGGGTCTTCCGCATCTCCTGACTTCTGAAAGCATAGATGAGTGGGTCGATGACGGAGTTGCACATGATCAGGATGAGGTACATGTTGAAGTGAGACATGAAGCACATGCAGTAGAGATTTCTGGGACATGAGATCATGAGTATGAGGTGTAGGAAGAATGGAGCCCAGCAGACAATGAAGATGCCCAGGAGAATGGTTAGAGTGATGGCCGCCTTCATACTCGCCCTCTGGTGGATGGAGTTGTAGCCAGACAGGGCGGCGATGCGCTTGACATGAGATCTGGCCAGCATGAACATGTGGCTGTAGAGCGAAGCCATGAGCACAAGCATGATAAAGAACATGGAGACCAAACACACAATGACGGATGTGCTGTCGGAATAGATTATGAACACAGTTCCGCAGCCTGTGCAGAAGGTCCAGATGCCTCCAATGATGAAGGCGGCCCTTCGCACCGTCATGATGTTGTGGTATCGTAGAGCATAGAAAATCGTAACGTAGCGATCTACAGCTATAGCTAGAAGGCTACACATGGAGGCCACCACTGAGATGCAGATCATGGAGTCAAACACATTATCCATCTGCCTGATAAAATGGTCATCCACCACCAGCTGTCGGTTGGTGAGCAAGTAGATGACGATGGTCTCCCAGGCATTGGAGACGCTCACCAGCATGTCAGCCACAGCCAAGCTGCAGACAAAGAAGTACATGGGCGAATGCAGGTTCTTGTTTTTCACAATGGCGCAGATGACCAGGATGTTCTCCAGCAGGCTTACGATGCCAAGGATGAGGAAGACCTCGGTTGCGATGTTGAGCTGCTCGCATGCTTTCGGCTTAGCATGGAATGGGCTCTCCGTGGCATTGAGGGGGTAGGAGACAAGGCTAGAGTTAACATGGAAGGCCCAAAGAGGGAGGGGAAGAGTTGTGGTCTGTGAGGTGTTCATCATGGAGATTGCAAATGTTGTAGACTTTCCTTGGAGTCACTGGGCTGGTTGGCAGGGCATCTTTATCCTGTGTGATATAAAATGGATAATGTTAAAACTAGGGAAACAACAATTTACATTCTCTGAATAAAAATGGTGCTTGCTAGGTATGTCGTAAAATTCTGATATATCCATTATTGATTGGCATGTTATTTTATCAATGTATTTTTGAGGCATCAATATATTAACATTAGCTGACATTTAAATTAGAAGCCTAATTTGATAGCTTTCCAATTCACTCAGTTGTTCTTCTATTGAATGTCTGGCATAATAGCATTGGAGACCAGAAGAGATATATCATTTATTGAAGCAGGTCGCAAGGCACAGGCATCATAATATAGGACAGGTATTTTAGAGCTCCTTGTACAGGACGCATACACACAAAAGTTACGAAGGTTTTTCTACTTCTTCAAGAATGAAAGTGACTTTCATTAGTTTATAGGTTAGTGTATGAAACTGTATGGTTTAATGGTGCAAACTGACTGATTAGAAATTATAATGTAATTTCTCAGTGTGTCGCCTTGAAGAGGTTTTATTCAAGCTGTCAAACCACAAAAAAACATACTTGTAACTGAAAATACATCGTATAGGCTCTATGAAAGATACTTATACACAATATATCATACAGTAATTACTAGAGTAAATAATCTATGTCCTTTAATAATGATTTGGGTTGAATTTAATGGAAAATAATACGAGTGAAAGTAGGGAATCTCAATGTAGTAATCAGTTGACGTTTCCAAATCAGGATGGGCGTTTCTAAACCATCTCAATGGTTTGAAAATGCCCACTGATTGGGAAAAGCTCAATTTTGTTCTGCAAACACATAAGTCTTGATTTTTTTCACTTATTGTGCAGGCTGCCAAAAATTGTAAATCAGATTGTTTCCAGAAGTAATAGCACACCTACCAACAAGTCACTCAATTTGAGGTGTCATGTCCATAGCATTACTTTCTCTGTAAGTGTAACTGTAACCTTGATTAATTTATTTTTTATTAAAGAAAAAGAGAGACAAGTCTAAATACATTTTTGTGGTTATCAAATGCTGTCGATTGAGCTTCACTTGTTCTGAACCTGGAATATTCCTTTAAGTAGTAGCTACCGTTACTTCGAAACTCTTAAGCGGGGCGCAGCTTGTCAGGGTGCCTCAGATAATGCTGGGGCACAATATTGCCAATGCCAAGATCCACCACTGCATAGTAAAAACAGTGTAGGACAAGTTACATGACACAGTTTAATAGGATTAAAAGTTTGTTCAAATCCCTAAGAATGCGTAATATTAATAGTGATGCTTGCCATTACTAACACCCCTTCAGTACGTACTATACAGTAGATTGTTGTCGGAACAGGAGTATATTTAGGATTCCAATCAATTTGCATTCATGTGTCTAGTAATACATTTTCAAGGATATTAACCAGGTAACGCATTCTAACGTTTTTATTTTCTAGCTTTTACGGATGTCGCCTGCAGCAGGGCAAACCTTTGATCGCAAGCAGACCCCAAATGACACCTACTTTTTATAGTTATGAATTCTTGTCTGCCACTAATTCATCATCTCTTTCTTTAATCTTTAAGCCAGCATCTTAAAAGGCAGAAAGAACTTGATTTGCACCAAGGTCTTTATCTACTGCATGACTTGAATCTAAGCACTTCCTCTAAAGCATTTCATATGATCATCTGTTTCGTGACAGATGGCCAGTACGTTTTTAAAACAAGCCCATTGTTCACAAAAACGCCTCTGCAAGTTTTTTATTTTTTTTTACCATTGAATTTGTTTTCTTGTAAAAGAGCCATATTTAGTGCGACTACTGTTAAGCATTGCTCAGATCTTAGGATAAAGGATCTACTATTTGAACGTGTGCGTCAGTGGTTTTTTCTATCTGTAAATGAGGTGTTTGTGGTCTGTTATCTTCTGATCAATTAACAGTTATGAGTCACCGTAGGTCAGCCCATATACTGAGGTTTTGTAAGTGTCCCTTCATGAAAAACTACAATAAAATCATAAACTGCAGTTTTAGCCAAGCTAAACCACATGATTGTAAAAGAAAGTTGGGATGATTGTGAGAACAGTAAATAACTGTTTTTGTATTTTTTTAAGAAAATATAAGTGTTGCATCTACATAGTATGCTGCTATATGGTTGCTAGGGTGTTACTAAGTGATGCTAGGGTCTTCTAGGTGCTTGCCAGTGCATAGATAAGTGGCTGTTATGGTGTTCTGGGTGATTGCTTACTGACCAAGTCTAAAGAGCCCATCCCAAAGCCTGTGAAATTTTGGTTCCCTATCTGTCACTCACTCGACGTTGTGTCGATGTAGTGACACTAGGGGTCACTCTTGGGAGCCCCAAACACCTCTGCTTTTTTGAAAAAAGGCCAATGAGAATTGGCATGCCACTCCCCCGGACATACGGGTATAAAAGGAGCTGGTATGCAACCACTCATTCAGATTTTCTCTTCGGAGCCGAGCAGTTCTATTCATTGAAGCTGAATTCATCTGCGAAGTTCATTCACCTCATCTGCTGGATTCTACGGTACATTTCAGCGGCTTCTCCCCCTCTGCACCCGTGGAGTGCAGAGAATGCCCCTGGGCGCTTTGGCAGAAACAACTAAAAGAGTATATTCTAGAAAGAGTATATTTTCTTTCTAAAAGAGCGGCACACACAGAACGTCTTTTTAAAGATGCATTTCCATTTGTGTGTTATTCTTGGTTGCGGTCGATATATCTCCGCTTCTGATGGCTGCGATCGCTGTCTTACGTGTCTGGGCACTGCCCACGTGGAGACATTGTTCGTGGATGAGTCATGTCCTCATTGCGAGAACATGACCATGGCAACGTTGCGGTCGCGGCTTGCTCCTTGCACCGGTCCATCTACCTACGGGTTTGAAGCCGCATCGGTTAGCACTGGGGGCGATCTGGGGACATCAATGGGACCACCTCTGCCGGGTATCCCCCCACAGACCTCCCATTCCCCAGCACGCTCGCTTGCCCCAATCAGGCTCTCGCACGAGACCGCCGGCTCAGCGCGAGTTCGACTTGTCGTTCGGAACTCCGGAAGACGATGAGTTATCGAGCGCAGCATCGGAGAGCGGGCTCGTCCAGTCTGACACAGAGGCTTCGGCTGGGCTTCCTCCTTCGGGAACGGTTGCCCAGTCTCATGCCGACGTGGAAATGACGGACATGCTTTCCCGGGCGGCCGCAAGCATTGGGCTAGAGTGGAACCCTCCACTCTCCCCTGAACCCTCGCGGCTCGACCATCGGTTCCTGGGCAAGGGCGCCGCCCACGGCCATGCCCCGCCCCCGTTCCTGTCTTCACAGAAGTGCATGAGGAGCTGACAAGATCGTGGGAGGCACCTTTTACTGCCCGGTCCCAGTCTTTCAGCTCCCCCGCTCTCACTACCCTCGATGGTGGAGCGGCCAGGGGGTATTCGGTGATCCCTCAGGTGGATAAGGTGCTCGCGGTGCACTTGTGTCCGCAGAGCGCCGCCACCTAGCGCGGGCACCCGAAGCTCCCGTCAATTGCCTGTAGGTTTACGTCGTCCCTGACGACTGTGGCCTGCGGTGCTGCTGGACAAGCTGCCTCTGCCCTGCACACCATGGCTCTCCTGCAAGTACACCAAGCCAAGGCGCTAAAAGAACTGCACGAGGGTAGTTCTGACCTGGGATTGATGCAGGAACTGCGCTCGGCGTCCAACCTCCCTCTCCAGGTGATGAAGGTCATTGTGCGGTCTCTTGGGCAGGCGATGTCCACCCTGGTGGTCCAGGAGCGCCACCTCTGGCTCAACTTGGTCGAGATGGAAGAGGCGGATAAGGCATGGTTTCTTGATGCCCCCATTTCCCAGGTTGGCCTGTTTGGGGACGCCGTCAAGGACTTTTCCCAGCAGTTCTCAGCGGTGAACAAGCAGATGGAGGTCTTACAACATATCCTGCCCCGGCACGGCTTAAGACCCCGCTCCGCCGCAGTCCGCCCCCGTGGCCCGGCTCCAGCATGGAGCCCTCCGCAGGAAGCAGACGCCACCCGAACTCAAGGAAGGCTTCGCAACGCCCCCGAGACGGGCGACCCAGGGGCGAGGAGACCCACTTCTCTAGGGCTGGTCGACAGACCACTCCATCCCCTGGTTGAGGGCTGGGAGGAGAATCTTTTGTCGCCACATGCCCAGGAGGCTGTGGCACCCAAAATCCTGACAAAAGAATGGTTCCCTCGTCTCCTGGGTCACATGTCCGGTGTGCACGGCCGTTATCACGATCACCGTCCACCGTCCCATCTTTGCAGGTATGGTCCCCCAGCCCTTGTGCGCCCAGCTGTGGCACAAACATGCCCACACAGGATTGGGTCCGGTGGACTACGGGGACGAGACTCCTCCTCCCCCCTCCTCGGCCAATCTTATGGTGGGCAGCAGGAGCCAGGTAAGTGCTTCGATGTCCCTGGACTCAGCATTGCCACGGGGCTCGAATCCCCTCGACGTGGCACCTCGAGCTCCGCCACGCCATGAGGCCCAACCCGCCGGTATGTCCGACGTGATCAATCCCTTGGTCCCCCTCGCCCGGAGTTTGGACACGTGGCTCGTGCTTTCCAACCCGTCGCGTTGGCTGACCCAGACTGTCCGACTCGGCTACACAATTCAGTTAGCCAAGTGCCTGCCCAGGTTCAGCGGCGTCCACTTCACCTTGGCGAAGGGCGAGAATGGCGCTAACTTGTGTGCGGAGATCGCTACCCTTCTGCGCAAGGGCGAGATAGAGCCTGTCCCTCCAGCCGAGAGGGACAGCCTGTCCCTCCAGCCGAAAGGGCTCTACAGCCCTTACTACATCGTACCGAAGAAAGGCAGTGGGTTGCAACCAATCCTGGACCTGCGAGTACTGAACCAGGCTTTGCACAGACTCCCGTCCAAGATGCTGACACAAAAATGCATTCTAGCGAGCGTCCGTCATCAAGATTGGTTTGCGGTGGTAGATCTGAAGGACGCGTACTTTCACGTCTCAGTCTTACCTCAACACAGACCCTTCCTGCAGTTTGCCTTCGAAGGCCAAGCATAAACAAGTACAAGGTCCTCCCCTTCGGCCTGTCCCTGTCCCCTCGCATCTTCATGAAGGTCACAGAGGCTTCCCTTGCTCCGCTAAGGGAAGTGGGCGTCTGCAACCCTCAACTATCTCGACGACTGGCTAATCCTAGCTCACTCTCGAGAGTTGCTGTGTGCACACAGGGACCTCGTGCTCCGGTACCTCAGCCGACTGGGGCTTCAGGTCAACTGGAAAAAAAGAGCAAGCTCTCCCCGGTTCAGAGCATCTGTTTTCTCGGACTGGAGTTGGACTCATTCTTGACGACAGCGTGCCTCATGAACGAGCATGCACAGTCGGTGCTGAACTGTCTGAAGGCGTTCAGACGGAGAGCAACAGTTCCACTGAAAATTTTCAGAGGCTCCTGGGGCATATGGCATCCATGCACTGAGATGGGCATGGCGCCATGGGACACATCGCGTGGCCATCACGCCGATCTGTCACCGCCTCTTCAGCCCTTGGACCGACCTTGCATTTCTATGGGCAGGGGTTCCCCTAGAGCAAGTCTCCAGGTGCATCGTGGTTACAACAGACACCTCCAAAACGGGCTGGGGCGCCATATGCAATGGGCACACAGCCGCCGGCTCCTGGACTGGCCCACAGCTGCGTTGGCACATCAACTTCCAAGAGTTGTTGGCAGTACTGCTTGCCCTGCAGAGGTTTCGGCCATTGATCCAGGGCAAGCACGTGTTGGTCCGGACAGACAACACAGCATCGGTAGTGTACATCAACCACCAAGGCGGTCTACGCTCCCATTGCATGTCACAACTCGCCCGCCATCTCCTCCTCTGGAGTCAGCAGCGCCTCAAGTCGCTACGAGCCACTCACATCCCGGGCGACCTCAACACCGCAGCGGATGCACTGTCACATCAGGTTACCCTCAGGGGAGAGTGGAGACTCCACCCTCAGGTGGTCCAGCTGATTTGGAGTCAATTTGGTCAAGCACAGGTAGAACTGTTTGCTTCCCAGGAATCCTCCCACTGCCCGCTTGGTACACCCTGATCGAGGCACCCCTCGGTATAGATGCACTGGCACACAGCTGGCCCCTGGACTACGCAAATATGCATTTTCCCCAGTGAGCCTATATGCACAGACCATGTGCAAGGTCAGGGAGGACGAGGAGCAGATCATCCTAGTAGCACCCTACTGGCCCACCCAGACATGGTTCTCGGATCTCACGCTCCTCGTGATAGCCCCACCAACCCCCCCCCCCCGGTTAATTCCCTGAGGAAGGACCTTCTTTCTCAGGGACAAGACACCATCTGGCACCCATGACCAGACCTCTGGAATCTCGATGTCTGGCCCCTGGACAGGACGCAGAAGACCTAAGTGGCCTACCACCCGCAGTGGTAGACACGATCACTCAGGCTAGGGCTCCCTCTACGAGGCGCCTGTATGCCTTGAAGTGGCATCTGTTTGCTAAGTGGTGTTCTTCCCGACGTGAAGACCCCCAGAGATGCGCAGTCGGATCAGTGCTTTCCTTCATGCAGGAAAGGCTGGATGGGTGGCTGTCCCCCTCCACCCTGAAGGTGTATGTAGCCGTTGTTTTGGCACATCACGATACAGTAGATGGTAAGTATTTGGGGAAGCACGACTTGATCATCATGTTCCTGAGAGGTGCCAGGAGGTTGAATCTCTCCAGACCACACCTCGTTCCCTCATGGGACCTCTCCGTAGTCCTTCGGGGTCTACAGGGAGCTCCCTTTGAGCCCTTGGAGTCAGCTAAGCTTAAGGCACTCTCTTTGAAGACTGCCCTCCTGAATGCGCTCGCTTCCATCAAAAGGGTAGGGGACATGCAGGTGTTCTCTGTCAGCGAATCATGCCTGGTGTTTGGTCTGGGTTACTCTCACGTGATCCTGAGACCCCGACTGGGCTATGTGCCCAAGGTTCCCACGACTCCTTTTAGGGATCAGGTGGCAAACCTGCAAGCGCTGCCCCAGGAGGAGACAGACCCAGCCTTGGCATTGCTGTGTCCGGTGCGAGCTTTACGCATCTATTTGGATCGCACGCAGAGCCTTAGAAGCTCCGAGCAGCTCTTTGTTTGCTTTGGTGGACAGCGGAAATGAAGCGCTGTCTCCAAACAGAGGATTTCCCACTGGGTCATCGACGCCATTACAATGGCATATAAGGCTCAGGACTTGCCACCCCCTGCAGGGTTATGAGCCCACTCCACCAGGAGTGTGGTGGCCTCCTGGGCCCTGGCCAGTGGCGCCTCTTTGGCAGACATCTGCAGAGCAGAGGGCTGGGCAACACCCAACACCTTTGCGAGGTTCTACAATCTCCGGGTTGAGCCAGTCTCGTCCCGTGTATTGGCAGGCACGAGCAGGTAAGTTCCGGGACAACTGGCTGGGTGTACCACTTGCGCATAGCGCCTTTCCCCTCCCTTGAGGTGACGACATGCGCTCTTGACTCCCAGTCATGTTCACAGACTGTGATCCCTGGATGACTTTCCTCCTTAGCCCTCTGGCAGCTGAGTTTGCGGAGAAACTCGCTGACTGGCCCAGTACGTGCGCTAATGAGCCCCTGTACTGAGGTAGGTGCTCCACATGTGCTCGTTCCCCGCATGCGACCCCATGTGATATCTTCTGCAAAAATTGTTTCCCTGATGGCAAACTGTGTCTTCCTTTGGCAGAGGCCCCTCTGCCCCCAGTCACCATGCTCTGTAGAAACTCCTCCCCCTTCGGGTAGGACCTACCATGGGACCTCTCCATATGACATACTTCTGACAAGACTCAGTAAGACCATGTGACATATTCCACACAAAATACCCCCCCCCCCTTTTTTAGGCAGGGTGTGGTCTCCGCGGTGTCTTCCCCTTGGCAGGGACAACCCCCTACGCAGACACTTATGGCTCCAAGTCAGTTAACAAATTCCACTCTTTTTGGGGAGAAAAGAGAGGGAAAAGATGCCTCGGCTGGGCTGGCCTGTCCCTATAGTTGGGCAGTCGACTTGTTCCTGATGGACCATTCGACACTCATAAGAGTGTTGGGGGAGGTTATGTGACGGCCTGGTACGCTGGCTACGAGGCACACAGCAGTCTGCCTGTCACACACCACCAGTTCAAGCAACACAGTTCAGCTAGTTGTGGTGTTTTGTATAGGGACCCCTAGTGTCACTACATCGACACAACGTTGAGTGAGTGACAGATAGGGAAAGTCCTGGTTATTTTCTTAACCTCCGTTCCCTGATGGAGGGAATGAGACGTTGTGTCCCTCTTGCCACAATGCTGAACTACCCACTAAAATGGCCAGGACCTGGTCTCGGCTCCTCAGCACAAAACCTGAATGAGTGGTTGCATACCAGCTCCTTTTATACCCGTATGTCCGGGGGAGTGGCATGCAAATTCCACTCGCCAATTCTCATTGGCCTTTTTTTTTAAAAAGCAGAGGTGTTTGGGGCTCCCAAGAGTGACCCCTAGTGTCAATACATCGACACAACGTCTCGTTTCCTCCATCAGGGAACGGAGGTTATGAAAGTAACCAGGACGTTTCTAGCTATGGCTCAGGTCCTCAGTGTAAAACTAGGGGATCTTTTCACCTGTTTGCTATGAGAAAATTGTAAATCTGATCACTTAGAAAAAAAGATGTATTAGCACATCTTTCCTCAAACAAGCTGCATAATTTGAGGTGTCATTCTGTAGCACAAAATTTGCCAAAATTAGCCACCAAAATGAATTGTAAATTTGCTGTGCTGAAGTTGTATGTTAGGTATTTGTAGAAATCTTTAAGCCTAAGTAAGAGTAAAAGTAATAGTGATACTTGCCTTAGCAAACACCACTAATGAATACCAGGGTTGGACAAGTCAAACCGCATAAAAGACAAAAACAACTTTGGTCTCTGTTTCTTACTAATGACTTCCTACAGAAGCCTATAATGTCAGCATGAAACATAGATGTTTATGAGCTCACAGTGAGTTACTATTGTATATTTTTAATGCAAAAACAATTATCTTTTGGCGAGCTAAATGCTAAATGTATGGTGTAGGAGGTGAGAGTTGCAAGTAGTGTTTAAGGTCCATTTTTAACTTTTAATGTAAATAGTGGTGCTTCCTATTGCTCATACATAAGGCTCATAAGAACCCCTAACCTTAATTGTTTAGTATCCTGCAGTGATTGTGCTATACGGGCATGAATTATTCCTCAAATTGTGCAGAATGTTTAGGAGAGGTGTGCTCTAACTCTTCTATGAAGTTGTAAAAAATAACATAGACTCACACTTATATAGGAATAGAATTTAAATAGGAATATATATGTGCATCAAAAAAGTCATGTGTCTTTGCCTCAACAAGCCATGTGTATACATAATTCACTCAGAGAACTGCATCTGTAATGTTTATTCTGTCTATTCTGAAATGCCAAAACCTGTCTTGCTTTCACTCCCAGACATGAAGTTCGGCAAAGCATTTCATCTGTGTGCATGCTCTAAAATGCAATCATTTATTTCATTTAATAAAAAAGATACAGAGCCTTTTAAACTTCCATTTTGACGATTTTGTTCTTTTAAACACAAGGGATGGGGACCCTGCTTTATTCGCAAATTGTTTTTGCAATTTTCCAATTTTGCGTATAAATTCAATTCATAATTTGTATGGAAACATAGCTCTAGAGACTTTTGACTTAGGCTTGTAAACAGTCACCTAGCACTACCACAACAATCACTCACAACACCGTAGCTACCACTTAACAATTTGTTTCAAAACATTAAAATTATTTCAAATTTTAGAATGCGTCATGTCGTCCGCCAGACATGCCCCCCTTTAATTTACCCTGCCACTTACACTTTACCAGTCATGTTTAGAAATATGTTTGAAAAGACAAAGACTATTGTGCAATGGGTAGCCCTATTTATATCTGAAAGAATCCCGATATACAGTTGTGCTCAAAAGTTTGCATACCCTGGCAGAAATTGTGAAATTTTGGCATTGATTTTGAAAATATGACTGATCATGCAAAAACTGTCTTTTATTTAAGGATAGTGATCATATGAAGCCATTTATATCGCATAGTTGTTTGGCTCCTTTTTAAATCATAATGATAACAGAAATCACCCAAATGGCCCTGATCAAAAGTTTACATTCCCTTGAATGTTTGGCCTTGTTACAGACACACAAGGTGACACACAGGTTTAAATGGCAATTAAAGGTTAATTTCCCACACCTGTGGCTTTTTAAATTGCAATTAGTGTCTGTGTATAAATAGTCAATGAGTTTGTTAGCTCTCACATGGATGCACTGAGCAGGCTAGATACTGAGCCATGGGAAGCAGAAAAGAACTGTCAAAAGACCTGCATAACAAGGTAATGGAACTTTAAAAAGATGGAAAAGGATATAAAAAGATATCCAAAGCCTTGAAAATGCCAGTCAGTACTGTTCAATCACTTATTAAGAAGTGGAAAATTCAGGGATCTCTTGATACCAAACCAAGGTCAGGTAGACCAAGAAAGATTTCAGCCACAACTGCCAGAAGAATTGTTCGGGATACAAAGAAAAACCCACAGGTAACCTCAGGAGAAATACAGGCTGCTCTGGAAAAAGACAGTGTGGTTATTTCAAGGAGCACAATACGATGATACTTGAACAAAAATGAGCTGCATGGTCAAGTTGCCAGAAAGAAGCCTTTACTTCACCAATGCCACAAAAAAGCCCGGTTACAATATGCCCGACAACACCTTGACATACCTCACAACTTCTGGCACACTGTAATTTGGAGCGATGAGACCAAAATGGAGCTTTATGGCCACAACTATAAGCGATATGTTTGGAGAGGGGTCAACAAGGCCTATAGTGAAAAGAAAACCATCCCCAGTGTGAAGCATGGTGGTGGCTCTCTGATGTTTTGGGGGTGTGTGAGCTCTAAAGGCATGGGGAATCTTGTGAAAATTGATGGCAAGATGAATGCAGCATGTTATCAGAAAATACTGGCAGACAATTTGCATTCTTCTGCATGAAAGCTGCGCATGGGACACTCTTGGACTTTCCAGCATGACAAGACCCTAAGCACAAGGCCAAGTTGACCCTCCAGTGGTTACAGCAGAAAAAGGTGAAGGTTCTGGAGTGGCCATCACAGTCTCCTGACCTTAAAACCATTGAGCCACTCTGGGGAGATCTCAAACGTGCAGTTCATGCAAGACGACCAAAGACTTTGCATGACCTGGAGGCATTTTGCCAAGAAGAATAGGCAGCTATTCTACCTGCAAGAATTTGGGGCCTCATAGACAAATATTACAAAAGACTGCACGCTGTCATTGATGCTAAAGGGGGCAATACACAGTCTTGCAGATTTTGAACAGGGGTCATTTCATTTTTTTTCTTTGTTGCCATGTTTTGTTTTATGTTTGTACCATTCTGTTATAACCTATAGTTGAATATGAATCCCATAAGAAATAAAAGAAATGTGTTTTGCCTGCTCACTCATGTTTTCTTTAAAAATGGTACAGATATTATCAATTCTCCAAGGGTATGCAAACTTTTGAGCACAACTGTATATCGATGATCACTGGGAAAATCTTCAGATTATCGATGCGTCAAAAAGGTATCGATCCCAAGCCTAGTGCTTGCCCTTGCCCATGCAAAACTTTTCGGCAGAATGCTAGGGTGTTGTGGGTGGTTGCGAGGAGATTCCCAGTGGATTCCAGGTGGTTGATTGGAACCCAACACCAAGTGTCTTTAATATTCTGGTTCCTAGAAATTACCCAGGTCACTCTTTCTATGTAAATCAATTTGGGATTTTTTAAAGTATAGGACTCTGCAGAAAAATAATGGTTGTTTTCCATTCTGTGGGTGTTATCAAACCAGGATGGGCATTTCTAAACTATCCAGTGAAAGTAGGGAATATCAATGTAATAATCAGTGGCTGTTTCCAAACCAGGATGGGCATTTCTAAACTATCCAATGAAAGTAGGGAATCTCAATGGTTTGAAATGCCCACTGAATGGGAAAAGCCCATTTTTGTTCTGCAGAGATATGAGTCTTGATTTTTTTTCACTTATTGTGTCGGCTGCCAAAAATTGTAAATCAGATTGTTTCCAGAAGTAATAGCACACCTGCCAACAAGCAACTCAATTTGAGGTGTCATGTCCATAGTACCAGTCGTGGGTCTGAACACATGATTGGACCCATTTACTTTCTCTGTAAGTGTAACTGCGACCTTGATTTATTTATTTTTATTAAAGAAAAAGAGAGACAAGTCAAAATTAATTTTTGTGGTAATCAAATGCTGTCGATTGAGCTTCACTTGTATTGAACCTAGAATATTCCTTTAAGTAGTAGCTACCGATACTTCGAAACTCTAAAGCAGGCGCGGCTTGTCAGGGTGCCTCAGATAATGCTGTCGCCCTAGATGACTGCCTATATTTCCAGTGCCAAGATCCATCACTGCATAGCAAAAACAGTCTAGGACAAGTTACATGACAAAGTTTAATAGGGTTAGAAGTTGTTTCAAATCCCTAAGAATGTGTAATATTAATAGTGATGCTTGCCTTTACTAACACCCCTACAGAACGTACTATATAGTAGATTGTAGTTGGAACAGGGATGTATTTAGAATTCAAAATCAATTTGCATTCATGTGTTAAGTAATACATTTTCAAGGATATTAACCAGGTAACGCATTATGAAAAAAGTCATTTTTATTTTCTAGCTTTTCCGGATATCGCCTGCAGCAGCAGGGCAAACCTTTGATCACAAGCAGACCTCAGATGACACCTACGTTTTATAGTTATGAATTCTGGTCTGCCACTAATTCATCATCTCTCTCTTTAATCTTTAAGACAGCATCTTAAAAGGCATGATCTGCACAAGGTCTTTAGCTACTTCACGACTTGAAATCCAAGCACTTCCTCTTAAACCTCAATCAAGATGGTGCCGGTGTGCGTGGCTTGCCATCTACTGTCCGGCGTGTTCCCCACTTTGTTTGTTTTAATGTGTTTTATGTTTTTTATAACTCAAAATGTTTTGCCGCTCCTGGTATGTATATAATCGTCAAACACTTCTGAACATTCAAATCACTTCTGTTGAGCTGTTTTATCGAGTTCAGAGAGGTTCACAGTATGCTCCCCCTCCCCTCCTGTCGACCATACCTGCATGTCTGCGCCGCCTGCTGTGTTCCCTACCTAGGAGGAAGTGCCGCAAAAGACGAGGAAGACGGGGAGGTTTTGCCGTCAAGCTTAAGTCTCTCCTGGCATCTCTCCTAAGCCCTGCTTAGGTTTCCTTACACAGGAAACAGACTGCAACCGCTTTATCTTATGGCGTTCACTAGAACCAGCACGCCAGTGGTATATACCTATTGTTCCAGACTCTTCAGATCAACTACCTTTGCATCATTCGCCTCGTCTCTGCCAAGGTGGAGTGTGTACGCGCCATCACCCCATCACAGCCGACTGAGGACTCGTTTTTATTAATCACAGAAACTTGGCTGACTGCTGGGAACTTAAGCCCGTTTTCTGAACTTGTACCCTCTAATTGTAAATATTTCAATTCTCCTCGTACTGGTGACCTGTCTCCTTATGTTAAACCATGTGTAAAAAATCTGGGTTTTATTTGACAGTGCTCTTAAGTTTGACAAACATATTAACTATGTTGTCAAATCTAGTTTCTTTCACTTACGAGTTTTGGCCAAAGTGAAGTCATTTCTTTCTTTTAAAAATTTTGAGAGGGTGATTCATGCTTTTATTTCTTCAAGGCTTGAAGGCTACTGTAATTCTCTTTATATGGGAATTAGCCAATCATCTCTTGCTCAGTTGCAAACAGTTCAGAAGTCTTTTGAGTGGTGTTTGGAAACGTGAACACATTACCCCTATTTTAATTTCTCTGCACTGGTTGCTGATCCATCACAGAATTGATTTAAAAGTTTTACTCCTTGTTTTTAAATCCTTAAATGGATTAGCACCTTCTTACCTCTCTGATTTATTGTCTGAACACCATCCAGTGAGATCTCTGAAGTCCTCCAACCAGAGATTACTTACTGTCCCAAAATCTAGATGGAAACTAAGAGGTGACCGTGCTTTTGCTGTAGCTGCACCCAAGCTCTGGAATAGTCTACCTGTTTTTATTAGAACCACTCCAACAGTATACGATTTTAAATCTAAGTTAAAAACATATCTCCTTTCCTTAGCTTATAATCAATGCTGATACACTGTGTTGTCTTATGTTTTATGTTATGTTGTAAATTTGCTATTTTGTGTATGTTTTTATATTTTTTACTTGAAATTGTAGTACAGCATTGGTCAACTGACATTGTTTTTAATTGTGCTCTGTAAATAAACTGACCTTGACACTGACCTTAAAGCATTTCATATGATCATCTGTTTCGTGACAGATGGCCAGTACGGATTTAAAACAAGCCCACTGTTCACAAAAATGCCTCTGCAAGTTCTTTTTTTTTTTTTTTACCATTGAATTTGTTTTCTTGTAAAAGAGCCATATTTAGTGCGACTACTGTTAAGCATTGCTCAGATCTTAGGATAAAGGATCTACTATTTGAACGTGTGCGTCAGTGGTTTTTTCTATCTGTATATGATGTGTTTGTGGTCTGTTATCTTCTGATCAATTAACAGTTATGAGTCACCGTAGGTCAGCCCATATACTGAGGTTTTGTAAGTGTCATGAAAAACTACAATAAAATCATAAACTGCAGTTTTAGCCATGCTAAATGCACATGATTGTAAAAGAAAGTTGGACTGATTGTGAGAACAGTAAATAACAGTTTTTGTATTTTTAAAGAAAATATAAGTGTTGCATCTACATAGTATGTTGCTATATGGTTGCTAGGGTGTTACTAAGTGATGCTAGGGTCTTCTAGGTGCTTGCCAGTGCATAGATAAGTGGCTGTTATGGTGTTCTGGGTGATTGCTTACTGACCAAGTCTAAAGAGCCCATCCCAAAGCCTGTGATATTCTGGCTTCTAGATATGGCTCAGGTCCTCAGTGTAAAACTAGGGGATCTTTTCACTTGTTATATTATTTGCTATGAGAAAATTGTAAATCTGATCACTTAGAAAATGATTAGCACATCTTTCCTCAACAAGCTGCATAATTTGAGGTGTCATTCTGTAGCACAAAATTTGCCAAAATTAGCCACCAAAATGAATTGTAAATTTGCTGTGCTGAAGTTGAATGTTAGGTATTTGTAGAAATCCTTAAGCCTAAGTACTTGCCTTAGCAAACACCACTAATGAATACCAGGGTTGGACAGGTCAAACCACATAAAAGACAAAAACAACTTTTTTATGGAGATCTCTGTTTCTTACTAATGACTTCCTACAGAAGCTGATAATGTCAGCATGAAACATAGATGTTTGTCAGCTCACAGTGAATTACCATTGTGTATTTTTAATGTTAAAACTATTGTCTTTTGGCGAGCTAAACGTTAAATGTATGGTGTAGGAGGTGAGAGTTGCGAGTAGTGTTTAAGGTCCATTTTTAACTTTTAATTTAATTAGTGGTGCTTCCTATTGCTCATACATAAGGCTCATAAGAACCCCTAACCTTTATTGTTTAACATCCTGCACTGATTGTGCTATATGGGCATGAATGATTCCTCAAATCTTCAACTTCCATTTTGACGATTTTGTTCTCTTAAACACAAGGGATGTGGACGCTGCGTTATTTGCAAATTGTTTTTGCGATGTTTTGCATAAAAAATAAATTCATAACTTGTATGGAAATGTAGCTCTAGAGACTTTTGGCTTAGGCTGGTAAACAGCCACATAGCACTACCCTAACAATCACTCACAACACCCTAGCCATCACTTAGCGATTTAGTGAAAACCTTAACAATAAACCACACCTCCAATCTCGTTTCATTAACTGGATGCCAGATTTGCCAACTAGGGCCTAGGGGTTCACATACTTTTTCCAACCTGCACTGTGAATGTTTGAATTGTTCATTATTGTAACTTAGATGAAGGTCAAACCAGATTTTTAGACAAAATTATACATAAATTCAGTTCATTCCAAAGAGTTCACATACTTTTTCTTGCCACTGTATTTCTCACATATAGTAGTGTATGTCATCTTTTTAAACAATAAAAAAATAAAACCAAAAATTAATGCTCAGACAAATTCTAAGACTGCTCAGACTGGTTCAAATTTTTTGACAGCAAAAGCCCTGCACTAAATATCGCTCCTCACAAAAAGAAAGTATACGACAGAGAAGGTGCACGTGTAGCATCTATGCAACTATATAAATACGGATGTGAATAAAACATTTTTTGACCTAAATTTTATTCTGCACCCTGGTGAAGTGTTAAAAATAGCTGACAAGCTTCTCATTAGAAAGTAGCATTTTGACAGTAAACCCTAAACAATCTCTCTTTTTCCCTGTGAGTCTGACCTGTTGTATGTTCAGTTTTACAAATAACTGCACAGGGACCATCACCTGCATTTTAACTCGGCTGCATTAATTCAGCTCCTCAAGAGTTCCTGTGAAATGAAGTGGTTTCATTCATGTACATACAGGCACATGTACATCCATAAACACATTGTTATGCACAGGGCTCTGATTGGTCTGTTGTGCTCTGTATACCAGAGCTGCAGAGGCTTCCAACCTCTGGGACCCCACACAAAGCCTGTGATTGATCCGACACTGCTGCACATTTTCAATGCAATGACTAAAACTAACTCAAAGATTGCTTTATTGTTATTATGTTACAGACAGGGTTGCGAGGGTTACATTTGAAATGTATTCCACTACAGATTACAGAATACATGCTGTAAAATGTAATTTGTAACATATTCCGTTAGATTACTCAAGGTCAGTAACGTATTCTAAATACTTTGGATTACTTCTTCAGCACTGGTAGATTTTTTCACTTGTTTTGACTATAAAAACTCTGCCAGTACAGTAAGACAAAATACACATGTTAAAAATACATTCTCTGAAAAACCTAAATATCTTATGCAGTGTTGTTTCTAAAACAAGATAAATCAAATTGATCTTGTTTTAATGATTTTTAGATATTTTTACAGGAAAAACATTCTTATCAAGAATATGATTTTTGCCCTAATATCAAAGGTCTTACTAGAAAAAAAGAAATTACGATCCAACGTGAATTTTCTTGATAAAAAAATATGATCATGCCTGGTAACATGTGCATGTAAAATGGCTAGAAATAGCATTTTAGCTTAGCATAAAGCTGACAATTTACACAAGGTTTATTTCTATTTCTTATGCTCCAAACTTACTTCAAACGTACTTCTCTGTCTGCTCGTATGAATGTAACACATCATAAGAAAGTGTTTCACCGCTGTTCAAATGCACTTTGGATCGCATCATTTATATGTATAAATGTTTTCCATCTGAAAGGACTAAATATTAAATGAAACAAATGACAATAAAATGCAAAGTAATCTCTTCAGTAATCAAAATACTATTTGAATGTAACTGTATTCTAATTACAAATGACTTAAATTGTAACTGTTTTGGAATACAGTTACTTATATCTTGTATTTTAAATACGTAATCCCGTTACATTTATTCCATTACTCCCCAACCCTTACAGATAAATGATATCACCAGTGCTGGGTAGTAACGGATTACATGCAACCTGGATTAGATAATCAGATTACAAAAATCAAGTCCTTGTAATGGCATTACATTACATTTAAATATTTGGAGGTGGGGTGGATGGGGATGGTGGTTGTTGGTGTAGAAAGACTAACTAAATTGTGCCCAAGACAAACAATGACCAAAACGGCAATTGCGAGTGGGGTAGGCTTCAGTCCATGGTGGCCACAGCCACCCCTGGCCACCCCCTAGCTCTGCTTATGTGTGTGGCATAATGTTGATCACCACAAAAAGTAATTTCAACAAGGAGGAACCTTTTCATTAAAAAAAGGCACAAATCTGGGTTCCAGTGAGGCACTTACAAAAGAAGTGAATGGGGTCAATCTGCAAATATTAAAATACCCATAAAATATGTTTTATGTTTACTAATGTTAATGAAAGGAGTGTTAATTTGTACTTAATACGTTTAAAATTAACTATTAAATTTAGCAAAACATGCAAGTAATCCAAAAGCAAACAGATTACATGACCTAAAAGTGTAATCTAAAATATTATGTTATTGATTACAATGTTAGTCATGTAATTTGTAATCAGTAATGGATTACATTATTTCAGAAGTAATCTATCCAACACTGGATGTCACACATTGCACAACGCCTTGACTTTCCATTTTAGATTTTGAACATGATTTAAATTAGATTTCATTGCTAAAGTACAGGAGGAAGATTTCCAAATAATGAGGATTTAAATTTCAGTCTGGTTACATGTCTGCAAATTCAAGGCAAAGGGTGATTACTTTGAAGATGCTAAAATATAACACAGTTTTGATTTATTTTGGATTTGTTTAGTCACAACATAATTCCCATAGTTCCATTTATGTCATTCCATAGTTTTGGTGACTTTACTATTATTCTAAAATGTGAAGAAAGAAAAAATTATAATAAAGAATGAGTAAGTGTTTCAAAACTTTTGACCGGTAGAGTATGTTACCTAGTAACAATGTCATAATAACTTGTCCTGACCTGATATTATTGAAAAAAAAAAAAAAAAGCCTGTTCTGATAACACAGTTAAACCTTTTGGTTAAAATCTACCTTCGTTATATAGTTGGACTTTGCCTGAATGTATGCCAGTGTGATTTTATTGTGTTCATTTTTTTACCCAAAAACATGATGATATTGGAATTTTTGCAATACTTTATACATTAATGCTCCAATTGTTAAGTGGTAATTAATGGGTTCATTAATTACTAATAATAAGTAATTTACAAATGCAATATAAATCACTTATATGCAGTTATAACAACATGCATAAAAAGGGTGATTTTCATGCAATACCTGCCAATAGTGCAACAGTGCAGAAGTTATATGTAAATATATACATTAGAAGTCAAGCTTGTAAAATGCTTATATATTTTCATTAGGTCTTAACTTTAATAACACCTTAATGGAGAAATTTCTTTGGAAATTCCTTAATATCTCAAAATTTACATATGTAATCCATTGTATTCTGTGCATTTTCATATACTGTAACTTTTATTATATAAGCTTGACTTGTTCTGTGTATTGTATGTTACAAGTTTATGTTATGGCTATTTATAAGATGACATTGCCTTTGTGACTATATCTGAAACAGGCCAAGACCACTTATAATGGTTTATTCACATCATAAAGCCTTATGACTGTTAACACTATGCTACTTTTGCAAGACAGCACTTGTACAATACCTAATATGTTTATAACATTACAACATCTACAAATATACACTGATGAGCCAAAACATTATGACCACCTACCTAATATGCTATTGATCCTCCGCGTGCCACCAAAGCAGCACCGACCCGCCGAGGCATGGACTCTACAAGACCCCTGAAGGTGTCCTGTGGTATCTGGCACCAAGAGATTAGCAGCAGATCCTTCAAGTCCTGTAAGTTTTGAGGTGGAGCCGCTGTAGATTGGACTTGTTGGTCCAGCACATCCCACAGATGCTCAGTTGAATTGAGATCTGGGGAATTTGGAGGCCAGGGCAACACCATGAACTGTTCATCATGTTCCTCGAACCATTCCTGAACAATGTGTGCAGTGTGGCAGGGTACATTATCCTGCTGAAAGAGGCCACTGCCATCAGGATATGAAAGGGTGTACCTGGTCTCCAATGATATTTAGGTAGGTGGCACGTGTCAAATTGACGTCCACATGAATGGCCGGACCCAGGGTTTCCCAGCAGAACATTGCCCAGAGCATCACACTCCTTCCACCGGCTTGTCGTCTTCCCACAGTGCATCCTGGTGCCATTACTTACCCAGGTAAACAACGCACACGTACATGGCTGTCCACATGATCTAAAAGAAAACAGGACTCATTGGACCAGGCGACATTCTTCCACTGCTCCAAGGTCCAGTTCCGACACTCGCATGCCCATTGTAGGTGCTTTCTATGGTGGACAGGGGCCATCATGGGCACTCTGACCGGTCTGCGGCTATGCACCCCCATACACAGCAGGGCGTGATGCACTGTGTGTTGTGACACATTCCTCCTGTAATCATCATTAAAATTTTCTGTGAATTGTGCCATAGCAGACCTTCTGTCGGTTCGGACCAGACGGGATAGCCTTCGTTGCTCTCGCACATCGATGATCCTTGGGCGCCCAACATCCTGTCGCCAGTTTGTGGTTTGTCCCTCCTCGGACCATTGTCGGTAGGCACTCACCACTGCTGACCGGGAGAACTCCACAAGCCTTGTCATTTCACTGATGTTCTGACCTAGTTGTCTGGCCATAACAATTTGGCCCTTATCAAAGTCGCTCAGGTCTTTACTCCTGCCCATTTCTCCTGCATTCAACACGTTGACTACGAGAACTGATTGTTTGCTTACCATCTAATCTACCCAGACCTTGACATGAGGCCTTCTTAGGAGATGATCAATGTTATTCACTTCACCTGTGAGTGGTCATAATGTTTTGGCTCATCAGTGTAAAATTAGATGTTGATTGTGTATTTATGCATTATACTCTTTAAGGTAAAACTATTAACAGGTTACATATTATAATGTATTATAACTGTAGTTACAATTATTTATATAGTTGTGATGCATTATTATGAATTTAAAATGCCATTTAGAATGCATTTTGAAGTAGGTGTTTGAATCAACACATACATATAGTTAATGAGATATAGTCTTTGTGACAACTTCCCTGTGTGACAACTAGCCCTGGTCTCCCCAATATAAGATTCACAGCAATTTATTCAAAACAAATTTCGGCTGCCTGTAAATTTTGATGGAAAAAGTAATGCATACTTCTTCAAGGTGCACTTGAATTTCAAATAACCTTGCAGACAAATAGGACAAATAGCTGTTTCAATCTACTAGCTGACTTACTGGAGTTCTGCTGCTATTTCTAAGAAATGCAAGCGTGAAACATAGGCAATCCATAAAGGATTCAAAAATCTGTTCTCAGTAAGCAGTTTTCTGACAACCTGTTTTCAGAGCAGTGTCACAGTAAGTACCAGATCTTACTGAAGCATAGAAATAAAGCTATTGCAATATACAAATCTTAAAAGCCACTAAAACATTTAAGTAAATCTCTAATGTCAATGATAGTGTGATCCTGCTAGCACATGGATGTCAAATCAAATTATTATATGCAATTATATGCTAAAACTCTGTCATGTCAACTGCAAAACAAAACATTACAAAGTCTGACAAACTCTTTCAAACACTGATGTAATGACAGTATAAACTAAATGACTTATGAGGGTAAAAATCTGAAAATATTTAAAATGTACAGATAATGGCTGGGTTTCCCAATAACATTGCGACTTAAGCTTTAACAATCATCTTAACTTATGTCGCTCGTTATTTTACAATGGAGTAATGCCTGTTTCCCAAACCAGCACATAGATCGCTCATTATAAAGTTGAACTTAAGTACTTCGTTATGGGAGCTGTCCAGTCCAAAGGTGCTGAAACTTTGGTTAAAATATGTCCAGGTGTTTGTTTTCACAAAATGAAAATAATGTTGAAATACTGACAACATGGAAGTTGTTTGCAACCTTGTTGAGGTGCCGAAATGTATTAACTATTACAGAATTTAATTAAAGAAATAATTATGGCTTTAGTAAGATAGAGTTTCAGGTGTATTGATGCTCAATCATAGAGATGAATGAAAGTGATGCAATAAATGCATGTAACATGAATGTACGCAATGTGAATCATAACGGGCTCTCACGTAGCCTAATGTTTTTTGGCTGGAAACTGAACAAATGCACACAGAACAGGATTAAAATGACGGGCATCAGTACTGAACTACTCATAGACCTACAGTATCTAAATATTAATAGATCATCTGGTTAGAGTTCAAGGCACTGTGTACTTGTAGCCTTACTGCCATTATGAATCATGCAATTTGTCACTGCCTTGTAAAAAGACTGTAGGCGAGCCGATTTGAAACATCCATTGGATGAAGGGGGAAGAGGAGGAGGAAGAGAGAGAGGGAATCTTTCATTGCACAGTCTTGCTCTAAACTCCTCTAACCATATTTTAATTATTTATTAAGCATATTTATTTAATTTTTAAACTGTCTGGTCACATTAATCACACGTCTTCTTAAATAATCTGTTTAATAAGAACATATCGTCTTTCTATTGCCATTTGTAACGTGTGCTGGCTGCTGACAATGATGGCAATGACGAAGATGACGTGAAGATGAAGAACCCAAGTGCAGTTTATTTACAAAAGTGAATGCCCTAACTATACATGTGAACTAAACATAAACATAAACATGAACTTGACATAAACCTGACTTGATATAAACTTGGCTTGACATAAACGTGGCCTGACATAAACATCTATACTCACATTCACATTCAATACTTGACAACTAGACAATGAAAACATGAGGGCTTAAATACAAGACATGGGAGAACATAAACCAATGAACAAACAGAACTGAAAACAAGATAATTAAACAATAAACCAATGAAAACATGACACATGAACATTGAGGGAAAACAAGACATCACATGACTAGGGAACAGGAACTAAACTTTTCAAAATAAAAGACATGAATCAACAAAATACACCTGACATATCCCCCCCACTAAGGGGTGGCTCCTGACACCCCAACACATAAACAAAACACGTAAAACATGACACAAATTCAAAGTTCTGTAGGGAGCTGGGGGGGTGGGGTGTCTTGAGGTGTGGGGCGTGGCATGGCGAGAAATGGCGAGGGGCATGGGACCAAGGCAAAGTCCGTGGGGGGTGGAGCCATGAGAGGCTCGAGGGGCGGAGCCATGGAAGGCGGAGCCGTGAGAGGCTCGAGGGGCGGAGCCATGGAATTTGGTGCCGGAGAGTAGCCGAAGACTCGAAGGGCCAGGGTGGAGCCGATGGCAGGGAGGACCAAGGTGGTGCTGGAGGCTCGGAGGAGCAAGGCGGAGCTGGGGGATTGGAAGACTGAGGTGGAGCCGATGGGACTGAGGACCAAGGTGGAGCCGTAGGGAAGGAGGTCCCCAGTGAAGCTGACAGATCGGAGGGACGAGGCGCAGCCAGAGGATCGGAGAGCCAAAGCGGAGCCAGGTGACCGACAGACCAAGGAGGAGCCGGAGGGACGAGGGACCCCGGCAAAGCCGACAGGCTGAAGGACTGCAGTGGAGCCGAGGGAACACAGAGCTGAGGCAATGTCAAGGGACTGACAGGCCAAGGCGAAGTCCAGGGCTCAGAGGGTCCAGGCGGGGTCGGAGGACCGAAAGTTCCCCTTGCCTGCTCAGGAGAACTAAGGGTGGGTATAAGGGTGGGAACCATCTCCAGGTCCCACTGCTCAGGTGTGGCTGTGACGTGGCATGGAGCAGGCTGAGGCGTTGCTGTGACGTGGCATGGAGCAGGCTGAAGCGTTGCTGTGATGTGGCATGGAGCAGGCTGAGGCATTGCTGTGACTTGGCATGGAGCAGGCTGAGGCGTTGCTGTGACGTGGCATTGAGCAGGCTGAGGCGTTGCTGTGACGTGGCATGGAGCAGGCTGAGGCGTTGCTGTGACGTGGCATGGAGCAGGCTGAGGCGTTGCTGTGATGTGGCATGGAGCAGGCTGAGGTGTTGTTGTGACTTGGCATGGAGCAAAAGATGGCGCTAGCTCAGCGACCATGACTAGAAACTCTGGCTTGGCGGCCATTTCGTGGAACTCTGGCTCGGCGGCGGCCATGTCGTGGACCTCTGGCTCGGCGGCGGCCATGTCGTGGAACTCTGGCTCGGCGGCGGCCATGACGTGGAACTCTGGCTCGGCGGCGGCCATGACGTGGACGTCTGGCACGGCGGCGTCCATGACGTGGACCTCTGGCTCGGCGGCGGCCATGTCGTGGACCTCTGGCTCGGCGGCGGCCATGACGTGGAACTCTGGCTCGGCGGCGGCCATGAAGTGGAACTCTGGCTCGGCGGCGGCCATGACGTGGACCTCTGGCTCGGCGGCGGCCATGACGTGGACGTCTGGCACGGCGGCGGCCATGACGTGGACCTCTGGCACGGCGGCGGCCATGACGTGGACCTCTGGCTCGGCGGCGGCCATGACGTGGAACTCTGGCTCGGCGGCGGCCATGACGTGGAACTCTGGCTCGGCGGCCATGATGTGGAACTCTGGCTCGGCTGCAGCCATGTCGTGGAACTCTGGCTCGGCAGCGGCCATGTCGTGGACCTCTGGCTCGGCGGCGGCCATGTCGTGGACCTCTGGCTCGGCGGCGGCCATGACTTGGAACTCTGGCTCGGCGGCGGCCATGAAGTGGAACTCTGGCTCGGCGGCGGCCATGACGTGGACCTCTGGCTCGGCGGCGGCCATGACGTGGACGTCTGGCATGGCGGCGGCCATGACGTGGACCTCTGGCACGGCGGCGCGACTGGCTCCGGCGGCCATGACGTGGAACTCTGGCTCGGCGGCCATGCGTGGAACTCTGCTCGGCGGCGGCCATGACGTGGAACTCTGGCTCGGCGGCGGCCATGACGTGGAACTCTGGCTCGGCGGCCATGACGTGGAACTCTGGCTCGGCGGCGGCCATGTCGTGGAACTCTGGCTCGGCGGCGGCCATGAAGTGGAACTCTGGCTCGGCGGCGGCCATGACGTGGACCTCTGGCTCGGCGGCGGCCATGACGTGGACGTCTGGCACGGCGGCGGCCATGACGTGGACCTCTGGCACGGCGGCGGCCATGACGTGGACCTCTGGCACGGCGGCGGCCATGACGTGGACCTCTGGCTCGGCGGCGGCCATGACGTGGAACTCTGGCTCGGCGGCGGCCATGACGTGGAACTCTGGCTCGGCGGCCATGACGTGGAACTCTGGCTCGGCGGCGGCCATGTCGTGGAACTCTGGCTCGGCATCCGCCTCCCCCACTGTGAACGGGGAACCAATGAACCGTAGGGCGAGGTCGATATATTGAGCCAGGCTGAGGGAACTGCGCCCGCCAGGCATCAAAAAAGAAATGGACTCATTCAGTCCAAATCTAAAACAGTCTTTGAGGGCAACCTCATTAAAGTCCACCTGGAAAGCCAGATCGCAAAAGTCCTCCACATAGTCCTCCAGGGGACAATTCCCCTGACGTAGGCGCAGAAGCCGAACTGCTGGGTTCATGGTTTGGTCAAGTATTCTGTAACGTGTGCTGGCTGCTGACAATGATGGCAGTGACGAAGATGACGTGAAGATGAAGAACCCAAGTGCAGTTTATTTACAAAAGTGAATGCCCTAACTATACACGTGAACTAAACATAAACATAAACATAAACATAAACATAAACTTGAACTTGACATAAACCTGACTTGATATAAACATGGCCTGACATAAACATCTATACTCACATTCACATTCAATACTTGACAACTAGACAATGAAAACATGAGGGCTTAAATACAAGACATGGGAGAACATAAACCAATGAACAAACAGAACTGAAAACAAGATAATTAAACAATAAACCAATGAAAACATGACTCATGAACATGGATGGAAAACAAGAATTCACATGACTAGGGAACAGGAACTAAACTTTTCAAAATAGAAGACATGAATCCACAAAGTACACCTGACACCATTACAATTATGCTCATCAAAGAAGGCTAATACAACATTATACTGTATTACTTGTCTTGTAAATTTAGACCTATCACGTCACATTTGCAGACTGAGGAGACTGCCTGTTGATTTCATAGCGATTTTTTCAACACTTTTTTATCCTCTGAAATAGATTACAATGGCTTTCCAATGACCAAAATATGTTAATACAATTTATTAAATGTTCCATTGTCTTTGATAAACCGTGAAAGATGCCAGAAAGATACATTTAAGTTGCACTTAATGGACTTAAGAGCGGTTCAAAGCTCTTGTTAATTTATGAACGTTTTTACGAACTACTTAGGTAACGATGCTTTTGGGAAACGCGCCTTAAAAATTTAGTACTACTTAAGTGCTGCTAATGTTCTGCTTAGTGCTTTGGGAAACCCAGCCAATAACAGTATTGAAAGTTCCCTATCTGTCACTCACTCGATGTTGGAGTCGATGTAGTGACACTAGGGGTCACTCTTGGGAGCCCGAGACACCTCTGGTCTTTGATAAAAGGCCAATGAAAATTGGCAAGTGGTATTTGCATGCCACTCCCCCGAACATACGGGTATAAAAGGAGCTGGTATGCAACCACTCATTCAGTTGCCACTCATGGCAACGTTGCGGTCGCGGCTCGCCTTCGTAAGAAAGCGAGCCACCCCAGAGGCTCCCGCCTCAGTCCTTTTACCCACGGGTTTGAGGCCAGCGCGGCTAGCACTGGGGGCGATTTGGGGACCCCAATGGGACTGCCTCCACAGGGTATCCCCCCCGCGGACCTCCCATTCCCCAGCACGCCCCGATCGGGCTTCCGGGTGAGTCTGCTGGCTCGTCTCATGACGAGTTCGACCTCTTATTCGGAGCCCGTGAAAGTGATGAGCTCTCGAGCGCAGCATCGGAGAGCGGGCTCGTCCAGTCGGAAGCCTCAGCTGGGCTCCTCCCTTCGGGGTCGATCGCCCAGTCACAGGCTGACGTGGAGATGACGACATGCTTTCCCGGACAGCCGCGAGCGTCGGTTAAAGTGGATTTCACCGCTCTTCCCTGAACCCTCGTGGCTCTGTGATTGGTTCCTGGGCTCGCGGTGCCGCTCAAAGCCACGACCCGCCCCGTTCCTTTCTTCCCGGAAGTGCATGAGGAGCTGACAAGGTCGCGGGAGGCACCTTTTACTGCCCGGTCCCGATCTTTTCAGCTTCCCTGCTCTCACTACCCTCGATGGTGGGGCGGCCAAGGGTTATTCGGCAATCCCCCGGTGGATAAAGGCGCTCGCAGTGCACCTATGCCCGCAGAGCGCCGCCACCTGGCGTGGGTGCCCAAAGCCCCAGTCCAAGGCCTGTAGGTTTACGTCGTCTCTGACGGTCAAAGCCTACGGTGCTGTTGGACAAGCCGCCTTCACCCTGCACGCCATGGCTCTCCTGCAAGTCCGCCAAGGCGCTAAAGGAACTGCACGAGGGTAGTTCCGCCCTGGGATTGATGCAGGAACTGCGCTCGGCGACTGACCTCGCTCTCCGAGCGACGGAGGTCACGGCGCGGTCTCTTGGGCAGACGATGGCCACACTAGTGGTCCAGGAGCGCCACCTTTGGCTCAACCTGGTCGAGATGGGTGAGGCCGACAGGACACGATTCCTTGCTGCCCCCATTTCCCAGGCGGGCCTATTCGGCGACACCGTCGAGGACTTTGACCAGCAGTTCTCGATGGTAGAGCAGTAGATGGATGCTAGCCAGCTTATCCTGCCCCGGCGTGGCTCAAGATCCCGCACCCCATCTACTCATCGCCGAGGGCGTCCCCCTGCGGTGACTGCACCGGCTCCGCCGCAGCCCGCCCCTCCGGCCTGGCCCCGGCGTGGAGCCCACCGCAGGAAGCCGACGCCACCCGTCTCACAGCCGGCACCGAAGAACCCACGGAGGTCTTCGAAGTGCCCCTGAGACGGGCGACCCAGGGACAACGAAACCCGCTGCTCTGGAGCTGGTAAGCAGATCTTCATCTTTTTGTTACCTTTTGCATTTAATTGCGCTGCATGTCTAAGTGGCTGCAGTACTCAAGAGCTCCGCAAGAGTGGTTTCCTTGTTCCCTGGGTCAAATATCCGGTGTGTACGGCTGGCATCACGACCACCGTCCACCACTCCATTTGGCAGGTTGGCGCTCCAGCGGCGGTCTCCCGCCCTGAGCGCCCAGCTGTGGCACAAATCTGCCCCCGATGTGACAGTCTCCACGGGTCATGAGGACAGGCCTCTTCCTCCCCCATCCCAGGCTGTTCCGGGGGTGGTCACAAGGAGCCAGGTAAGTGCTTCGATGTCCTCGGACTCAGCACGGCCACGATGTGGTGTGGCACCTCGAGCTCCACCCCGCTGCGAGGCCCCACCCGCCGGTACATCCGATGACGTTGTCCCTTTGGTCCCCCTTGCGCGGAACTTGGGCGCATGGCTTGCGCTTTCCAGTCCGTCACGAGGGCTGGTCCGGACTGTCCGACTCGGCTGCGCGATTCACTTCGCCGGGCATCCGCCCAGGTCCAGCAGTGTCCACTTCACCTTGGTGAAAGTTGGAAACGCTGCTACCTTGCGTGGAGATCGCTACCCTCCTATGGAAGGACGCGATAGAACCTGTCCCTCCAGCCGAGATGAAGAAGCCCCTACTTCATTGTACCGAAAAGAGGCGGTGGGTTGCGGCCAATCTTGGACCTGCGAGTACTGAACCGGGCCATACACAGACTCCCGTTCAAGATGCTGATGCAAAGACACATTCTAGCGAGCGTCCGGCATCAAGATTGGTTCGCGGCGGTAGACCCAAAGGGTGCATACTTTCACATCTCGATCCTTCCTCGACACAGACCCTTCCTGCGGTTCGCGTTCGAGGGTCAGGCGTATCAGTACAAAGTCCTCCCTTTCGGCCTGTCCCTGTCTCCTCGCATCTTTACGAAGATCTCAGAGGCTGCCCTTGCCCCGTTAAGGGAGGTGGGCATTCGCATTCTCAACTATCTCGACGACTGGCTAATCTTAGCTCACTCTCGAGACGGGTTATGTGCACACAGGGACCTGGTGCTCTCACACCTCAGCCGACTAGGGCTTCGGGTCAGCTGGGAAAAGAGCAAGCTCCTCCCAGTTCAGAGCATCTCTTTTCTCGGTTTGGAGTCTCCTTGATGGCGCACCTTACGAACGAGCGCGCCCAGTCGGTGCTGGCCTGTTTGAAGGCGTTCAAACAGAAAACAGCGGTTCCACTGAAACTTTTTCAGAGGCTCCTGGGGCATATGGCATCCTCGGCGGTGGCCACCCCGCTCGGGTTGATGCATATGAGGCCGCTTCAGCACTGGCTCCAGACTCGAGTCCCGAGACGGGCATGGTGCCACGGGACACACCGCGGGCCATTATGTCAGTCTGTCACCGTCTTTTCAGCCCTTGGACCGACCTCTCGTTTCCACGAGCAGGTGTTCCACTAGAACTGGTCTCCAGGCGCGTCGTGGTCACGACAGATGCCTCCAAAATGGGCTGGGGTGCTGTTGGCAACGGGCACGCAGCCGCTGGCTTCTAGACGGGTCCGCGGCTGCGTTGGCACATCAACTGCCTCGAGTTACTGGCAATTCTGCTCGCCCTGTGGAGGTTCCGGCCGTTGATCCAAGGCAAGCACGTGCTAGTTCGGACAGACAGCATGGCAGCGGTAGCATATGTCAACCGCCAAGGCGGTCTGCGCTCCCGCTGTATGTCATAACTCGCCCGCCGTCTCCTCCAATGGAGTTAGCAGCACCAAGTTGCTGCAAACCACTCACATCCCGGGCAACCTCAACACTTCGGCGGACGCGCCGTAACAACAGGTTACCCTCAAGGGAGAGTGGAGACTCCACCTTCAGGTGGTCCAGCTGATTTGGAGTCGATTCGGTCAGGCACAGGTGCACCTGTTCGCCTCCCAAGAATCCTCCCACTGCCCGCTCTGGTACGCCCTCACCGAGGCCTTCCTCAGCATAGACGCGCTGGCACACAGCGGGTCCCCTGGCATTCGCAAATATGCGTTTTCCCCCAGTAAGCCTGCTCGCACAGACCCTGTGCAAGGTCAGGGAGGACGAGGAGAAGGTCGTCCTGGTAAGCACCCTACTGGCCCACCCAGACGTGGTGCTCGGACCTCACGCTCCTCGTGACAGCTCCCCCCAGGCAAATTCCCCTGAGGAAGGCCCTTCTTTCTCAGGGAAGGGGCACCATCCGGCACCCGCGCCCAGACCTCTGGAATCTCCATGTCTGGCCCCTGGATGGGACGCGGAAGACCTAAGCTGTCTCCCACCTGCGGTGGTAGACACGTTCACTCCCTCTGCGAGGCGCCTGTATGCCTTTTAAGTGGTGTCTGTTCGCTAAGTGGTGTTCTTCCCGTCAGGAAGACCCCCAGAGGTGCGCAGTCAGATCAGTGCTTTCCTTCCTGCAAGAGAGGTTGGAAGGGAGGCTGTCCCCTTCCACCTTGAAGGTGTACATTGCTGCCATAGCAGCACACCATGACGCAGTCGATGGTAAGTCCTTAGGGAAGCATGATCTGATCATCGGGTTCCTAAGAGGTGCCAGGAGGCTGAATCCCTCCAGGCTGTGCCTTGTTCCCTCATCGGACCTCTGTAGTTTTTCAGGGTCTACAGAGAGCCCCCTTTGAGTTTTGCAGTCAGCCGGGCTTAAGGCACTCTCCTTGAAGACTGCCCTCCTGACTGCGCTCACTTCCATCAAGAGGGTAGGTGACCTGCAAGCGTTCTCTGTCAGCGAAACATGCCTGGAGTTCGGTCCGGGCTATTCTCACGTGATCCTGAGACCCCCGACCGGGCTATGTGCCCAAGGTTCCCACCACTCCTTTTAGGGACCAGGTGGTGAACCTGCAAGCGCTGCCCCAGGAGGAGGCAGACCCAGCCCTGTCGTTGCTGTGTCCGGTGCGCGCTTTACGCATCTATTTGGATCGCACGCAGAGCTTTAGAATCTCTGAGCAGCTCTTTGTCTGCTTTGGTGCACAGCGGAAAGGAAGCGCTGTCTCCAAGCAGAGGATCGCCCACTGGCTCATTGACGCCATAACTATGGCATGTCTCGCCCAAAACATGCCGCCCCTGGTAGGGCTACGAGCCCATTCTACCCGTGGTGTAGCGGCTTCTTGGGCCCTGGCCAGAGGTGCCTCTCTAACAGACATTTGCAGAGCAGCGGGCTGGGCAACACCCAACACCTTTGCAAGGTTCTACAACCTCCGGGTGGAACCGGTTTCGTCCCAGGTAGTGGCACGCAACACAAGCGGATAAGCCCGGGATAGCCGGCCGGGTGTATCGCTTGCACATAGTGCCTTCCACCTCCTTTTGAGCTGAAGACGTGCGCTGTTAATTCCCAGTAGTGTTCACAAAAGTTGTTCCCTGGTTGACTTCCTCCGAGCCCTGTGGCAGTCGAGTTTTCGGAGAGAATCGCTGCCGGCCCAGTACACGCGCTAACTAAGAGCCCGGTTCTGGGGTAGGTGCTCCGCATGTGGCGGTTCCCTGTAAGGCTAACCCCATGCGATCTATATCTTCTGCTAGTTCGTTTCCCTACTGGCAAACTGCATCTTCCTTGGGCAGAGCTCCTCAGTCTCCATGTTGTAGTGACTCCTCCCCCATTGGGCAGGATCTACCTTGAAGGCTCTCCACATGGTTGGAAAGACCATGTGATGTATTCTTCCACCTAAATATCCCCCCCTCTCTTGGGGTGAGGTGTGGTCTCCGCGGTGTCCTCCCCTTGGGAGGGACACCCCCCGACTAGACCTGGCGGCCCAGTCAGATAATCCCCCTTCTTTTTTAGGGAGTGGAAAAAGAGAAGGGGAAAGAGGCCACGACTGGGTTAAGCCTGTCTCTATCTCTGGGTAGTCGACTTGTCCCCAAAAAGGGCCGTTCGACACTCATAACTGTGTTGGGGGAGGTTACGTGTCGACCTGGTGCGCTGGCTATGAGGCACACAGCAAGTCTGCCCACCACACACCGCCAGTTCACGTAACACAGTTCAGCCTTGTGGCGTTTTGTATAGGGACCCCTAGTGTCACTACATCGACACCAACGTCGAGTGAGTGACAGATAGGGAACGTCATGGTTACTGGTGTAACCTCCATTCCCTGATGGAGGGAACGAGACGTTGGTCCCTCCTGCCACAACGCTGAACTACCCGCTGAAATGGCCGGACCTTATATCGGCTCCTCAGCGTAAAACCTGAATGAGTGGTTGCATACCAGCTCCTTTTATATCCGTATGTTCGGGGGAGTGGCATGCAAATACCACTCGCCAATTTTCATTGGCCTTTTATCAAAGACCAGAGGTGTCTCAGGCTCCCAAGAGTGAACCCTAGTGTCACTACATCGACACCAAAGTCTCGTTCCCTCCATCAGGGAACGGAGGTTACACCAGTAACCATGACGTTTCACAGAGTTTCTTATTTTATTATGTCTGAGGATTCAGACACAATAGCATTGGACACTGGAGCTTGGATAACACTGTTTGTCACATGGGGAAGTTGTAAAAGGGCTATACCTGAGTATCTAAGTAACTACAATATTTAAAGTCAAAAGTCAAATCACAAAATTTTGTGTTTTCTCTAGCACTGGTTTTTATAAGTTGGTTTCAAAAACCTAGATGAAAACTGCTATCGGTGCCGTTCACAAACCAAAACAATTTAAAAACAATATAAAATGTAAAAATTTTTTTTTACAAAATTCCAAATAATAATAAAAAAATAAAAAAAACAATGCAAACAGTGACACGCTTCCTGACTCCTCCTCCACGTGACGTTTGACCTTACCAACGAGCTTACGTCATCCCTCTCATGAGTGCACGTCACAGAGATGTACGGAAGTGAACATTTGTATTTAAAGTATATAAGTATTGTTTTGTTTCTCAAAATAATCAATCATTTGGGTTCAGAAGAACTTTATTTGTCGACTGGAGTCGTGTGGATTATTTTGATGCACCCTAAATATGCATATTGGACCGTCAAAAAATGGAGGACATTCACTTGCATTGTTTAGAGGAGGAGGCCTGAAATGAAATCTTAAAAGTCTTAAATTCTGTTTTGATGAAGAAAGAAACTCAGATACATCTTGGATGGCCTGAGGGTGAGTAAATTATCAGCAAATTTTAATTTTTGGTTGAACTATTCCTTTAAGTCAATCACTAACTAGGGACCAAGGGAGCATTCTATAGCTTTCTATGCAATTAAGTGCATTCACTCCAAACTTCCTGTCAAAAGTTCATTTTCAGGCTGCAGATGATGTTTGGACCACTCAACATGTTTGGCAGACAAGGGACAATGATAATCAGTACATAGATTCAGAATTTATAATGTATAATTTTATTTTAACATGGTTGGCAGTGATTGGAGAATGCAAGGTAAGTTACTCTAAAAAAGTAACTAATTACTAGCTATTAATTGCATCTTCTGCAGTGTAATTAGATTACTGTACTAATTACTCTGTATGAAAAGTAATAGCATTACTTATTAAAAATTACTTTCTAAAACCCTTATCAACCTCGACCAGATGAAAAATACAAGGATAAACATGAAACTGTTCTTTTAATTCTTTCAGATAAATCATATAAATTAATAAATTATTTATGAACTGGCCAAAACCATTTAAGGGGGCAGCGTTAAATTAGAAAACATTTCTTAACATTAGACATTAAATTATTATTATTTTAAATTCACTATTGTTTTATATAGAATTGCTCTATAGTCTATACAGTATTTAATGCAATTACATCAGAAGTAACTGTAATTAAATTACTGAAAATTAAGAGTAATCCCTTACTTAATTTTTTTTCAATGAAAAAGTAATTTATTTACAGTAATTAATTACTTAGTAATGCTTTACACCCAACACTGATGCTGGCCAATTCTTTGAATCAGAATTAATTATACTAATTTCTGATGTAATGTCTGTAATGTCTCAAAAACTTGAATAACCAACACTCCTGGAAACATAATATACAATTTGATGAAAAAATCTGACTTTCTAGAACTTTGAATTATTTAAAATTTCAAATCTTAACACATATGTGGACATCGGTTTTTAGGAAAACTATTTGTGTATGCTCTAGAATGTTTATTAGGTGCTACTAGTTACAAATCAAAAAGGGAAATGGAAAATGCACGGTCTCAGAAGGTTAAAGGACCCCCCACAAGACAAAAAAACAATTAACTTGGGGGGTCCCTTAATGTTTCATCAAAACTAGAATACTAGAAACATAAAAGTATTGCCCTGTTAAAACATGACATTGTCCATTATCTGTTCCAGTTTTCATAAGTATTTGAAATTATACTTTTTCCATCTGAAAATTCAAAATGTGCTGTTTTCAAAAGGAGTTTACAGATGTCTCACACTGGTAGAGTGGATCCTCATTTTCATCTAGTTCTTGTAATGATTCATGATTGCTGGTACACTTACTTACTAACATTAATTGTTAATCTTAGAACTGAACAGTCGCTAGGTTAATAAATTTGCATGCAGTTAATATGTATGTAGTCTTGCCGTTATGTATCAAATGCTACACCATCAAACAGCATTAAAGTTATTACATGGATGCTATGTGAAGAGATATCTTTGTTATATATTAGGTTGTGCCCGTGACGAATGTGCTCTCAATATCTTTAAATACTCAAGCCATAAACAATAGAGACTGAAAGAGAAAACAGTACTTTATATTATATTTTAAGCTTTTTTTTTTTAGCTACGACTTGTTTAAACCTAACATCTTGGTGGTGGTGTATTGGGCTAAAGCACAGAACTGCTAAGCATATGGTTGCCGGTTCGATCGCCACAGCCACCACCAATGTGTCCTTGAGCAAGGCACTTAACTCACGGTTGCTCCAGGGGGATTGTCCCTTTTTAAGTGCACTGTAAGTTGCTTCGGATAAAAGTGTCTGCCGAATGCATAAATGTAAATCTTACTCTTGTCTTACAACTCATTAAAATATTAAAATTACTCATTTTAATTAATATATCAAATTATTCTGTGAATATTTGGTACTATACTGTAGAGATTCTTGGGAAATCTTACTGAATTGGAGTCATGTGTCTGATTTAATTTTCAGTTCAAATGAGGTAGACAGTGTTTTCGAAGCGAATAACATTGATCATCTTCTAACAAGAATACATGTCAAGGCCTGAGTAGATTAGATGGTAAGCGAACAATCAGTTCTCATAGTCAATGTGTTGAATGCAGAAAAAATATTCAGGAGTAAAGACCTGAGCGACTTTGACAAGAGCCAAATTGTTATGGCCAGATGACCTGGTCAGAGCATCTCTGAAACGGCAAGGGTTGTGGGGTGCTCCCGTACAGCAGTGGTGAGTACCTACCGACAGTGGTCAGAGGAGGGACAAATCACAAACCACCGACAGGGTATTGGGCCCTAATTCTAACCGTTGCCAAATCATGTTCTTGAAGGAGCAAAAAGCAATCAGGTCAGATGTTCGAACACACAAAGTTGTGCTGATTGTGTTGAAAATGACTAACTAGCACTAGCGGGTGCCTTTTAAAACGATTATGCATAGCACTAGGATCCCTGTTATATCCATACATATTGGGAGGTTACTGAATCATTTGTGTCATCTTTATCAAAGAAAATTATAGCCAGTTCACCCTTTAAGTAAAGAGCCATCGGCCTCCACACTAGAGATCTTCCTGGGTCCTAAGATCTGTACCTGACCCAAATCGACCCAAATCATTTCTTACCTGAACCCAATGTGCAAAAATTGGACAGACCCAATAGAATTAGACCTGAGTCCGACCCGACACCAATGACCCGAATGCAAAAGGCAGCGACGCCTGCATGCACCAGTATCCAGGAGGGTTTGGTAGGGTTACCTACTAACGTGTTTGATAAATCACGTGGAAAGTGACTAGTCGACTTCAGGCTGGCATTGTTGACTACATTATTTATAGTTGACTAGTCTGTGCAACCCTTAGTTTTGACAAAGTTAGGTTGAGTCAAATGTTGCGTCGCTAATGCTTCCAACACCCACAATGTTAAATAATTTCTCATCAAAAAACAGTAAAGAACTGGAAGCAGTGTTGCCAGCAAGTTACTGTAAAATTAACGGTGTCTTGCTGTTGCTGAAATTTTCAGTTTGCTTCTGTTTTTGCAAATACAGCATAAAGCTGTAGTCACCAGCACCATATAGTAAAAATACGATGTTTTAATGTTCAAATTAACAGCTAGATACTGTTCCCTATCTGCCACTCACTCGACGTTGTGTCAATGTAGTGACACTAGGGGTCGCCCTTGGGAGCCCTAAACACCTCTGATCTTTGAGAAAAGGCCAGTGGGAATTGGCGAGTGGAATTTGCATGCCAGGGAACGGAGGTTACGAAAGTAACCAGGACGTTCCCTATCTGTCACTCACTCGATATTGTGTCGATGTAGTGACACTAGGGGTCCCTATATGAAATGCCACAACAAGCTGAACTGTGTTACATGAACTGGCGGTACGAGACAGGTAGACCAATGCGTGCCTCGTAGCCAGCGCACCTGGCCGTCACGTAACCTCCCCAAACGCTCCTAGTCCTACCAACGCAGCCACTCATTCAGATTTTCTCTTCAGAGCCAAGCGGTTGTGTTTAGCGAGCTGAATTACTCTGCCGATCCATTCACCTCGAAAAGCTGTTGGATTTACGTTGCATTACAGCGGTTTCTCACCCTTGTGCACCAGTGGAGTGCAGAGAACTCCCCTGGGTGCTTCAGCAGCCTAAAAGAGTATATTCTTCCATTAAAAGAGTATATTTTCCTTCTAAAAGAGTGGCACTTACGGAGAGCTTCTTTCTAAAGATGCCTTTCCATTTGTGTTTAATTCCGGGTTGCGGTCGTTATCTCTCCGCTTCCAACGGCCACAGTTGCTGTCTCACGTGCTTGGGCGCTGCCCACGCGGAGACAGCGTTCATGGACGGGTCATGTCCTCACTGCGATAACATGACCATGGCAACATTGCATCACGGTTTTCCTTCCTCAGATGGAAAGCCACCCGAGTGGCTCCCCATCGCGGTCCTTCTACCTACGGGTTTGAGGCCACGTCGGTTAGCACTTGGGGCAATTTGTGGACAACAATGGGAGCGGCTTTGCCGGGTAAGCCCCACGGACCTCCCATTCCCCAGCAGGCTCGTTCACCCCTGTCGAGTTCTGGGATAAGACCGCCGGCTCGTCTCAGGGTGAGTTTGCGGTCTCATTCGGGGCTCGCGAATAGGATGAGCTGTCAATCGCAGCATCAGAGAGTGGACTCATCCAGTCTGACGCTGAGGACTCGGCTGGGCTCCCACCTTTGGGTGCGGTTACCCAGTCACAGGCCGATGCGGAGCTGGCGGCCATGCTTGCCCAGGCGGCTGCGAGCATCGGGCTGGAGTGGAACCCTCCACTCCCCCCTGAACCCTTGCGGCTTGACGATTGGTTCCTGGGCTCAGAGCTCCGCTCACAGCCATGCCCCGCCACGGTCCCTTTCTTCCTGGAGGTGCACACCGCTCGGGCTGATGCATATGAGACTGCTTCAGCACTGGCTTCAGACTCGAGTCCCGAGATGGGCATGGCACATCACATGGTCATCATGCCGATCTGTCGCAGCTTGTTCACCCGCGGTGGTAGACACGATCACTCAGGCTAGGGCTCCCTCTACAAGGTGCCTGTATGCCTTGAAGTGGCGTCTGTTCACTTAGTGGTGTTCTTCCTGACGCAAAGACCCCCAGAGATGCACAGTCGGGTCGGTGCTTTCCTTCCTGCAGGAGAGGCTGGAGGGGGCGGCTGTCCCCCTCCACCTTGAAGGTGTACTTGGCCGCTATAGTGGCGCACCACAACGCAGTTGTCGGTAAGTCTCTCAGGAAGCACGACCTGATCATCAGGTTCCTTAGAGGCGTGAGGTGACTGAACCCTCCCAGACCATGCCTCATCCCCTCATGGGATCTCTCCATGGTCCTACGGGGCCTGCAGGGAGCCACGTTTGAGCCCCTGGAGTCAGTTGAGCTAAAGGCACTCTCTTTGAAGACTGCCCTCCTGACTGCGCTCATGTCCATCAAGAGGGTAGGGGACCTGCAGGCATTCTCTGTCAGCGACACGTGCCTGGAGTTCGGTCCGGAATACTCTCACGTGGTCTTGAAACCCCGACCAGGATATGTGTCCAAGGTTCCCACGACCCCATTTCGGAATCAGGTGGTGAACCTGCAAGCGCTGCCCCAGGAGGAGGCAGACCCAGCCTTGTCGTTGCTGTGTCCGGTGCGCGCTTTGCGCATTTATTTGGATCACACACAGAGCTTTAGATGCTCTGAGCAGCTCTTTGTCTGCTTTGGAGGACAGCGGAAAGGGAGCACTGTCTCCAAACAGAGGATTTCTCACTGGGTCATTGACACCATCGCATTGGCATATCATTCCCAGGATGTGCCACCCCCCTTGGGGCTATGAGCACACTCTACCAGGAGTGTGGCGGCCTCCTGGACCCTGACCAATGGCGCCTCTTTAGCAGACATCTGTTGAGCAGCTGGCTGGGAAACACCCAATACCTTCGTGAGATTCTACAATCTCCGGGTTGAGCCAGTTTCATCCTGTGTATTGTCAGATACGAACAGGTAAGTGTGCGAGACAACTGACCGGGTGTACCGCTTACATACAGCACCTTTCCCCTTCTGGAGGGGGAGACGTGTGCCTTTACCCCCCAGCCGTGTTTACGAGACCGTGGACCCTGGATGTCCTTCCTCCTTAGCCCTGTGGCAGGCGAGTTCACGGAGAAACTCGATGCTGGCCCAGTACGTGTGCTAGTAGGCCCTGTACTGGGGTAGGTACTCCACATGTGCTGGTTGCCTGTCTGTAACCCCGTGTGATATATCTTCCGTGAGACGGTTTCCCCATTGGTAAACCCGTGTCTTCCTTGGGCAGAGTCCCCTCTGCCACTGGTCACCATGTTTGTAGAGCTCCGTCCCCTCTGGGTAGGATCTACCACGGGGACTTCTCTACATGCGACACTGCCGACAAAACTCGGTAAGTCCATGTGGCGTATTTCCACACATTACCTCCCCTTCGGGCAGGGTGTGGTCTCCATGGTGTCTTTCCCTTGGGAGTGAACCCCCCCGACGCGGACACTTATGGCCCCCAGTCGATCGATTTCCACTATTTTTTGGGGAGAAGAAAGAAGAGAAGAGGCCATGGCTGGGGTAGCCTGTCCCTATAGTTGGGCAGTCGACTTGTCCCCGAGGTGCAGGGGATTGTACGACACTCGTAGGAGCACTGGGGGAGGTTACGTGATGGCCAGGTGTGCTGGCTACGAGGCACGCAATGGTCTGCTCCGCCAGTCCACGTAACACAGTTCAGCTAGTTGTGGCGTTTCGTATAGGGACCCCTAGTGTCACTACAACTACACAACGCCGAGTGAGTGACAGATAGGGAACATCCTAGTCACTTTCGTAACCTCTGTTTCCTGATGGAGGGAATGAGACGTTATGTCCCTCCTGCCACAACACTGAACTACCCGCTGAAATGGCCAGGACCTTGTCTCAGCTCCTCAGCACAAAATCTGAATGAGTGGTTGCGAGCCAGCTCCTTTTATACCCGTATGTCCAGGGGAGTGACATGCAAATTCCACTCGCCAATTCCCATTGGCCTTTTCTCAAAGATCAGAGGTGTTTGGGGCTCCCAAGGGCGACCCCTAGTGTCACTACATCGACACAACATCTTGTTCCCTCCATCAGGGAACGGAGGTTATGAAAGTAACCAGGACGTTTTTACAGCTACATTATACAACTGTAATTTAGCAGCATATAGCTGTCAATACTATCTACTGTTGTTGAAATTAACAGCTAAATTCCCAGCATGCACTGCGGCATTAAGAAATTACTTTGATTTTTTACTATTTACTAGTTTATTTTGACATTGTTTTTGTTGCAGTCTAAGTTACTTGCATTTTAATGTTCAGCTTTTACTTTTTTCGTAAATGTATGTTTGTTAATTGTCACCATTGTTGCTTTTTGTATGCCGAGAGTTGATTTCTGTGTGTGTCTTGTTAACAACTTTTATTATGCAGTAAGTTAATCAAAATCATCAATCACTCAATTTGCTGATATCATTTTGCTGAAATATCCTTCACTGTTTTTGCTTTTATGTGTAGTGCATCACTATTGCCACATATAGTGCCGTTTCCAAGGTAGGATCAGATATTCAGTATGACCTTAGGTTTTGTCTTCCAAATAGCACAGTGCAACAACTTGTGTTTTACTTAAACTCAAATTGACTGGTTGGAAGAACATAATATAATAATAAAAATAAAGAAGGTCCAAGGTGCCAGCTCAAGAGAACACTAATCACCATAATGGTGACTTCAAACAAAACACAACTATTGATAACAAAACAGCAACACTAAATAAAACTAAGACTTCTAAGTCTGAATAAAAACTTTTGTACATGGTTTGTTTTTTTGTTTTTTGGCATTGCCAAATTATACATACTTATTCAAGCACAAAGGCTTATGGGTATTTTACCATTATAACTCACAATGCAGTGCTATGCTGTTATTTTACTATGTACAGTTTTTTATTTTTATTTTATTTTTTTTCATCCTGGCAACATTTTACTTTTAATATGTACATTGCTTCTAAGGTTGATTTATACTTTTTTTTAAGCTGACTTCTCATTAGACAGACAAGTGAAGGCTCATGTGAGATAATAAAGAACAGAGGAGTTGGTCAGAAACATCATGAACACTATGTGCAACAAACATTAATTTTCAAGGGGGGGTTTTAAAAATAAGTTTTAAAATGTCACTAGCTTTTACCAAGATGATTTCATAATTTTGAATGTTCATTTTCCCCTAATGTCTTGCAAACAACAGCTATTTCCCGTTAAACTAGTCACTTCACAGTGAGCCTGCTCTTGATCTTCCAGAATGCAAAATTTTTAACAGCAAACTATTGCATTTAAAAATCACAGTAGATTGCTGTAGGAATTTGTCCATGAATTTAATGAATTTTTTTACAGTGCACCTCAGTTTTTCACCCACACAAAGTTTAAAGTCAAACAATTTGTGAATCGATTCAACCAGATCATTAAAAATAAGTGATTTAAAAGAACATTTCAATCTCAGATCGGACATAAATTGTGGCCTAGGCATTTCGCTATGTATTGAGACGCAAAAAAAGCTCAGAAGTTCTCACGCTTTATTTATTTGTCTTTTTTGTAGCGATAAATGTGAAACGTGAAGCATTTATATGTTTCCATTGATCATGGTATAAATATTGGAGGGGTTGTACTTGCATGTTTTGATTTTGTCACATTTAGACTTCTGTATGTCCATAAACGCAAAGTTGAATGAGCGCAATAAATTCCGTTTTAATCCCCGTCACATATGCAAACACCATTAGATGAAAGCGCTAAAATGCCCCGTTTGTGCAACTTTTATTCGATAAGAGCTATAACACTATAGAGAAGCAGCTTTTCCCGATCTCAGCCTTATCATAACAAAAACAACCCTTATCTGGTATTTCACTAGTTTTAAAATCTTCAAAGCTACTAATCAAACTGACGGGAAATTGAACTGAATTTGCGCCATTCTACAGAGATTTCAGCACTAGTTTTTGGACAGCGCCGCATGAATGAGGGATTTGCATCCTTTACACTCATTCAGGAAATTAATTCAATACTGTCTTATGTAGTAGCTAAATGCTTTACAGCTAAATCCAGTATTATTAAATATATCTCCAAGAGCTCGAAATAAACGAGATGGTGATGTTTTAAAGCTTTAGTAGGAAACCGAATGGGCGAGTTCTACACCGCAATGCAACGAAGGCGAAAAACAAATACCTGTTAGTATAATGTTGCATAAGTTTCTTTGGTGAATGATGTAACCAAGACATATTAAAGCTGAACAGAAATGACGAAGCAGAAGAAGTTTATTAATTGACTCACTTGTTTGAAGCAGTTCTCTATGCTCGGTCTGTGAATACAACGAATCTCAAAGCCCGTGCACTAATTTCAGTCGAGCTCCGTTTATTCGCGATGGAGGAGGATGTTTGAGAATCCGTATGAAGAATGGGGCACTGCTGCATCACATAATTATATATGCTAAGGTCTGGAACAGCGACAGCCCCACCTCCAGAGCTTCTTTCAGAGACCCCACACACACCATCATTCTACACGAGCTCAACAGGAAAAACAGGCTCTATTGAACAGTGGGAATGATAACTCAAAGTCTATGTTGTCTATACTGCATGACCTTTTTGAAAAACAAGTGATTACACTGGGCGTTTGAGGCTTTTTTAAAACTAATTTATTTTTGTATCAAAATCAAAATTCAAACACAACATCTGGCTGCACATTTCCAAAACTGCATTAAAAAGAGAAGATTTCGGCACCAGTTAGAAACTGCTGGTACATGCCGTATTTTCGCTATAATGCGGGCAAAAAGCTTTTTTCCAAATTTGTTTGTTTGTTTTTTGTTTTGTTTTTGTTTTTTAATCGTAAACACCCCCTTAAAGGAATATTCGGGGATCAATTCAAGTTGAGCTCTATCGACAGCAATTGTGGCATAATGTTGATCACCACAGAAAATGAATTTTGTCTTGCTCTTCTTTTCCTTAAAAAAAAAAAAAGCAAAAATCTGTGTGACAGTGAGGCACTTAATGGAAGTCAATGGGGCCAATCCGTAAACGTTAAAATACTCAGTGTTTCAAAAGTATAGCCACAAGACGTAAACAATATGTGTGTTAACTTGAGTTTAGTGTGATAAAATCACTTGCTGACCTTTTCTGAGAAAAAGTTATAACCAATTTTACAACTTTGTTGCCATGACAATGTAATGTCAACAAACCCTAAAACGACTGTAAACACTGCAATCTAAACAACTTTACAGCTCGAATCATACATGAGTTTTAACATAAGAATTCATGTAAGTGCTTTTATAAAATTATACATTTAAAATTTCTGCCTTTAAACCCTCCAAAATTGGCCCCATTCACTTCCATTGTAAGTGCCTCACTGTAACCTCAATTTCTGCTTTTTTTTGTTTTTTGTTTTTTTAAAGAGGGACGAGTCGAAATAATTTTTTGTGGTTATCAGTATTATGCCACAAATGCTGCTGATTGAGCTTAACTTGTATTAAACCCAGAATATTCATTTAAACATCAGCAATGCTGTAAATTATCATTATTATTATGTGTCGTGTAATCCTTATTCTAAGAGAAGGAAATTATTCTTATGTGCTAACCTGGTCCTTAAGAAAAATTTTTTTTTTTAATTTGCTGAAATACTGAGTTCACTTGCAATTTCGGTTTTAAAAGTATCCAAAAAGACACAAATCTCTCTGAAGATGTCTCAGTCTATTGTTTTTAGAGACGAAAGCTATTCCATGCAATGCTATCTTAAAAGAATACATTAAACTGGATCTAACCAGGACAGAGAAGGAAATGGATGGCCCAGATGAGCAACAATAAGAAGACAAGTACAGTGGCAAGAAAAAGTATGTGAACCCTTTGGAATCAGCTGGATTTCTGCATTAATTGATCATAAAATGTGATCTCATCTTCATGAAAGTCACAAGTATAGATAAACACAATGTGCTTAATCTAACAACACACAAACAATTATAATCTTTCATGTCTTTACTGAATACACCCCATTAAACTTTCACAGTGCTGTGGAAATGTAAGTGAATCTTTGGATTTAATAAATGGACAATCTTCCTTTGGCTGCAATAAACTCAACCAAGTGTCTCCGGTAGCTGTGGATTAGACCTGTACAACGTTCAGAACGAATTTTGGACTATTCTTCCTTAAAGATGTCTGGTGTGAATGGCTCTCTTGATGTCATCCACAGCATCTCTATTGGGTTAATGTAAAAAGAAAAAAAACTGTTTTATCAGCAACAGTGAAGAGAAGACTCTGGGATGTTGGCATTTTATGTTGGCAAGGTTAGCATGTGCAACAGAACTTAAAAGATTAAGTGGGAAATAATTAAAAATGAGTATAGATGAATCAGTATTTGAGGTCTTGAGTTGTTAGAAAAGCTTGGTTGGAAAATCCACAAGAAATGTCCTACAAGCCAAAGGCATCTGAAGATCTAGAACAATGGTTCTCAACCCTGTTCCTGAAGGCCCCCCAACACTGCACATTTTGTATATCTTCCTTTTCTGACACACCCAACTCAGGTCTTGGAGTCTCCACTAATGAGCTGATGAGTTGAATCAGGTGTGTTTGATTAGGAAGATGTCCAAAATGTGTGGTGTTGGGGGGCCTCCAGAAACAGGGTTGAGAACCACTGATCTAGAATAAACTGACTGCTAGAACGCTTAAGGTGTCATTGCTGCAAGTGGGGGATTCTTAGATAAGCAGAAAGTCTGAAGAATACAACTTTTTTAACATTATACATGTCTTCACTGTAATTCTTGACCATTTAAAGCATCCTTTGCACTTTTTGGTCAGTTCCTCACACAAATCTATCGAAGGGGATATAGCATACGATTTGCATGGAATGTTTTTATGATATTATGGTGCTTTTGTGTCATTTACGGAGTTTGGAACCCCAGTCCTCATTCATTTAGATTATATGTAAAGAGTGTCCATTATATTCTTCAAAAATCCAGCTTTGGTGTTCCACATAAGAAAGTCATATGTATTTGGAACGACTTGTAAATGGTGTAAATGATGACAGAATTTTAGATTTTTGGTGAATTGTTCCTTTGTGATGGAATGAAGTATTTTAACATCTGAAATGTAGGTAAAAGTTGAATGTTCATAAATCAAGCACACTGATGACAATATCCTTGTTTCCATTTTCTGTTATATGCATAAATTAAACTTTACAAATTTCATAACAATTTGTTGAAAATATATTCTTTAATTACATAAAATAGAGCAAATCATTTACAACACAGCATGGCATTTTTTTCTCAAATAAAGTGGTCCAGGCTGCCTGTCAAACCCTCCTGTTGACTTCTAGGTGTAAAGCCTAAAGTCTCATGGACCATATAGAAATTCTTACCAAACATTTCTGACTTTTTAACTATTTTTTAAAATAAAAAATAAAAAGCAAAATCTTGACGCCAAAGCCTCTGTCTTTATAACAGACTTTAGACTTTCTATTTCAAAGAAATGTGCTGCAATGGCACCACTGTTTCCACTATCTAGTGTTATTCAGGTTCATCTGATATACACCACTTGTGGTCTGTTAGGTGAATGACAGCTCAACATCAGGGTCAACATGTGAGTAATCCATGTCAACAGAACCCATGACTGTTTTATGAATATGAACAAAAGGCACATTGTGGCAGAAGTGTGGGGACTATCTCTGTTGTCACTGCCTGAACAAATTTCAATAAATCCCACAGAACTGTAGGAGATAATGAGTGATGATGGAAACGGAAAAACAAGGATTGTCTCAAAGGGTGTTTGATAGCAAACTCATGTTATTTACAGTGATAGATGTAAATTGTGATCAACTACCAAGAAATAAACCATAGACAAACTTGTGTGATGACAGTCACAAGTTTCCTATCTGTACAATGTCTGCGTATGTGTCTCCTTTTTACAGTCTCATTCCTTAGGAAAAAAAAGTCCTGCAATCCACAACACATTTCACAGTGCATTAACTATGTCCCTGAGAACTGAGCACATTATTCATTAATTCCAAAGATTGAAAATTATGGAATCAGTGTTTATGTAGGTGAATGTTCAGGTCTAACATGATCATACGGGAAGTCTGCATGTTGTTTCCGAGACTTCCAGTCCCCTATGATCAGCCACATTAGGCCAATTCACTGACAAACTGGAAGTGTGTTACATCAGCAACATGGGAGACCCAGGTTCGGATCCTGCATTGAAACCAGGAAGTAATCATGTTTGTAATTAGTGACGAGTGTGATTCTGAGGTTGTATGTTTCCCTCTTACATCAAATGTTTACTCCAGTGATGTTTAGGTTTGGGGTTTGGGTTGGGGGGTACAGTTTATAAAATGTGCATTTGTCTTCATGGTATTACAGCCAGTACAGCTGAAAACAACTTGCTTCACAACTCTCTTTTGTCACCCCTCCTTAGACATACAACCCGGAATACGGATCTCACATGTGCCCATACGCCCAACAACACTTACCGATTTGGACACTGGGGGCAGTGTTTTGCATTTCGTTGAGCACAGACTGAATACCGTTTCCAATTTCACTGAGATACTTTTTTTTTTTTTACTTTTGTTAACACTTTACAATAAGGTTCAATTTGTTAACATTAGTTAACAACATTAGTTAACATGAAATAACAATGAACAATAATTTTACAGTATTTATTATTCTTGGTTAATGTTAATTTCAACATATGCTAACACATTTTTATAATCAAAAGTTGTATATGTTAACATAAGTTAAAGCACTATGAACTAACATGAATTAACAATGAGATTAAAAGGGGGGATTATTATGATACTGTCCACTTTGTGTTTGTATTCATTACTGTAATGTCTTGACTCACTTGTGATGTCACTTTCCTTGTCACGATGATGTCAAAAAAATGGTCCTACACCAAGTGCTGTCCAAACTTACCTAGTACTTACCCAAAGTCCTCTGCAAAAACAATTTTTAGCTATTCATTCTTATTCACAGCATTTATCATATTATAAAGCTAAACTCCCCTTAAACTCAAAGGGGGCGCTATATCGCGAAAAATGTTTTCACTTAAAACATTAAAGTATCCGTATACATAGGTCAGGCAAATGATGTATCATTTGAAAGCTTAGAATCTGAAATTTCAGAGATAACCATTACTTCTGCATTTATGTTACTTAAAGAGCACCTACTATGGTTTTTGTACGTGCCTAATTTTGTTTTAAAGATCTCATACAATAGATTTACATGCATCCAGGTCAAAAAACACTTTAATTTGCTCATCATTTAAATTGCAGCATTACCTTTTTTTCCCCCAGTGTCAAAAACGACTCGTTCAATGATCCGTTCTAAAGGATTCATTCTAAACTCCTCCTATCAGAGAGCCTACTCTGCTCTGATTGGTCAGATGTCCCAGTCTGTTGTGTTTGGTCTACTGCTTAGTGTAGTGTTTGAGGGCGGGTCAAAGCTGTTCACCAGCAGCCAGTGAAGACCAGAGGCAGGTTTTTTGTTACCAAATTATGTAGGTTAGTACAGGAAGTATGTCTGGAATTACTAAAGACTCGTTTCAGGTGTTTAATGACACCTAGATTTAGCTATTTATAACATGTGAGAAAAATGGCATTCTAATTGGCAAGTATTGCATGAAAGTCATCGTTTTTATACATGTTGTTAAATACACATATGATGTATAATGCATTTTAAATGAATTATTAGTCATTAATAAACTATTGTATTACAGTGAATAGCATCTAATGAGAATCACCATTGACACAACAAAACTCAAAAGTAAAACATCTGAATACATTAAGGTAATACAATTTTTAATTGTGCTTTTCATTTCAAAATGCAATGCAAAAAGAATAGTTTAGAAATAGTCTTGTAATAGTCTAAAAAACTGAAACTAAAAACTAAAAGAACTGTACTGATATTTTCTTTTGATTTGGGGGGTTGAAATATGACCTAGAGATGTTATCTTGAGATTCACCTATGTAGCATTTTCTATAGACAACTGCAGAAAGCAATTTTTTTCTGCAGCTGCAGTCCAAATAGGTTTTTTTACACCCTGAACAGTCCTTGAGCCGCAATGTAATCAATCATCATTTGTAGGGGCATTCAAGTTGGATGTGTGTCAGTCCAAAGAACCCTCCAAATTGATTGCATGCTAAATGACTGATGGAATGTACCCTACCATCTGATCTAAATATCCAAAGAAACCAATAAATCAGACTTAAACTCTTGTGAAAGTGACTGTATTTATTGTATTTGTGTGTTTACTGTAGGTGTGCAGACCTCATACAACATACTCTTTTCTCTTCTAATCTCTTTACCTTATAATTTGTTGTACACAAAACACCTTCTCTTTAGAGATAGCAGGCTAATATATTGTCTTTTTAAATCAGATAATAAATATATATAAATAAAGTTTATGACAATAGCATTGCTAAAGTCTCTTTCTATGCTCTTTGTTCTCTGAAGCACTGAGAAAGTTATTTTTAGTTTTCCTTAAGGCAGAAGAAGACCATTTCCTCCATCGATAACCTCCATTTCCTTTAGATTTGATTAATTCCCTAATGTCTAAGAGATGGAGCACTATATTGCACACAACTGAAGCTCTGCAGTGTGGCCTTCAGATGAGATTGCATGCTGTATCAATGTATGGTTAATTAAAAAATGTTTTATCTACATTGCGATAAGATCACAGGCAGTAAAACAAAATGGTTCTCTCTGATAAACTGTCTAAACATAAGCCAGCAGTTTAAGTGTAAAACTAAATAAACAAAAGAGAGAGTGTAATGGTCCACTAGCGTGTTACTACAGTAAATCAACGTTTGCGGATACCATACAAACAAATGGGGTGAGCCGTAAACTGACACCAACCTGTCACAAAACTGTCAGTGACTTCTCTTATAAAACAGCAATTTTATCGTAGTAAACTCCACACAGATTTCAGTCTAGGGCTGGGTGATAAAACGATCTCGATATTTATTGCAATAAAAAAAAATCCACAATATCGATAAGCTTTTGAGTAATTTTCTATATTTAGCCTGTGTTCTACAATTAGACGATAAGGTGTGTGTCGCTAAAAACGCAAGCAGTTCGGCTTTCTCAGACTATATGAAGTTGCTAACGTTAGCTGCCTTGCTAACGATAAGACTACGCCAGTCACTGCGGTCCAGGTCTAAGACACCATGACAACAGTTGCACGGTGCCCTCTCATCATCTCTAGTGAGCAGTGTGACAAAACAAAAGATCTGATCTTTCTGTGCTGTATTATTGAATATTTTTCTTCAGCACCGAACATGCTTCATTTATGCCCTATCCCGATCTGCATGCATTGCCGCATGTGAGTAGACACGAGGCGTTGCATAAGTTAATGCGGTTCCAGGGCACTTATATAGCTTTATTAATCAGTATTCTGTTCTAATTTTGTGAAATTAATCAGATGTCATCATCTCTGACATGGATAACAAGACAAACAACACAAGTTTGTAGCCTAGTCTTCCTCACTTTAATGAAAATATAAAAATGGTCCATTCAGACTTCTACATTTTCTAAATTTTCTCTCAGGGTATACCCCTGAACCCCCATACAATATCATTCCTCAGTCACAAGGGCTTCTATGCCTCCATACTTGCTATCTGAATGTGATATAATATAAAAATAATTTTAATGTAAAAATTATATGCTGTGATTATGCTTCAAAACGAACAGATGATCTTTTAACATTCATATCCAACTGCACTTGACTGATAAACTATATAAAATATTTTAAAAATTTGGTAGAAGATCTCTCAGACACCACTTCTTTGGCTGTCTCTGGGCCCCCAATGCAGTTTCGTGTAGACTATTTTGACTATGTACAAATTCTTTAACTCTCTGCAAGGAGGAAGCGAAAGACGGCGAAATCCAACTCAAAAGGGTATTTTTTTAACACAAATTCGCTTTCCAGCATAATACAAAAGCACACACATAAACACTGCTGCGTGTGTCTCTCTCTCTCCCCCACTGGCATCTCCCCCCTGGGAGGCATTAAGGGGATCTTCCAATAACCCTTTGTCAAATCCAGTGTTGAGTAAAAGTGAGCCACGCCCAACTGATCGAGCAGTTCATCAATACGAGGCATTGGATATGCCTCAAATTTAGACACCGCGTTGACTTTTATATAATCCAACACAGAACCGGAACGAACCGTCGCTATTCGGAACCAGCACCACCGGGCTGGCCCAGTCACTGTTGGATTCTTCTATTACCCCCATATCGAGCATGGCCTTTAATTCTTCCTGAACCAATTTTTTTGTGCTTGGGTAATCGGTAGGGACGACTATGTATCACTACCCCTGGGTTTGTTTCGATATGGTGTTTTATGAGGTTCGTACAACTGGAAAGAGGTGAGAACATGTCCAAGAATTCTCTTTGCAACCGGGTCATGTCCGTGACTTGTGACGATCAAAGGTGGTCTCCGCAAGTGACCTGGGTGCCTCGATTGGCTTTTAAGTTCACCTCCATTCTGAGTTCCTCCCTCTCCAGAACAACCGTCGCCAAAGCCACGGGGACCACCTCCCTCCATGGCTTTAAGAGATTGAGGTGGTAAATGTGCCGTGCCCCACCCCTATCCATTCGTCTAACCTCATAATCTACTTCCCCGACTCACTGTGTGACCTCAAAGTGCCCTTGCCACTTTGCCAGTAATTTAGAGCTCGATGTGGGTAGCAATACAAAAAATGTATCTCCCTGTGTAAATTCCCATAGCCAAGCTTCCCTGTTATACAGCCGGGACTGACGTTCTTGAGCCTGTAGCAATTTCTCCTGTGATAGCTGGCCCAATATGTGGAGCTTTGCTCTAAGGTCAAGAAAATACTGAATTTAGTTTTTGCTGTTTGAAGGTCCCTCCTCCCAATTTTCCATCCTGATATTTAAGACCCTGCAAGGCTTGTGCCCATGCAATAATTCAAACAGGAAGAACCCCGTGGAGGCTTGCGGGACCTCTCTAACTGGGGTTCAAGCCACTTATCCCAGTTCCGAGCATCTTTGTGCACAAACTTACAAATCATGTTTTTCAGGGTTTGATTAAACCATTCGACCAAGCCGTCTGTTTGTGGGTGGTACACACACTTGTCCGAATCAATTTAATTCCCAATAATTTGTACAGCTCGTGTAGTGTACATGACATGAAAGTAATGCCTTGATCAGTGAGGATTTTTTTTGGGATCCCCACTCGTGAGATGATTCTGAAGAGTGCGTCCACAACACTACGTGCCAAAATGTTGCACAGAGGCATTGCTTCCGGATATCGTTTTGTGTATTCCACCAGAACCAACACAAAGCAATACCTGCATTCCATCCGCTCTAATGGCCCAATGAGGTCCATAGCAATTCTTTCGAAGGGAACCTCTATCAAAGGAAGTGACCCATTGCAAGATGGCTTGTTTCAAGTCCTGATACCCCAGGAGGTTGGCGACTGGAAGTTGTTGGGCTGCCAGTTGAGCTTCTCCTGACAGCAGTGGCAGCAGCCGGACTGCCCACTGGGTCTCCAGCCATCCCGATGCTTCCGCCGCCCACTCAGATAACCCCATGAATGCCTCCGTGACATCTTCTGGTCCCATCTTGGTGAGCATGAAGTGAGGCATGGTGGGGCCAGTGGCCGGGGTCATGTCAGTAGAATCCCCCTGGGGCATCAAGCTCCGTAGCACCTGTCAATTGTCTGCTTGAGCTTGAAGGAGGGCCTGGAAGCACTGATCCTGTTCCTGATGCAGCTCAAGCAGAGACTGATGTTGAGTTTGGTGGATGCTGATGAGGATCTTGAGAAGTTCGGCGAAGGGTGAGGACTTCACCGGTGTATCTTCCTCCAAAAATTCCTGGGTTTGGATTGCCCTTTTATCCCTCTCCAGCTCTCACTGCAACACAAAACAGCTGTTAGAGATAGTTTCCCACAGGTGTCAATCCTTACTGCTCTTCCTCTCCCGGCCACACTCTCCACAGACGTCGCTCGGCCATGGCCACATCATCACAATCCAACATACAATGCCATGCTCAAGAACAGAAAACCAATTCAGTAGCCGGACCACGGAACCGAAGCTGAAGAAGGTAGCTAGACAGTTTGAATGTCTGAAATTGAGGCATGGGGTGCTGTTCCGGGGGATTCTTGATCCAAGAGACGGGGAGGAGATCTGGCAACTAGTGGTGCCTGAACCTCTATAAAAAAGAGTATATGAAGGATTGCATGAGCATGGAGGATACTTTGGAAGTAAGGGGACTTTGTAGCTAATGTGACAGAGTTATTATTGGTCCACTATGTCCAACAATGTGCAGTCAATGTAGGAGATGTACCCTGGCCAAGGACATGTTTCCTAAGATCTGTGCTCCCTTGACCTGCACTAATGTGACCACACCCTTAGAAGTTCTCACGATGGATTACACTGTGCTTGAGAAGTCTGCAGGGAGTTATGATAATGTTCTCATCCTTACAGACATGTTCACAAGATTCTAGTGGCTGTTCAGACTAAGAAACAGAAGGCACTAACTACAGCCAAAGTGCTTCTGCGACATTGGTTCGTTCACTATGGATGTCCTCAGGACCGCAAGTCCTCAGGAGCTCTCATCAGACCTGTTGATGTGCAACCACAAGAGTCGGGGGCAGAACAAAATACAGAATAAGTGGGAGTCAGTACCATATTTGGTAGTGAAACAGAATCACGCAGATTTACCGGTATTTACTATCTGTCCAGAGAGGGGGGCTCCGACAAAGGTGGTTCACAAGGATCAGTTCAGACACTGTACTTTTCCCTCACCTACTAGACAGGTTTCACATGCACACAGAGACAAGGAGTTGTCAAACACAGACACAGACAATGACTCACATGACATTATTTACATTACACACACTCACAAGGCACAAGCTTACCAGAGGAAGATGGTGAAGGGAGTGAAGTGGCACCTGATGAGAGGGGTGTAGCATTGAGTGAGAGAGTAGAGACAGAGCAGGAATATGAATCTGAAGATACTGACATATCAGAAGAAGACACAAGTGGGGTACCTGAGCTTCGGCATTTTAAAAGGGAGAAACAGGGTAGATTGCCTGCAAGATATAAAGACACCTACATTGTAGAATTGGGCCCTAAGATGTCAAAAAAAAAAAAAAATCAAAGAATGTGTTACCTCTTTTAAGTTCTTTGCAAGTTGAAAAATAATGTTGTATTAATTTATCTTCTGTATTTTCATTGTATGTTCTGTTTTTTGTAGGAACTGACTGGATGGAAGGTCCCAGATATGGCAGGGTTTAGCAGTGGGGAATGTGGAGGACCACAATATAAATGAGGACTTTTATTTTGAAATCGAGTACCTGCATGCTCCATGATGCTGAAGCGCGGATGTTTTTTTCCCCAGGGCAAAAAGAGGAAGAGAAGGACGGCAGGGTAGAAGACGAGACGAGTGAGAAGTGGCCAGTGGAGAGAGCTCTAAGAGAAAAAAGGAGCTCGTTTCCTGTTTTCTGTGGACAGAACCAACAAGGGTCAATGAGAATCCTTTAAAGGTTGGACCAAAGTTGTGTTTTCAAGTGTTTATTTTTTGTTTGATTGTTTTGTTTGTTCGTTTGTTTGTTTGTTTGTTTGTTTTTGTGCTGTCAGAATGACTGGGACTGAAATGGACCACAGTTGTGGTGGAAATGCTTCACACGAGTAATAAATTGGCAGACGGCACCGCTATGACTCATGAGTGATGTGCAGAGTTGTTTTCTGAAGTTTTTTTTCCAATCTCTCCTTCCAATCGAACTGTGAAACTGTGTCTTTGAGCTTGATTGCTATCGATATCCGTGAAAGTATACAGATTATGAGACGCAAAGATTTATATATATTTTTGCCGCTGATTTGTTTTTTTCCCTGTGTGTTGTGTTGCTGGGTCATCGTGAGATATCCTTCACCAGCAATACAAGAGGATGATTTGGACGATATTTTTTGAGCACCAAATCTCTTTTTAAGGAACTTTTCTGGACCGATATTGTCACTGTTCCTGGTTTATTCTGGACCGATATTGTCACTGTTCCTGGTTTATCCCAAACAAGTGAGTTTCTTTTTTTTTTTTTTAACTGTTACGGGACTTTGCTTGTGGGAAAGAACAGCAGATTGTGGAAATGTCATAGTATTTTTGTTTTGTTTTGTTTTTTCCTGTGTGTGCATGATACTATTTTTCACACTCACCTACAGGTGCATCTCAATAAATTAGAATGTCGTGGAAAAGTTCATTTATTTCAGTAATTCAACTAAAATTGTGAAACTCGTGTATTAAATAAATTCAATGCACACAGACTGAAGTAGTTTAAGTCTTTGGTTCTTTTAATTGTGATGATTTTGGCTAACATTTAACAAAAACCCACCAATTCACTATCTCAAAAAATTAGAATATGGTGACATGCCAATCAGCTAATCAACTCAAAACACCTGCAAAGATTTCCTGAGCCTTCAAAATGGTCTCTCAGTTTGGTTCACTAGGCTACACAATCATGGGGAAGACTGCTGATCTGACAGTTGTCCAGAAGACAATCACTGACACCCTTCACAAGGAGGGTAAGCCACAAACATTCATTGCCAAAGAAGCTGGCTGTTCACAGAATGCTGTATCCAAGCATGTTGACAGAAAGTTGAGTGGAAGGAAAAAGTGTGGAAGAAAAAGATGCACAACCAACCAAGAGAACCGCAGCCTTATGATTGTCAAGCAAAATCGATTCAAGAATTTGGGTGAACTTCACAAGGAATGGACTGAGGCTGGGGTCAAGGCATCAAGAGCCACCACACACAGACATGTCAAGGAATTTGGCTACAGTTGTCGTATTCCTCTTGTTAAGCCACTCCTGAACCACAGACAACGTCAGAGGCGTCTTACCTGGGCTAAGGAGAAGAAGAACTGGACTGTTGCCCAGTGGTCCAAAGTCCTCTTTTCAGATGAGAGCAAGTTTTGTATTTCATTTGGAAACCAAGGTCCTAGAGTCTGGAGGAAGGGTGGAGAAGCTCATAGCCCAAGTTGCTTGAAGTCCAGTGTTAAGTTTCCACAGTCTGTGATGATTTGGGGTGCAATGTCATCTGCTGATGTTGGTCCATTGTGTTTTTTGAAAACCAAAGTCACTGCACCCGTTTACCAAGACATTTTGGAGCACTTTATGCTTCCTTCTGCTGACCAGCTTTTTAAAGATGCTGATTTCATTTTCCAGCAGGATTTGGCACCTGCCCACACTGCCAAAAGCACCAAAAGTTGGTTAAATGACCATGGTGTTGGTGTGCTTGACTGGCCAGCAAACTCACCAGACCTGAACCCCATAGAGAATCTATGGGGTATTGTCAAGAGGAAAATGAGAAACAAGAGACCAAAAAATGCATATGAGCTGAAGGCCACTGTCAAAGAAACCTGGGCTTCCATACTACCTCAGCAGTGCCACAAACTGATCACCTCCATGCCACGCCAAATTGAGGCAGTAATTAAAGCAATAGGATCCCCTACCAAGTATTGAGTACATATATAGTAAATTAACATACTTTCCAGAAGGCCAACAATTCACTAAAAATGTTTTTTTTATTGGTCTTATGATGTATTCTAATTTTCTGAGATAGTGAATTGGTGGGTTTTTGTTAAATGTGAGCCAAAATCATCACAATTAAAAGAACCAAAGACTTAAACTACTTCAGTCTGTGTGCATTGAATTTATTTAATACACGAGTTTCACAATTTGAGTTGAATTACTGAAATAAATGAACTTTTCCACGACATTCTAATTTATTGAGATGCACCTGTATATGTGATTCCTGATTAAAAACATTGCACACATTCTTGAACTGTAATCGGGACATGTTTCATGCAAAGGATAACTTTCACTGGGATTAAAGTGTTGTTTTTTTACATTTTTTTTTTTTTATTTGACTCTTCTCACAGTGCAGTGGTCATGATAAGGACTTTCTCATATGGAAGCCTCCTATTGAAAGTTTTTTTTAATTGTTTGCTTTAATACAGATTGTTTTGTGTGGGTTTTTTTTAATTATTATTATTATTATTATTATTATTATTATTATTTATTTATAAACTTTGGGGTGAATGTCTCTAACTTTATACAGGTCACTGTTCATGAGAGCAGATTACCCTGCCATACCGGATCATTCAGTCCAGTTCGACAGAGGTGGTGAAGTCAAGTTTTTTTCCTTTGTTTTGGGCCATTCACAAAGGAACTAAGTGTTATGTTCCATTGCTGCATTTTTTCTGAGAATTACTGCATATTTAATTATTTTCATTTTTTTATTAATACATTTCAAGAAAGTAAAACAAGAATTAATAAACTTAAATAACAGTTCCTACTAAACTTGTGTTGTTACCTTGGAGTAGGGGCATTCCATCTATCTTGCAGGCTGGGGAAGGAAGGGTTTGCTGAGTTTTACACAAACACACACACACACCATACTCAGACATCACACTCTGGGAGGCTGCCGTGTCTAAACTGATTCCTAGCGCCTTCTTTTACCAGTTTGTTCCAGAAAAAAAAAAGATTTAGATTATGGCATTTAGATCTATAGTTAGAAATAAATACCGCTGCCTCAAATTGAGAATAGATACTAAGGATGGCCGTAAAGTATTTACACGTCTCCAGCAAGCCATGTCCTTCATAAAGTCAATGGACTAAGTAAGTCATTTTGTGGTACTCACGTTGCAGCCAAGTGAGCCTGACTCACTGAACATTCACTTGACCATCCGCGGAAACTGAGCGGAAACTTTTTTGTTTCTTTTTGTGCTGGTTCCACCTAGCGGCTGGAGTTTGTTTTGTGTAGCAGCACTCCTTCGGGACAGTTTTGCGGATGAATCTGCACGTTCTTTGTGCTTATGCCTCCTATTGGTTGGAGTTTGTTTTGTGGAGTATTTCTTGTAGGACATTGGAGTGATTGGGTCATTTGTTGCACTCATGTGGCAGCTGAATGGGCCGGCTCACTGAACATTTGTTTGACTGTCTGAGGAAACTGAACGGCCTTTTTTAAATTTTTAATGTATTTATTTATTTGTGTGTATGTGCTGGTTCCGCTAGAGGCTGGAGTTTGTTTTGTGGAGGAACACACCTTCAGGACAGTTATGTGGATGAATCTACACGTTCTTTGTGTTTATCCCGCCTATTCTGTCTTACAAAATTTGTATAGAAACACCAGACTTGAGCAATCCAACAGCAAAGTTGTCACGGGGGCTCTCGTAGGCTTACATGGACCGTTTGAGTTTAGAGGGATGGATGCCGGTTGACGATGTCGCGCACGTTTTTCTTTTTTCTGTTTGTTTGGTTCGGGGGGGATGTTTGGGGTTTGATTATTGCACTAATGTGGAATGTGGTCTTTATCATTTTATAATTGACACACAATCTATTTTTTTCTAATATGTCAAAATGTCAAATGTTAGTATGAGTGGATAGCCTCTCTCCACATGGAATGTGAATGGGTTGGGGCACCCCATAAAAAGAAGGAAAGTTATTTCTCTTCTTAAATGTAAGAAATATGGGAAGAAAATTTGGGAAGATATGGGGTGGACATGTTTTCTTTAGTGCTGGCTCAAGTAAGAGCAGGGGAGTCATTACACTGATAAGTAAGCATCTACAATTCAAATGTCTCAAACAGATTAAAGATAAATTAGGAAGAGTCATTATTGTTTTAGCAGAAATGCAGGGGCAAAGTTGGATTTTGGCTAATATTTACGCACATAAGCCACTGGCACCCCTCATGATATAATATTGGGAGGAGACTTTAATCTTAGTCCTTGATCATAGTGAAGAAAAAGTGCGTAAGCCCCCTAGACCAACATTGACGCTTCACAGTATGTATAAAAATCTTGGTCTTACAGATATTTGGAGAAATTTTTTTCATCAGTCCATAAGATTTATTTTAGAAAAGATTTTTTATATGTATATCTAAGTCCCTCATTTCATCTGTTGTTGATTGCTCAACTGGAAACATCTTAGTCTCAGATCACACCCTGGTGAGTTTAGAGGTGTTGCCACATACGGAGAAAAATAAATCATATAGTTGCCGCATTAATGTATCCCTTTTGCAAAATCCTGGATTCCAAATAATGTTAAAGGCTGAAATCAGTGTTTATATGGAGACCAACTGGTACTCAGTATCCTCTTTGGGCGTGGCTTGGGAGGCACTTAAGGCAGTTCTTAGAGGTCCGATCATACAGTATGCCTCATTCACCAAAAAATCCAAAGCACGAGAACTCGTGGAGTTGGAAGGGAATATTAAAAGTGCCGAGGCAGAGCTGAAGTGCCGAATGTCGTCTGATGGCCTCAGAGAATTGACCCGATTGAAATACAGATATAATACTATTTTGTCACGGAAGGTGGAGTGGCAAGACAGTCATACTTTGAGTTGGGGGACAAAGCAGGGAAGCTTTTGGCTAGATATATAAAGCAGAGAGAGTCTTTTTCTACCATTCCCCCAGTGAAATCTGCTGGTGGTGAAATTTTTACCTCTGCCATTAATATTAATAATGCTTTTAAAGAATTCTGTCTTGATCTCTATAGCTCCACGTCTTCGTCTACTGATGAAGATATTAGAAACTTTGTGGAACCATTAGAACTCCCTAAACTAATAACTGAGCAAAAAAATTCTCTTGATTCTGAGATAAATTTGGAGGAGCTTGGCAAGGTAATTAAGGCCTTGCCTACAGGCAAGGCTCCGGGGCCAGAAGGATTTGCAGCTGAATTTTTTAGATCTTATGCTACAGAACTGGCTCCACTTTTGTTAGAAGTTTATACAGAATCATTAAAGAATGGAAAGCTTCCGCCAACCATGACACAAGCCTGGATCAGTCTGTTTCTTAAAAAGGACAAAGATCCAAGTGAGTGTAAGAGTGTAATTCTGGCTAACCGATTAAGTTATGACATCTCTTATACAAATAGATCAGGTGGGGTTTATTTGGGGCCGCAGTTCTTCTGATAACATTAGGCATTTCATCAATATCATGTGGTCAGTGGTGAATGATCAGACTCTGGTCGCTGCCATCTCACTTGATGCTGAAAAGACGTTTGATATGGTTGAATGGGATTAACTTTTTAAGATTTTGGAAATATACGGGTTCAGGAATTCTTTTATTGGATGGATTAAGTTACTTTATAGACACCTGGTAGCGGCAGTACAAACAAATGGATTAATTTCAGATTATTTTACTCTGGATATGGACACCCAGCAGGGTTGCCCTCTTTTCCCATTATTGTTCTGTCTTGCCCTGGAACCATTAGCAGCCGCGATAAGAAGGGAAGATGATTTTCCAGGGGTGGTGGTGGGAGGTATGGCACATAAGCTTTTTCTTTACGCTGATGACATTTTATTATTCGTCTCCGACCCCAGTCGATCTATGCCTTGCCTCCACAGAATTATTAATTCCTTTTCTAAGTTCTAAGGATACAGAGTCAGTTGGTCTAAATCCGAGGCTTTGGCTCTGACAGCGTACTGCCCAGTAACGGCTTTTCAGCCAGGCGCCTTCCAGTGGCCCAAACAGAGCATTAAGTATTTGGGCATTTTATTCCCAGCAAATTTGTCTGATTTAGTTAGACTTAATTTTGACCCCTTAATAAAAAGGTTTTCGAGCGATGTGGGCAGGTGGGCTTCATTACTTTTATCTGTGATTGGGAAGGTTAATGTTATTAAAATGAATTGTATTCCAAAATTAAACTACCTGCTACAGTCTCTCCCTGTAGATGTCCCCCTTTCTTATTTCAAGCAATTTGATAGCATAGCGAAGTCCTTCATTTGGAATGGTAAGCGTCCTAGAATACATTTTAATAAATTACATAGGCTGATTCACAAAGGTGGGCTAGGCCTACCCAAGATTTTGTTTTATTATTATGCATTTGGTCTCAGATATTTGGCTCATTGGTCGCTTCCACCTGAGAGAGCCCCTCCCTGGTTTTGTATTGAACAGGAAGTTCTTGCCCCTATTTCGCTTTGCAGAGCCTTTCTATCAAACTTATCGGAGAAGTTACACCCCATTATCTCGCATTTGCACTCGGTATGGACAAAAGTTTCCAGAGTGTTTAAGTCAGACACTTGTTTAAATGTTGCCTCGAGCATATGGTTGAACCCAAAATGATGTATTAATAAGTCCCCTTTCTGCTGGTCAGAGTGGATTGTGTGAGGGGTTACTACACTCGGTGGCCTATAAGAGAGTGAAATGATGAGATCCTTTGAAAATTTGGTTCAACATTTCGGGATTCCCAGATCTCAGTTCTATAGGTATTTACAGCTGTGCCACCTTCTCTGTTCTGTTTTTGGGAGTAGCACACACCCCCCTTAAGTGGCAGATACTCTGGGAGAGGTGATTACTGCTTTTGGAAAAGGTCATGAGGCATCAGTGTATTACTCCCTGCTAATTCAGAGTATGGGGGTCGGAGCTTTAACTTCTATCAAGAGATTATGGGAGAAAGATTTAAACTTGGTATTGGATGAGAGAGTGTGGGCAGGATTCTAAAAAATGTCAAGTCTGCATCTAGAGTTGCAAGGGTGCGCCTTATGCAATTCAAGATTTTACATAGATTCTATTGGACCCTTTCAAAATGTATAGGTTTGGTCTTAAAGACACACCCACCTGCTGGCGATGCCAAGCAGAAGACACAACCCATATTTTTTAGTGGTGTGTTAAGATCCAAGAATTTTGGTTGAAGGTTCAGAGTTGTATATGTGATGTACTGGGCACTCAAATTTCATTTAGCCCCAGACTCTGTATTTTGGGCAATGGGACGGTCATCAATATGGGGGATAAATACATAAAAAATTGGGTTCTGACCTGTGTTATGATTGGTAGGCAGGTTATTTTAAGGGGATGGAAGTCGGATGGAGCGCCCTCATTTCTGGAGTGGTGTGCGGAGATGGGGAGGGTGGCAGCTTTTGAGGAGGTGTCAAGTAGAAGGCTGGGGTTTTGGGATTTGTTTGACTGGAAATGGGGCAACTATTTAGCGTTTTTGGGGGACTCTCAGGGAGGGGCTGTGGAGAGAGAAGTTTAGTTTTAATTATGTATGATTATTATATTTTCTTTTTGTTTTTTTGTTTTTTTGTTTTTGTGTGTATTCTTATATGTGACCACAGGGGTGTTCGTTGGGGGTCAGGGTGGGGTTGGTGATTGGGTAGGGGGAGGGGTAATAGTGGGGGTTAAATGTTAAATGTTGATTCAATGTATATATGTTGTGTTTTTCTTTGTTATACATCTACATATCAATAAAAAATGTTAATTGAAAGAAAGCGTTTTCAAATTTGTTTTTGCTCTGTTCACCAGACTGTTAATGCATGGAGTGTGGGCATTCCGTTGGCATGCCATCTGAGACTATTGCAAAGCAGAGTTGAAAAGTAATGAGAAAGGGCATATAAAAGCATTTCAGAAAATATTACATACACTGTGAAAGTAGGAAATTGTTATTTCAATTATAGCAAAATATAAGAGAAATTAGAATTAGATTTGTTTTGTTTTTTTTGTTTTTTTTTTATCCTACATAACCCATTAAAATATAATGAATGAGGGCATGAAAATTGGCTGATATTTGATGAAAAATAAACATTTCAATTAGAATTTGAAAATATATTATGCATTAAACCCTAAACAGCGGTAAATCTATAAAATATTGCGACTACTTCCGTATCCTGTTAATTGTATCAGTAGGAAGTCATGGGGACACAAATGACTGAGATTAACCCAATTACGGATAGTCTTTCACATTCATAAAAAAATACATAACACATACACATTTTCCCTACTACAGTATTTAGTTTTAGTCTTTGAAATTACATATTCTATTTGAAATTTGTATATTTTTCAGGTCCGTAAATATAGTTCTTCAAGCTGTTTAAAGTGTTGGCAAAAATTGTATAGATAATTTTGCTCTAGCTCTACTATATTGTAAGACCTTGCCTCTGAACATCAGCACTGAACTAAACTGAAAAGCATCATCATTAAAGTGGCATTGGGCACTAGATCATTAAAACAAACACTGCTGTGTTGATAATGCTGTCAGAAGCTTTAAAGAGGATTTCTGAGTATAAAATAAATGAAGCAAAACTGGTGTCTGAAACAAAACATCTGCAATAGTGCTCATTAATGGACGGTCTTTAACAACAGACAGAGCTTGAATGTGTGATGTGACATGATGTGTTCTTAATCAAAACTAACTGCTCTACTAAAGCACTTAGGGTGTGCTGCACATGAAACAGGTTGTTAGATTTAATCTGTGTAAAACTAGCTGCCAGACACACTAATAGAGTCTTCCATTACATGAAGCTGTCTATCTGCCGATTCAAGGAAAACAGAACCAAACAAATTGAAAACCGTAAATATTTCTATTAATAATACGATTTTGGTGACGTAAGGTAATATATGCAGGCTTGGCAAACAGCCTGTTTATCATAAAATGGCACCTTGAATGTTTAATAATTGTAATGTACAATGTGATGTTAATATCTGTTTAGATGTCCTGTAAAGTGTATTTAGTATAGTTTGCTAAGGCAAGCATCACTATTACTATTACACTCCCGGGCAGCTATTTTCTAGGAAGACAAGCAGCATACAAGTACAGCTCCTATATATCGGGAAAAGAAATCTCCAAAACAGTTTGTCAAGATCATGGCTGGATCGAAAGGGGGGCTACCTTGTGCTCCCACAGAAAATGTTTGATGCCACAATAGGGACTTGTAGAGGGAACAAATGTAATAAGTAAGGAATAATTGATGACGGATCATTTAATTATATGTCCGTAGTGTAGGGCTGGAACTTGACACCAGACTTTACTTGAGTATGGTAATAAATGGACAGAATGTAGAATTAGGGTAGAGCTGGGATGCCGGAAGAATTGTTTAAGCAGTGAGGTAAGCAGTGGTTTATACACGCTTACTCTGGCATTGTGATTGGTTGGATTAAATGTTTATAAAACTCCATTAAGATTTGGTCCTAAATGTAATAACTTGCAGTAATAAAATGTATGACCGTAATTACATTTTGACCCCTCAATTATTTATAGGACCGAAAGTATTAGCATTTAGGGTCTTTATTACATTTAGGACCAAAGGTTTTTACATTTAGGGCCTAATTTTATTACATTTAGGGCCATTTATTACATTTGGGCCCTCAACAGCGACACAAAACCATATCTAGGGATTAGAATATCATAGAGACTTGGGAGGTGGGCTTTCTTGACATGGGCCAGTAAACCAACAGTAATCACCTTCAACCACCAAAAACTCAGCATCATAGCGGCCACTTTTGTACATGCAAGCACCACATTTTCTGAAGAAAATGTGAAAATCTAGTTTTGCTTTTTATCGTTAATTGAGGTTAAGGTGCATTGGAGTGAACTAGGCCCTCCGAGAATCACAACAGTCAAGTCATTTTTCTCTTCTGATCTCCTAATTACAGTCTTATTGTTTTACAGAAGTTCAAAAAACGGAAACTTTGTAAGTTAGCATTGCCATTATACATACGGTTGTTAATGGATTAAAATAAATATGTGCTATTTTGCTCTTTTCTTTTTATTAAATATGGATTACATTTTGTAGGCTACCATTCGTAACCCAGTCATTATTTTGCCACTGAATTATTCTGCAGATGTTTACTGAGTCTGACCTTGTTATATTACTTAAGCACTGAGCTAACCTTTATAATGCTTTTAGACTACATATTACTAGCATACAAGAGAATAATATGAAAGAGAAAAGCTTTAATTAAACCACCTTCCTTTTCTCTCTCCATTAAGCTTTTGTAGATTTTCCATGTTTAGTACTATATGCTCTTAAAACAACAAAAGTCTTTTGCAGATTCAATTAGAAACAAACTTCAGACATTCTGCACTGAACGGGTGTTTAAAAGATAATGACTCTCACTTTCCTAAACCAAATAATTAGTTAATTTCCTAAATAGCTAAAACATCAATTACTTAACAGCTTCTTTCATTTAAACACTAATAGTGGTGACAGAGGACTGTCATCCATGCCCAGAATCATTTGCTGGTAAATTAGAAATTTGTACATCACCTAGCGCACAAAACGTCATGGTTACTTTCATAACCTCCGTTCCCTGATTGAGGGAACAAGACATTGTGTCGATGTAGTGACACTAGGCGTCACACTTGGGAGCCCCAAACACCTCTGCTTTTTTTTAAAAAAGGCCATTGAGAATTGGCGAGTTGAATTTGCATGTCACTCCCCCGGACATACGGGTATAAAAGGAGCTTGTATGCAACCACTCTTTCAGGTTTTGTGCTGAGGAGCCGAGACCAGGTCCCAGACATTTCAGTGGGTAGTTCAGCGTTGTGGCAAGAGGGACACAATGTCTCATTCCCTCCATCAGGGAACAGAGGTTACGAAAGTAACCATGACGTTCCCTATCTGTCACTCACTCGACGTTGTGTCGATGTAGTGACACTAGGGGTCCCTATACAAATGCCACAACTATCTGAACTGTGTTACGTAAACTGGCAGTGTGTGACGGGCAGAACGCTGTGTGCCTCGTAGCCAGCGCACCAGGCCATCACGTAACCTCCCCCAACGCTCTTATGAGCATCGAACGGTTCTACAGGAACAAGTCGACTGCCCAACAATAGGGACAGGCTAGCCCAGCCGAGGCCTCTTTTCCTCTCTTTTCTCCCCAAAAAGAGTGGAATTTGTTAACCAACTGGGAGCCATAAGTGTCTACGTCGGGGGGTGTCCCTCCCAAGGGGAAGACACCGCGAAGACCACACCCCGTCCAAAAAGGGGGGGGGGTATTTTGAGTGGAACACATCACATGGCCTTACCGAGTCTTGTCGGAAGTATGTCATGTGGAGAGGTCCCATGGTAGGTCCTACCCGAAGGAGGAGGAGTTTCTATAGAGCATGGCGACCGGGGGTAGAGGGGTCTCTGCCCAAGAAAGACGCAGTTTACTGACAGGGAAATGACTTTGCGGAAGATATCACATGGGGTCACTTCGGGGAACCAGCACATGTGGAGCACCTACCTCAGTACAGGGTCTCATTAGCGCATGTACTGGGCCGGCAGCGAGTTTCTCCACAAACTCAACTGCCAGAGGGCTAAGGAGGAAAGTCATCCAGGGATCACAGTCTGTGAATACGACTGGGAGTCAAGAGCACACGTCTTCACCTCAAGGGAGGAGAAAGGCGCTATGCGCAAGCGGTATTTCCGGCCAGATGTCCCGGAACTTACCTGCTCATGCCTGCCAATACACGGGACGAGACCGGCTCAAACCTGAGATTGTAGAACCTCACAAAGGTGTTGGGTGCTGCCCAGCCGCTGCTTTGCAGATGTCTGCCAAAGAGGCGCCACTGTCCACGGCCCAGGAGGCTGCCACACTCCTGGTAGAGCGGGCTCGTAACCCCACAGGGGGTGGCACGTCCTGAGCCTGATATGTCATCGCGATGGTGTCAATGACCAAGTGGGCGATCCTCTGTTTGGAGACAGCGCTTCCTTTCCGCTGTCCACCAAAGCAGACAAAGAGCTGCTCAGAGCTTCTAAAGTTCTGCGTGCGATACAAATAGATGCGTAAAGCTCGCACCAGACACAGCAATGCCAAGGCTGGGTCTGCCTCCTCCTGGGGCAGCGCTTGCAGGTTCACCACCTGATCCCTAAAAGGGGTCATGGGAACTCTGGGCAAATAGCCCAGTCGGGGTCTCAGGATCATGTGAGAGTAACCCAGACCAAACTCCAGGCACGATTCGCTGACAGAGAATGCCTGCAGGTCCCCTACCCTTCTGAGTGCAGTCAGAAGGGCAGTCTTCAAAGAGAGTACCTTAAGCTCAGCTGAATCAAGGGCTCAAAGGGAGCTACCTGTAGACCCCGAAGGAATACAGAGAGGTCCCACGAGGGGACGAGGTGCGGTCTGGAGGGATTCAACATCCTAGCGCCTCTCAGGAACCTGATGATCAAGTCGTGCTTCCCCAAGTACTTACCATCTACCGCATCGTGATGAGCTGAAATAGCGGCTACATACACCTTCAAGGTGGAGGGGGACAGCCACCCCTCAAGCCTCTCCTGCAGGAAGGAAAGCACCGATCCAACTGCGCATCTCTGGGGGTCTTCGCTTCAGGAAGAACACCACTTAATGAACAGACGTCACTTCAAGGCATACAGGCACCTCATAGAGGGAGCCCTAGCCTGAGTGATCATGTCTACCGCCACTTAGGTCTTCCACATTCCGTCCAGGGGCCAGACATGGAGATTCCAGAGGTATGGTCGGGAGTGTGGCGACAAAAGATTCTCCTCCCGGCCCTCCACCGGGGGATGGAGTGGTCTGTCGACCAGTCCCAGAGAAGCGGGTCTCCTCGCCCCTGTGTTGCCCATCTCGGGGGGGGCTTCAAAGCCTTCCTCGGGTTCTTAGCGGCTGGTTGCAGGACGGGTGGCATCTGCTTCCTGCGGTGGGCTCCACGCCGGAGCCAGGCCATGGAGGTGGGCTGTGGCGGAGCCGGTGTTGTTGCTGCAGGAGGACGCCCTTGATGACGAACAGACAGGGTGTGGGGTCTTAAGCCGTGCCGGGGCAGGATATGTTGTAAGACCTCCGTCTGCTTCTTCACCACTGAGAACTGCTGGGCAAAGTCCTTGACGGTGTCACCAAACAGGCCAACCTGGGAAATGGGTGCATCAAGGAACCATGCCTTGTCCGTCTCTCCCATCTCGACCAAGTTGAGCCAAAGGTGGCGCTCCTGGACCACCAAGGTGAACATCGCCTGCCCGAGAGACCGCGCCGTGACCTTCGTCGCCCGGAGAGCGAGGTCAGTCGCCGAGCATAGTTCCTGCATCAATCCTGGGTCAGAACTACCCTCGTGCAGTTCTTTTAGCGCCTTGGCTTGGTGTACTTGCAGGAGAGCCATGGCGTGCAGGGTGGAGGCAGTTTGTCCAGTGGCACCGCAAGCCACAGTTGTCAGGGACGACATAAACCTACAGGCCCTGGACGGGAGCTTCGGGCGCCTGCGCCAAGTGGCAGCGCTCTACGGACACAAGTGCACCGTGAGCGCCTTATCCACCTGGGTGATCACCGAATACCCCCTGGCCGCTCCACCATCGAGGGTAGTGAGAGCGGGGGAGCTGAAAGACCGGGACCGGGCAGTAAAAGGTGCCTCCCACGATCTTGTCAGCTCCTCATGCACTTCCGGGAAGAAAGGAACGGGGGCGGGGCGTGGCCGTGGGCGGCGCCCCAAGCCCAGGAACCAATCATCGAGCCGTGAGGGTTCAGGGGAGAGTGGAGGGTTCCACTCTAGCCCGACGCTCGCGGCTGCCCAGGAAAGCATGTCCATCATTTCCACGTCGGCCTGAGACTGGGCGACCGGTACCGAAGGAGGAAGCCCAGCCGAAGCCTCTGCGTCAGACTGGATGAGCCCACCCTCTGATGCTGCGCTCGATAACTCATTGTCTTCCCGAGCTCCGAATGAGAAGTCGAACTCGTGCTGAGACGAGCCGGCGGTCTCGTGCGAGAGCCCGACTAGGGCAAGCGAGCGTGCTGGGGAATGGGAGGTCCATGGGGGGATACCCGGCAGAGGTGGTGTCCCCAAATCGTCCCCAGTGCTAACCAACGTGGTCTCAAACCCGTTGGTAGAAGGAGCGGTGCGGGGAGCCGCTGGGGTGGCTTGCTTTCTTACAAGAGCAAGCCGCGACCGCAACGTTGCCATGGTCATGTTCTCGCAATGAGGACATGACTCATCCACGAACGATGTCTCTGCGTGGGTAGTGCCCAGACATGTAAGACAGAGATCGTGGCCATCAGAAGCGGAGAGATAATGACTGCAACCAGGAATAACACACAAACTGAAAGACATCATTAAAAAGATGTTCCGTGTGTGCCGCTCTTTTTGTGAATGAAAATATATTCTTTTATAATATACTCTCTCATTTTCACTCTGCCAAAGCGCCCATGGGCATTCTCTGCACTCCAAGGGTGCAGAGGGGGAGAAGCCGCTGAAATGCACCATAAATCCAGCAGTTTTGAGGTGCGTCTTTGGAGGGAATTGAATTCAGTGCACTGAATACAACCACTTGGCTCCAATGAGAAAATCTGAATGAGTGGTTGCTTACCATCTCCTTTTATACCGGTATGTCTGGGGGAGTGGCATGCAAATTCCACTGGCCAATTCTCATTGGCCTTTTTTCAAAAAAAGCAGAGGTGTTTGGGGCTCCCAAGAGTGACCATTAGTGTCACTACATTGACACAACGTCGAGTGAGTGACAGATAGGGAAGTCAGAGTAGCTGGCTTCAGGAAAACAATGTAAGAGACTCAAGAGATCCCAGAGGAAGTTTATCAAATGACTTCATAGTATAACAACAGTGTTAGCACTTTAAAAGATTATCGTTATAATTAATTAGCAGTCATGCTGACCACTTATTAGAAGATTGACAGCGGGGAGGAGAAAACAAGAACTCATGAATGCTAATGGAGGATTAATAAAATTTCTACTTTCACAAGATTTCTTTTTATTTCTATCTAAAGGAGAAGAGTCTATTTCCTTTTGCAAGGCCTGAAGCAAACAAGTCATTTTAGCTTTCTTGTTTTCTGTGTATGTACAGAAATTACAGCACTGAGGGGCAAAAGGAAACCATTTACATTCAGCCCATTAAGAGATGACAAAGGAACCATTTACAAGACTGAATTTCCAAAGGGGATGAATGTGCAATAAAAATTATGTCCTTCCATAACATTCAGTTAAATATGCTTTACTACTTTATAGTTCATATTTTTAACTTATGACATCTTCTGTGAGAAGATCAGTACTTAGAATAATGTAAATCAGTTGAGCTATAAACAGTGTTGGGAGGGTTACTTTTTAAATGTATTCCACTACAGATTACAGAATACATGCTGTAAAATTTAATTTGTAACATATTCCGTTAGATTACTCAAGGTCAGTAACGTATTCTAAATACTTTGGATTACTTCTTCAGCACTGGTAGATTTTTTCACTTGTTTGAACTCTGCCAGTACAGTAAGACAAAATACACATGTTAAAAATACATTCTCTGAAAAACCTAAATATTTTATACAGTGATGTTTCTAAAACAAGATAACGCAAATTGATCTTGTTTTAAGGATTTTTAGATATTTTTACAGGAAAACAATACAAAAATTATTATCAAGAATACGATTTTTGCCCTAATATCAAAGGTCTTACTAGAAAAAAATAAATTATGATCTGACGTGAATTTTCTTGATAAAAAAATATGATCGTGCCTGGTAACGTGCATGTAAAATGGCCAGAAATAGCATTTTAGCTTAGCATAAAGCTGACAATTTACACAAGGTTTATTTCTATTTCTTCTGCTCCAAACTTACTTCAAACGTACTTCTCTGTCTGCTCGTATGAATGTAACACATCATAAGAAAGTGTTTCACCGCTGTTCAAATGCACTTTGGATCGCATCATTTATATGTATAAATGTTTTCCATCTGAAAGGACTAAATATTAAATGAAACTAATGACAATAAAATGCAAAGTAATCTCTTCAGTAATCAAAATACTTTTTAAATGTAACTGTATTCGAAATACCAATGATTTAAATTGTAAACTGTAGTGGAATAAAGTTATTATATTTTGTATTTTAAATTCGTATTCCCATTACTTGTATTTCGTTACTCCCCAACCCTGACTATAAATACTACTAAATCATAAACTAATGCATTTTAATTACATAGATTTTATACAGCAGTTTGTTCTGGTCCTCTGTTCGTATTGGACAGCCTTCCAAAAGTGCTGATATAGTATAACAGGTTTCGGGTGTCACGTGACTGATCACTCATAAATGGCAACAGAGGGAAAATTACCCATTTCATGCTTTTCAGAGCTCTTCAAAAACAATCTGTCCTTGGAGAAAGATGTACTACAGTGTAATTAAATAATTGTGATTTAAATGTTTCTTGGAAAAAATTTATTTCGTCAAAAAACACAGCCATATCTAGACACCAGAATATCATAGAGACTTGTGGTCAGGCTCTTTTGCCTGATTTCTCATTTTAGAAAGCCATTCATGAAGTAACTTTGTGGATGTGTGTGATTGTGTATTTATCCCTCGGGAGCTTACCTTAAAAGTGTCTGTCCATATGCAGCTTTCAGTAGGCACGTTTCCACTATTGGGCCAAATGAGGGCATACTAGTGCGTGCCAGTGTCCGAGGCCTCCTCGGGCCAACTTGGGCCAAACACGGCCAACTGGGGATTGAGGCAGGGTCAATGTCAATGACGTTTTGCTGAGTCACATCAGAGCTTTCAGTACCAAAGATACTCATTTCCCAATTTTTCAAATCTAGCAGCTTACCTCAACAGATCAACGGAGAATGGAGAATCATCAGTACTGGTCAGTAGATGAAATCAGGGCTCTTCTAAATATTTGGGCTAATTAAAATGTGCAATGTCAGATCAATGATGTCTACCGAATGAAAACGTGATGAATAAGTATATTGTTGCTGAGTTTTGTATCGCCAAAGTTATATATCCAGCATTCATGGTACAGGTTCGGGGGAGAAATAAATTGGGGGCACAGTCCAAATCCGTGTTCATTTGGAGGGCTAGCTAGTCTCAAGAGTCTAATATCTCAGCTTGAGTTTTCCTCTTGCTTGTGAAATGGGCAGGGTGTATTGAGTTTTTTTTTTTAGGCAGCCTGATCTCACATAAAAGTGTGTGCCAATTTTTCTTTAGCCAAAATCAGTATATGTTGACCGAATTTGAAAACACTGCCTCCAGAGGCTAAAGCGGTAAGTGCATATAAACAAGTGTGACATCCATTTATATCCAGGAGAGGTTGCCAGAATCCAGTTGCAAAAATAATTGTTTTCAGCTGAACAGGGTGTAAAACAGTGAAGAGAAATGCATATTTTATTTAATCTACCCCCCAACCAAAACCCAAATCTAACCCTAACCATTAGTAGAGACAAAATGTAAAGTTAGGGATAAAAATACAACCTCCTTTTCACACTTGTGATTGTTTATACAAATGTGATTACTTCCTCATTTGAATGGGGATTGAACTGTGGTCTCCCATGCAACTGATGCAATGCACTACCAGTCATGCCACCAGGGAAAGTAATTGTTGGCAGTGAGTCGGCATACTGTTGCCGATCCAAGGGTACCGGAACTTTCAGAAACAGATTGCTGGCTTTCCGTGTGATCATGTTGTTTTTTGGGCAACACTGCAGGGCTATTGGCCTGATGGTGGAAATTCAAATCGATTTTGGACTTGAGGCTATTGGCTGAGCAGTTGGAAAGCCCTGGCTCGCACTGGCTCGATAGAGGAGAAGCAGCTAGTGAGTAAAGGATTTACGCTCAATATAAACAGACTGTTCTGACTCTGCTTTATTTATAAGTTATTTTAGTGTAGGAGAACTCCAGGAATAACATTTGGTGACAGAATCACTATGGATTACAATCAATGTTTGTGACAATATGCAGCTGAGTGCGATCGCTATGATGGAAGTGTTCAGATAAGCACGACGGTTTGTGGCTAGTGTAGCACCAGCTTAAGTGACCACCTGAAGAACTTTGCTATCACCTCGCCACAAAGCAACAAGCTTAAAACATCCCAGAACACCTAAACAAGTGCATAGCAACCCCCTGGAAACCACCAACAACATGTCATGGTGGCAAAATTTCATCTAAGTTCTAATTAGACCTGCTGTTTTTAGACTATTTGTTATGTGGTTAAACAAATTTAGGTGTGAAAAAACAACATCATGGTTACAAAATTCTAGTTTAGATATGCAGGAGGAATCTGATCTAGCATCAGATATTGAACATTCAGTAGCATAAACAAATGGTGAGAAATTGACTGGGATCCGACATAATCATCAATTTCATTGTGATTTTCTCCTCTAGGAAACCACCACATGTGACCATTTTCTAATAACTTCAGCTTTCATGTATTCTCAAGGTCCAGCGTCCTGCAGGGGAAACTCATCACACTCTCATGAGAGAGAGTCTCAGTTCTCCACTGGATTAACGCACATTGATAAACCCCACAGGCAGAAAGCAGTCTGAGAAGGTGCCTCATAACTGTATAATTACAGTCATCTGATTGAAGATGATGAGGGAGGGGAATGGGACATTGGAAATAAGGTCTTTTCTTTGTTGTCAGAAAGGATTGCAGAAATACTGTAGGTTTTGACCTCCTGTGATCCAAAAATTAATTTGTGTCCTCTGTAGTGGACATTTGTTTTTAATAACTCTGAGACAATACTGTACATGACAGAGTTTTAAGTTCTGATAGAATAGCATATCATAAAAAGGACGTCTTGGGTTTTGCAGAGAAAATGAATGTTTGGGGGTTTGGTGTTGAATAAATGGGCTGAAGCATTTTATGGAAAGGGGAAGAGGACGTAGTCTATATTTTGTCATTTGTATTGGATTTTCAAACTCTTTTTTGTAAACAAACATCTTAGGAGAATGTAGTGTTTTCTAAATGGAGTCTGTTTTTATTTTACAATAAAGACATTGATTTAATGCATGTGTAATTTAGGGGACTTGCTGCATATGGTTTTTAACTATTCTGCACTACAGGTGAGTGCGTAAATGAAAGTTTTCCATTGAAACAGTACGTTTTGTATGACAGCTGGTCACCCCCAAAATACATGTTAATACATTATGTGTGGCCTATTTATTTTTTCCTATGTTTACATGCAGTTGTGTAATAAAGTAAAGAAGTAAATACTATATATAAAAATCATTCTGTTGATTTGTTTTTGTTAACATTAGTTTATTTCATTAGTTAACATTAACTAATAATGAACAATACTTTCTGTGTGGAGCACTATTTAATCTTGGTTTACTTTATTTTTAACATATACTTACAGATTTTTAAAATGAAAAGTTGTATATATTAACATTGGTTGTTCATAATAAATGAACTAATAAACAATTATATCTTATGAATAAATATTAACCAATGCTGTAAAAATATATTATTCCTTGTTAGTTCACGATAGCTAAGGAGTGTGATGCTCTGGGCAATATTCTGCTGGGAAACCCTGGGTCCGGCCATTCATGTGGATGTCAATTTGACACGTGCCTACCTACCTAAACATTGTTGCAGACTAGGTACACCCCTTCGTGGCAATGGTATTCCCTGATGGCAGTGGCCTCTTTCAGCAGGATCATGCACTCTGCCACACTGCACACATTGTTCAGGAATGGTTTGAGGAACATAATGAAAAGTTCAAGGTGTTGCCCTGGCCTCCAAATTCCCCAGATCTCAATCCGATTGAACATCTATGGGATGTGCTGGACCAACAAATCTGATCCACGGCGGCTCCACCTCGCAACTTACAGGACTTGAAGGATCTGCTTCTAATGTCTTGGTGCCAAATACCACAGGACACCTTAAGGGGTCTTGTAGAGCCCATGCCTCTGCAGGTCGGCACTGTTTTGGCGGAACGTGGAGGACCAACAACATATTAGGCAGGTGGTCATAATGTTTTGGCTCATCGGTGTAGGTACAAAGTGCAATTCATGTATGTTCAGTAGAAGATCATTTTGTGCCAAATTACATTAAAAACCTATTAAATGTAGGCACTGCTTGTAATGTAGGGCAGAGCAGGGATAATTGTAATACTTTAGGATTTTGCTTATTTATTCAGAAAATATTTAGCATTAAGCTTTGAATTTTTGCCTCAAAAATCTTTGATGTGTCAATTATCCATGTCAAATTAAATTGTAATTTAATTAAGCCAGATTAAATTAAACTGGTGGTGCATGACGGTTGATGCTACATTCATAACACCAGTGCTGTTGCAGGGGTGTCGGATGATTGTAACAGTAAATTAAGTAAAGCTCTATATATTATCTCTGTGCATTCTACATATACAGAACGCAGTCTCAGCCTCAGACGGCACATCCACGGATGCCCACAGCCAATTCACTAACTGTGTGATGCATATTGCACACAAAACTGGAACACTTTCTTGATCTAGTAATCTGATTCGCTGGTTTACAAAAAAAAAAAAAAAAAAAAAAAAGTTGTCTAAAAAAAAACAAACAAGTGACACCTTTGGTATTCACAGTCAATGTTTGCAAAATAAATGTTTACTATAGAAAGTTTGAAATTGCAAAATATTTACTCTGATTCTTCTGTTTTATACTCTAATTGAATTTTCAGAATTTTGTAGTTTATTTCTGTTTCTTGATGTTCGTATTCTTGACATTATTATACATTTAATTTGAGTTATTACATTTTTATATTTGAAATAAATTATTGGTAGAAAAATGCTTATTCTTGTCTTCTTGTAATGCCATGGTCAGGTTTGATTTCAAGCATAATGACATTACATTTATTAAGCATTCCTGCTGGTTTTTCTCTACTAGTATGTATACAAAATATAGTCATCTTTTATAAACATATTTTACTTATGTGTTACAGAGGACATGTTAGGGGGGAAAAATACCTTATATTTGAAAAAAATAAAAAATGTGCCTGTAGTATCTTACCTTCATTTCTTCATTTTCACACTGACAAAACAATTTTGCTTTATATTTGATGAATTGTTGTTGCTGTTAATGGAAAGCATCTGCTTAATGGTTGGTATTTAAGAAGAGAGAGTATGATTCCATAATTGATTTTCTGAAATGCTGTTTTCATAATTGGCTGGCAAAGAGAAAACACAAACTGTTAGTCTTCACATGACTTGCTAAGCATTATTGAGTTTATGCATAATGAATAGTTTTGAGTCTTACAGTATAGTGACCATTTTGTATTCAACAAAACATCAGTTTTCTTTCAATTTAATCCATACACCTGATTGATAATGCATAATAAGAATATTAGCATTTCAAGAATATTAATAAAACAACTCAAAAGATTAAAGAATTCAAGTTTATGTTTGTTTGCAACTTGGTAAACATGAATCAACAATACTGAAAAAAAAAAAAAAAAATTACGTGTGTCAAGAAATGTCTAATAAAAGGAATTATCTAATCACTGGTACAAATAAGAACAAACAGCAAACGTTTTCAAGTAACATCAAAACAATTGTGTTTTTCAGAAGTCCAGCATTTTAGCGACAACTCTGGAAAAAACATATTTTATTTGAAAACATAATCTTTAAAAGAAAACGTCATGGTTACTGGTGTAACCTCCGTTCCCTGATGGAGGGAACGAGACGTTGTGTCGATGTAGTGACACTAGGGGTCACTCTTGGGAGCCCGAGACACCTCTGGTCTTTGATAAAAGGCCAATGAAAATTGGCCAGTGGTATTTGCATGCCACTCCCCCGGACATACGGGTATAAAAGGAGCTGGTATGCAACCACTCATTCAGGTTTTATGCTGAGGAGCCGATATAAGGTCCGGCCATTTCAGCGGGTAGTTCAGCGTTGTTGCAGGAGGGACACAACGTCTCGTTCCCTCCATCAGAGAACGGAGGTTACACCAGTAACCATGACGTTCCCTATCTGTCACTCACTCGACGTTGTGTCGATGTAGTGACACTAGGGGTCCCTATACGAAATGCCACAACTGGCTGAACTGTGTTACGTGAACTGGCGGTGTGTGGTGGGCAGACTGCTGTGTGCCTCATAGCCAGCACACCAGGTTGACACGTAACCTCCTCCAACATAGTTATGAGTGTCGAACGGCCCTTTTTGGGGACAAGTCGACTACCCAAAGATAGAGACAGGCTTAACCCAGTCATGGCCTCTTTTCCCCTTCTCTTTTTCCACTCCCTAAAAAAGAAGGGGGATTATCCAACTGGGCCGCCAGGTCTAGTCGGGGGGTGTCCCTCCCAAGGGGAAGACACCACGGAGACCACACCTCGCCCAAAGAGAGGGGGGGATATTTAAATGGAAGAATACGTCACATGGTCTTTCCAACCATGTGGAGAGCCTTCAAGGTAGATCCTGCCCAATGGGGGAGGAGTTACTACAAACATGGAGACGGGGCAGAGGGCTCTGCCCAGGAAGACGCAGTTTGCCAGCAGGGAAACGAACCAGCGGAAGATATATATCGCACAGGGTTAACCTTACAGGAAACCGCCACATGCGGAGCACCTACCCCAGAACAGGGCTCTTAGTTAGCGTGTGTACTGTGCCGGCAGCAAGTCTCTCCGAAAACTCGACTGCCACAGGGCTCGGAGGAAGTCAACCAGGGAACAAAGTTTGTGAACACTACTGGGAATTAATGGCAAGGGCCCAGGGAGCAGCTACACCCCTGGTAGAATGGGCTCGTAGCCCTACCAGGGGTGGCATGTCCTGGGCGACATATGCCATAGTTATGGCATCAATGACCAAGTGGGCAATCCTTTGCTTGGAGACAGCGCTTCCTTTCCGCTGTGCACCAAAGCAGACAAAGAGCTGCTCAGAGATTCTAAAGCTCTACGTGCAATCCAAATAGATGCGTAAAGTATGCACCGGACACAGCAACGACAGGGCTGGGTCTGCCTCCTCCTGGGGCAGTGCTTGCAGGTTCACCACTTGGTCCCTAAAGGGGTGGTGGGAACCTTGGGCACATAGCCCGGTCAGGGTCTCAGGATCATGTGAGAGTAACCTGGACAGAACTCCAGGCACGTTTTGCTGACAGAGAACGCTTGCAGGTCACCTACCCTCTTGATGGAAGTGAGCGCAGTCTGGAGGGCAGTCTTCAAGGAGAGTGCCTTAAGCTCGGCTGACTGCAAAGGCTCAAAGGGGCTCTCTGTAGACCCTGAAGAACTACAGAGGTCTGATGAGGGAATGAGGTGCGGTCTGGAGGGATTCAGCCTCCTGGCACCTCTTAGGAACCTGATGATCAGGTCATGCTTCCCTAAGGACTTACCGTCAACTGCGTCGTGGTGTGCTGCTATGGCGGCAATGTACACCTTCAAGGTGGAAGGGGACAGCCTCCCTTCCAACCTCTCCTGCAGAAAGGAAAGCACTGATCTGACTGCGCATCTCTGGGTGTCTTCCCGACGGGAAGCTAGACCGCTTAGGTCTGTCGCGTCCCATCCAGGGGCCAGACATGGAGATTCCAGAGGTCTGGGCGCGGGTGCCAGATGGTGCCCCGTTCCTGAGAAAGAAGGTCCTTCCTCAGGGGAATTCGCCAGGGGGGAGCTGTCGCGAGGAGCGTGAGGTCCGAGCACCACGTCTGGGTGGGCCAGTAGGGTGCTACCAGGATGACCTGCTCCTCATCCTCCCTGACCTTGCACAGGGTCTGTGCAAGCAGGCTCACTGGGGGAAACGCATATTTGCGCATGCCAGGGGGCCAGCTGTGTGCCAGCGCATCTATGCCGAGAGGGGCCTCGGTCAGGGCGTACCAGAGCGGGCAGTGGGGAGAATTCTTGAGAGGTGAACAGGTGCACCTGTGCATGTCGAATCAACTCCAATCAACTGGACCACCTGAGGGTGGAGTCTCCACTCTCCCCTGAGGGTAACCTGTCATGACAGCACGTCCGCTGTAGTGTTGAGGTTGCCCGGGATGTGAGTGGCTTGCAGCGACTTGAAGTGCTGCTGACTCCAGTGGAGGAGACGGCGGGCGAGTTGTGACATACAACGAGAGCGCAAACCGCCTTGGCGGTTGACATATGCTACCGTTGTCGTGTTGTCTGTCTGAACTAACATGTGCTTGCCCTGGATCAACGGCCGAAACCTCCGCAGGGTGAGCAGAATTGCCAACAATTCAAGGCAACTGATGTGCCAATGCAGTCGCGGACCCGTCCAGAGGCTGGCGGCTGCGTCCCCATTGCAAACAGTGCCTCAGCCCATTTTGGAGGTGTCTGTCGTGACCACGACATGCCTGGGGACCAGTTCTAGAGGAACACCTGCCCGTAGAAACGAGAGGTCGGTCCAAGGGCTGAAAAGACGGTGACAGACCGGTGTGATGACCACGCGACGTGTCCCGTGGTGCCATACCCATCTTGGGACTCGAGTCTGGAGCCAGGGAGGGAGGACTTTGTACTGATATGCCTGACTCTCGGACGCAAACCACAGGAAGGGTCTGTGTCGAGGAAGGATCAAGACGTGGAAGTACGCATCCTTCAGGTCTACCGCCGCGAACCAATCTTGATGCTGGACGCTCGCCAGAATGCGTTTTTGTGTCAGCATCTTGAACGGGAGTCTGTGTAAAGCCTAGTTCAGAACTCACAGGTCCAAGATTGGCCTCAACCCACCGCCTTTTTTCGGTATGATGAAGTAGGGACTGAAAAACCCCTTCCTCATCTCGGCTGGAGGGACAGGTACTATCGCGCCCTTCCGTAGGAGGGTAGCGATCACCGCGCAAGGTAGCAGCGTTTTCGTCTTTCACCAAGGTGAAGTGGACACCGCTGAACCTGGGCAGATGCCCGGCGAAGTGAATCGCGCAGCCGAGTCGGACGGTCCGGACCAGCCCTCGCGACAGATTGGAAAGCGCAAGCCATGCGTCCAAGTTCTGCGCAAGGGGGACCATAGGGACAACGTCATCGGACGTACCGGCAGGTGGGGCCTCGCGGCGGGGTGGAGCTCGAGGTGCCACACCACGTCGTGGCCGTGCTGAGTCTAAGGACATCGAAGCACTTACCTAGCTCCTTGTGACCACCCCCGGAACAGCCTGGGATGGGGGAGGAAGAGGCCTGTCCCCGTGACCCGTGGAGACTGTCACATCGGGGGCGGATTTGTGCCACAGCTGGACGCTCAGGGGCGGGAGACCGCCGCTGGAGCGCCAAACCTGCCAAATAGAGTGGTGGATGGTGGTCTGCGGGCATAGGTGCACCGCGAGCGCCTTTATCCACAGGGGGATTGCCGAATAGCCCTTGGCCGCCCCACCATCGAGGGTAGTGAGGGCAGGGAAGCTGAAAAGATCGGGACCGGGCAGTAAAAAGTGCCTCCCGCAACCTTGTCAGCTCTTCATGCACTTCTGGGAATAAAGGAACGGGGGCGGGGCGTGGCTTTGAGCGGCGCCACGAGCCCAGGAACTAATCACCGAGCCGCGAGGGTTCAGGGAAGAGCTGTGAGTTCCACTCTAGCCGACGCTCGCGGCTGCCCGGGAAAGCATGTCGTCATCTCCGCATCAGCCTGTGACTGGGCAATTGACCCCGAAGGGAGGAGCCCAGCTGAGGCTTCCAACTGGACGAGCCCGCTCTCCGATGCTGCGCTTGAGAGCTCATCATTTTCGTGGGCTCTGAATAAGAGGTTGAACTCGCCATGAGACGAGCCGGCGGACTCATCCGGAAGCCCGATCGGGGCAGACGAGCGTGCTGGGGAATGGGAGGTCCGCGGGGGGATTCCCGGCGGAGGCGGTCCCATTGGGGTCCCCAAATCGTCCCCAGTGCTAGCCGCGCTGGCCTCATACCCGTGGGTAAAAGGACCGAGGCGGGAGCCTCTGGGGTGGCTTGCTTTCTTACAAAGGCGAGCTGCGACCGCAACGTTGCCATGGACATATTCTCGCAATGAGAACATGACCATCCACGAACGCTGTCTCCGTGTGAGTAGTGCCCAGACACGAAAGACAGTGATCGTGACCGTCAGAAGGCGAGAGATAACGAGTGCAACCAGGAATAACACACAATCGGAAAAGCATCTTTAAAAAGACGCGTCTTTAAAAAGACGTTCTGTGTGTGCCGCTCTTTTAGAGAAATATACTCTTTTAGAGAAATACACTCTTTTAGAGAAATATACTCTTCTATTTCTGCCAAAGCGCCCAGGGGCGTTCTCTGCAGTGCACCAGTGCAGAGGGGGGAGAAGCCACTGAAATGCGCCGTCAGATCCAGCAGAGGTGAATGAACAGTAGTATTCAGCTCAGTGAGCATGACCGTTCGGCTCCGAAGAGAAAATCTGAATGAGTGGTTGCATACCAGCTCCTTTTATACCCGTATGTCCGGGGGAGTGGCATGTAAATACCACTGGCCAATTTTCATTGGCCTTTTATCAAAGACCAGAGGTGTCTCGGGCTCCCAAGAGTGACCCCTAGTGTCACTACATCGACACAACGTCGAGTGAGTGACAGATAGGGAACTGAGGCAGTTGTTTCACATTTTGTTTTTGCATCTGAAGTAAATCAAATGGTTTTAATAAAGCAGGCATTGAAGTGAAAACCACTGACAGTGACTGTAAATCAGACAACTGTGATCTCAGATTCAGAGGGATGATAAGTAGTGGCGTCTCAGGCTCATTATTTCTGTTGGGGCTCAAAGAATCACGTAACCCAATATTGTCAGGGGTTGACAGGGTTGGGAGGGTTACTTTTAAATTTGCAGAATACATGCAGTAAAATAACATTTGTCTCGTATTTCGTTAGACTGCTTTAGGTCAGTAACTTAATATAAATACTTTAGAGTACTTCAGTACTGGCAGCTTTTTTCGCTTGTTTTGACTATTAACAAGTTAATATCAAGTGAAAAAAATATGCCAGTATAGTAAGACAAAATGCACATATTCTATGGAAAAAAGCCTAAATGTATTATGCAGTTTATGAAGTTTATCTTGTTTTAAGGATTTGAAGACATTTTTACAGGGGGAAAAACATTTCTCATTAAGAATAAGATTTCTGGAGCAGATCTTTGCTGACAAAAAACTACTAAAATACTCACATTTATGCATTTTGTAGATGCTTTCATCTAAAGTGACTTATAGTGCAATCAAAGTATATATTTTAATCAGTTTATGTGCTCCCTTGGAATCAAACCCATGATCTTAGTATTGATAGTGCCATGTTCTACCAGTTGCTCTACAGGAACATATGAGCTAACATATGTAAAGTTACATTTTCACATTTACATAAGGTTAGAAATAGAAGAAATATAATGAACATTAGGCCTACTGTGTACAGTGTCTTCAAAATTCAGTGTAAGAACAGTTTTCAAAGCTTTAATTCAGCTCAAGATGATCTGAGAAAGCAATGGCTTGTATACACTGCCAAGTGCATTTCACCATTTCTACTCAAATAGAGGTCTGTAGCACATATTTAATCACAGATCAGCTTGAACCACAAATGACAGAAGGTTGAAGGAGACTAGTAAAATTACCAGCACTCTTTGAATGAAACTGAATGAATTTGAATGAATGTGTGAAAGAGGAGAGAAAGACCTGATGAATGCATGCATCACCCCGTTTTTCATTAAATGTCTGTTTTAATCTCTATTTTGTGCCATTGTTTCACTGATAAGTATATCAATAAATGTTGAAATGTAAATGCATAAGTAGAGGAGCTGCAAGAGACAATGAGTTATGACATTTGAAATTAATTAAATTTGTGTAGTATCGTTAAATATATTTTAACGTAGGTAATGTAATTATTCGATTTGATGATATATATCGTGGCGACGACATAAAGTGTCAATCAATAGAAATGTTGCTATATCGTGTGTATCGATATGTAAATATCCATGTGCACAGCATGGGCTTATCTATCAGTGGGCAGGGCTTCATGTGAGACTGAGAGAAATTAAGAAACATGAGAAGAGTTTTTATGGTATTAAAAATATTTTTGGCAGCTGCCAAAGCAAATTCATTGATATTCATCTCTCATTTGGCGGTTAATATTCTTCTCATCTGAAACTCACATCTGTGTTTCATGTGTGTGTCGTGCATGCTATCTCTGGAGTCCAGGCTTCCCGATATTTACATGAGAGCACAGAGCGGGATCATTCGTGCTACTCAATAATTTTTGACTTAGGAAGAACCCTGAAAAAAATCTCCACAGAATGGGACGACGCCTGAGCAGCACCACGTAGAACGCAGAAGCAGTTGTGCCAGTAGTCCATTAAACTTCAAAAGGGAAAGTTCCTCAGTGACATCATATCCACCTTTTAACACATTACAGTGTGAAAGTGCTCTCTGTCTGCTCATATAAATGGAACACATCATAAGAAAGTGTTTCACCGCTGTTCAAATGCTCCTCAGTTCGCATCATTTATATGGTTGTGGCATAGGGGGTGTGGTCATGTGTCTGTCTGCGGGAGAGGGAGAAGGCTCATCACCTGGGTTGTGATTACTCTAACACCTGTCTCTCATTATAGTGATGGTGGAGGGAAACCTGATAAGGCACGCCAGAGCGACAGAGGGGGAGATAGAGTGACGCGATATGTGTTCAAAGAGTGTTGAAGAGTATTTTTAATAAGAACCCGTTTGAGTGAATAGTCCAAGAGACCAGAGAGTGTGCAGTGTGAAAGAGACCGAAAATAAAGTCTTACTTGAATGGCTTCGTTGTTTCCCGACTCCTCTATTGCCCACTTAGGCTTATCACAATGGTTAACTGTTTTCCAACTGAATAGACTAAATATTAAATGCAAAAAATTAAGATAGATTTGCAAAGTAATCTCTTCAGTAATAATTTTTTATTTATTTTTATTTTTTTGTCATTAATTTTTATTGATTCCATACTCAAAATAACACAAAAAGCACATGAAAACACGGAATCAACATTTATCAATGCCGCACCATGAGGGCGCACCAGCCGACTTCCATCCCCCAAGAATCACCTTCCTGCAGATCATCACGCTGGCAAGGACTCAGTTTTATATGTGTTTGTTCCCTACATTAATACCCGCCCCATCTCCCAAAATACAAAGTCTGGGGCAGAATAAAATCTGAGTGCTCAAGACCTCACAGACATAACTCTGAACCCTCGACCAAAACTCTTGAATCTTAGTACAGAACCAAAAAACTTGGGCTATGTCCCCATCCTCCAACTGGCATCGCCAGTATGTAGGTGTGTCTTTAAGGCCAAGCCTATACAATCTAGAGAGAGTCCAATCAAAACAATGCAGAATCTTAAATTGAATGAGGTGCACCCTCCCATCCCTAGACATAGACTTGACATTTTTGAAAATCTTAACCCATTCTTCATCCTCCAGTACTAAATTCAGGTCTCTCTCCCATAACTTCTTACGAGATGTTAAAACCCCATCCCCTAGACTCTGAATTAGCCAGGAATAATATGCTTTCCAAAAGCAGCAAGCACTATCTCAAGAGTGTCTGCCACTTTAGGGGGCTGCGTACTACACCCAAAGGTGGTACAAAGTAGATGGCGCAGCTGTAAGTTTGAAATCTGGGAATCCCAAACCACTGTATAATATTTTCAAAGGATCTCAACGCTCCATTTTCATACAGGTCAAGCAGCGTAGCAACTCCCTTCTCAATCCATTCTGACCAGCAGAAAGGGGACTTGTTAATGCACAATTTAGGGTTTAACCAAATACTTGCGGCAATGTTCAGGTAAATGTCCGAACTGAAAACGCGGGAAACTTTTGTCCACATTAAATGCATGTGCGAGATAATGAGATGTGTCTTTACTTCTCCAGGCAACTTGTTAGAAAGGCTTTGCAATGGCAAGATAGGGGCAAGGACCTCCTGTTCAATAAAGAGCCAGGGAGGGGTTCTCTCAGTTGGAAGTGACCATTGAGCCAAATGTCTGAGACCAAAAGCATAATAGTAAAACAAAATCTTGGGGAGACCTAACCCACCTTTGTCAATTGGCCTGTGTAACTTATTAAAATGCATCCGAGGACGTCTACCATTCCAGATAAAGATTTAGCTATTCTATCAAAAATAATTTTAATAAAAGAGGGGAACTTCAATGGGGAGAGACTGTAGTAGGTAGTTGAATTATGGAGTACAATTCATTTTTATAACATTAACCTTCCCAGTCATAGATAAATGTAGTGAAGCCCACCTGTCCACATCACTCAAAAACCTTTTTATTAAAGGGTCAAAATTAACTCTAACTAAATCACACAAATTTGCTGGGAATAAAATACCCAAATACTTAATGCTTAAGCACCACACCTCCCGCCACCACCCCTGGAAAATCATCCTCTTTTCTTATCGCGGCTGCTAATGGATCCAGGACAAGACAGAACAATAATGGGGAAAGAGGGCAACCCTGCCAGGTGCCCCTATCCAGAGTAAAATAATCTGAAATTAATCAGTTTGTTTGTACTGCCGCTACCGGGTGTCTATAAAGTAACTTAATCCAACCAATAAAAGTATTCCTGAACCTGTACATTTCCAAAATCTTAAAAAGATAATCCCATTCTACCATATCAAATACTTTTATCAAACGCGTCCAGTGAGATGGCAGCAGTCTGATCATTCGCCACTGACCACATGATATTGATGAAACGCCTAATGTTATCAGAAGAGCTATGGCCCCAAATAAACCCCACCTGATCTATATGTATAAGAGATGTTATAACTTTACTTAATCAGTTAGCTTAAATATTTTTACATTTAGCTGGGTCAGTGAAATTGGACAATAACTCTTTCACTCGCTTGGATCTTTGTCCTTTTTAAGAATCAGACTGATCCGGGCTTGTGTCATAGTTGGCAGAAGCTTTCCATTTTTTAATGATTCCGTATAATCTTCTAGCAAAAGTGGAGCCAGTTCTGCAGCATAACATCTAAAACATTCAGTGGCAAAGCCATCTGGCCTCAGAACCTTGCCTATTGGCAAGGCCTTAATTACCTCTCTAAACTCCTCCAAGGTTATCTCAGAATCAAGAGAATATTTTTGCTCAGCCATCAGTCTAGGAAGTTCTAATGGTTCCACAAAGGTTCTAATCTCTTCATCAGTAGACAAACATGTGAAACTATAGAGATCAAGATAGAATTCTTTAAAAGCATTATTAATATCAATGGCCGAGGTAAATATTTTACTACCAGCAGATTTCACTGAGGGAATGGTAGAAAAAGACTCTCTCTCTGCTTATATATCTAGCCAAAAGCTTCCCTGCTTTGTCCCCCGACTCAAAGTATGACTGTCTTGCCCTGAATAGCCAAAACTCCACCTTCCGCGACAAAATAGTATTATATCTGTATTTCAATAGGGTCAATTCTCTGAGGCCATCAGATGACGTTCAGCACTTCAGCTCTGCCTCGGCTCTTTTAATATTCCCTTCAAACTCCACGAGTTCTCGTGTTTTGGATTTTTTGGTGAATGAGGCATACTGTATGATCCAACCCCTAAGAACCACCTTAAGTGCCTCCCAAGCCACGCCCACAGAGGATACTGAGGACCAGGTGGCCTCCATATAAACATTGATTTCAGCCTTTAACATTTGTTGGAATTCAGGATTTTCCAAAAGGGATATATTAAGGCGCCAACTATATAATTTATTTTTCTCCATATGTGGCAACATCTCTAAACTCACCAGGGCGTGATCTGAGACTAAGGTGTTTCCAATTGAGCAATCAAAAACAGATGAAATGAGGGACTTAGATATTAAAAAAAAAATCTATTCTAGAATAAATCTTATGCACTGATGAAAAAAATGTTAGTCCCTACCAGATGGGTTCAAAAGTCTACAAATATCTGTAAGACCAAGATTTTACACATCCTCAGAAGCGTCAGTGTTGCTCTAGGGGGCTTGCACACATTTGCTTCACTATGATCAAGGACTGAGTCCATCAATAGATTAAAGTCTCCTCCCAATATTATATCATGATGGGTGCCAGCAACTTGCAACATCCCTTCAAGATCTACAAAAAAGCCCTGTCCATCAGCGTTAGGTGCATCAATATTAGCCAAAATCAACCTTTGCCCCTGAATTTCTGCTAAAACAATAATGACTCTTCCTAATTTATCTTCAATCTGTTTGAGATATTTGAATTGTAGATGCTTACTTATCAGTCTAATGACTCCCCTGCTCTTAATTGAGCCAGCACTAAAGAAAACATGTCCACCCCATATCTTCCCAAATGTTTCAGCTTCCTGCGGGGAAAGATGCATTTCTTGAAGAAACACTATATCATATTTCTTACATTTAAGAAGAGAAATAACCTTCCTTTTTTATGGGGTGCTCCAACTCATTCACATTCCACATGGAAAGACAATCCACTCATATTAACATTTGACATTTTGACATATTAGAAAAAAAATATTGTGTGTCAAAAACAAGATTATAAAGACCACATTCCAACATTAGTATAACAATCAAACCCTGAACTTCCCCCAGAACCAAACAAACACAAAAAAGAAAAACGTGCACATTAACCCCACTCACGACAGCCTCAACTGGTGTCCATCCCTCCAAACTCAAACAGTCCCTGTATGCCTACGAGAACCCCTGTGACAACTTTTCTGTTGGATTGCTCAAGTCCAGTGTTTCTATATAAATTTTGTGAGACAAAATTACATAACAGAAGATAATCTATGAAACAAACTCCAGCCAATAGGCAGAATAAACATAAAGAACATGTAGATTCATCCACATAACTGTCCCAAAGGTGTGTTCCTTCACAAAATAAGCTAAAACTAGCTGCTAGCAGAACCAGCACAAAAAAAACATTCAGTTTCCTTAGGCAGTCAAACGAATGTTCAGTGAGTCAGACCCATTCGGCTGTTACATGAGTGCAAAAAATGACCCAATCACTCCAATGTCCTGCAAGAAATACTCCACAAAACAAACTCCAGACAATAGGAGGCATAGGCACAAAGAACGTGCAGATTCATCCACAAAACTGTGCCGAAGGAGTGCTGCTACACAAAACAAACTCCAGCCGCTAGGTGGAACCAGCACAAAAAGAAACAAAAAAGCACTCAGTCTCCTTGGACGGTCAAGTAAATCTTCAGTGAGTCAGGCTCAATCGGCTGTTACATGAGGGCAACAAATGACCCAATCACTCCAATGTCCTGCAAGAAATACTCCACAAAAAAACTCCAGCCAGTAAGAGGCATTAGCACAAAGAACGTGCAGATTTATCCACAACACTGTCCCGAAGGAGTGCAGCTACACAAAACAAACTCCAGCCACAAGAAAATGCTGTGGTTCTTCCAAGAAAGCCTTCCATTACTCCTCACCTCATGTAACAGATCGCTCAGCCAGGACCCTGTGAGCTCGCTCGATTTCCAGCTTATGGCCTGTTATGTCAAGCAGATTTGGAAAGAGCCCGTCCAAGAATTTCACCATATCTCGACCTTCTTCGTCTTCAGGAATTCCAACAGTTCGGATGTTATTTTTGCCGGTTATGATTCTCCAAGTCTTTCAACTTCTCCCAGACGTGCTCCAGATCCACCTTGGTCGCTAGTGGATTAGCAGCTAATTCCCTCTCGGATGACTCCAGATAATCGATCTGTTTCTCGACATCTGCCACTCTTGTAACCATCTCAGTGAATTTCGTCTCCATGGCCATGATCAATCGACGTATTGCAGCAAGATCCTCCAAGTCAGCAACGACCTTCGTCAGCATTGCCGATACGTCTCTTTCACCTCTCCGGCCAAATCGACTCCCAGGCTCGAGGCCTCCTGAGGGGCGTCAGCTTGAGCTTGAGTCTTTTAATATTTCCAGAGCCTGAGGATTTTGAATTCTTTGACATATTGTCTTCCTAGAACAGTTATGGACAAGGATGTATCCGAATCTCACCAGTTTATATCATTAAAAGTATAAAAACTAGCAAAATGCGCAGAGCTCGCCATTCACACATGCAAACCTCCATCAAAATACTTTTTGAATGTAACTGTTTTCTTATTACCAACTATTTAAATTGTAACTGAATTGGAATACAGTTAGTAATATTTTGTATTTTAAATGCACATTTGCATTTCATGTATTTCATTACTCCCCAACCCTGGAGGTTGCGTTAACTGAAAATTCTCCCGTTGCGTCATTTACCAGTTTATGAAACCTTGACGGTTAATTCCATATCCTGTAATTTTGACAGATAAAAAAAAAAATTATAATGTTTTAACCTACTGCATCAGTTTTGATTTTACTCTCTCTCATAGACACACTCCCACTGATTATTTCCTGTATTAAGATGCGTTTTAACACAAACCATCGCCATTTACACCTGGTAACGTGTCTCTTTTGACCAATTTTGTTTGGATTACGAAGGCAGGATCTCTGATTGCATGACTGCAAACATCAGTCATTACATCAGTGTGTTATTGCATGTTAATAAAGCGAAAAAATATGATAACAAAAAGAAGGCACAAAAAAAAACGGTGCATCATTTCTACCAATTATACTTGCTTTAATAAGTGCAAACATTAAGTTTAGAGCAGAATTGTCAGTTATTTAAGTGGAGTTTCAGAGATGTGTGTTCTTCTTATCTGTGACACTTTATGTTGATATCAGGCATACTGAAAAAGTTCCATGAACTTGTGCATGTACGTACTTTAATTGGCAATGTTGAAAAAAAAAAAACTTGTTTTAGCACAGCAGTTGATTGACAGGTAGAACTTTCACGAGGAGTCAAAGCATGAGGAGTCAAAAAATCTATCATATAGTCCTATTCACTAATGCATATGCCATTGTAATGGATCTTGAGCCCCTGAATGCAGCTCTAGTACTTATAAAATAAAAACAATATGACGGATAAAAAAGACATTAACAGGGCATTGCTAAGCGGTTGCTAAGGTGTTTAGAGTGATTGTTAAGGCCTTTCTATTTGCATGTGCTGGGTGGTTCCTGACTGGATATACTTGTATATACGCAGACCGATTTTTTATTAAAATGCTCTGCATTATCTAAACCAGATTCATACCAAGGGTTTACCTTACTGGCTTTTAAAAAGCTTAATTTCGAATGGCTTTTGACAATGGAAATGTGTTGTGATATTTGGCTTTTTCTTTATTCGCACACTCTACCCATCTGCCTCCTCATGCCAAGCTGGAGTTCAAAGGCGCCCATCAGTTTCCCCTTCAGAGACCTGTCAGATAATGACACCACTCAGTCTCGCGGCTCACTCTCTCCTCTCCTTGTGCTCTGACAGTGGGTAAGCTGTTGTGTAACAGCCCTCTGTTTCAAAGCCAGTACTTAGTGGCAGCTTTCGTCATGGTATCATAACGGTCAGTTATATAATCCTGTTGTATCATTCCTAATGTGTTAGGTTCTTATTTTTACAGGCTAAGGATATTGATTTTAATTAGCATACAGTCTTCATTAATCTCCAGTGCACATACACAGTGTCACCTGTTGCAGTATATAACTGTCAGAGGACAGCTTCACATCAGCTCTCAGTGGAAGTTAATAAAGACAGTACTTCATAAGTCATTTTCATAGATGCAATCTGTCAGGGTATGTGTTGAGGAAATGAGCACTCAATTGCAGAGGTAATAGAAATATTTATTAGTAAAAGGTAACTAACTTAATGAATCCCCAAAGAGCAAAAAACTCAGTCCAAGGACAGGTGATGGTCACAGTTAGACTGGCTAAAGACAAGGGGTTTAAACAAGGAGCTGGTCAGGTGATTAAATCAGAGGGGCCAACAAGGCAGGCTGGCCCCAAAAGACAGGTGGCGAGCCAACAGAGGTGAGCCATAACCAGAAGCCGGGCAGCCAGGACAGGCTGACAGAGTCAGACTGGCAGCCAGAGAGAAAGGTAGGTAGGGAGAGCAGCTAGGTTATGGGACCACCAGGCAGGACTAACAGAGAAGGCCACTCAGGCAATGTGGTTGGGTGCCAACCAAGCAGGGACCACCAGGAAACCAGGAACTTGTTAAACAGATAATAAACAGACTAACAAGACTGACAGAAGTTTGGTACATAGAAGGAAACTAAGCACAAAGCACAAACTAAACTAAACAGAAAGTTGAGACTGGATTGGGCCTACTTAGACCCAGCTATGTTTTTCCAGTCTTTAACTGTACAGTTTTGGTGAGTGTGTGCCCAGTGCAGCCTCAGTTTCCTGTTCTTGGCTGGCAGAAGTAGAACCTGATGTGGTCTTCTGCTGTTGTAGCTCATCTGCCTCAATGATTGACATGTTGTGCATTCTAAGATGCTATTCTGCTCACTACAATTGTACAGAGCGGTTATCTGAGTTACAGTAGCCTTTCTGTCAGCTCGAACCAGTCTTGCCATTCTCCTTTGACCTCTCTCATCAACAAGACGTTTCCATCTGCAGAACTGCCGCTCAATGGATTTTGTATTTTTTTTTTTGGCACCATTCTGAGTTAACTCTAGAGACTGTTGTGCGTGAAAATCCCAGGAGATCACCAGTTACAGAAATACTCAAACCAGCCCGTCTGGCACCAACAATCAGGCCACGCTCGAAATCACTGAGATCACACTTTTTCCCCATTCTGATGGTTGATGTGAATATTTGAAGCTCCTGACCCCTATCTGCATGATTTTATATGCGTTGCACTGCTGCCACACAATTGGCTGATTAGATAATCACATGAATATGTTGGGGTACAGGTGTTCCTAATAAAGTGCTAAGTGAGTTAAAAAATTAAAAAGCGACACATGCAACTCTTTAGTTAGTGCAATACTTATATCAATTGCAATTTTTCTGCCCTGGATGTCTAGCCGCAAACATGTTGCAAATTTGCCACTCGTTATTTTTATATGCATACAAGTTTGCGATTCATCGCAGATGTTTGCCAGAAGTCTGCAGCTCTTCACAGGTAGTGATGAACCTGCAGCAAACCTTTGGCAAAAATTGACAATTTGCCGCAAGTTTGCCGCAAAGCTCATTTGCATGTGAAAATAATCAGTGGCGAATTTGCATCAAATTTTTGTAAGGTAAATCATAGAGATCTCAAAAGTGGTGGGATGGTCCCAAATCACCCCCACTGTTCAGGCACGCACACCACACATCCATCTGACTCTAGGCGGCACTGTAATTAACATCGAATGACTCTGCGACAGTTTCAAAGCAGCTTTTCCAACACTGTCTTAAACTATGGCTGCATCCGAAAACTGGAAAATGCTGCCTTTGGAGGCTGTATACGGAGGTAGGATGAAAATAAGGTGCTTTTCAAACTGTCCTGAGTTTCCTTAGAGTTCCATTTATTCAAAAACATTGTCAGTAAAGCCAGTAACTTATAAGGCAGCAAGTTAGCTGCCTACACTTTCGAATGCAACCAATGTATAAAATAGCTTGGCTGTTGATTAGCATAATGGCCAATTGTTTGTCCAATAACCGACATCAGCCAAAAAGGAAAGCTGTTTCAGAGGCAGAGGAAGTTACTACATTAAGAAAGTAAAATGGGTTCATGTTAATTTCATGTTGACTTGAATGAATGCAGAAAACATATACAGCAGTGTTAAATGGCTAAATAAATAATACAGCCATGCTTTGGAGCTCTAGTTTGGAGGATAAACTGTTTTCGAGGCCAAGGGTGAACACCTGTTCAGGGCACAGAGTTAGATGCTAATTACTTCAATTAGCATTCAAGAGGAGAGAACGTGCATAATCATTGATGTACTAGACACGGAGAGCACTCCTAATCTGAATACAGAATCTGAGCACAAACAAGTCCAATATTTGGATGTTGTGCACAAGAATTAAACTAGACCTGTCAAGGAGTCATATCTCCAATGGCAGCTTGCACAGGTTGAACAGTGTCCAGTAGCAACCTGGAAGTGTCATTAATGTGGCATCATGGCTTCTCCAGGGAAGATTGTCTTCAAAACAAAATATAATAGAGATGTCACTGATATTTCCTTTGAAACCCTTTGAGCAAAGACAGGTAAGGCACCATGTCACAGCGCCCGTAATGGGATCACAGGTTCAGTAGGGTTCAAGATTTACCCTCGACTGCAATCAACTGCAAGTCTGAAGAACAAGAGAGCGCATAAATCACACACTCAAATTTTCAGGTCTAACAAGCTCCATCATTATGGTACATGTACATTACAGACAGACAACAACTAGCCCAGTCTTCTGACTGTGATAATCAAATACTGTATATCACCTTTACACCTATTTCTACATCACCTGACTAAAACAACTTGCACTTCTGTTACTAATGGTCACCGAAGACTTCGTACTAGATTTCCAATTAACCCTTTCCTATGTCACAGACGACCCAGTAACAGTGCCATTTTGGCTCAATCTGCCTAACGGCTCAAACAATGACATAACTTCGGATTAATTGATTTACTGTAGGTTATTTCAGTTTAGAAGTGTGAAAATAATTGATTTTCTTCTGTGGAGGGGGCAATTCACTGTGTGAATTGTCGATAACCACAGCTAACTCGCACACCCCCACTGCTGGCCAAACACAATCAGTTAAACTTGACTTTGATGACTGACGTCAAGTAGCACTTTTTACATTCATCTTCCAAACAAAAAATCACCAGCATACGTGTTAGGAAGAGGACATTGATTTGCATTAAGAAAGCACGCTCCTATACAGCAGTGAATCAATCAGGGCTTCAAGATTTTCCAGTGTGTGCGTTATACATCATTACAGCAGATTCTACAAGATGTGTAGTTAGTGGCTGTCTCCGAAACCTGAAAAATGCTGTTTAGGCTATATCCTGAGGAAGCATCAAGGTATGTCAGAATCTAATGTTTGCGTCTGTCTATTGAAATGTCTTCATCTAGTCGATTTTTGAAGCAGTGTAGATGTACTCTATCCTGTGTGTCCTACTGTATGACAACCTAAAATCTTGTGTGTGCGGTTTGACAGCTTGTGAAAAGAATAAATAGGCATCTCAAAGAGCGGTTGTGTTGAAAATATCTATACTTTTCAATGTATGATTCTATTTGTCCCAACAAATAAGCACTGTAGTCATTAAATATTTTCTTGCTTATCTCTAAAGCTCGCTTTGTTCTATCTCGATTTCTAGATGTTACATTACGGTGCCATGGAAGCCAGTCTGAATTGTGTTTCCTTAAAAGGCACCTTCATAGAGAATCTGTTGTCACTGACTGACTGGGAAGTGTATTATCCAGCCCAATCTCATGAAAATCACTTGACTGGCAATCTTACCACAAAAACATATTTAACTTTGTAATCTTTCATCAAAATGTACTATCCGCCTCTGAAACGTCTTTCCTTTTCATCACCAAGCCCTTTTATTTTTCCTTTAATTTCCCAATCATCTGTCATATTGAAACCACTTTTTACAATTCAATTAATTTACGACTGATAAAACAGGGTTTCACCTTCCAATTTTTTGGTACAATTTTTCATTATAAAACCTGTTTCCTTAGGAAATATGTCATTTTATGGAGGTAAAATGGGTTGTGAATGCTGTTTCATGATGACATGTTGAGGGGCCTAAATCGCTGGAGATCGTGAGTTCCCATTGGTAGCCGATGCATCTTATCTCTGCTCATTTGTATGAAGTTGAGCTATACACAACTTTGTCGCATCACTAACGCACGAAACAGCCAACTCTCATCTCATTTAACTCTCATTGAGTTGCACGTCTTCAGTTCCAGCACGTTTCATTAGGGTTGGGGTAAGGGTTAGCGGCATGACGATACAATTCAGCCCTTTGTTTCATTTGTGCTTTGGGGGTATAGGGATAATTTGGGGGTCAAAGCCCACCCCAGCAACCCCCTAGATCCGTCCCTGTTTCCAAAACCACCAGCAGCAGTCTGAACAGTTAACACAAGGCAAAATTATGTAAGAAATTAATTCTTGTTTTTAGAGATATCAAACAAGATTAAACGAGGTTTTGCTTAAAACAAGAAAAAATAAATAAATAAATTGCCAATTGGGTAATAAAAACAAACTTGTTTTCCCTTTGAATTGATACGCTGTTTTTTAAGCATAAATTACACTGCATTTTGAAGGTTTCTCTAAAAACAAAACTTAATATTTTATGTTATTTTGACTCAATTAAACAGAAAGAAATCAAAAGAAATGGCTACGGCAGTGTGGTTCCATGGATTCATGTTGTTATTTTGACTCATCAGTGCAGTTCTACTATAATCTCTGTTTTCTGTGTTTACCTGGCAAGAGTGGCTCCAGGTATGGTCTTCTTCTGCTGTAGCCCATCTGATTAGCCAAGGTTTGATGTGTTGTGTTATTAGAGATGCTCTTCTGGATATCACTGTCACTTTCCTGTCAGTTTGAACCTGTGTGACCGTTCTCCTCTGACCTCTCTCATTAACAAGGTGTTTTCGCCCACAGAACTGCCATTCACTGGATGTTTTTTGTACCATTATCTTAAGATTGTTGTGTTTGAAAATCCCTCAAACCACCCTGGTACCAAAAATTCTTCCTTGGCCAAAGCCACTGAGATCACATTTCTTCCCCATTCAAATGTTTAATTCTAATCACTGCATTTTTCAGCAGAAATAGAAACATTAAATGGACACTTCTCTTAGCTGCTCCATCAGGAGACATTTTAAAGGAATAGTTGAAAATTCTCTCATCATTTACTCACCTTCATGTCATCCGAGATGTGTATGACTTTCACAAATGAAGATTTTTAGAAGAATATTTCAGCTCTGTAGGCCCTCACATTGAAGCACATAAGCACATAAAGGCAGCATAAAAGTAATATGACTCCAGTGTTTAAATCTATATCTTCAAAAGCAATATGATAGGTGTGGATAAGAAACATATGAATATTGAAGTAATTTTTTTATTATAAATCTCCACTTACACTTTCACATTCTTCTTTTGTTTTTGGAGATACACATTCATCATGCATATCATTACCTACTGGGCAGGAAGGAAAATTTATAGTAAAAAAGGACTTAAACATTTATCTGTTTCTCACCCACACCTATCATATCCCTTTTGATAACATGGATTAAACCACTGGCGTCTATTGGATTACTTTTATGCTGCCCTTATGTATTTTTCTGAGCTTCAAAGTTTTGGTCACCATTTATGGACCTACAGAGCTGAAATGTTCTTCTTAAAATCTTCATTTTTGTTCAGCAGAAGAAAGTCATTAAATGGGAGTAAATGATGACAGAATTTTCATTTTTGGGTGAACTATCCTTTTAATAGTTCAATCGTCATCCAAATAGTGTTATGGGATATTCTGTGAAAGTGAAGGACATCTGTGATTTTTATTTTTATCCAGATGAATATTACTTGTTTTATCTCAGTAATCCCCTGTAAGTAGACTTTCACTCGTGAAATAAATTAATCATGGCTATCTGCGAATAGCGCATATTTACGTGCATAACAGAAAACTTCTGTTTTGAGTGATGCTGCATTTACGCCTATAGGTGTCAATTAACATGAAAACAAATTTTACAGAGTGCACCTTTACCATTTCTATGCTGCAGATGTAAATGTATTTTTATAATTTTATGTAAATAATATTTTGATTTTTTTTAACCAGAAATATCCAACAGTTTATGGACATGCATCACAGGAAAAAAAGTTTTTGAAAGTCATGAAAATTCCCAACTGTGTCATTACCAGCACATATAAAATTCTGTATTATGTTTAATAGAATTCTGTGGTGGAAAAGAAATTGATGAAACTGACACTTTCAATGTTTTTGAAATAAAACTGCTGACTCCTTAGACTTGCTAATTTCATTGCTTACATTTGATGTATCCTAAATACACATATTAGATAATATTTTAACTTCATGATGACTTGGATAACAAGTAGGCCTAAAGTAATTTTTCAAAGGAAATAGTAATGATGCCACTACTGTGGACCAGTCGTAATTTTTTTTTTAATTAATAGAAATAATTTTCACAATATATATCTTCTTTGTAAAACAAAAAATCCATAAAATTTAAGGTAAACTACCGGCAGCTGTGGTTGTAACATTTACCATAACAAACACGTGACCATGTTTCAGGCTTTACGGGATGTCATTTTGATATATATTATATCATATTTTTATTTAATGGTGTATTTAATAGTTCACAATTGTTTATAGTATTAAATGATATAAACTTGACAGACTAATATTCTGGAAAGATAAAAAAAAAAAAAAAAATCACTTTATAATGTATTGTTATTCACTGTAGTAATTGCAGAAAGACACATGATGACAAAGTATATCAAGAGTGGCCCTTCCAGGAACAATGACAATTAAACTGATAGCGACAGTGCACAGTCACTCACACAAACACAAAACACCATCAGGGTAACACATGTAAAATTAAAATAATGCAATAAACATAAATTAAACTACACTGCCTGGCCAAAAAAAGTCACATATTCTAATATTTCGTTGGACCGCCTTTAGCTTTGATTACATTGCGCATTCTTCGTGGCATTGTTTCAACAACCTTATACAATGTCACAACATTTACATCCGTCCAGAGTTGCATACATTTTTGGCCGAGATCTTGTATTGAGGATGGGAGATTTGAACCACTCCGTAAAGTGTTTTCCAGCACATCTCAAATACTTTCAATGGGGTTAAGGTCAGGACTCTGTGGTGGTCAATTCATGTGTGAAAATGATTCCTCATGCTCCCTGAACCACTCTTTCACAATTTGAGCCTGATGAATTTTGGCATTGTCGTCCTGGAATATGCCCGTGCCGTCAGGGAAGAAAACATCCATTGATGGGATAACCTGGTCATTCAGTACATTCAGATAGTCAGCTGACTTCATTTTATTGCTGCATAACTGAGCCTAGATCTGACCAACTGACGCAACCCCAGATCATATCACTGCCTTCAGAGGCTTGTACAGTGGGCATTATGCATGGGTGCATCACTTCATGCGCTTCCCTTCTTACCCTGATGCGCCCATTGCTTTGGAATAGGGTAAATCTGGACTCTTCAGACCACATGACCTTTTTCCATTGCTCCACAGTCCAATCTTTATGCACCCTAGCAAATTGAAGTCATTTTTTTCTGATTAGCCTCACTAATAAGTGGCTTTCTCGTGGCCACACAGCTGTTTAGTCCCAATCCTGTAAGTTCTTGTCACATTGTGCATGTGGAAATGCTCTTACTTTCACTATTAAACATAGCCGTGAGTTCTACTGTTGATTTTTTATGATGTGACTTCACCAAGCAATTCAGCAATGGTGGGCCGTGCATTTTAAGTCTAGGCCTTCAGTGTGATTCATGCCATTAAGAAAACACAGTTTCACAATGAATAAGACACCCTATGCCGTTGGGCATCATACATTATGTCACAGCTAACTAGTAATACCAATTGACATTTAAAAAAAACATCCACGCACAAAAGCCAGAACTTGAAACGACTCTTAATGCTCAAGCATGCCTAATTTTAACTGCAGCATGACTGTTTGTGAAATGAACGTCTCCTGAACAGACATTAAAAAATCATAATTTTTCATATGAATCTACCAAGGAGGTCTTTAATACCTGGAAAAATCTATCTAATAATATTTGCGATTTAAATGTTGTTTGCAATAAATTTCGTTTCGTCAGTGTTCACAGTTATGCTGCGTTCCATTCAAGTTGGATGTGGGATATTACTACTTGATATCTCCGACCATAAATACATTCCATTCCCCGATATTCGGAAGACAACGTTTAAGAAAACAAAACTGCAACGCTCCCGTTAGCTTAGCAGGGGTTTGACTCTCATTAGAGATGTCTCCTAGCAACCCAACTGATAAACAATGCTGCAGCGCTAGCATTTGTGCTTCAGGTGTACGATTATCATAACAGATTATAATGTTTTATACACCTGTTTCTGCAGGTGTTTGTTAAACAAGCTTTAAAATCATGTAATGTGGAAACGAACTCATGATGTTGCTATAACAATGCAAAAAGCACTTACCAATTTACTTGAAGTGAAAATCAGTCCTCCTTTCCTGTTTAATTAATCAATCGCACGATCACGCAGAACATCACGTGTTTTTAAATCCATAAGGATCTCTTTCTCAACGGCAATACCAGCAGTGATGACAGCCGACTCATCAGCAAGATCTCGCGCTCTTTGCTTTCAAATTATGTACATCACTTAAAGCGTGATTGCGTCACTCACCGCCAGCTAGAAGGCCTCGAACGGGACACATACTAAAGATCACACCCACCAAGAACAAATAAATCAATCTGATTGGCTGATGAATCTGACAATCTGACTTTAGATGCTTATTCACTTGCGCTGTTGAGGGATTCTGAAGAAATTCTGAAGGCTTTACGGGGTGGAGCTCAGACTCACATACTGCTTCGGGCATGCAATTTGTGAAACAGTTGTCACAATTTGCTTGTAAGCATCAAAAAATAATTTCTGACTGGATAAACTTTTCGTTTTTCTCTATTTGTTTTCAGATTAATTAAGAGTGGAAAGCGATTAAAAATGCATAGGCAAAAAGGTGATTGAGAATGAAAGGATGAAAAATATTTATTTATTTGGCATGTTAGGCCAGCAGAGAAGGCTTTGCTGGCCCTGAGAAATCGCCACTGTGTTGCAGTGATCTCCGATCACGATCCTTCAAGATTTTTTTCCAACCACATTTCTTCCATGAAACTGACGGTTCACCACTATCCTTCCAGGTTTTAATAATGCGTTGGACACGCTGACTACCACACCTCGAGTCACGAGTTCGAATCAAGGGTGTGCTGAGTGACTCCAGCCAGGTCTCCTAAGCAACCAAATTGGCCCGGTTGCTAGGGTGGGTAGAGTCACATGGGGTAACCTCCACGCAGTCGCTATAATGTGTGGTTCTCGCTCTCGGTGGGCCGCATGGTGAGTTGTGCGTGGATGCCGCGGAGAATAGCGTGGGCCTCCACACGCACTACGCCTCCACGGTAATGCGTTCAACAAGCCACGTGATAAGATGCGTGGATTGACGGTCTCAGACGCAGAGGCAACTGAGATTCGTACTCCGCCACCCGGATTGAGGCGAGTCACTACGCCACCACAAGGACTTAGAGCGCATTGGGAACTGGGCATTCCAAATTGCGGAAAAAAGGAGAGAGAGAGAAAAAAAAATAATAATAATAATGCGTTGGACAGTTCTTAACCCAATTCCAGTGATTTCAGCAATCTCCTTAGTTGTTTTCAACAATTTGCCCCTTCTGAAACACAGTAACATCTTTTCCATGACCATGGGATACGCCTTCTGACATGGTTGTTTAAGAAATGAGAAGCTAAACATTGCATCAGTTAGGGTTAAAAGAATTGTTGCCAGCTGAAACATTAATCATTGCAATAATGATTGAATAATAGGCCCTTAAAGGTGCAGTATGTAAGATTCAGAAACCCTTGTTATTAATGACACCTGTGGCCATTAAGTGAACTGCAGCCAGCAACCTGTTGCTCGTGCACGCGCTCGTGCACACACTCCATAGGGACGCGAGCGAGCATTGACCAAAACAATGACGTAACGTATAAAGAGGCTGAATGTGATTCACCGGCATTATGCTGACAGATGAGGTAGCATAATTAAAATTTCAGTTATGATTGTTTTACTACAAACTTTGAGACTAAACTAAAACTACTTATCCACATAGCATACTGATACACACATACAGCTACATACTACCGAACTATACCAGACAATTTACTGTTGCACTGCAGTTATGCTGCACTATTGTTTTGTATGTCATATGTTATACTATGAATAAGAAACCAGCGTATTTGCTTAAATTATTCCTGTATACCTGACTTTTAGTATAAAGATCGTTGAAATTATTTGAAAGTTACGAAGCGAGGTAGCTTGCAATTCGTCAGCATCAGCAGGCAAGATAAAGTTAGCTAAAATTACACAGATCAATCCTTATGGCACTATATTTCACATGCTTTGCAGTTATGTAAGCTTACCTGTCCAATAAGAAGAATGCCAATTCAGGGTCGGTTTTGAAGGTCCCTCCAGGAATCAAATGCCCTGCCGATGTTCACTCTAGCTTTCGCTCGACCACGATCACGTTTCCGCTTAGGCAGACGGGATTCAGTAGATAAATGTTTTTTTTGTTTTTTGGAGTTTGTGTACGAGTCGGTGTTGTGCTGGGAGCCGGCCGTTTGCTGGATTCCATTTCTAAGATAACATTACCTAGTGTTGCAGTTTGTTGTCGCTGTTGAATAGGGGAAGAGAAGCACTGAAGCAAGGCTCTCGGGAGTGCGCATAAACGTCACATCCTTTGGATTTTCCCAGCAAAAGCGACCCGCTCCCTTCGCATGAAAATCAGTCTACAGGCTTTAATAGGCAACCTAGGTAGTCCGGGAAGGGCTAATTTTTTAAGTTGCGTTACAAACCGTTCACACATTGGCAAAAAAAGGCGAATATTACATGAAAATTGTTACATGTTGCACCTTTAAGTATCTGCTTTTTTGAATCCAAATGGCGACTTTATTTTTTGGCCAGGCAGTGTATATAAAACATAACATGGAAAACCCCAAAGTACATAACTTCCCATTATATATATATATAAAATGGGAATAGTATATAATGTGTATATATATCACACACACACACACACACACACACACACACACACACACACACACACACACACACTGGCGGCCAAAAGTTTGGAATAATGTACAGATTTTGCTCTTATGGAAAGAAATTGGTACTTTTATTCACCAAAGTGGCATTCAGCTGATCACAATGTATAGTCAGGACATTAATAACGTGAAAAATTACTATTACAATTTGAAAAAAATGTGACAAACTACTTCAGAGTTCTCATCAAAAAATCCTCCACGTGCAGCAATGTCAGCTTTGCAGATCCTTGGCATTCTAGCTGTCAGTTTGTCCAGATACTCAGGTGACATTTCACCCCACACTTCCTGTAGCACTTGCCATAGATGTGGCTGTCTTGTCGGGCACTTCTCACACACCTTACAGTCTAGCTGTAATCCCACAAAAGCTCAATGGGGTTAAGATCCATAACACTCTTTTCCAATTATCTGTTGTCCAATGTCTGTTTCTTTGCCCACTCTAACCTTTTCTTTATGTTTTTCTGTTTCAAAAGTGGCTTTTTCTTTGCAATTCTTCCCATAAGGCCTGCACCCCTGAGTCTTCTCTTTACTGTTGTACATGAAACTGGTGTTGAGCAGGTAGAATTCAATGAAGCTGTCAGCTGAGGACATGTGAGGCGTCTATTTCTCAAACTAGAGACTCTGATGTACTTATCCTCGTCTTTAGTTGTACATCTGGCCTTCCACATCTCTTTCTGTCCTTGTTAGAGTCAGTTGTTCTTTGTCTTTGAAGACTGTAGTGTACACCTTTGTATGAAATCTTCAGTTTTTTGGCAATTTCAAGCATTGTATAGCCTTCATTCCTCAAAACAATGATTGACTGACGAGATTCTAGAGAAAGCTGATTTTTTTTTTGCCATTTTTGACCTAATATTGACCTTAAGACATGCCAGTCTATTGCATACTGTGGCAACTCAAAAACAAACACAAAGACAATGTTAAGCTTCATTTAATGAACCAAATATCTATCAACTGTGTTTGATATAATGGCAAGTGATTTTCTAGTACCAAATTAGCAATTTAGCATGATTACTCAAGGATAAGGTGTTGGAGTGATGGCTGCTGGAAATGGGGTCTGTCTAGATTTGATCAAAAATTTATTTTTTCAAATAGTGATGCTGAACTTTTTTTACATCAGTAATGTCCTGACTATACTTTGGTGAATTATAGTACCAATTTCTTTCCGAAACAGCAAAATCTGCACATTATTTCAAACTTTTGGCCACCAGTGTATATATATATTAAGGTAACTACCCGTTAACCAATGAAATTGTTTTTACTGTAACATTTTTACCATTAAAATTATAGACTTTTTACAGAGTATGTTGCATAAAATGGCTAATGGTCTGTTTCACTCTTTGTTTAGATTATCAGTTAAAACATGTAATGATTTGTAATTTTATAATGGATTTCAATAGTTTAATATTAAAGTTTGGGTCTAGAACAAGGCTAAAACAATAAAATCTAAACAAAGGCATTTTGAAAGTTCCAAAAAAATAAATATTAAAGGCATGGCAAAAAGTTTCAAAGTCAGTTTTAATGAGACCTTCAACTTACAAAAAGAATAAAGCTAAAATGTGTTACTTGTAATAAAACTCAACCCCTGGAACATGACATTTCCTGAAGTTGAAGAAACTCCCCTGTGTGTGTATTCATGTGTATGTACCATTCATCATTTTTAAATTTCATTTTATTAAATTATTTTTACCTTATTCTTTTGTCTATAGTATAAAGCAGGTGTACTGTACCTTCTTACTTGAGAATAATCTTGAGAGACAAATATACAATGGACACTTTTTTGTAATTCTTGGATTTTATTACCCCTACAATAGGTTTACAGTCCCTGGACAGCTTACAGGAACAACATTACACAATGACGTCAGAAGAGGTAAGAAATACCCTATGCCAGTATGCCTTTTATGTATAAAAAATAAAATAAAATAAAAAATAAAAAAAATTCATGGATTAAAGCTGAGGTTCTACATGTCAAAGTACAGCTGGTGGCCCCAATCACACAACAAACAGGATATTAATCAAACCCTTCACAGCTGGACATTGTATTTTTGACAAACTGACAGATTTGTTTTTGATGTCTTTCTGTGACTTTCAGAACAAGGGAATCCTATACAGAGTCTAGCTTGAAGGCAAGTGTGGACTACAAATCAAAGTAAAACCCAAAGGGACTGTAAGCCATACTGGACTGTTAGATTCTTTGACCTGAAGTGAATGGGTTCCAGGTGAGCATTGTATAACAGGTACACAGAATGAATGAGAATATTGATTATGTGCAGTGTGCACACATCGACTGCCCACTCATTCGTTATTCCTCTCTCTCTCACATACACACGCGCACACACTCGCGCCACACGTGCGTGCGCGCACACACAGGAAGAAATGCTCTGGCTATATAAAAATATCTGACGGTTTGTGAAATAGACAGGCTCAGCAGGCTTGTAGAAACTGAATGAATGGAAATGAGACAGCACTACACTCCACATCTGTGGCAATCATTCATGCGGACACAATGGTGAATCCCTCCAACTCATGACATTTTCTCAAACACAAACACCAGGTATATGCCTAAAAAAAGACAAGAGACAATTGCAGAAGGCAAATTATGAGACTTGGACATAAAATGTATTATAGAAACATAATTAAAACATGCAAAAAATGAACAAAACTAAACTAGACTGCCACTAAAGCTTCTCTACAAAATAACCTCCATATTTTGAAAATAAGGTAGGCAGAAACATACTCTATGAAGTACGCAAATGCTTGGTCAACACACTGCGTGTGGTTCCATTGTGTATATGTATGTATGTATATATATATATATATATATATATATATATATATATAAAAACTCAGCAAAAGAAGAAACGTCCCTTTTTCAGGACAATGTATTTTAAAGATAATTTTGTAAAAATCCAAATAACTTTACAGATCTTTATTGTAAAGGGTTTAAACAATGTTTTCCATGCTTGTTCAATGAACCATAAACAATTAATGAACATGCACCTGTGGAACGGTCGTTAAGACACTAACAGCTTACAGACGGTAGGCAATTAAGATCACAGTTATAAAGACTTAAGACACTAAAGAGACCTTTCTACTGACTCTGAAAAACACCAAAAGAAAGATGCCCAGGGTCCCTGCTCACCTGTGTGAACGTGCCTTAGGCATAATGCATGGAGACATGAGGACTGCAGATGCGGCCAGGGCAATAAATTGCAATGTCTGTACTGTGAGATGCCTAAGACAGCGCTACAGGGAGACAGGAAGGACAGCTGATCATCCTCGCAGTGGAAGACCACGTGTAACAACACCTGCACAGGATCGGTACATCTGAATATCACACCTGTGGGACAGGTAAAGGATGGCAACAACAACTGCCCGAGTTACACCAGGAATGCACAATCCCTCCATCAGTGCTCAGACTGTCCGCAATAGGCTGAGAGAGGCTGGACTGAGGGCTTGTAGGCCTGTTGTAAGGCAGGTCCTTACCAGACATCACCGGCAACAACGTCGCCTATGGGCACAAACCCACCTTCGCTGGACCAGACAGGATTGGGAAAAAGTGCTCTTCACTGACGAGTCGCGGTTTTGTCTTACAAGGGGTGATGGTCGGACTCACGTTTATCGTTGAAGGAATGAGCGTTACACCGAGGCCTGTACTCTGGAGCAGGATCGATTTGGAGGTGGAGGGTCCGTCATGGTCTGGGGAAAGATGGGGAAAGCTCATCGGACTGAGCTTGTTGTCATTGCAGGCAATCTCAATGCTGTGCGTTACAGGGAAGACATCCTCCTCCCTCATGTGGTACCCTTCTTGCAGGCTCATCCTGACCTGACCCTCCAGCATGACAATGCCACCAGCCATACTGCTCATTCTGTGCGTGATTTCCTGCAAGACAGGAATGTCAGTGTTCTGCCATGGCCAGTGAAGAGCCCGGATCTCAATCCCATTGAGCACATCTGGGACCTGTTGGATCGGAGGGTGAGGGCTCGGGCCATTCCCCCAGAAATGTCCGGGAACTTGCAAGTGCCTTGGTGGAAGAGTGTGGTTACATCTCACAGCAAGAACTAACAAATCTGGTGCAGTTCATGAGGAGGAGATGCACTGCAGTACTTTATGCAGCTAGTGGCCACACCAGATACTGACTCTTTTGATTTTGATCCCCCCTTTGTTCAGGGACACATTTTTCCATTTCTGTTAGTCACAAGTCTGTGAAACTTGTTCAGTTTATGTCTTAGTTGTTGAATCTTTTTATATTCATACAAATAGTTACACATTAAGATTGCTGAAAATAAAAGCAGTTGAAAGTGAGAGGACGTTTCTTTTTTTGCTGAGTTTACTTTGTGTGTGTGTGTATATATATATATATATATGTATATATATACTTACCTTGCGTTAATGTAGAGGAGGTCAATACTTGGCTGGTTATTGGTCCAGTTATCAACATATACAGTATATATTTCACTACAGTAACTTATTTTTCCCTGTCTGCTGCCTTTGACATCATAGCTCAGGATAGTCGCTAGTAAAGGAACTGTGTGCATGTTCTTGTGGTGCCATCAGTCAGTGTTGTATTGGGTATTACTATGGTAGCCAATCTACCCATAAAAATAGATGTGCATCATTCAGATAAACTCTACACCTGACATTTACAATTTCTGATGACTGACCGCAATTCTAATAGTTAACTATATATTTTATTTAGTACAAAACCTTTTCAAGCTGTCAAAAAATGGACAAAAAAGCATAATAACAGTAGTCCATATGACTTGTGCACTATCATATGGCTTCACTATACTTCTGAAGCAATATGATAACATCCAATAAGGCTATATAATAATATCCAATAAGGCAATGATCCGCTAAGGCTGTCAAAATTCACAATTCAAAAAATGCACACACAAATTCAAAAACTGTTCATTTGAATTTTATAAGTGTGGCAAGTACTGACAACAAGCCGAAGGTCTTGCTCTCCTATCAGCATCTCGCAGCATAAGCAATGCATTTTAAAATGCTGTGTCAGCAAAGGAGTTTAATTTCAGAAAGCGAGTCTCGAGATCCCAGCGGCCTTTTCCACTTTGACCCTGTTTATACCCGGTATTTAGATGTGTCTCCTGTGACCACTTGTGTTTGGATTTCGAGGGGAGGGTCTCTTGATTTCATGACGACATACATTAATCATTTGTCACTGTGTTACTGCATGATAATAAACCACAAAAAAATGTCATAAAAGACATAATGGGGGGAAAAGGCTGGCTGTTTCTTCCAGATACAGTTGAAATGTATTCCAAACACAAAAGTAAAATTTCAAGCAGAATTATCTTATTTTAGTGAAGTACCTGTATTAACCTGAGCTAAAGATGTGTGTGCTTGTCATCTGTTACTGCATGTTGATATCAGATACACTGAAGAAGATCCGTGAAGCTCTCGTAATTGTGTATGTTTTCGCTTTTTCAAATTTTCTGATCGGACGGTTATTTATTTTTAAAGCCGCTCATAACCGGCAAAGTTTACCCCTCACAGCGGTTGATTGACAGGTGAGGGGTGGTGCTTCACTGCTGTTCAGGACACATTCAGGACAGATTAGCATTTACACCTCAAATACACTTACACCTGATTACACCTGTGGTCACATGCGTTTTTGACTACCTCCGTTTGTGGTTTCAGGGATTTGATCATAAAACATTTGAGACAAATGATTTTTAAATTGTCTCCTGGATGAAAAATCTTTTTCTTTTGTTTTATCCCCTTTTCTCCCAATTTGGAATGCCCAATTCCCACTACTTAGTAGGTCCTCGTGGTGGCGCGGTTACTCACCTCAATCTGGGTGACAGAGGACAAGTCTCAGTTGCCTCCACTTCTGAGACAGTCAATCCGTGCATCTTATCACGTGACTCGCTGTGCATGACACCGGAGACTCACAGCATGTGGACGCTCATGCTATTCTCCGCGATCCACGCACAATTTACCACGTGCCCCATTGAGAGCGAAAACCCCTAATCACGACCACGAGGAGGTTACCCCATGTGACTCTACCCTCCCCCTGGCAACCAGGCCAATTTGGTTGCTTAGGAGACCTGGCTGGAATCACTCGGCACACCCTGGATTCGAACTCGCGACTCCAGGGGTGGTAGTCAGCGTCAATACTGGCTGAGCTACCCAGGCCTCGAAAAATCAATTTTTTGTATTTTATTTTAGGTAGCCCATAGAACCGTTCATAGGACAATTATGAAATTTGGGGTGGTCAAGAATAGTCCCCAGAGCAAATTATGCGACTGCTGTGCTTGGTAGTGCTGATTCTCAGCTTGGTACTGTATGTCACTTTGGTCACTGTCAATTTTGTGGCTGTGTTACAGTGTGTGCATTGAAATATGGAATGGAAAGGTGTAGGTTCGAACTCATCCTGGGGTGACATGTAATGTGGTATGTGTTTGCTCTGTATGTCATATGCACTCTATGGGCCTCATTCATGAAACACAACCAGAACAAATTTTTGTGTTAATCGTTCGTAAAGCTGCTCTGACATAAATGGAAACTGACATGAATACATTTTGATAAAAGTGAAATTAAATATATAATGAAAAAACTGAATAATTATTAAATGAGCGAAATTAACCTTAAAAAATAAGTTAGAAAAAAGAAAAAAAAAAGCTTTTTCATTTTAAACCATAGTCTATACTTTAGTTTCTTTGCTGCTTGCATTTATTTTTTCAAAGTATAGTACTTTCCCAACTCTGCTTATGATTTTTCCAGCAGAAGTGCTTGACATGGGGTGCACGTCAGTTTGTGTTTAATTTTCTCGAAGAAATGAATGCCCTCTAATGTAACTGGTTGGACAGTTTTTTATTATTATTATTATTTGATATGAGCTCTTTAATTTAGGTTTCATAATTTAGTAAAGGTATCTGTAAATTGTGTTCAGTTGGTAATGCTGCTAATGCTGTTAAACCCATGAACAAACACATCGTGGACAGGCACGTACACAATACAACAGGGGAAAAATAGAAAAAGCCTGCATGTTGTCATACAGCTTGCAAATCTGTAATATCTTACAGCGTTTCGGTCAAAGATATTCTTCTAATAATTTCTCTGATGATTCTTCCATTTGCAGCTATATTATTATCATGATTTACCCGAGAAGTGCCATGCACTGCAAACTGAACCAGAGAAGGTTAATGGTGATGGACATCCTCCTCCCGGGGTGAACAGAAATGTTTTTACACACGTCAAACCATTTTGATTGACTTCTTGAACTGTTTTATTCACAAAAGAGCCTCAGATGACAGCAAAAACATGTGATTACAGTCTCTGAGATGCTATTGTGATTGCTAAATCAAAATTTTACGATGTGAATGTACTTCATTCATAAATGTAATTACTGTTCACAATAGATGTTAAAAGCATTTACTAGTGAGTCTAGTGCCTTCCTTCTATGGTGTTTTCATGGGCGTGGATTATGATAATTGTGATTAAATGTGCACACGCCCCCTTTTCTTTTTTTTTTTTTTTCAAATGTTTGGAATTTACTAACATACACAGGTTTTACTTACAAATCTGGGGAGTATGAAGCATTTGTGAATGCGGCAGAAATTTTTCGGGAAGGCCCATTTCATGTGCAAATTACTCCATATTTACTCATATATTTACGAAAGTTTCATGAATGAGGCCCAGTGTGTTCTTTGGGTTGTGCTTAGTGTTATGCAATGGTTGCCATGTTGGTGCTTGTCCCCATAATTGCTGCTTGTAGCTATATTTATATATGGGTTCCTTAACACTAACTAGTCGAATAATAGCTCAGACAATGCACTTACTTTTCGATTATGAAAATTGGTGGTTTTGTACATCCCAACCTTTTACCTGTAAATCCTGTATTACAAGGTAAACAATTGTCATGTCAGACACAACTGTTCATCAATAAACATTTCTTTCTAAGAAAAAAAGGGGTTAACATCTTAATATGTTAAATTACAATAAATAAATAAGTATATATATAATTATTTATTTTTTTTTTAAAGCAATGAATATCGAATCGGCAATTTTCACCCCTACTATTTAGCGCCTGTGATCTGATCACCCAAAACATATCTTAATAACGGGTGTAAACAGGGTCTCTGTTGCGTACCATCTAGCGTCCTGTTTGAACAGGCCTTGCTGCATTTCTGGGCTTAGAAACATGTCGTTACCGCGGTGAGACAAGAGTCTGAGAAGCAAATACCACATCACACCAGAGTTCATCCAAATACCACTAATATCTGGGAATATGAATAAAGTATATATAACTAATGAAAATTGTGATTTTTTTCTAAACAAAAGCAGAGCAGAACATTTCCGGTATTTTGAAGCTTGAGAACTGCGGTAGTACCATGGCATTGTATCGAAGCGTTTTTCTCTTTTACTTTTTATATGAAAAAAAAAATGAACTGGCTAAATCTTTCAATTTCATAATTTTATGCACTTAAGTTTAAAATGGAATGCAGTTTTGTTAACGGCAAGATATGTTCTTTGCAATAAACAATATAACACGGTGTGGTTTGTTTTATATTTATTTGTTGCATTCTCATGTGGAAATAGAAGACAACGTCGATTTATAAGTCTGGAGTTCACTGATGTCTTGTTAGTCTCAGCCTCAGATGTCACGGCCATAGTGCGTGCAATAATACTGATGCACATAGCACACAAAATTGGAAAACACTTTCTCGATCCACACAGCACAATCTTATTGGCTGGTTTGATAGAACTTCCACGAGCAGCACACAGGACTTTTCATCAGTCTGCCTGGAAACAGTCCCGTTCACAAGGTTCCACCTTGATACAATGAGCGCTTTTGAGGACAAATAATCACCAGATGTGCCCAAGTTTGCCAGGTTAGTGACATCAAATCACTTAAAGATATTCAGAGTTTCATTTGAGGCACGTAGCAGAAAAAGAAGCAGAAATCCACAAACAGAGCTGCTTATTCTGCTTGAGTGGGCAGTTTTTGGCCAATTTAAGCTGCTTAAACAGTCCAGACATTTGCCATTCAAGTCAAAGTCTGAAATAGAGTATGACATTTTAATATCATTTGAATTTCATATTCGGTCATTACTGAAAAAGCGAGTAATTTTCTACAAAATGTAAATAACTTTGGAAATATTTAAGTGAACTGTCATTGTATGGGGGGGGGGGGGGGAGCGATGTAAAGATGCTTCAAAATAACAAAATGATAGAACTTTCATTTTTCTGTGAACTATTCCTTTTATAGATTTTGTCCCCAATGACCAACCCACAGGCTGCACTGCACCAGGAGGAAACCTCTAAATGATCCCAAGCATTTTATCTTAAGAAATGAGTCTGAACACAGCAGGAACCTTTAATTTCTTGGCTTTGGTACAGGCTACGCTTTCAATACAAATGAGCCCTGATACGTGTTATACTCTGTGCCTATGAATATAAAACAGCTCAGCTAAAAGAACCTTTCATTAAAGTGAGTATCATTATCTTATGTTTTCAGCATTTTCTTGTTTTTTTGATCATGTTTTGTACAATTTCTGAAGTAAAGACTTTGAAGATAAAGCATCAGGGGCCAGTTGCACCAGCTATACGTACGTTACATAAATGGGCACTAAATCACAATATACGCACTATTAAATATGTGAGCGTTGCACCATTAAACTTAGGTAGGACGTAACCCTACGTATAAACTAAATATTTACGGCAGCCTCCGACCAGGTGTAACGGATGGAATAAAGAAGCAGACTCATTTAATGACATCAATGAGCTCATGTTTTGGTTGACAGGCTTCAGTCTTTTCAACATGTATATGATGATGTTGGCATTTACACTGGTTTACATTTACAGGAGAAAACATTATGTAAAAAACGTACTTCTTCAGCATGAAACCGATCTAACGGTGCACTTTCCTGTGTACAGTATCAAGTTTCAACATATACGATATAAGATATTATAATTAATGTCTATTTTTCCAGCCTGTTGTATTAATATTTATTTAATGTCCCTTATTCATTTTAGATACAGTTATTGAATATTGTTATTTACATAAGCTAAATAGCCTATATCATTAATGAAGTCTTGTTTTATTACGTATCGTATTTTAATGGGGATATTATTTATTACAGCTGACAGTTACGTGAACAAACAAGGTTTGAACATACTGAAATTCACGGCTTTTTTACACTCCTGTGTATAAATTGAAAGTCTGCTTATTGGATAAATACAGGTAAATGTCATATTATGCGACTATGCATTACTTTACGGAGAGCTTACGACCTACTAGCTAAGTCTTGCCTTAAGAACAGGTAGTGCAACTAAATTAAGTACTGACTTTGTTACAAACTAACTACTAGTTACTAAGCCCTTAGTGTGAACTTTACGTCCCATATTATGTGAGAACTTATGCACAGCTGGTGCAACCCTACCCAGCACATCACTACAAATACCAAAAGATACCATTTAAGTGTATAAGAGAAGCAATATTGAATTAGAAGGCTGATCTGAACAGGAAGAGAACCTACGTACTTGTAGCCTCCCACTCAGACTTGCTCAAGGTCCCCTGTGGCGAGAAGAGAGGGTGAACAATCAGAACATAATTAATAACAAAAAGAAACTCTTTTCACTAGAAGGAAAAGATCAGTGCTCACCAGTGGAAGTCTAACAGCAGGATTCTCTGCAATTCTCTTGGCATGGTCATACTCCCCTGGACTATCAGACGCCAGTCTGCCCATCTCATCTGGAGGGTATTGCTATGACAACAAAGAGACACAAAACTGTCTGATTCTTCCAAAGTGAAGATAATGCTGCACAGATCTGCAGACATCATTATCCACAATCAGATCTGGCTACCGGAAGCAGCCCTGGGATGAAATCTCAGCTGTCTCATCCAGTGTGCACAAAAAAGGTTCCAACCAACCAAATCCCACATTTTTTAAGCAGTAAAGTGGGACAGAGGAAGAACTATTCTCTAGAAAATATTTACAAAGTATTTGGAATTACTTTTTATATTTTCTTATACACTTTTACATCATAAATCATAATGTAACATTGACAAGCATTACACCTTCTCTTTACCATTGCTTTTCCCACCGGTGGTCATGAAATGAGCTCTGCCACACATCCCAAAGTAAAGTCATCAATTTAAAACCTCAAAAAGTTAGAGATAGTTTACCTCAAAAAAATTAATATTCTCTTATCATTTACTGACCCTCATGCCACTCCAGATGTGTATGACTTTCTTTCTTCTGCAGAACACAAATGAAAATTTTAGAAGAATATTTCAGCTCTGCAGGTCCATACAACACAAGTCAACAAGGTCCAAAGCTTTGAAGGTCCAAAAAGCACATAAAGGCAGCATAAAGTGGTTTAATTCATGTCTTCTGAAGTAATCTAATCTGTTTTAGCCAAGGAGACCACTGATGTCAAGATTTACAGTAAAAAAGGACTTAAATATTGATCTGTTTCTCACCCATATCTGTCATATAACTTCTGAAGACATGGATTTAACCACTGGAGTCTTATGGATTACTTATATGCTTTTTGGAGACTCAAAGTTTTGGTCACCATTCATTTGCATTGTATGGACCTACAGTAGGGTTGCTCCGATACCAAAATTTGGCTTCGGTAGGATACCAGCCCTGGTACCTCAGTATCGATACTTGATACTTAGGCAACAAATAAAAAACCTCGGACTTTTGATGAAATTACACAGAAAATTATTTGTCTAAAAGAACTGCATAAAGTCTTATAGATACAAATAATGCATTTTCTGTTTAAATTTTCCTGGATTCCATGTTAAATGTTTTAATTAAATGTTACGATCATATCGTGTTTAATTAAATACATGCTGTACAGCTTTAATCAAATGAAAATATAATACTCTGACAGTACACACACACACACACACACACACACACACACACACACAGAGAGAGAGAGAGAGAGAGAATTTTCGATAAAAAAATAAATATAAAAAAAATAAATAAAAAGATGCACAACAGAGCTTTACAGTATTAATGAAAGCATTAAATGAAAACTGATTACCTGAGGCAAAAGGCTGCCATGGCTCAATTCAGTACACTTACGTGATATTTCTTACAGATAATAATACTAATAATATAACCATTTAATATTATATTACTGTTACTATGAGTATTAATGCGACTGCTTTATACACTTTTATACAGTAGTAATATTTTTCTGTCATAATGTCTTCAATTTCACGTAATCAGTTGAATAGAGCTCTCATTTCAGCGGGACTTTTATTTTGAAAGATCTTTGAAGTTCTTCCTGTTTGTGAAGTGTTCGTTATATCAAGCTTGCCGTGACTTGCAGGCTGAAATCTCTGAGCTGCAATGGAGGGAGTTCATTTGAGAGTTCACAGCCATTTGTACACTCAACACACTGATCTGTGGCTCTGCAGATGGATACTATTTGACACACTGCATGAAAATCAAGCATTCGTAGTGTGTGTGTTGTGTGTGTGTGAGGAGGAGATGACAGGGCTGAGAGGCCCTCTCAGCACATGTGATTTAATATTATTTATTAAATGACATCATTCTGCTGTTTAATGTTCACACTTGGCCATATAGAGGCTTTTTAATTTATTATTTTCAAATGGTCTTTGATATCATCTCAAAACACTCACATTACATTACATTCTGCTAATGGCAGCATTCTTTAATATGGTACCAAAATTAACAAGATGATATCGTACCATTTAAAAATTTTTGGTATCGCATTATTTCGTTGGTACCGGTACACCGTCGCAACCCTAACCTACAGAGCTACAATATTCTTCTAAAAATATTCATTTTTGTTCTGCAGAAGAAATAATCTGGTAAGGCATGAGGGTGAGTAAATGATGAGAGAATTTTCATTTTTGGGTGAAGTATTCCTTTAATTGCTTACTTCCCAAAGATTAGTTTAGTATTGAATAATAATGATTTAAGGAAATTCATATGGATACAGTGGGGACCAAGTTTAAATATCCTAAAAATAATTTTAAAAAAGTTTAAAATTACCCATATTCACCCTGTATTATAACATTTGCAACATTTACAATCCAAATTAAACATGATAATACAACTAGATAGAGGTAACACAAGACTGCCCTGAGAAATGTAATGATGTTAGAAATTTTTAAATGATACCAGTAAACATTCAGCTTTGGCAGCCATAAAAAAATACTAAAACTAAAAAAAAAAACGAAACTGAAACTGAGAAAACTAAACTAAAACTAATAAAATAACTGTGAAAACTAATGAAAATAAAAACTAATTTGGAATGACAAATTGAATATAAAATAGAAATAAAAACTCAAGAACCAAAATCAAAAGTAAGAGTCAGTATCTGGTGTGGCCACTAGCTGCATGAAGTACTGCAGTGCATCTCCTCCTCATGGACTGCACCAGATATGCCAGTTCTTGCTGTGAGATGTAACCACACTCTTCCACCAAGGCACTTGCAAGTTCCCAGACATTTCTGGGGGGAATGGCCCGAGCCCTCACCCTCCGATCCAACAGGTTCCAGACATGCTCAATGGGATTGAGATCCGGGCTCTTCGCTGGCCATGGCAGAACACTGACATTCCTGTCTTGCAGGAAATCACGCACAGAACGAGCAGTATACGAGCTGGTGGCATTGTCATGCTGGAGGGTCATGTCAGGATGAGCCTGCAGGAAGGGTACCACATGAGGGAGGAGGATGTCTTCCCTGTAACGCACAGCGTTGAGATTGCCTGCAATGACAACAAGCTCAGTCCGATGAGCTTTCCCCATCTTTCCCCAGACAATGACGGACCCTCCACCTCCAAATCGATCCCGACTCCAGAGTACAGGCCTTGGTGTAACGCTCATTCCTTCAACGATAAACGCGAGTCCGACCATCACCCCTGGTGAGACAAAACCGCGAGTGAAGAGCACTTTTTGCCAATCCTGTCTGGTCCAGCGAAGGTGGGTTTGTGCCCATAGGCGACGTTGTTGCCGGTGATGTCTGGTAAGGACCTGCCTTACAACAGGCCTACAAGCCCTCAGTCCAGCCTCTCTCAGCCTATTGCGGACAGTCTGAGCACTGATGGAGGGATTGTGCATTCCTGGTGTAACTCGGGCAGTTGTTGTTGCCATCCTGTACCTGTCCCACAGGTGTGATATTCAGATGTACCGATCCTGTGCAGGTGTTGTTACACGTGGTCTGCCACTGCGAGGATGATCAGCTGTCCTTCCTGTCTTGCTGTAGCGCTGTCTTAGGCGTCTCACAGTACGGACATTGCAATTTATTGCCCTGGCCACATCTGCAGTCCTCATGCCTCCATGCAGCATGCCTAAGGCACGTTCACGCAGAGGAGCAGGGACCCTGGGCATCTTTCTTTTGGTGTTTTTCAGAGTCAGTAGAAAGGTCTCTTTAGTGTCTTAAGTCTTTATAACTGTGATCTTAATTGCCTACCATCTGTAAGCTGTTAGTGTCTTAATGACCGTTCCACAGGTGCATGTTCATTAATTGTTTATGGTTCATTGAACAAGCATGAAAAACATTGTTTAAACCCTTTACAATAAAGATCTGTAAAGTTATTTGGATTTTTACAAAATTATCTTTAATATACATTGTCCTGAAAAAGGGATGTTTCTTTTTTTTTGCTGAGTTTACATATATATAACCTTTTTTTAATTTGGAATGGCTATAATAGAGACATTTAAACATATTGGTGTGGCTTAGTTTACCCAAAAGCCAATAACTCCTAAACAAAGGCTCTGAATGGAATCAAATTTAGTACACAAATAAAATATGATTCCAAAGCAAGCAAGCACAATTTGGTGTAGATCTGACAATAGGTGGCGCTATAACAGTCAGACATGTTAAAAACATATATCTATGGTTATTAACCTGAGATTGCTGTAAATTATACTGCTTTCTCTCTGTTTTAAATGCTTACGGGCTATCACAATAATTCTTAAAATCTTGGAGCACATGCACTAAAAGGCCCTATGTGGCTTGAACCCAGGTAATTGCTACTTGCAGCTAAATTTATAGATTTGCAATCAAAATATTTACATATCCTTAAAACAAGATACATTTACTTGAGAAGCAAAATTGCCTAAAATATTAAGACTTATTTTCAGAGGATATATCTTAAAGTACATTTTTTTTTTTTAAGCATAAATCTGACAAAATGTTATGAGGTTTATGCATAAAACAAGAAAAAATAAATTGCCAACTGGGGAACAAAAATAAACTTAATTCAAGACATTCTCTGAACTTTTTTTACACCTTATGCAATTTTGCTTCTCAAGTAAATATATCTTGTTTTTATGGATGTTTTCGATAATTTTACTGGAAAACAACACTAAGATTAAGAAAATGTGGAGATGCCAATCAAACAAACACAGGAACATTCTTGCACACAAAACCAAACATATGGGGCTGCAACAAGTTATCAGTAAAATCGACAATGACAATAGCTGACAATGAATGATGGGTCTGTGTTTTGTGGCACAGAAAACCTGTCATTGGTGTCACTTTACAGTCGTGAAAAAAATATTATGAAAAAAAAATGCATTTGAAAAATTACCTCAAAACGAGCGGAAACAGAAGTGTATGATCCAAGTCGGCAAAACCATGGGAGCACTTTAGTCAAGATGAAAGTGCTAGAAATTAATTTTGCTTCCATAATGTGAAATATTTCCAAGTGAAACAGGATATATAAAAAAAAAAAAAAACTCAGAAATCCACCAGGAACTGACTGGACTATGAAAAGTGGTCTCTGAGTCCAAATAAGAGGTTCACAATAAAAACATAAATGTGCATTAATAAAGTAAATAGGGCCAATTTTGATTTCATGTGACTTAAAACGTGAATATCTCAGCTCTGTAGGTCCATACAATAGAGGTGAATGATGACCAAAACTCTGAAAGTCCAAAAAGCACAAAGGCAGCATAAAAGTGATCCATAAGACTCCAGTGGTTAAATCCATATATTCTGAAGCAATATGATAGTTGTGGGTGAGAAACAGATCAATATTTAAGTCTGTTTTTCATCCACACCTATCATATCACTTCTGAAGACATGGATTAAACCACTGGAGTCTTATGGATTACTTTTATGCTGACTTTATTTGATTCAAAATGTTGGTCAACATTCACTTGCATTATGAGGACCTACAGAGCTGAAATATTCTCCTAAAAATCTTTGTGTTCAGCAGAAGAAAGTCATATACACTACCGTTCAAAAGTTTAGGGTCACTTACTCATTCTTTATTTTTATTTTTTTTCACATTTTTGAATAATAGTAAAGTCATCACAACTATGGAATAATAGAAATGGAACTATGGGAATTATGTTGAGACTAAAAAAATCCAAAATAAATCAAAACTGTGTTATATTTTAGCATCTTCAAAGTAGTCACCCTTTGCCTAGAATTTGCAGACATGTACTCTTGACATTTTCTCAACCAACTTCTTGAGGTATCACCCTGGGATGCTTTTTAAACAGTATTGAAGGAGTTCCCATTTATATGTTGGGCACTTATTGGCTGATTTTAATTATTTGGTCCAAGTCATCCATTTCAAAACATTTTTTTTTTTTAAATAAAATTGTAGTTTTATAATGAAATAAATATGTTGGCACAATTATATTTTTGTCTACAAAACTGATTTCAAACATTTAAGCATACACCTTCAGATCAAAAGATTTTTAAGATCATGAGAAACATTTCATACAAGTGACCCCAAATTTTGAACGGTAGTGTACATTGGGATGGCACGAGGGCAGGGTCCAAAATTAACATTTTAACCGACCAGCCAAGGTGGCTTGTAGATGAAAAAATTTACCAGCAGTCAGATGTCTTACCGGCCATTTTTTTTATTTTTTATTATTATTGCATTTTACAAATGGATTTTACAGACGTGAGAAAAATAAACAACACTAAGCATGTTTAAAAGTGAACTGCTTTTTTAAAGAATTGTTTTGTTTTATGAAATATTTATTTGCCAGATAGTCCATTTAGAATTATTTTTTAGATTATTCACTTATTACAACAAAACTACATTTGTATTTCAAACTATATGTCATATGAACAACCAGTGAGTAACTCTAATGAGCTTTAAGAACACATAACACAGTAACAGTTCTTGGTTTATTTGGTTAATTCAGTCAGCCCCAACTGATTCACTAAAAAGAGCCGGCTTATAGATTTACTGCCAAACAGGGATGTCCTCATAATTATTATTATTTATTTATTTTTGAGAACCAGTACCAATATACTTCCTTTTCAGTACTCACCGATACTGATACCTGTTTTTTCTAAAATCAGTGTCAACAGTTTAAGTTTATTTCAATTTTATCATCAAAATTGTGTCTAAATAAAATGAATTTAATTAAAACTTTAATTAAATGAAAATAGAACAATTCATTTTCAACATAATATTGTATTCTTTTTATCAAATGAAGTGCTTTTATACAGAACCTCACAGCACAATCCAAAATACAGCACTGGAGTTATATTTGTCAAATAAAGTGTTGCATGACAGACCATCATAAGAGAGAGATACTGCTTCAATATTATACAATTACTATTGATTTATTATTATTATTTGTAGTAGTTCACCTCTGGAAAAGCCAGTCGCCACGTGACTCAGTGATTATTAAACTACAAACAGCTGATATTTAATTAAATAAATATGTAGTCTGTATGAAGTGAATTAGCACTCTGTTCACAGTAATCTGCTACAAACAAAGCGCACGAGTGTGAGACAAGGACAACACCGGCTACACACATTCACAGGCGCTCACATTTGAAGAGCATACAGCACATGCAAAGTATATTATATATATATATATATATATATATATACACACACACACACACACACACACACACACACACACACACACACACATAAAGTCAGAAGTTTACATACACTTTGGTTGAAGTCATTAAATCTCATTTTTTAACCACTCCACAGATTTAATATTATGAAACTGTAGTTTTGGCAAGTCGTTTAGGACATCTACTTCATGCATGACATGAGTAATGTTCCAACAATTGTTTACAGACAGATAGTTTCACTTTTAATACACTATATCACAATTCCAGTGGGTCAGAAGTTTACATACACTAAGTAAATTGTACCTTTAAGCAGCTTGGAAAATTCCAGAAAATTATGTCAAGCCTTTAAGAAATTAGCTTCTGATAGGCTAATTGGAGTCAATTGGAGGTGTACCTGTGGATGAATTTTAAGGCCTACTTTCAAACTCAGTGCCACTTTGCTTGACATCATGGGAAAATCAAAAGAAATCAGCCAAAACCTCAGGAAAACAATTGTGGATCTCCACAAGTCTGGTTCATCTTTGGGAGCAAATTTCAAACAATGGTACGCAAGTGTAAACATCATGGGAACACCGTGAGAGGCATTCTGTCTCCTAGAGATGAACGTAGTTTGGCGAGAAAAGTGTATATCAATCCTAGAACAACAGCAAAGGACCTTGTGAAGATGCTGGAGGAAACAGGTAGACAAGTATCTATATCCACAGTAAAACAAGTCATATATCGACATATCCTGAAATGCTGCTCAGCAAGGAAGAAGCCACTGCTCCAAAACCGCCATAAAAAAGCCAGCATACAGTTTGCAAGTGCACATGGGGACAAAGATCTTACTTTTTGGAGAAATGTCCTCTGGTCTGATTAAACAAAAATTGAACTGTCTGGCCATAATGACCATCATTATGTTTGGAGGAAAAAGGGTGAGGCTTGCGAGCCGAAGAACACCATCCCAGCCGTGAAGCATGGGGGTGGCAGCATCATGTTGTGGGGGTGCTTTGCTGCAAGAGGGACTGGTGCACTTCACAAAATAGATGGCATCATGAGGAAGGAAAATTATGTGGATAAATTGAAGCAATATCTCAAGACATCAGCCAGGAAGTTAAAGCTCAGTCGCAAATGGGTCTTCCAAATGGACAATGACCCCAAGTATACCTCCAAAGTCAAGGTACTGGAGTGGCCATCACAAAGCCCTGACCTCAATCCGATAGAAATTTCTGGGCAGAACTGAAAAAGCGTATGCGAGCAAGGAGGCCTACAAACCTGACTCAGTTACACCAGTTCTGTCTGGAGGAATGGGCCAAAATTTCAGCAACTTATTGTGAGAAGCTTGTGGAAGTGTACCCAAAATGTTTGACCCAAGTTAAATAATTTAAAGGCAATGCCACCAAATACTAACAAAGTGAATGTAAACTTCTGACCCACTGAGAATGTGATGAAAGAAATTAAAGCTGAAATAAATAATTCTCTCTACTATTATTCTGACATTTCACATTCTTAAAATAAAGTAGTGATCCTAACTGACCTAAGACAGGGAATATTTTCTATGATTAAATGTCAGGAATTGTGAAAAACTGAGTTTAAATGTATCTGGCTAAGGTGTATGTAAACTTCTGACTTTAATTGTGTGTGTATATATATATATATATATATATATATATATATATATATATATATATATATATATATATATATAGGATATGTAATGTGATTTTAATTTGTGCGCTGAATGTTTACAGAATGACATTCATACATCAGATGGTATCAGAGCATTTTTACAATCACGAGTACAAGTACATGAGCGCAGATTTCTACTGCTAACTACTAACTGAGGCAGTGGGACTAGCTAATGAGAGCCGTTCCATGTATTGTTCGGTCTTCATCATTTATTTTTGCTACTTTTCAAATGCCTATTATGTACAGATTTTACTGTTTTAGCCTTGTCCCAGACCCAGACATTCAAAATTAAACTAAAGAAATATAGTTACATGTTTAAAAATATGATAAATCTAAACAGAGTGAAATAAACAAACATAAATCATTTCAATAGTTAATGTGTGAACATGATTATAACTTTTTTTAAATGTAGTCTCTCACATTTGTGCCCTCATTTCCACCTCACCAAACAATTTTGTACCCAATAGAGTTTTTTCCAAAGTTAGTGTACTTGTTAACCAAGTCAACAAAAGTGTCAGTGAAAGCATGCTTGAGATGAATTATGAAATGATGTCTGACTTAAAAACAAAGAAAAATCAAGGTAAATATCACTTGTGAGCAGAATATTTTATTTGGCATCAAGCTGTAATTTTGCTAAATTATGCAAAACTGTAAAATAATGATTTAATTGTGTATTTAAGATACATAAAATATTAACTATGAATTTAGCCTTAGCAAGACAAAGGAGTTGACCAATTTATTTGAAAAAGTTTAAAAATGTCATTTCCATCACCATCATTTCCAGCACAGAATTCTATTAAACACAATACAGAATTTGAGATGTGCTGGAAACAACACTGTGGTGGGAACTTTCATGACTTTCAGGAAAAAAACACAAATCTCCTGGGATGCATATACACACACTGTTGGACATTGTTAGTAGACAAATAAAATGCTTAAGCAAGACTTTCTAGAAGTTCACAGTGCTAAAAGTGCCTGAAGTTGAAGAAACACCAATAATTTAATCAAAATAGTTTAGTTAGTTGTAGCCCTGCACACACACACACACACAAACACAAACACACACATACCTCCAGCGCCTGCATCCACTGCATGAGCATCTTATGCTTCTCATCTTTTACTTTCTCCTCAAAGAACTCACAGAAGGTTTTCTTACAAACCAGTCGCATGTTGTACTTTTTTGCCATTCTGGACAGATAAATAAAAGTAGTAATTTAAACACATCAACTAAACAATAATAATACACAGACTGGTTAAGCACACAGTGCTACACGGTCTTCACAATTCACCAAAACATGATATTTAAATCTGCAACCTAATGATTTGGATCTGTTTTTAGGAATTTGCTAAAGGAAACAAAAAGCTTATTATGGAATGGAGAATATCTCTGACACTAGACAGATAAGCACACATTTATGAATTAGCCGTGCCCTCTGTTGGCAAGTCAAGGCATTAACGTTGCAAAAACCAGGAGTCAAAAGAGCATTTGAGATGTGACACTCACTCCTCAAACAGGGGGAAATACACCAGGAACTCTGGGACATTGACGACTCCCTCCAGGTTGAAGTCATACTGACAGCCAAACAAAGGGTATACTCCTTTCTTCTGGAAGGTCACACTGTACACTTCATTCCCAAAGCTGTTCGAGTCTGATGCCTCCAAGCGCTTCCTGTGGACCAAGGTGGCTTATTATAAAAAAACTATGTGAAACATTTGAGTACTGCAGCTTTATTGTCTTGAAAAGCAGTTAACTGTAGAGGGTCGTCACGATATCGAAGTCCCTTTAAATTCTGTCAGGTCACTTTGCAGCCATATTCGTCATGCAGCTAGTTTCTCGTCATTCTACATAAATGGGGAAAGACCGAAATGTCTAAAACTGTCTGTGTGTGTGTGAGAGCTTACACCAGCTCGTATGCGTCTGGAGTTGTTCCAATGAAGAATCCTCCCGGTCTGAGTCTCTCACAGGCGTTTCTCAGCATGATGTCTGCCTGCTGCTCGCTCTCAAATGAATAATGATACACAAACTGACAGCTGCACACGTCAAACCGCAGATCAGGATCTCGGTACTTCTCACACAGCAACTCCTGAGGCAGAAAAAGAGAGACAGAGAGAATACAACATGAAATGAAACTCATTGACTTTAAAGTTTCTTCTTTTTGAGAATCAAGTGAAGTCCCTTTTTCTCTCCCAAATCAAAGAAGCTTAAAGGTTAAGTGTGTCATTTCTGCACCACATGAGGAACAGAAATGAACAGCAAAAATAATGACCATTTCCAAACAGGTTTCCTTAACTTTCCCTCCATGTGCTATTGGATTTTAATATGAAAAAATAAAATAATTTAAAAAAACACACCCCTCATCTATAAAGTACAGGTTCATAAGTGATATTAGCAAGCACAAATCTGTTAAAGGGTGTTTCTTCAACTTCATGCACTTTTAGCACTGTGGACTTCTAGAAAGTAAAGTCTCGTTAAAATATTTTTCACATATCCAGGGTGTGCTGAGTGACTCCAGTCAGGCTTCCTAAGCAACCAGTTAGCCTGGTTGCTAGGGAGGGTAGAGTCGCATGGGGTAACCTCCTCGTGGTCGCTATAATGTGGTTCTCGCTCTCGGTGGGGCACGTGGCGAGTTGTGCGTGGATGCCGCGGAGAATAGTGTGAAGCCTCCACACACGCTAGGTCTCCGCGGTAACGTGCTCAACAAGCCACGTGATAAGATGCACGGACTGACGGTCTCAGACGCGGAGGCAACCGAGATTTGTCCTCCGCCACCCGGACTGAGGTGAGTCACTACACCATTGATATTTGTAGTAATCCCATAGTAATAATACAGGAAAACCAAAACTATGTTAATAAAAATCATATTCTTTTGGTTATTATGGTTTTATAAGAAATACCACAGTACACACAAGATTTACCATGGATAATCTATAGTAAAAACAATGGTTACTACATGGATGCAGTATACTGTATTAAAAGCATGGTTTCCGCCAAATTAAAAAAAAACATGGTTAGCCTATAACAGTCATGGTAACTACAATATTACTATAGTAAAACCACTTAAATGGTATTTGTATAGTAAAACCAAAATAACCACAAAATTATGATTTTTATTACCATATTTTTTGTTTTCACTATAAATATCATGGTGAAAGTATGGTTACTGTAGTAAAACCATGGTGATCCATTGCGAGGGAACGCAAAACTATTTCAGACCAAAAATTCCCACCCTGTCCTCTAATGAAAGTGCCCAGTTGAAGAAATGCCCTTAAATATCCCATCCTCTTGGCACTTTATTGACTGTCCAAAGAATCTTACTATAAACTTGTGTAGAAATGCAGTGCAAAATTTTGGAAACTATCATTAGTTGGCAGTTTCTGACAATGTCAAATAAAACAGAAGTGTAAACAGCACATACCCTGCTGCAGTCTGCTGTGATAAACTCAGCAGAGAATGTGCGGTCGTTTGGGTGACCCCTCCGTCTTATGTCATTATAGCGCTGCTGACACTGCTCAACGGATACACCAGCGATATCTGTAATGGAGGAACACAAGTGCAGTCAAGGAAGTTACATTTATTCAACTAAAGCCAAATGATGACAGAATTTTCCTTTTAGGATGAAGTACTGCTTTGACAGTAAGACGTAGCCTAAACCAAGGACAAAAATATATTTAGCTTAATAAATTTTTTACCATTTCGCTCGCAAAACATCTTTGCATAAATGTAATGGCATACATAACTATCATTATTATAAAATATTTATACTGCATATCATGTTTGTATTGTACTCAAAACAAAACACAACAGTTAGTAAAAGTCAGGTCTGCATTTCACATAATCAATATCGATAGTCAAAAGCAATACAGGTTGCTCTCTATAAAGAATCTAAGAGAATCGTGTGGTTACCTGCACACACTAGTGTGTCAATGCGTCCTTTCTTCCATTTGAGAAGGTCTCCTCCTTTCCCACAGCCCAGATCTAACACAGACACCTCTCTCCTTCTCTGCCTCACCTTGTCCAGGATCTCCCCTGAGCAAACCAACACAATAATCTTGTAACAGTAAGATTTGCCATATGCTCCAATTTGATGGCAGGAAGGCAGCTTGTCCATATTCAAGAGTTCATAATATCTTAAAATATCTGAGATTAACAACAGGCTCAGATGAAATTTTAAAGGACAAGTTGTTCATGTTCAAGAATCATGGACTATTAAGATACCGGTAACTTTTTGTTCTATAGGGAATATTTTTTATTAGAACAACACATAACGTACACTGAGCTGAAATAGACTGGGTAATCATACCTCATAAAGCATGCTGGTTTGAGAGAGAAAAGTAAAGCCGTGTTTCTTACCGATGAGCACGCTCTTCAACCAGTTGTTGAAGTTGCGCATGTGAACTATCCTGCTTTTATTGCGTTCTGCCAGGCCAAACTCCTGCAGATTGTTGTAATGTGTGGCCACTTTTAGACTGTGTAATTCCCTGGTGACCTGAAAAACATTTTAAAGGTGCATTCAGCAGTTTGGGCCAATTTAAAAAGTTTTACACATTAACGAATGGATCGTGTTTTTTGTAAAGAGTGATCTGAATGGTGTACACACACATGAGATGAAGACTGTACTCAAAATAGTTTTCTATAAAAGGTGTTTTATTCTACATGGTGCTGGTCACCCCCTTCAATGTGTTTCGCCATGCTGAAATCACATGACCCGTGGTGTTTCACTAAACATCGAAGAAGAGAATCCTCACGCTCATTGGCTGCCGCCTGTGTAGATACGCTTGGTTATGCTTTGAACATTGATGTTTGGTGACGCGAAGAGGGAAAAGAATCAGAATGAGCTTTATTGCCAAGTATGCTTACACACAAGGAATTTGTCATGGTGACAGAACACAATGGAACATACTTATTTATCGTGCTTTGGCAGCGGAGACAACGGGAGATCCAGTATCTGTACTGTCGAAGAAGCAAAAAAAGGTCTGAAGCAACTTGCTTCAAGCAAGAAGACAGAAAAACCGGCAAAGGCAAAAAACGGTAACGGTAAGGCATCTACGTCTCCATTATAGTTTAGTGCAAAGTAGCTCGGCACAGCGATCGTTGTGGATTTTGTATAAAACATGACGTCGGTTGCTTGGAAATAAAACGAGTTCTTCAAATACAGTATTCATGGACATGCTAAATTTGATCATCAAAAACAATTCTAATCTTTCCTTTACATAACACTCTGTATCGCTAGATAATTGAGGTTTATTTTATGCTAAGCAGTTCTCTAATAAAGGTAATAAATGTCTTTAGAAATAACATGAAACGTAGACAGTCTCCAAAGATTATTGATATGAGGGACAATAATAATCTGTCCTTAACTGTAGAAGCATGTTCACTTGATTTCTGACGTTTGTTTTTAGGCAAAGCAATTATATTATAGGGTAATAAATAACTTTACAAATTACCTCAAACTCAGGAATTTTCCAGATGCAAATGATATTCCAAAGCTGACGGGGGCAGCAGAGATGATCATGCTGATCCACGTCGAAAGATGGCAGCATAGCGTCTAACACCACTGTAACATCAGTATTAAAGTACACGAAGAAAAGCAATGCTAACGCTAGCTAGAGAACTACTGAATGCCCCTTTAACTGAAAGGCTGAACTGTGTTCTGAGGAAAAGGGTATTTTTGCTGTGTTTTTTAATATGTAATATGTATTCAGTATTTCCAATTTCAGTTGGCTAAAATGTTGGTTTGATATTTCTGTATGCTTTTCCATTTCTACAATATCGTGAATTGCTTTGCGTTTCATAAATTCTTGACTATTTAAATATTGTGGAAAAGCCATTAATTAGACTATAATCAGTTTTAGATATATTTCCAGATAAAAAATCCCAATCATTTTCTTCATAAAAAGATTGAATGTTAATGATAACATAGGACAGACATACCAAGATCACTTGAGATAGATAAGTGATGATATATGCATATGTAGAAACCGTAAGTCAGTGATTTCAACTTAATTTTTTATGAAATTGTGCTCCATAGACAAATTCCAAGTGAAGAACTACATTACCCATAATCCTCAACAGAGATCCACCAATCAGAGAAGACTGAAATCACAGAAAAGAGATCAGCAGCGACTGCCCATTCCCATGAAGCATTGTGAATGATGTAATCGAGGCTTTGTACAATCTCAAACTAATTATTTATTTGTATATATGTGAATATTTTGTAATAAACTTACAATATATTTTTATACTTCAATTTTAATGACTTACAGTCAACAGTTTTGTATTGTACTAATGTTTCTGATTTGATTACGTCATTCACAACCCTTCATGGGATTGTAGTTCATTCATACATTCACCCAAAATCATCAATTACTGACATTAACCGAGAGCCTCATTCACCATTCACTTTTATCGTATAAAAAAACGATGCAATGAAAGTGAAAGGTAAGTGAATATGGCGAGTCATACAGGTTTGGAACAACAAAAGTGTGAATAAATGATAGTTCGGTGCACTATCTCTGTAGACAGTTTTGTAGCACTGCCTTTTTCTGATTCCCTAGAAAGTTTGCTTTAAATCAAATGCTGTAATGTTGTGATTTCCTGTATCTCAGAGCTGCTTGTTTGATCCCTTTACTGAATAATTTTGAGATGGGGAAAACACTGCAAAAGTGTTGCACTCTTACCAGCTTCTTTCTGGGAGAGTCATCTTCATCCCCCTCCTCATCAGTATCATCCCTCTGTCTCTTCAACGATGATGATGATGATGATGAAGTCTGAGCAACATCTAAAGCTGATCCTGTCCGGCACTGCTCAGCCACTGGATCAGAATCTTTACTGTCTTCCTCATATACACCTGAGAATAAATGCATTACAGTGTATTAGTTTTCATGTGTTACAAGAGAATGGGCACAAAGGCAGGAAGATCACACACATGAATAACAGTTATGGACCGCTGGACAAAACAGCATTACACATATAAGGAGTGAAACTGAGAAGGTATTGGATATTAATGTAGTTTAATGCTGATAGATCACTATAAGTGTGTCGATGCAGATTCATAACAACAAATGAAAGTGACATTCATTTCAAGCGTCCATTTCGACACGTGTTTCGCCTGTACAGAAACAGATCGAGTCTAGTTGAGTTTTAGATGGTCACAAACATCATGAAACACATTGGGAGTTTATGTGCTCAACGTACTCACTTGAGTTTTGCGCCATCTTGTACTCGCATACACCAGCGCTCACGGATGTTCACTGGAGTATTTCATGTGCAGAGAATGAACTTAGCGCCGCCTACAGGACTGAAGTGTTACTATGCATTTGATCTTAAAAAAAAAAAAAGAAAAAGAAAAGTAGCTTAATATGTACAGTATTTGTAAATAGCTTACACAATCAAATTAAACCAGTAGGATCTTACTGATATTTATTGAACTTCTTTCTTTATGTTAGTTCAGCTACTATTAAACATTATAAAGATCAAATTTCTTCTCTAGATCATTAGTTACCTCATTGAACTGGCTTATCTGTTTATTAACCCTTGTGCGTCAATAAACAAAAGTTACTCAGAGGTCCTTAGAGGACAAAAATATCCACGTCAAAAAACTGGCATAATAATATTATATATTAATATTATTTTCCACTTTCACTGACTTAGGTTTTTTAACCAACATCAGTCCTGATCATAACTACCAAATATTCATTCATTTTCAGGATTTTAATCCTTTAAATGCCAGTTTGTTTACATAGTGCCACTGTTATTTTTTACACACACACACACATTTCTCAGTACACACATACAAAACACATTCTGACATCCATACCAACACACCCACAAAATTTTAGCTGCATCGTTTATTCAATTGGCCTGCAGTGCTCTATAATACAGCAAACAGAAAATAGGAAAAAAGCATGTATTTGCTCCATAGGCTGAACATGAGAAAAATGGCACCATCTGGTGGACAATATTAAAAATTAAAATTTTGAAGCCAGGGCTCTGGAATGAAAGCATAATATCATAGAATTCATGATGTTATACTTTAATGGCACTGGGATCATATACTGCAGTTTTAATGGGTTTCAATGGGGAAATTTTTGTCCTGAAGGTCCTAAGTGTAACTATTTTGTGTACACAGTGTATTACAGATGTATTATAGGAACTGAGGTTGAAATATCAAAATCCCCCCCCCCCCCCCCCCCCAAAATACACACTTTTGGCAAAATTTATGCCAGTGGAATTAACGCATCCAAAATGATCAAAAAAACAAAAATGAAAAAGACAAAAATGTCCCCAAGGTCACACAAGGGTTAAATCATTATTTTTGCATAAAGGTGTGTAATCTTATTGGACACTTTTTCAGTGAGGAGCACTTTTGTTCATACTCTATATATGGTTATATATTATCAATATATAAAATCATAGGGGTACAACGGGGCTAATGACACCACTCAAGGAAAATTCGCAGTGTATCAAGATTGAACAAATAAATGTATTTTTATTGAATATTGATGGAGCAACATTATTACATGTGTGAATAGAAATAACAGAAGTTTATTTTGATCAAATTAATTTTTTTAACAAAGCAACAAGGAGGCTTTTAGCTCCAAACATTGTCCTTTTAGGCTACTTATTGGACAGTTATTGTTACTGTTACTGAATTACCTTGAACAAACAGAAAATACAAACAAGTATTTCATCATTTCAGGGATTCTCATTAGCTCCATAAATGTGCTTATTAAAAGTTATTAAATGTTAGATCAAATTAACTCAAAATCAGTGTTGCACGTTGTTTAGAAAAGTGCTGTGGAAGTTTTGTTGCTATTTTGTGATTCGGGAGAAATCCCACTATAATAAATGATAATGCTTATATATATATATATATATATATATATATATATATATATATATATATATATATATATATATATATATAAAACTATAATTTTCCATCAGTTGTTTTTCTGCTAAATATATATATATATATATATATATTTAGCAGAAAAACAACTGATGGAAAATTATAGATTTTTTTCTTCAGTAAATAAAAATATGAAAACTTAAAAGATTTGATATTTGTTCAATATATTCATTCTACATGTCAACACTTTTTTTGTTTTTTATTTGTTTAGGACTATTTAACCTTTTCCTTGAACTTTTCATCGCAGAGTAGACTTGTAGTCGCGTCGATGCGATGCATTACGGGAAATGTAATTCCAAAGAGGCTTTACATCGGTGAGAAAGTCTTTTCTCTTCCGTGTGATTGTACTTTACTTCCCACACTGCACTGCGAGCACAGTCATTTTCATGCGTCTGGCGAGGAGTTCTGTGAATGACAGAAGGGACATGAATAAAATGAGTTTGTGTTGGGGAAATGGCATCATGCCGGACCTAGTCACTCATGTGCGTAGCCGTGCGGCTCTCCGATGATCAATTGTGTGTGTTCAGAAACTCTGGTTAGTAGTATAGTAGCTCAAACATTAGACATCACTTAGCAAAGCTAACTGACTCACCACGTTTAGTGACCATCATTACATATTTCACACATGTGAAGATTGTACTGAAAGATTTGAACCTTAAATATGCTTTTTATGTAATAAGGAGGTTGTATTTGATGTTGTCTTTGTTGATATGAATGTAATTGAACATGTCACATACACGTGTTTATGCTTCCAGCTGAACCCGCATCAGTGACGTCATTACTGAAGGGATATTGAAGGTATGTTAGATCTAACAAAAATGTTTTTCCCTTTTCTCTTTATGTATTGCATTAATTTTCTTTGTGCACTTATTTAAACCCAGAACCCCCTAGCAACTGCATAGCTACATGCTCCAGCCATATCTCAGCACCAGAACATCGTACAAACGTGGGGGTTGGCTATTTGAACTTGGGATAGATGGTGGGACATTGTGGTTACTAGTTTTGCCACGGCAAGCACCACTCTCATATAGAACTTTATGTAGATACTTAAAAGTTGATTATGCTAAATTATATTGCCAATACCTATATTCTGGCTGATATTATAAATCTGTACTGTGCTTTGCTTGTTTCATATATATATAATATATAAGTGTTTTTTATATATTTTATTGGACTCATATTATTTGGAATGCATCCAATAAAAGAAAGAAAGAAAAAAGGCAATGATGAAATTGACTTTTATCAAAAATGTACATAATTTTGAACATTTCAATGTCACAAATCTGCTTACCTGTCAAGAAAATGTCCTGGTGCTATTTTGCTCTAAAATCAAAAGAAACAAATAAGGAATTATATTTTGCATGTAGATAATGAAGCCTGTTTATAGGGCCATTATTATTTTCATGAAAGTTATGCATATTTTGCCTCCCAATTCTCATGACCACAAAGTATAAAAATAATATTACTCAAATGGTAAAGTATTTATATGTCATTGAAGTACTCCGTTCATACTGCCTTTCAGTTTTGCTGATTTACATTTTTAGAAATCATTGTACAGCAGCATATTTTTTTTTTACTGAAATACAGTAAAAAAAATAAATAAATAAAAGGAAAAAAAAAGACTGTTACAGTAATGAGAATCATCATTTGAAAACAATGGGAATATTAGAAGTAAACATCCAGACTGGTTACGGTAATGGTAAATGGGGGGGTAAAATATGCTAAAATGTCCTGAAAATAATGTCACTATGCACAAAATCTAAATGGCCCTAAATGAAGGCTTAATTTTCTTTATACAAAATATAATTTTTTTTTTTTTAATTTGGGGCTAAGTATGACTAGGACATTTTCTGACAGGTTAATGAGAATCACCCAACTAGAAGTGGCCTAATAGAGCAAATTTTTATTTATTTATTTCAAAGTTTTACATTTTTACAATCCTAAAACTTCGTTTATTTCTTAATTTAAATGAAAAAATCCCAGATTTTAAAGTGAACTTCTGGACCCCACTGTATATTGTTCCTCCCTGCTGCTGACCTGACTGATATCTCTATATACTCTTGGAATCCCTCAAATCTTTTCTGCACTTTCATTTGTCTCACAATCCTATGGATCTTATGTTGCATCAATGTTACCTCTTTTCCACCAGCATGGTTCAGGGTCAGGGGCCTCATTTATAAAGACTTTTGTAAAATGATCTTAAATATGAATGTACGTCAATTTCCTAAATGCCCCTACCAACGATTTATAAAACGTCCATATGCACGAAAATGTTTTCCTAAATGCATTCCACTTTATAAATCGCAATTCATTTTAAAATCATGCACACGTGGGGTCCTGGGTAGCTCAGTGAGTAAAGACGCTGACAACCACCCCTGGAGTTCACAAGTTCAAATCCAGGGTGTGCTGAGTGACTCCAGCCAGGTCTCCTAAGCAACCAAATTGGCCCAGTTGCTAGGGAGGGTAGAGTCACGTGGGGTAACCTCCTCGTGGTCGCTATAATGTGGTTCTCGCTCTCAGTGGGGCATGTGGTGAGTTGTGCGTGGATGCCACGGAGAATAGCGTGAAGCCTCCACACGCGCTAGGTCTCACGGTAACGCACTCAAGTCATGTGATAAAATGTGCGGATTGACGGTCTCAGACACGAAGGCAACTGAGATTCGTCCTCCGCCACCCGGATTGAGGTGAGTCACTGGTGGAAAATATTAAACATTTACATTTTGAAGCCAGGGCTCCGGAATGAAAGCATAATATCATAGAATTAATGATGTTATGATTTAATGGAACTGGGATCAAATATTGCAGTTTTAAATGGGTTACAATGGGGGCATTTTTTCCTGAATGTCCCAAGTGTAACTATTTTATGTACACAGTGCATTATAGATGTATTATAGGAACTGAGGTTGAAATATCAAAAATTCCCCAAAAATACACACCTTTGGCAAAATTTATGCTGTTGGCATTATGCACAGCCAAACAAATATAAAAAAGACAATAATGTCCCGAAGGTCGCACAAGGGTTAAGGACTGTTAACTATATCCTCCTCCTCCTCACTCCAAAATGTGCTTGATATAGCCTTTAACATACCGTGTATTACACCTTCCTGCTATCTCGTAGGTCTTAAAATGTATTTATTATGGAAACGTGCAGATATTACTATAAAAAATATTCAGTTACAGCGGATATCTAAAATAAAGCACACATCATCTAAATAATAGGCCTACCACATTCTGACTCGTATCGGAATATTCTTGTTCACATAAACATGCTAAAATATTTGTTAATATGTTCAGTCATTCACTGACTAATCATATTTGCATTACTAAAAATAAAAATAAAAAATCAAGTCAGCACACACTGGCATACCGGAGCATAAGCACAAAAATAATTTGTACGCATGCTTGTCAGTTGACGTACACATAAGAACATTTTCAAGTCAGTTTCTGCCTTTATAAATCCTGATTTGTTCCTCACTTATAATGTAGGATCAAACCCAAGGAATTTAAGATCAAATGTGATCATACATAGGTTTTATAAATGAGGCCTCTGGTTCCTTGGTGCAAATTCTGCAGCATGGAGTAGGCTACTTCACTTTTTCACAGCAACAACAAAAACGTCAGACATCAAAAGTGTCCAGCAGTGGGCCTGGGTAGCTCAGCAAGTAAAGACGCTGACTACCAAACCTGGAGTCACGAGTTCGAATCCAGGGCGTACTGAAAGTCAGGCTTCCTATGCAACCGGTTAGCCCAGTTGCTGGGCTGGGTAGAGTCACATTGGGTTAACCTCCTCATGGTCGCTATAATGTGTTTCTCGCTCTCGGTGGGGCATGTGGTGAGTTGTGTGTGTGGAGGCTCATGCTATTCTCTGTGGTAACGCGCTCAACAGGCCACGTGATAAGATGCACGGTTTGAGGTCTCAGACACGGAGGCAACTGAGATTCATCCTCCGCCACCTGGATTGAGGCGAGTCACTACGCCACCACGAGGACCTAGAGCGCATTGGGAATTGGGCATTCCAAATTGGGGAGAAAAAGGGAGGGGAAAAAAAGTGTCCAGCAGTGTTCCATGAAGAAAACCAGCACTCTACTTGCAATAGGGTCTTCTATGGAGATCCAAGATAAATTAGAAAGCTCCAACGGGGGGAAAAAAAAATGTGTACAAGGAGATACAGCAAAAAATATTGAACGGCAGCTTCAATCAGACGATTGACCAAATCATAAACAGATTTTTAAAAAAACTTACAGTACAGGGAGCAGAAAAAGGACCTAAGCAAAAGCTGTAGTGGACAGAGCAATAAAACCGTTCACTAGGATGCCTTGGATTCTGTACTCGGACTCCGACCAGCCAGCTAACTAACCGGGGCATTGAATTAAGTGACAGTCAACCTCGAGACAAACACCGAATCGCCAGTGTCCTCTGCAGCTGATTTCGAGAAGTAATTACATTTGCCAACTTTGTTAGCTTTCCTTAAACTCATCTCCTCTTATTTTGTGCAGTGTTTTGTATTTTGACCAGCTACTCACTTAGTTAGGAAGATTGCTGCTATCTGTTAAGTAAATCGGTGGAGTACTCAATGAAGACATAAACATAACTTTATAAGCTATGGCAAATATCCAAATATAACCATCTGCTACATCAGTGTTAGTAATGATTACACTGTTACTGTTTATAGAACTTAACTAGTTGAGACACATTAAAAAGTTCAAACAAAATAATGTAATTACGCTTCTTGTCGTCTTGAGCGTAGATGTCATCTTTGGCAATCTTGTTGAGCAATGTAATAACATTGGATTTCATTACTTTGTATGTTTAGGTAGTCACGTAAAACTACCATGTAGCCATGTAACCCGTTACATTACCATTCGGTTCTCAAGTCAGTGGAAAAGTGAGCCGGTTTGCGATAGGCTCCAGATTCCCACGGCCAAGAACCAACCGTGCACAGGCTCCAGCACGAGAACCAGTGCCATTTCTGTGGAAAAGGTGTATGTGAGATGTCATTGACTGAAGTCAGATACCCACAGTAGGACCCCTCTCTAACTATTTACTGTTTTTGTTGTTACAGACCCCTGGGAATAGAAGCTTGTGTGAAATGCAGCGGTTTATGTGTGCTCGAGTCTTCTGGCAGACAGCTGCCCTGCTGCACAGTCACCCTGCACAGATGCTGGAAACCCCAGCCCGCCGGTGCTGGACACACCTGAGCTCCAGCCCACGTTGGCTGAGCTCCTCTAGTGCTGTCTGCTCTCCAGCCTCAGGGAAAAACTCTTCCAGAGATCATCAGGTTAATGCAGCTACAGGGCAAGATGATCCAGACCCGCTGCAGGACAAATCCATCGGCCTCATCCAGAGGTTCAAAAAGACCTTCAAGCAGTATGGCAAAGTTATGATCCCTGTGCACTTGGTGACATCTACAATGTGGTTCGGTACATTTTACTATGCTGCAATGAAGTAAGTAGATTTATAAAGATGAATCATATTATGCAAATTTGGGTTAGATGTGTATGACTTTCTATCTTCTGCAGAACACAAACAAAGATTTTTATAAGAATATTTCAGCTCTGTAGGTCCTTACAATGCAAGTGAATGGTGGCCATAACTTTGGAGCTCCAAAAAGCACATAAAGGCAGCATAAAAGTAATCCATACAGGTCTAGTTGTTAAATCCATTTCTTCAGAAGGGATATGATAGTTGTGGGTGAGAAACAGATCAATATTTAAGTCCTTTTTTACTACAAATTCTCCTCCCTGCCCAGAAGGTTGGCGATATGCATGAAAAATGTGAATCACCAAAAACAAAAGAAGAAAGTGAAAGTGGAGATTTATAGTAAAAAAAAAAAAAAAGGACTTAAATATTGATCTGTTTCTCACCCACACCTATTACTGTGCTTCTGAAGACAGATTAAACCACTGGAGTTTTATGGATTACTTTATGTGCGTTTTGGAGCACGAAAGTTCTGGTCACCATTCATTTGTATTATATAGCCCTACAAAGCTGAAATATTCTTCTAAAAATCTTTGCTTGTGTTCTGCAGAAGAAAGAAAGTCATACATATCCTGGGATGACATGAGGGTGAGTAAATGATAAGATAATTTTTTTTTTGTAAATGAAGATGAAATCACACTGACTTGTGGCTTCTACAGAAGCATAGGTCAGGCTTAACAACCTCAGAGCTAATGGTATGCCTGTTTTGAAAGGCTTAAACATTAGCGTTAAAAATTAATTTCTCTGGAGAAAATGAGTGCGAGTTATACTCCCAGATGTTTGTTCCATAAATCGGTTTATCACTAGTAACTTTTCATAATTGAATTCAAAGAAATATAATTATTACTAGGGCTGGGCGATATATCAAATATTCACGATATAATTGCAATGATATTAATGTGTGTTTTTTTTTATTTTTTATTTGCGTTTCATAAAGAGCGCATAAGTAGACTAATTTCACGATACTTCAGGGCTTCACAATTAATCAAAATAACATCAAAATAGCAATATGGTCATATGTGATTATTAAACCGCAAAAAGCTGTGTGCCCTTCAGAATAAAATGGTAAATAATAATAAATAAACTGGGGCTAATGATGTTTTCAGTGCTCTCACATGCTTTTGTGAAATCAAAGTACTGCATGTTCAAGCATTAACCCAATTTCAAATATTAGTAACTGTTACAAGTTATTATATAAATGTACAAACGCTGCACATTATAACAGAGAAGCAGGATTAATGTAGTATTATAATATAATAATACATTTGACTGGGTCCCACATTAATAATTTAGTACTATGCAATATTCAACTGGGTTCTAAAAAAAAAAGAAAAGTGAAGTAGTTGTTGCACACCATGTTCAGTCACAAAAAAATGTTCAGTAAAATTAAAAGAGGGTAAATTATGCTTTTTGTTAATCTACTATTTATATGGAATATAAATATAAAAGTGCATAACAATTAAAATGATTACATTTCTATTGTTTATTTAGTAAAATTTTTTTGTGTTGGTCCCCCTTGTGCCGCCAAAACTGCGCCAACCTGCATCCTGAGAAGATATTCTTCTCACCACAATTGTACAGAGCGGTTATCTGAGTTACCATAGACTTTATCAGTTCGAATCAGTCTGGCCATTCTCTGGTGACCTCTCTCATCCACAAGGCATTTCTGTCCTCAGAACTGGTTGTTTTTTGTTTTTGTTTTTCTAGTAAATTCTAGAGACTGTTGTTTGTGAAATTCTCAGTAGATCAGCAGTTACAGAAATACTCAAACCAGCCCCTCTGGTGCCAACAATCATGCCACAGTCGAAATCACTGAGATCACATGTTTTCCCCATTCTGATGGTTGATGTGAACATTAACTGTAGCTCCTGACCTGTATCTGCATGATTTTATGCACTACACTGCACTGCTGCCACATGATTGGCTGATTAGATAATCGCATGGATGATTGTTGGTGCCAGATGGGCTGGTTTACGTATTTCTGTAACTGCTGATCTCCTGGGATTTTCACACACAACAGTCTCTAGAATTTACTCAGAATGGTGCCAAAAACAAAAAACATCCAGTGAGCGGCAGTTCTGTGGACGGAAACACCTTGTGGATGAGAGAGGTCAACAGAGAATGTCCAGACTGATTCAAACTGATAAAGTGTACGGTAACTCAGATAACTGCTCTGTACAATTGTGGTGAGAAGAATATCATCTCAGAATGCTACACAATATATGGCAGGTGGTTTTAATGTTGTGGCTGGTTGGTGTATTTGTCAATACAAACAGATAAAGAATATCTAGCAGATATACACTACCGATCAAAAGTTTGAAATGTTTGACTGAAATGTTTCTCATGATCTTAAAAATCTTGATCTGAAGGCATATGCTTAAATGTTTGAAATTAGTTTTGTAGACAAAAATATAATTGTGCCACCATATTAATTTATTTCATTAAAACTAAAATGTTATTTAAAAAAAAAAAAAAAATAAAGTTTTTGAAATTGATGACTTGGACCAAATAATAAAGAAAAGCAGCCACTAAGTGCCCAACATAGATGGGAACTCCTTCAATACTGTTTAAAAAGCATCCCAGGGTGATACCTCAAGAAGTTTGTTGTGAAAATGTCAAGAGTACATGTCTGCAAATTCTAGGCAAAGGGTGAGTTCTTTGAAGATGCTAAAATATAACACAGTTATGATTTATTTTGGATTTTGTTTAGTCACAACATAATTCCCATAGTTCCATTTATGTTATTCCATAGTTTTAATGACTAAAATGTGGAGAAAAAAAAAAAAAAAAAAATATATATATATATATATATATATATAAAATAAAGAATGAAATGTTTCAAAACTTTTGACCGGTAGTGTATATTACAAAAGTCTGTCAGATTGTCAGGCTGTATTCTGTTAACCAGGTGTCTGTGGGGAACAAGTTGTTACATTTTTGCTCTGTCATTTTATCTCTAAGTGGCGTGGTGAACCGAGGTAAATGGCACACTGGAATGTTTACTGTGCAATACATTTTGTGGAATGTGGGTCACCACTGTCTAGACATTTCACAAATGTGGGAGGTGGTAATGGATGCTTGAAAATGGCCAATTTCATTCACCATGACCTCACTTTACAGAGAAAGACGGAGTTAACAGTTCCCATCGCCAAATGCACACAACCAAACTTCACAGCTCTTTTAGCTAATATTAAAGATGGTAGTTCTGTTCTAATTTGATTAACATTTATTTTGCTTAGTTACCCCTGTTACTGTGGGATCCTTAGGTTCTTTAAAACGTATTAAAATGTCTTAAATTCACTTTTCAAAACGTGGAAGCCCATGGAAAAGTCTTAAATATCATTTGGTTTAGCTCTCACACAGGAGACACTTCTAATAAGGTGCCTGAATACTGCTAGGTTTTCCAATGTGGCATTTTACATGCTTTAAATGTTTTAGTATAATAGGTATGTAGGTAAATGTTGCTGTTATTAGTATGTATTGGTTTATATAAATAAAAATGATAAAATATTATTCTTTAAGGGATAAACTATGTGGAAGACATGCCTCGATTATTTTAACTAGATTTTTACTGTATTTTAGTTGCATTAAACATTTTGAATGTATTTTGCAACAATTGCTGTTTGATCTCAGAAAACCAAATATCGGCAGAAGGCAAAAAAATATCAGGATTTTATTTTATTTATTTAGATTTTTATTTGTATATTGTTTTACCTGACATCACCATTCATACAGTTCAAATGGTTTCTGGCCACATAATGTTTTTTTGTTTAAGCTGTATTAAAACCTCACTACTGTGTGTATTTACTTACTGTAATTTACTCATCCAAAAATGTAAATTCTCTCATCATTTACTCTCCCTCATGTTATCCCAGATGTGTATGACTTTCTTCTGCTGAACACAAACAAAGACTTTTAGAAGATCTCAGCTCTATAGGTCCATACAATGCAAGTGAATGGGTACCAACATTTTGAAGCTCCAAAAAACAAAGGCAGCATAAAAGTAATCCATATGACTCCATTGGTTAAATCCATTTCTTCAGAAGCGATATGATAGGTGTGGGTGAGAAACAGATCAATATTTAAGTATTTTTTTTTTCTATAAATTCTCCCCCCTGCCCAGTAGGTGGTAATATGCACAAAGAATGCGAATGACCAAAAACAAAAGAACAAAGTGAAAGTGGAGATTTATTGTAAAAAATGTCTTAAATATTGATCTGTTTCTCACCCACTCTTATCATATCACGTCTGAAGACATGGATTAAACCACTGGAGTCATATGGATTACTTTTGTGCTGCCTTTGTGATTTTTGGAGCTTCAAATTTCTGGCCACCATTCACTTGCATTGCATTGTTAAATTATGAGAGAACTATTCCTTTAATGAAAATAAGGCCTGGATGTACATTGTCGATATGAATGTAGAGTAATAACATTAGAAATCTACATTTTTTTTAAAAAAGTGCTTATTTGCTTTTATCTATTTTGTCTATTTCTTTTTCTTAGAGGAGTGAATTTGGTGCCATTTCTGGAGTATGTTGGGTTTCCTGACAAGGTTGTTAAACTGCTGGAGAATTCTCAAAGTGGATATGCACTCACAGCATATGCCATGTACAAGGTAGTATAACTTTTCTAAAGTTATTTTTAATTTGTTAATTATGTAATTGAAAAAATAATTAATTTACATAATGTATACATTATTGATTCACTTATTTCAATTATTAATAATATTAAAATGACAAAAATAAAATTGGTGGCATGCTTGACCAACTATATAACCAATAATTGAACTAAGTTTGATCGACATCAAGTTTAAAGCAAAATCAAGGCTATCTGAATTTAAGTTCAGATTTCCTAAACAAGTTATATATCTCAGTGCCAGTAATTTTAAGTAAAGAAATTTAACTGAGCCTATGATTAAAATATTAAAATTGAAATACAATTATTTTTCTTATATTTAAATGTATAATAAAAAAGTGTGTGTGTGTATGTATGTGTGTATATATATATATATATATATATATATATATACACACACACACACACACACACACACACACACACACACTGGGGGCCAAAGGTTTGAAATAATGTACAGATTTTGCTCTTATGGAAAGAAATTGGTACTTTAATTCACCAAAGTGGAATTCAACTGATCACAAAGTATAGTCAGGACATTACTGATGTAAAAAACAGCACCATCACTATTTGCAAAAAGTAATTTTTGATAAAATCTAGATAGGCCCCATTTCCAGCAGCCATCACTCCAACACCTTATCCTTGAGTAATCATGCTAAATTGCTAATTTGGTACTAGAAAATCACTTGCCATTATATCAAACACAGTTGAAAGCTATTTGGTTTGTTAAATGAAGCTTAACATTGTCTTTGTGTTTGTTTTTGAGTTGCCACAATATGCAATAGACTGGCATGTCTTAAGGTCAATATTAGGTCAAAAATGGCAAAAAAGAAACAGCTTTCTCTAGAAACTCAACAGTCAATCATTGTTTTGAGGAATGAAGGCTATACAATGCTTGAAATTGCCAAAAAACTGAAGATTTCATACAAAGGTGTACACTACAGTCTTCAAAGATAAAGGACAACTGGCTCTAACAAGGACAGAAAGAGATGTGGAAGGCCAGATGTACAACTAAAGAAGAGGATAAGTACATCAGAGTCTCCAGTTTGTGAAATAGACAACTCACATGTCCTCAGCTGACAGCTTCATTGAATTCTACCCGCTCAACACCAGTTTCATGTACAACAGTAAAGAGAAGACTCAGGGGTGCAGGCCTTATGGGAAGAATTGCAAAGAAAAAGCCACTTTTGAAACAGAAAAACAAAAAGAAAAGGTTAGAGTGGGCAAAGAAACACAGACATTGGACAACAGATAACTGGAAAAGAGTGTTATGGATCTTAACCCCACTGAGGGATCAGCTAGACTGTAAGGTGCGTGAGAAGTGCCCGACAAGACAGCCACATCTATGGCAAGTGCTACAGGAAGTGTGGGGTGAAATGTCACCTCAGTATCTGGACAAACTGACAGCTAGAATGCCAAGGATCTGCAAAGCTGACATTGCTGCACGTGGAGGATTTTTTGATGAGAACTCTGAAGTAGTTTGTCACATTTTTTTCAAATTGTAATAGTAATTTTTCACGTTATTAATGTCCTGACTATACATTGTGATCAGTTGAATGCCACTTTGGTGATTAAAAGTACCAATTTCTGTTCATAAGAGCAAAATCTGTACATTATTCCAAACTTTGGGCCCCTGTGTGTGTGTGTGATTATTTATATATATATATATATATATATATATATATATATATATATATATATATATATATATATACATACATACACGCACACACAGTTGAAGTCAGAAGTTTACATACACCTTAGCCAAATACATGTAAACTCAGTTTTCACAATTCCTGACATTTAATCGTAGAAAACATTCCCTGTCTTAGGTCAGTTAGGATCACTACTTTATTTTAAGAATGTGAAATGTCAGAATAATAGTAGAGAGAATTATTTCTTTCAGCTTTTATTTCTTTCATCACCTTCCCAGTGGGTCAGAAGTTTAATTTTACTTTGTTAGTATTTGGTAGCATTGCCTTTAAATTGTTTAACTTGGGTCAAATGTTTTGGGTAGCCTTCCACAAGCTTCTCACAATAAGTTGCTGGAATTTTGGCACATTCCTCCAGACAGAACTGGTGTAACTGAGTCAGGCTTGTAGGCGTCGTTGCTCGCACAAGCTTTTTCAGTTCTGCCCACAAATTTTCTATCGGATTGAGGTCAGGGCTGTGTGATGGCCACACCAATACCTTGACTTTGTTGTCCTTAAGCCATTTTGACACAACTTTGGAGGTATGCTTGGGGTCATTGTCCATTTGGAAGACCCATTTGCGACTGAGCTTTAACTTCCTGGCTGATATCTTGAGATATTGCTTCAATATATCCACATAATTTTCCTTCCTCATGATGCCATCTATTTTGTGAAGTGCACCAGTCCCTTCTGCAGCAAAGCACCTCTACAACATGATGCTTTCACCCCCATGCTTCACGGTTGGGATGGTGTTCTTCGGCTTGCAAGCCTCACCCTTTTTCCTCCAAACATAACGATGGTCATTATGGCCAAACAGTTCAATTTTTGTTTCATCAAACCAGAGGACATTTCTCCGAAAAGATCTTCGTCCCCATGTGCACTTGCAAACTGTAGTCTGGCTTTTTTATGGCGGTTTTGGAGCAGTGGCTTCTTCCTTGCTGAGCAGCCTTTCAGGTTATGTCGATATAGGACTCGTTTTACTGTGGATATAGATACTTGTTTACCTGTTTCCTCCAGCATCTTCACAAGGTCCTTTGCTGTTGTTCTGGGATTGATTTGCACTTTTCACACCAAACTACGTTCATATCTAGGAGACGGAATGCGTCTCCTCCCTGAGTGTTATGATGGCTGCGTGGTCCCATGGTGTTTATACTTGCGTACTACTGTTTGTACAGATGAACGTGGTACCTTCAGGTGTTTGGAAATTGCTCCCAAGGAAGATCCAGACTTGTGGAGGTCCACAATTTTTTTTCTGAGGTCTTGGCTAATTTCTTTTGATTTTCCTATGATGTCAAGCAAAGAGGCACTGAGTTTGAAGGTAGGCCTTAAAATATATCCACAGGTACACCTCCAGTTGACTCCAATTAGCCAATTATCCTATCAGAAGGTAATTGGCTAATTGCCTAAAGGCTTGACATAATTTTCTGGAATTTTCCAAGCTGCTTAAAGGCACAGTTAACTTAGTGTATGTAAACTTCTGACCCACTGGAATTGTGATATAGTCAATTAAAAGTGAAAAGATCTGTCTGTAAACAATTGTTGGAAAAATTACTCATGTCATTGACAAAGTAGATGTCCTAAATGACTAGCTAAAACTATAGTTTGCTAATATGAAATCTGTGGAGTGGTTAAAAAATGTGTTTAAATAACGTCAACCTACAGTGCATCCGGAAAGTATTCACAGTGTTTCACTTTTTCCACATTTTGTTATGTTTCATCCTTATTCCAAAATGGATTAAATTCATTATTTTCCTCAATTCTACAAACAATACCCCATAATGACAACGTGAAAGAAGTTTGTTTGAAATCTTTGCAAATTTATTACAAATAAAAAACGGGAAAAAAAAATCAATGTACATAAGTATTCACAGCCTTTGCTCAATACTTTGTTGAAGCACTTTTGGCACCAATTATAGCCTCAAGTCTTTTTGAGTATGATGCTACAAGCTTGGCACACCTATTTTTGGGCAGTTTCTCCCATTCTTCTTTGCAGGACCTCTTAAGCTCCATCAGGTTGGATGGGGAGCATCGGTGCACAGCCATTTTCAGATCTCTCCAGAGATGTTCAATCGGGTTCAAGTCTGGGCTCTGGCTGGGCCACTCAAGGACATTCACAGAGTTGTCCCGGAGCCACTCCTTTGTTATCTTGGCTGTGTGCTTAGGGTCGTTGTCCTGTCCTTCGCCCCAGTCTGAGGTCCACAGCGCTCTGGAGCAGGTTTTCATCAAGGATGTCTCTGTACATTGCTGCATTCCTCTTTCCCTTGATCCTGACTAGTCTCCCAGTTCCTGCCGCTGAAAAACATCCCCACAGCATGATGCTGCCACCACCATGCTTCACTGTAGGGATGGTATTGGCCAGGTGCTGAGCGGTGCCTGGTTTCCTCCAGACATGACGCTTGCCATTCAGGCCAAAGAGTTCAATCTTTGTTTCATCAGACCAGAGAATTTTGTTTCTCATGGTCTGAGAGTCCTTCAGGTGCCTTTTGGCAAACTCCAGGCGGGCTGTCATGTGCCTTTTACTGAGGAGTGGCTTCCGTCTGGCCACTCTACCATACAGGCCTGATTGGTGGAGTGCTGCAGAGATGGTTGTTCTTCTGGAAGGTTCTCCTCTCTCCACAGAGAAATGCTGGAGCTCTGTCAGAGTGACCATCGGGTTCTTGGTCACCTCCCTGACTAAGGCCCTTCTCCCCCGATCGCTCAGTTTGGCCGGGCGGCCAGCTCTAGGAAGAGTCCTGGTGGTTCCAAACTTCTTCCATTTATGGATGATGGAGACCACTGTGCTCATTGGGACCTTCAATGCTGCAGAAATTTTTCTGTACCCTTCCCCAGATCTGTGCCTCGATACAATCCTGTCTCGGAGGTCTACAGACAATTCCTTGGACTTCATGGCTTGGTTTGTGCTCTGACATGCACTGTTGACTGTGGGACCTTATATAGACAGGTGTGTGCCTTTCCAAATCATGTCCAATCAACTGAATTTACCACAGGTGGACTCCAGTCAAGTTGTAGAAACATCTCAAGGATGATCAGTGGAAACAGGAAGCACCTGAGCTCAATTTTGAGTGTCATGGCAAAGGCTGTGAATACTTATGTGCATGTGATTTGTTTCGTTTTTTATTTTTTATAAATTTGCAAAGATTTCAAACAAACTTCTTTCACATTGTCATTATGGGGTATTGTTTGTAGAATTTTGAGGAAAATAATGAATTTAATCCATTTTAGAATAAGGCTGTAACATAACAAAATGTGGAAAAAGTGAAGCGCTGCGAATACTTTCCGGATGCACTGTAAGTGTATGTAAATTTCTGACTTCAACAATATATATATTTTTAATTTATTATAATTAATAAATATTAAATGTCATATTTAAAGATGCTGCAGCTCATCTGAATACATTTAGTTAGAATGACATTGACCTCAAAGTTTGTGAGAATTGCTCACAACATTTGGCATTTTGCTACCTTTTTGCATAAGTTAATATGATACTGGTCTTATTTTCTCTCATTTCCCAAAGATCGCCACACCTGCAAGGTACACAGTGACTTTAGGAGGAACATCACTCTCTGTGAAGTACCTGAGGAAGTACGGCTACATGACCACTCCTCCACCCGTGAAAGAATACCTGCAGGAAAAGATGGAGGAGACCAAAGAGAGGATCTCTGGGAAGATGGAAGAGACCAAGGATCGTATATCTGAGAGAATGGAGGAAACAAAAGACAAATTCACTGAAAAACTTCAAGAAACCAAAGACAAAGTGTCTTTCCGGAAGAAAAAGGAATAGTTTTGTAATGCCTAATGAGGGGGGTATTATGACTTATGAGAGGTCAGGATGTGAGAGATGCACGAAAGACTTTATCTGACACCTCAAATTAATGTAATGAAGATTCATGTTATTTAACAATACACATTAAAGAGAGAGTTCACCCACAAATGAACATTTTGCCATAATTTACGCATGAGAAACAACATGAGTTGTGTCTTAAGAATATATAAATATCTAATGTAGGCTGTTAGCGCTACAATAATCGTTCAAATTATAGGCTAAGCTATCGCAAGATGGCAAAATCATGGATAATTATGATTTTCGTTTCTCCACGACTGGATATAAAATATCACAGCACATCATAATCATGTTTGTCAGCTGTTACAAATGAAACAAAAAGGAAAATTCAGCCATTGTTTACTCACCCGTGTTGTTATAACCCCATATGACTTTCTTATTCTTAACACAAAGGGAGAAATTGTGAAAAAATGTTGTGCTCAGTGATGTTATACAATGGCAGTTTATGGTGACCACATCTTCAAGCTTCAAAAGAACGCAAAAGTATCATTCAGAAGTCTAATAAATTATTACATGAGACTCATGATTGTTATGAAAGCATACGGTAATGTTTGGTGAGAAACAAACCGAAATCGAATGTATTATTTAGTAAAAAAAATGTTCACCGACCGTTGATCTCCTGTGCGCGTTCATGAGAATGAGCATGAGAGCAACAGTAGTTCCACAGCACGCGTGAGATGGGGCGTTCAAGCGAAAATTCGTTTTGTGTAGCTTCAACAGGACCACCACTGATATTAACGACAGAAAGCACACCATAGCTGCACACAAACCAGAGAACGGAACTTACAAACATGTCTGAAGAGTTGTTGGCTCAAGGTACAGTCACACCGTGTCCTACTCGGACGTCAAAGGACACGCAATAAAAGTTATATTTTCTGTGTTAATCAGAGTATTTTGTCCTAAGCAGCTGTGACGAACAACGGGACATTTTGTCGATCGCTTGGTTTCAATATTTAGCGTCGCGCACGGTATCCCTGTTCGCTATGAACTGGTACCGGTCCAAAATGTGTTCGTGGTCCGAGCGCGAGGCGATTGTCTGTTTTCCGCAACTTCCTTTGGGCCTTGAATAACGCAAAATGTACGAGTAAGGGCAGCCGGTGGAGTTTCTGGTGCGCCCCTCAGGTAAAGGGAGTTGGTGCCCTACGCAGACTGTGTAACATGCAAATAGGAAGCAGCGGTACTGATAGGTGCTTCAGCCTCCTCCATCACACTTTTTGATTGCGGACTCCGGTTCTAACAAATTAGGCTGGACATTAAAATGCATCTAATCTTCCACTATAAACTCTTCAGACATGTTTGTAAGTTTTGTTCTCTGGTTTGTGTGCAGCTATGATGTGTTTTCTGTTGTTAATATCGCTGGTGGTCCCGTTAAAGCGTAACAATACAAGTTTCTGCTTGAACGCCCCATCTCGCGCGTGCTGTGTAACTACTGTTGCTCACGTGCAGACTCATGAACATGCACAGGAGAGCATCGGTCAGTGGAAATTTTAACTAAATAATACATTAGATTTAGGTTTGTTTCACACCAAACCTTATCGTATGCTTTCATAACAATCATGAGTCTCATGTAATAATTTATTAGACTTCTGAATTATACTTTTGCGTTCTTTTGAAGCTTGAAGATGTGGTCACCATAAACTGCCATTGTATGACATCACTGAGCACAAGATTGTTTTCACAATTTCTCCCTTTGTGTTAAGAACAAGAAAGAAAGTCATATGAGGTTATAACAACATAGGGGTGAGTAAACAATGACTGAATTTTCATTTTTGGGTGAACTATCCCTTTAAGTGTGTGTTTTGTTTAAAGGATGATAGTATGTTTTTCTAAAGAGGACTTGAAGTGGAATGTGTCCAATATTATATATGTCCACATGTGAGGACTGTTACTGCCTGGCAGTAATGCTCCATTATTAGCACTGCTTCTTTCCATTTTTACAATGGTTATTTCAGTAATATTTAAACTTACAAACAGCACTTGGACTAGTCACATAGGTGTGTTACTGGAGATGAAATGCAGCTAATGTAGTCGTGTGCTGTTCCGAACTGAAAAACACAGTAACAGAGAAACTTCAATTCACAAATAGTCTTGTCATTTTGCAAATCAAACAAGTATATAAGAGCCAACAGCATTTTTGCATCCTTTTTTGAATTCACTAGAAGTTCCTGTCGTGATGTCATGTATTTAACTTATATGGTCTTCTTTTAAATTGTTTTTGTTTTTCTATAATTAATGTCTGGACTACACAGTACCTGTCATACTTCCCTACAGGTGCTATTTTTGCTGTAGTTTTGCATAGTGAGAAATGAGGCTTTATTTTTGAGCCGCAGATGTCTGTGAATGTTTCTGCTGGTCAAGCACTTGGGCTGTCTACTTTGGCAGTAAATGTTCATATGGATGTTATGGTAAAAACAGAGGCTGCATCTGTTGTTTTGTCAGTTAACTTGAAGGATGTACCATGATGTGATGACACCTGGTTGTCCAAACTAACAATAAAAACATCAGAAATAAACAGTGATTTCTCATCTCCTCTCAGAATTATGAATTATAAATTATATAGCCTTTAACTTTATAGGGCTTACCTAAAAATGTCTCACTTTCCAATGCTGTTTGTATTGTATACATCTCTAATTTATTTCTATTTCTAAGTGTTGAACACCACATTAACCCTTGTGCATCAATTTAAAAAAGTTACTCAGAGGTCCTTAGAGGACAAAAATGTCTGTCAAAAAACTGCCATAATTATATATTAATATTATTTTCCACTTTCAATTAGTTATTTTTTTTTAACCAACATCAGTCCTGATCATAACTACCAAATATTAATTCATTTTCAGGATTTTAACCCTTTAAATGCCAGTTTGTTTATATAATGCCACTGTTGTTTTTATGAGAAAAAAAAAAGGAATTATTTTCCATGTACTAAATGCTTAGAGGGTTTTATTTTATTTATTTTTTTTATTTATTTTTTTATTTTTTTGATTATCACAGTCTGGGATATGACAGTGATTAGCAACAACAATGATTTTGATTTATTATTATTATTATTATTATTATTATGTGTGTGTGTGTGTGTGTGCAAAAAAACCTCACTCATTACCTTAGAGGACAAAAATGTCCACATCAAATAACTGCCATAAAAATATTATATATTATTATTTTCCACTTTTACTGACTTAGGTTTTTTTAACCAACATCAGTCCTGATCATAACTACCAAATATTCATTCATTTTCAGGATTTTAATGCCACTGTTATTTTTTACACACACACACAAATTTTTCAATACACACATACAAAACACACACTGACATCCATACCAACACACCCAAACAATTTTAGCTGCATCGTTTATTCAATTGGCCTGCAGTGCTCTATAATACAGCAAACAGAAAATAGGAAAAAAGCATGTATTTGCTCCATTGGCTAAACATGAGAAAAATGGCACCATCTGGTGGAAAATATTAAAAATTAAAATTTTGAAGCCAGGGCTCCGGAATGAAAGCATAATATAATAGAATTCATGATGTTATACTTTAATGGCACTGGGATCATATACTGCAGTTTTAATGGGTTTCAATGGGGACATTTATTCCTGAAGTTCCTGAGTGTAACTATTTTATGTACACAGTGCATTATAGATGTATTATAGGAACTGAGGTTGAAAAATTAAAAAATCCCCCAAAAATACACACCTTTGGCAAAATTTATGCCATTGGCATTAACACAGCCAAAATGATAAAAAAACAAAAATAAAAAAGACAATAATGTCCCAAAGTCGCACAAGGGTTAAGGACTATATCCTCCTCCTCCTCACTCCAAAAATGTGCTTGATATAGCCTATAACATACCGTGTATTACACCTTCCTGCTATCTCGTAGGTCTTAAAATGTATTTATTATGGAAACGTGCAGATATTACTATAAAAAATATTCAGTTACAGCGGATATCTAAAATAAAGCACACATCATCTAAATAATAGGCCTACCACATTCTGACTCGTATCGGAATATTCTTGTTCACATAAACATGCTAAAATATTTGTTAATATATTCAGTCATTCACTGACTAATCATATTTGCATTACTAAAAATAAAAATAAAAAATCAAGTCAGCACACACTGGCATACCGGAGCCTAAGCACAAAAAAACGTTTGTACACATGCTTGTCAGTTAGAACATTTTCAAGTCAGTTTCTGCCTTTATAAATCCTGATTTGTTCCTCACTTATAATGTAGGATCAAACCCAAGGAATTTAGGATCAAATCTGATCGTACATAGGTTTAATAAATGAGGCCCCTGGTTCCTTGGTGCAAATTCTGCAGCATGGAGTAGGCTACTTCACTTTTTCACAGCAACAACAAAAACATTTTGGACATCAAAAGTGTCCAAAATGATCGAAAAAACAAAAATGAAAAAGACAAAAATGTCCCTAAGGTCGCACAAGGGTTAAATACAATTTGTGGTTCTTAGGGCATTTTCAGACCTGTAGACCATTTGCTTTGTTCCAAAATGGGGACTAAATTGTTACGTTGCATTTTCTTCTTGGTTCGGTTTGCTTTCACAAGGCAGCATTTCAAAATGGACCTAAACTATGTCAATACAAGTCACATGTGAGCAAGCTGTCACCTTATTGGTCACTATGTTTGTTCACTGTTCCAGATTAAGCTCATCCATTGATATACCGGTTAAAATTATATGATTGTAAAAAATTTGTCAACCATTACAAATTTGAGAAAATTCTCGAGCGTCGCCAGTTAGAGGTTGTGATCCAAATACAAATGATCCGTCACTTGGATGGATATGAGTTGTAAAGTTTCCATGATGGTTATTTTTATACATCATTAGTTGCTTTTGCATTATTTCTCCATCTCCTGATCTCACAGATCTCTCTCTCTCTCTGCCTCTTTTACACATACACACACGCATACACACACAAACAGCAGAGTAAAGCCACGTAAAAATGTTTTTTTATTTGTCAAAAATTTGCTAACGCCATCCTGCCTGTGTTCTGTAAAACGCGCCAGGCTCCGAAACAAACGCTCTAAACGAGCCAGGTGTGAAAACGCCCTTAGTCTGTTATGTCTGTTATATTCAAGGCATAATTATTTTTTTCAAAATCATCTATAATATGCTGTTGTATGCCTGAAACCTGACAAAATTTACCTTTAGTACAAATACGCATTTAAAATTTTTAGTTGTTCTCTTCTGGGAAAACGAACCAGAAATATTGTTTACTCATCTTGCACTACACAGATATTTGTCCAATCAAATGCTCTCCAGAGTACCTCCCAATAATAGCCTATCACATGCAACTGACTAGCAAGTTGTAAATTGTGGTTGATGTCTGTGATGAAAGCAGCCCATTTTTTTCAGCCGACTTGATTCCAGATGAGTTTTTCAGAGACTTATGTCTCTGCAGAACAAAAATTGGCTTTTTCTAATCAGTGGGCGTTTTCAAACCATTGAGATTCCATACTTTCATTTTATAGTTTAGAAACGCCCATCCCGGTTTGAAAACACCCACAGATTGTAAAACGGCCATTATTACATTGTAGCTTGGTTAATCACAAGGTTACAAAATTATATTTGGAGCAAAATAATAGTAAAAAAAATAAAATAAATGAAGGTACAAGACTGTGTATTTATCATCAAAGTCCCTTTCAAGGCAAGCCAGTCCACTCAGTGGCCATCTTGGGAATGCTTCCAGGCAGCAATTTTCTATATAAACAAGCAGTATAAAATTACAGCTCCAATATACTTGCATAATGAAAGACAGAAATCTCCAAATCAGTTGGTGAAGATTACGATCAAAGAACATATTTCAAATAATCAGTTAAATCTGACAACAATGGTATAAACAAATTGTGCTTCTTTAGCTCAGATCATGCTAAAAAAAAAAAACACAAACAAAAAAACAAAACGCTATTTTTCAGGCTAGTCCAGATAATGTGCATGCGTGTTCTCGAGTTTACTGACAGTCAATGTCTGTATCTGAAAGTTGATTGGCTCTTTTACCTGTAAGGCAGGACTTCCTTTGCTACATCTATAGAGGGCAACAGTGCCTGCCAACTTTTATAGCTGCCTGGGTTCTGGCAATTTTTTTCCCATTAATTTCTTCCATAGGCTTTTCATAAAATACTCCATAAAAAAGTTGTAAGCCATGAATCAAACAAACCTGCTCCGAGGTGAATCACAACATTATAAACTTTGTTTTGAAGCATTGTGAATTATGTAATTAAATAAAAAATCAATGGAATGTATAAAACTATTGATTTTAGGTTGTTGATTATAAGTATAGAAACAATATCTTTTATGTTTATTGCAAAATATTCCAATATGTACAAATATAAAACTAGTTTAAGGGTGAAGAGAAACCGACTTGGTTGCGTCATTTACAGTGCATTATTGGATTGGGGAGTCACTCCTGGGCACATTTCACGGGAAATGTTCACGGGCAATGTTCTCTGATTGGTGGATCTTTCTCTGCTGGACCATGGGTAGTAATTGTTTACCATGAATTCCACTATCAAACATGATTTTAAACAGTGAAGTAGAAATAACGCAAACTGATGGCTTCTACGGAAGCATATACCATAGATTAACAACCTCTGAGCTCATGGTAGATCTGTCTTTAAAGGTTTATAAGTTATCGTTGAAAATAATTTTTTTATGGAAAAATTAATGGGATTTTTACATCCAGAACCAGACTCTTGCCCTCTATTGGAAGTTCCATTTTCACCCATTTATTTTAATACAAAATCTCGGGCTAAATAGTCTCTGTTAACGTCTTTCAGGAGGTAATGAACTACAATCCCATGAAGCACCATAAATTAGGTAATTTAATTCAAAAAGATTGGAAAATATTGATTTTAAGTTGTTGATTATACTGTAAGTATAGAAAAAAATATATTTTAATTTTATTGCAAAATTATAGCAAAAAGTGTAGGGAGTGGTTTATTTGCAGAGACTATCTGATTGGTGGATTGTCCCCCTCGGGATCATGGGTAGTGCCATTCTTTTCCAGGGATTCTGCTATTAAACATGAATTATTATTATATATTTTTTTTTAAATGAAGTTGAAATAACGTGGACTGATGGATTTAACAGAAGCATACAGTATACCATTGATTAACAACCTTCAGATCACTGGAGAAGTGCAATATAAATTTAAGATTAAATACCTTATTCACAGAAGCGCCATCTTTGACTTTTGAGGGGAATGAAAATGAGGCTTTGAGGGATAGACTTACCATCTCTTCAACTGCATGCACTGTATAAATCTAGGAATATATCTAAGTATAGTATAAATCTAAGTGGGAAACTCTGTAGTTTCTTTTAGCTGGTGGTGTGTCTATTTAAGAATAATAGTGGAAGCAAATTGTTATAATTCTGTTTTGCTTGTGGATTTTGACTGTGCAGTTCCAGCAGTTTAGTCTGTGTGCATTTTTATACTTTTAATGAAGAATAAAAATACAGCTTGCCATACAATAAGACTCATTTTAGCTGGTTTATGCAGTGACAGGCTTGTGCAATAAAACTGCATTCCCCATCATTATATATAGCTGCATGAGAATGATAAACTAGACAGATAAAGCATTAATTACACACCTAATGTGGGGCTTTCACTTCATTTTGTTGCATTAGTGCTAAAAAAGCTTCCTGTCTTTGCCAGTATGAGAAAATGAGAGACAAAAATATGAAATTGCAAAACGGTTCATACTTTCTGACTAAAATTACTTGAACGCACATAACATCGTAAGTACAATACGAACTACCCAGCAGGGCTTGAACGCACCATATTATTAATGTCTTGGGCAAGACATGGCTGGTCATGTGATCTTATAATGGCAGCTACTGTGATGGGGCGACCTGTTCGATTTATTGAATTGAATGCACCTTATGCACCAGAGAAACTAGTGCACAGCCATCTGGAAAATTTTGTCTTTGACCTTTCGGTCTAGCGGTTCTATATAGATGTTTATGGTGTTGATGTCTAAGAGTAATTAGCTAGCGAAGTTGATTTACACAGGTTATAGAGTTGCCAAAAGTTACCATGAGTATTTTAAAGGGTTCAGTGGATGTCATAATGGAAAGCAGATGAGCGGGGAGATTGTAAAACAAGTTTCGTTCATAAATACACAAGATCTTACCTTCATGCTGTGGACGTACTGATGTGACTCTGTGCTCATGAAACTCCAAGAGACAACACAAAGTAATTAAAAATATCTCTGTATGACAACTCTGGCTATCTTTACATGTCATTCACCCATCGCGTTATAGTTCAGGTGAGCAGATTGTTTTGAGTCATGCTGGATGTGAGTGGAGTACATGCAGTTATCATCTTGGGTTGAAATGTTTTTTATTTTGCATTTTTTATTCAATATTGGGTAAAGAATCAGGGCTGTCGATTTAACGCATTCATTTAGTGCGATTAATTATATAAAAAATTAGGGATGAACCAATACCAATTTTTCTCTTCTGATCCGATTCTGATATCTGAAATCTCAGTATCGGCCGATACCGATCCCAATCCGATACCAGTGTTGTTTTTTTTGCATAATCAGTTTAGAATATCTTTACAATATTGTGTGGAACTAATTGGGGGTACTCTTTAATATGTAAAGAAACACAAACCTCTAACTACACATTATTTCAATATAAATGTATAGCTTATTAAGAAAAACTGTATTGTTAACTAGTATACTGGATAATGTAGCAGCAAAATTAACAGTAATTCCAGTTCCAGTACCAGTGTATATATATATATATATATATATATATATATATATATATATATATATACACTATATTGCCAAAAGTATTCGCTCATCTGCCTTTAGATGCATTTGAACTTAAGTGACATCCCATTCTTAATCCATAGGGTTTAATATGACGTCGGCCCACCCTTTGCAGCTATAACAGCTTCAACTCTTCTGGGAAGGCTTTCCACAAGGTTTAGGAGTGTGTTTATGGGAATTTTTGACCATTCTTCCAGAAGCGCATTTGTGAGGTCAGACACTGATGTTGGACGAGAAGGCCTGGCTCGCAGTCTTCGCTCTAATTCATCCCAAAGTTGCTCTATCGGGTTGAGGTCAGGACTCTGTGCAGGCCAGTCAAGTTCTTCCACACCAAACTCGCTCATCCATGTCTTTATGGACCTTGCTTTGTGCACTGGTGCGCAGTCATGTTGGAACAGGAAGGGGCCATCCCCAAACTGTTCCCACAATGTTGGGAGCATGGAATTGTCCAAAATCTCTTGGTATGCTGAAGCATTCAGAGTTCCTTTCACTGGAACTAAGGGGCCAAACCCAGCTCCTGAAAAACAACCCCACACCATAATCCCCCCTCCACCAAACTTCACAGTTGGCACAATGCAGTCAGACAAGTACCGTTCTCCTGGCAACCACCAAACCCAGACTCGTCCATCAGATTGCCAGATGGAGAAGCATAATCCGTCACTCCAGAGAACGCGTCTCCACTGCTCTAGAGTCCAGTGGCGGCGTGCTTTACACCACTGCATCCGATGCTTTGCATTGCACTTGGTGATGTATGGCTTGGATGCAGCTGCTCGGCCATGGAAACCCATTCCATGAAGCTCTCTACGCACTGTTCTTGAGCTAATCTGAAGGCCACATGAACTTTGGAGGTCTGTAGCGATTGACTCTGCAGAAAGATGACGACCTCTGCGCACCATGCGCCTCAGCATCCGCTGACCCCGCTCTGTCATTTTACGTGGCCTACCACTTCGTGGCTGAGTTGCTGTCATTCCCAATCGCTTCCACTTTGTTATAATACCACTGACAGTTGACTGTGGAATATTTAGTAGCGAGGAAATTTCACAACTGGACTTGTTGCACAGGCGGTATCCTATCACAATACCACGCTGGAATTCACTGAGCTCCTGAGAGTGGCCCATTCTTTCACAAATGTTTGTAGAAGCAGTCTGCATGCCTAGGTGCTTCATTTTATACACCTGTGGCCATGGAAGTGATTGGAACACCTGAATTCAATTATTTGGATGGGTGAGCGAATACTTTTGGCAATATAGTGTATATATGTATATATATATATATATATATTATTATTATTATTTTTTTTTTGCCAAAAATTTTCAACTTGTATCTGGACTTTAAAGGATTCAGATCTCTTTTTGTTCAATTTAGTTGTATGTTGGTCCACTTTTTATTCACAGTTATTTTTAGAACCCATTCAACTTAAATATTGTTATAATTTGAAATTAAATAATAATAATACATTATTATTATTATTATTATTGACTTTTAGAATTTTAAAATACAACAGTAATATATTTCAGTCGTGCACCTTTAACTTGAAAATCATCGGGCTTTTGTTTTGACGATTGGAACACTCCAGGAAGTCTTTATGTCTGTATGTAGGGTTCACAGTGGTTTAATTCGCATCTTATTCAAATTCTAGTAAAATGCTCCTCTGGTGCCATTCTAAATGCATATTATAAGTGAACCGAACTATTGAGCATCTACATCTGAGATGTTGTTTGTGAGTAACACTCACATATGAAAATAGCCACAACCACTTCACCAGCCTGCGCTTGCTTATATTTGTGTCAACAGAGAAGCGCCATTCACTAATGCGCTGCTTATTTACCTATTAGACAGCCTTTTGCGATTCACAGAGCTATTGTATGTCTTCAAGTGGCTTTGAGTAAAATGCACGAGTCATATGGACTACTTTAATGGTGCATTTTTTGGTTATTTTTCAGATTGGAGCTTGACAATAACGAATATGACTAACACACAGCATCGGATTTGGATCGGGCTCATTGGACCGATACCCAATCCGTCTAAAATGTCAGTATCGGAGACGATTCCGATCCAGTTATCAGATCGGTGCATCTCTATAAAAAATAACATGTTGAAAAAATTACGCAGTTAATCCTGACCCCTGACATACGTAAATTCCTTAAATAAAAGTACGGATGTTCCTACCATACCAGCTGCAAGTGGGAGGAGAGATCTTACAAGGTTCATTACCTACTGAAGCAGTGGTAGACATACATATACATACATAGATGACTCATTCAGCTGGTTTGGGTATGTCAACCGTGGGGCTATCTTGGAACAGTCAACAAGGAGAGCTGTTTGAATGTAAGAGAATGTAGGAGAAGCCTCAGACCGCTGCATAAACTGCTTTTGTATGGAAACCATGGGTGCCTGCAGGATTTAATCTGAGGGTATGCACAGAAATCTGCCTAGAGGTCTGCATGGGCCTTAAAATGAAACCCGACCCGAACCCCAGACCGTGTGGCCTGGCCCGAACAATTCCGTCAGATTTTAAACACGAACCCGACCCCGAAATCGCTTACTATCTAATTCTTCTCCTTGTATCTTCTCCTAGTATAGCTGTATTTTATGTAAGCATATAGGCAACATTCTTAACAGTATTGAAACAGCAAACATACAGTTTTAACAAGGCACGGCAGCCCCTTTAGTACTCCAGAGCAGAAGGGAAAAAAAGCATTGCCTTACCGTTTATTTAATGAAACTTCACTTGGTGCAGAACAATCTGGAATAATATGAAACAATGCAATAGTCCCCTCTATACAGCCTGAATTTGTTCAGATTGTTTAATCTTTGTGACAGCTGTGCTAAAAATAATCTAGATTTAGCACAAAGAATGAAATAGAGCACAGGTGTCTCAACATGCATTTTTGAAAATGTGAAGATCTTTTTAACTTGACATGGTGTTTAAACGGTGCCGGTCCTGTGAGATGCGGTGCAGATTTTATTTAGCAAAAAACAACACCAAAACGTTCAATTCTGGTGACTTTGAGATAAGCGTTTATTTATTTTCTTGAGTATGAGTTGCATTCATGTAACTATTGGCTAAAGTATTTCTTCCAGTAACCGTTCAGAACAGACACGTTCTCGCACTAAAAAAGCAAAACGCACCACAACATAAAGGGCACTTTTATCAGTTGAAGAATTTCTTTTTAACTTGACACAGCTTCTAAAAACACTGCGAAATGTGACACAGTTGTCAAAAGACATCCATCTAGCGAATGATTACATGGAAAACACGTTCAGTTAGAACAGTCCCTTGTTCACATGACACAGCACTAGCTGAAGCCTTTTGTTTCAGTTGACTGTAGGTAAATTTAAACTGTATCCAGCGCTGTATTCGTAAATATCCCATTACTGTTTTACTGTGTGAGAAACTGCTCCAAATCATTCAGTGAGAGAGCGCTCTGAACGAATTGTACTGAATCACGAATCAATCCAGATTGTTTTGCAAGCCCGTTTGGCTAATTCACTGAAAAGAACCGATTCAAAAGAATTATTCATTTGCAAATTGGGCATTGCTAGTTCTTTTAAACAGCCAACAGAAATACGGGACACATTTCATGATTGATGAAATATTCTGAGAGTAAACATTTCTCAGGTCAGTCAGAGCTCATGGTATGCCATACAGGCACCACTGGTGGAAACAGATCAAGTAATGATTTGACTGACTGGTTGCTCATTTTCAGAATGTTTACATTGATATCTTCATTTGTAGAGGACTTTATTTGCAGTTTGTGTCTTTATAAGTGAATTTAGGATTTTTTATATTATCTAAAATATTGTCCAATGTTTGTGGAAAATCAGATAATCTGAAAGTTGGCTTGAAAATACAATAGACCGTATCTGTCAGTTTACATTCATGTGTTGACGGACAGCTCTTGACCCATCCAATATGGCGGACATGCTGACGTATCGTGGTCCATAGAAACAGCTGCTAATAAGGTATCTATGTATAGATATCTATGGTTGTAGAGGCGATGTCAGCAAGCAAAATCACTGACTTTTTCAACCTTGAAGTACATCTGTTTTTGCGAGCCATGTGAATAAGTGGCAGCGCAGCCAAAGAATGAGATTCGCTCACTCTGAGGAAGCAGAAGCACAACAAAATACAGGAATATTGAGACGTGATTTTCAAAGTTTCCACTACTTTTAACTTGACAGAGCGTCCTGAAAATGCGGTTTTTATGACTATGAATACAAGTGACATACGTGTAAATAGAGCGACAACTGTAGGCTTGTTCAATGATATGAGAATAAATACAAACAATATATTGAATTCTTAAGCCACTTTTTGTATTGTCTACTCTAATCAATGCTTTATTCACCTGCCACAATAATGCAATTTATTTCATACTGAATTTTAATCCTTAAATTAAAACTCAGCAAAAAAAGAAATGTCCTCTCACTTTCAACTGCTTTTATTTTCAGCAATCTTAACATGTGTAAATATTTGTATGAATATAAAAAGATTCAACAACTAAGACATAAACTGAACAAGTTTCACAGACGTGTGACTAACAGAAATGGAAAAATGTGTCCCTGAACAAAGTGGGGGGGGTCAAAATCAGAAGTAACAGTCAGTACCTGGTGTGGCCACTAGCTGGTGCAGTCCATGAGGAGGAGATGCACTGCACCAGATATGCCAGTTCTTGCTGTGAGATGTAACCACACTCTTCCACCAAGGCACTTGCAAGTTCCCAGACATTTCTGGGGGGAATGGCCCTAGCCCTCACCCTCCGATCCAACAGGTCCCAGACGTGCTCAATGGGATTGAGATCCGGGCTCTTCGCTGGCCATGGCAGAACACTGACATTCCTGTCTTGCAGGAAATCACGCACAGAACGAGCAGTATGGCTGGTGGCATTGTCATGCTGGAGGGTCATGTCAGGATGAGCCTGCAGGAAGGGTACCACATGAGGGAGGAGGATGTCTTCCCTGTAACGCACAGCGTTGAGATTGCCTGCAATGACAACAAGCTCAGTCCGATGAGCTTTCCCCATCTTTCCCCAGACCATGACGGACACTCCAACTCCAAATCGATCCCACTCCAGAGTACAGGCCTTGGTGTAACGCTCATTCCTTCAACGATAAACGCGAGTCCGACCATCACCCCTGGTGAGACAAAACCGCGAGTGAAGAGCACTTTTTGCCAGTCCTGTCTGGTCCAGCGAAGGTGGGTGTGTGCCCATAGGCGACGTTGTTGCTGGTGATGTCTGGTAAGGACCTGCCTTACAACAGGCCTACAAGCCCTCAGTCCAGCCTCTCTCAGCCTATTGCGGACAGTCTGAGCACTGATGGAGGGATTGTGCATTCCTGGTGTAACTCGGGCAGTTGTTGTTGCCATCCTGTACCTGTCCCACAGGTGTGATATTCAGATGTACCGATCCTGTGCAGGTGTTGTTACACGTGGTCTGCCACTGCGAGGATGATCAGCTGTCCTTCCTGTCTCCCTGTAGCGCTGTCTTAGGCGTCTCACAGTACGGACATTGCAATTTATTGCCCTGGCCACATCTGCAGTCCTCATGCCTCCATGCAGCATGCCTAAGGCACGTTCACGCAGATGAGCAGGGACCCTGGGCTTTTGGTGTTTTTCAGAGTCAGTAGAAAGGTCTCTTTAGTGTCTTAAGTCTTTATAACTGTGATCTTAATTGCCTACCGTCTGTAAGCTGTTAGTGTCTTAACGACCGTTCCACAGGTGCATGTTCATTAATTGTTTATGGTTCATTGAACAAGCATGGAAAACATTGTTTAAACCCTTCACAAAATCTGTAAAGTTATTTGGATTTTTACCAATTTCTTTAAAATACAGTGTCCTGAAAAAGGGATGTTTCTTTTTTGCTGAGTTTATATTGATTATAGCTTAGAAATTATACATATTATATTTATAAATGAATTATTATGCATTATTTATATGAATTATCTCTATTTGGGGGCCATTCTCAGCAAAAAAAGATATACGTGATTAATTTGATTAATTAATCGGCATGTCATGTAATTAATTCGATAATTTTTTTGTTTTTTTTTTTGTTTACAGCCCTAGTTAAAATATCTCAACATTTGTTAATCCAATCAAATAATGAGTCAAACTGTAAATGGAAGGTCAAGTCAAGCACAAATTGTGCAATACAGTATACTGCACAATGTGTTCTGGCTATTCCATGCATACTGTGCTCAGCTACAGACTGTAGTATATACTGCAGAAATACAGTAGTAAGAGTAATATGTAAGCATGCTATTCCAAACATAACCAGCTTTTCTATATCATAAAAGTATTCATCTCATGTGTACATTTTAACCGTAGCCTATTTGTAAGAATTTATTTGTACTGTCAGAATTCATTCACTATTAATTTCTTTAGGTGTAAAACTTTTTTAATGGAAAAATAGTCCAGTTTTGAAAGCAGTTTGTTTTGGCTGAGTAGATTCACATTTAGGAGAATAACAGGATGACAGAAACACAAAAGAGACTCATTCTACAGTGCATGTTTTCCTCAATTTTATTGCTCTCTCTAGCCATTTGATGACAGCGAAAGAACAAGCGTGGAATCATTTCATGAGGGACTACAATAGTATCTTTGAGCAATAGTTTTATTGATTTTTTTGTCCTTGTATTTATTTGTTTTTATTCATTTTTAAAATAGTTTTTAGTCACCTTTTTCCTGTAAAAGTATTGCAATTAACAGACCTCAAACTGAAAACCGCTGACATCACAATTAAATAATAGAACAATACAAATAAAAAAGGCATAAGGACAGCAGTGTTCCTTGCTCAATAAACTGTTTTTTTTCCTCGTAAAAAAGAAAAGTTTGTAGTCCACAATAGATCATGAAGTCCCGTGATGTGATCTTGCGCAAGGCCATTGATGCTGTGAATTTCTGTGGAGTTGGAATTTCTGATCTATTCTTTGAACAAGATGCTGAATTCACCCACACAACTCTTCAGTCAGTCAGTCATTTGTTTATTTGTTCATTCAAGCACGTACAGGAAACGGAACACAGCATGTTTCTGAAGAGGAGCCGTTTGGTGCAGAGAGCTCGGAATGAGACTGCTATGCAAAATGGCAAAATGAACATGCAATGGGCTGGATTTTCTCACAGTGGAACTCCAACTGGTAAATCCATTTTGTTGGATGTCCCACCAATAAGATATAGCCTCAACCTGAGCTGCTGTTCTGATATAAACCACAAAACGTCCTTTCTGTTTCTGTGGGAGCCCAAAATCGACAATCCGTTTCATTTGTCTAATTTATTTCATTAACTACGGTACAATTATGTTACGTTAAGTTATTTTCTGCGATTGACTGAGCGTGGTTCTTACAAGTCCAAACAGCTAGCAGTCACAAAATAAAAATGTCAATAAATAAAATGACGAGTGCTGGCATTTATAATTCTTTCTCCAGAAGTTATAAAAGCAGCAGCTAGATATCCTTTATATAACTGCCTTATAATCAGAATATTTGTTTCATCACATAACAGATTTGCATTTACTGTATAGGAAAGAAAAATATAAGAAGTATTTATGTCTTTACGTGACCATAATGTAGCATTTCTCTTTGCAAACTTTGTTTTACAAAAAAGACAAAGCACAATTGAAGGCATTCACAAAACTTGATGCCACTGTGTTAAATTTTTCTTTTTAATATTCTCTATACATTATATTACAGTATTAACAATGCTTTCTTGTGGTTTTCTACCCATTGGGTAGGATATGTGCATAATATATTCAAGTTATATACAGCACCATACAAAAAAACAGAGTCCGACTACTGAAAGAAGCACCATAGGAAGTGAGGCACAACAAAGGTGGGGACTTTTGAGTGCAAGTGGGTTTCTATGTCTGCTTAAACATGACTGTTAGGCACCAAATTTGCTCATGTAAATAGTAACATGCAAATCTGCGTAAAACGTAAAAAAATACATTTGATTTGTTTTCCTAGTACGACTATGAATGTTAACGAACGAAAAAACAACAAACAAAAAAAAAAACAAAAACAGCACAAACATCTATGGGAATATAAAGTAATGGGGAAGCAGATATAAGCCTACATAAGCAGCAGTAGCAGTAGCAGCAATACAGTAAAAATTCAAACTGCACAGCCAGAATGAGTGACAGGAAGCTGAGCCAATGAGAGGAGGTCGTTTTGAAGCTTCAAAACCAACCATTAAACCAAATGGGAGATAACATTTGCTTGTAAATCTTGCAAAAGAGATTGTACAGAAACCTATTTTGGGGGAAAACAGTGACTTTCCCATCCACATGAACCAAAGATCCTCCTAAACTGGTAACATAAATAAATAGTTAAACAAATAAATAGCCTAAGCTCTGATAGGTTTTCTATGAGACAAAAGCCGATGGTTTACAAAGCTCGGATGTGATCACAAAAACAATCAACGTGTCTGAAAGCATTCCAAATGTGTGCCATGTGGTGATAATCTGAAAAAAAAAAAAAAAAAAGAAATGGGGGAGCACATGGATGTTACAGTGGATCGTGTTAGGTACACTTTCACAAAGAATAAATACTGGTGTAGGATAAACAAGCAAAACCATGTTCCTGTGGTGCCTTGGAATTAAACGGCATTCCAGGAGAGAAGAATTAGGGATAAAATATGAGATATAGTATGGATAACTGGAAAACTACATGATGCATGCTTTTCTTAGTGGAAAACGATAAACAGTATGAGATATGACACGCGACGATGTGCATAAGACTACAGTTCCCATGATTTCCTTGCACTTGGACCCCATGACAATGCTGAAGTGACGTAAGTTTAAAGTGCTACTCGACAGGATGAAAGTGGCGTATGTGTCGTAACTTCCATCTTGCAGATATCCATTCCAATATCTCTCACTTGGTCAGTGGAAAATAATGTGGAATTTGAACAGTTTGTTAAACCCCCTTTTTATAAGTGCCATGATGCAGTTCAGTTGTGGAGATTTTAGGCTGGATCAGAGTTCTACATCTCCATTTCAGAAAAAAAAACAAAGAAAAAAGTGAAAAGGAAAAAAAATCCCAGGTACCGGTAGCCATGTATACTATTTAAAGAATAAGTGCAAAGTAAAAACTTGTTGTGGTGAGTCTTATATCCCCAAGATATAAGATTATATCATGGCACTCAATTTAAATTTTGATTGGTTGTGAACAGTTTATGTTTACAAGTCCTGGAAATGCACAAACAAATAAAAAATGTCTCAATCCTATGACCTAGGTGGTCTCTCACGCAAACAATCTGTGCCAACATACATTTTCTTTAACTACAGGAAAGCATACAAAACCAAACAAACAGACAAAAATTTAGCCAAGAAGCCCAAACATCCATACAAGGCCCCAAAGTTCTAGCAAAAAAAAAAAAAAAAAAAACATTTGTAAGCTTGGTTCCTCAATTCTCTATTCAAATTGTGCAAAAGGCGTGGCCAAGAGTGAAGCCACTCCCCTCTAGGTCCTGGAGGCAGTACCAGAGACACAAGCGCCTCCTAGTCACACCGGTTTGTCACGCTGGCTATCCTTAACCTTGATGAACAGAGTTGTTCTTGTGCCAGGTTGGGCGGAGCCGCTGGCTGTCCTCTGATTGGAGGGTGGTGCGTTATTGCTGTGCTGGTGCAGGAAGGAGGTGGAGCCTGGGTACGTCTGACCCATCACCTCACTATAGGTGGGTGGCGGCCCCTCTACGTGCGAGTTCGAGGCACTCTTCCCAGAGTTGCTGCTCGGGGGCCGCGGCCCGCCTCCGTGCACGTAAACGTCTATCAGATCGCTGTCGAAAATGGTCCGGTTGGGTGGAGCGCGCACGGACGCACGGCTAAGCTCGAGCTGCTGCTCAGGGTCTCTGAGTTGCAGCGTACAGGGGCCCTTATAGGGCGGCAACTCCTCGCCATCTGACAGGCAAATGGTGGGTGGTAAGTGGATGTCCTGCTGCAGGTACGGGTAGGTGGGCTGGAAGCGGCTGAATCGGTCCCTTTGCATAAATGAAGGCGGGTTGAAGCGGTCTCCACTCCGTGGACCATACATCACCTTAAAATGGAAAAAAAAAAAAGATTAACCATTAGAATTTAACCTGAGAGTGCAGTGTAAAAGTTTACATAAACTCTGTTTTCAAATATTTTTGAGTAAATTCTGAGTAAATACCATATCCAATAAATGCTGATTTAATTTTAAGCAATTTTGTGTACATCTTGTGTATCATATCATATGTATTATATCTAGGGCAATTGATTCAACATGTACATTTTGTGCAATTAATTATATAAAAAATGTGTTAAAGAAATGTATGTATTAATCACGCCCCCTGACCCATACGTAAATTCCGCAAAAAAAAGTTAATATTTTCCTACCATCTACAAGTAGGTATAGCTGCAGGCCAGAGATCTCCAAATGGGGTTGCGCCAACTCCAAAAAGGGGCATCACTTCCACACAGTTAAGGTTAGTTTAGGGGCTCCCTATATCTTTGCTGGCTGTTTGGAGCTCTGCCTGCAGCTATACACTTCTTACCAAGTGTTTTTACGAGCCGCGTCAGCAGGGGGCAGTCAGCGCGCCTCAACCACAACAGAACAGCAGAATGCAGGGATCTTGAGACGTGATTCTCAAAGTTTCAACTACTTTTAACTTGACACAGCATCCATAAAAAATGCACATTTATGATACTGAATAGCAGTAAGACCCTTTTAAAGTGTGTATCTTACGCATTTGCACATAGACCGACAATTAAAAATAGCGCAGACCAAACACAAGAACACGTATTGTGAAAACAAGACAGACTGATGAACTCAATTGAAAAATGGATTGCTGTTGATGGTAGGTTATGTTTATAATATGGGAATAAAACAAACAATATATTGGCTTCAAAAACCACTTTTTGTATTGTGTAATTAATGCTTGACTCTTCTGCCACAATAATGCAGATTTCAATCTGAATATCTAAATTATTATATTTATTATCCTCGTGTGACCCCGCATCCACATGCGTGGACGTTGTATTTTGGCTTCGCTATATGCAACGCATAATTTATGTAAATGAATAAAAACCGACTGAATAATGTCCACAAGACTCTAGACTGTCATTTAAAGGGTTAACTTCTGCCGCAAGTGACACAACAGCATGCCGCCAGTTTCCTCAAAGTGCTCCTACGGATGCAGAGCCAACAAAAGTGCCTTTGGTAAGAAATCTCTTTAAGTTTTTTCATTTAAACCTGTTTGGTTGTAAAGAGTAGCATCTCTAGTTTCGTTTGATATGCCGCTTTAAAAAATCCATTCATTTTCGCACATCAGTGCCCTGATAAACATGATGTCTACATATGTGGACACTGGCATTGTATTTCCTCAAAAGTAGAAAAAAAACATGTTAGTTATTTTTAATAACTTTCAACTCTAACACATCTGTGGGTCATTTAGCTTCATTTTAAAATACATTTTATGTTTCATTTTGTTAGCTCTGTCCAATACGATTCTATTCATTAACATTAGTTAATGCATTCCTATATATTTACTGTGCCTTTTCATATTAAGAATAAATGGGTTCACCCAAAAGCTGAACAATTTTGCTTTCAGAGGATTTATATGGAGTTGGGATGAAAATAAGTTGCATTTTGAACTGTTCTGAGACCAGTGAAGACAGGCAGCACACTGGAGGTTAAGTTATTCACTAAATAGTGAGCAAGGGAGCATCCTATATTTTTCCTATGCAGCCAAGTGCATTCACTCCTAACATCTGGTCAAAAGTTCAGTTTCAGGCTGCAACTAAAGATTATTTTGATAACCGACTAATCTAATGATTATTAGAACGATTATTTGACTATTCGGGATTATTGCAACAATTAATCATTAGCCCTTAACCGACTATATATTTGTGCCCTGACTTAAAAGATTGCATTAAACGTGCTTGCTAGCAATAAAGAGGACAAAATCATCTTTTAAAAATACCTCTAAATGACATTCACTGAATTAAAAAAAAACAACAAATTTTTTTTTATTACGTTTATTTCAGTAAAGAAAATCACTGCAAAAAAAAAATCCTGTTATTGTTATCAAGTGTTTTTGTCTTGTTTTCCATTTAAGATTGTCGAAAAATTCTTAAAACAAGCAACATAGATATTTAGACTTGCTTTAAGAGAATGTATCTTAAATATAAGTGGATTTTTTGATATTTTTAAATATTTGTATTTTTAATATTATATTCCACATTCTCAGGTAACAATTTTTTCTTCTGCAGTATAGCTGCTAAAGTAAATGTACGTTGTTTTAAAGGAGTTTTAGATATTTATATTGGAAAAAAAGCCAAAACAAAAACAAATCAAAAACGTATTTTGTTGCATTGTATAATGGGGCGAAGACTACCCTCTCTCACCTTCTATTTACTTCAATCCATCTTTAATTCACAAAAAAAATAATAACTCTCTCTTATTAATAAAGCTGCGTATTGCCAATTTTCTTCACGATAATAAACAGAGTGACATATGTTATGATTCAATAAGTCGCGAGCCATCACGTTATAATCTAGCTGCATTAAGTGTGCGTACTCGAGGGATGAGCCTCCCCATGACAGTGTGCCTCAGCCGGGTGCAGTTTCAAACTCCCCCCTTAGATTTGGACATTCACACAACTCATAGAAGAGGCACTGACCGCACAGAGAAATGCCAGTTTTGGAGTTTGTAGTTATTTACATGACCAGCTTCCTTATTATTTGAATTTTAATAAAGCAATAACGCATTAAATATAACTGCATTAAAGATGTAACGCCGGGGTGTTTCCTTTAAAGACGCTCAAAACGCAAGTTTTGCTTCAGCAGAGCGGCAGCTCCGGCTCTGCTTATTCCACAACAAGAGTGTTTCTGAATTTACTTATTTGTATTTTTGTATAATTCCCTCATACTTTGCAATCTACATCACCTGAAGCTGTTTGGAAGGTTTAGCGTGCATCTGGACTGTGAGCTGTGTTTTCTTCCTCTCCTCAGTCAGGCGTGAACTGTAGTGCTGCTTTCACACGTCATCATTAGAGTTTAATGTGATCTCATGTTACTTTAAATGAGATCAAACGACTATTCGACAACGAAAATTGTTGTAGACAATTTTTTATTGTCGACGCTGTCGATAACGTCGACTAATCATTTCAGCCCTAGACAATGGTAATCAGTACATAGATTCAGAATTTTATAATGCTACATTTAATTTTAACATGGTTGGCTGTGATTGGATGATGCTGGACATTACTTTGAATAAGAATTATTTATTCAGCTTTACAGAAAATCAGCTGTAATGTCTGTAGTGTCTCAAAAACATGAATAACCAACACTCATGGAAACATAATAAAGAATTTGATGAAAAAATTCTGACTTTCTATAGCTTAGTGTGTTTAAAATTTCACAACGTAGTCTCGCTGTCCACATGTGGACATTCATTTTTAATATTTGGTCTAGAGTGTATTTTTTTTATTTTTTTGCTTGTTTATTAGGTGCTACTAGTTACAAATCAAAAAGGAAAATGGAAAATGCACACAGCAGTCACACTCGGGTCTCAAGATTATATACAGTATATTTATAATTATTTGAATTATGTATTGATTTAATATAGAAATAACTTTATTTAGGGGCCTTTCACAGCAAATATTGATATGCGACATTTTATGTAATTAATTTGATTAAAAAAATTTCAATTGATTGACAGCCCTAAATATATCATATAATAATCAAATTTTTGTCACCCTTTTAATGTCAACATCTATACATTTTTTGTTATATGGGCAAGTTTATTAGATCATGGTTACCCTCAATCAATCAAAACAATTGATATAGAAATTAATTGCTATAGCAAACCCTCAGACTTGAACTGAAATATGTATAAATGACTAGGGATAGGCATTATATTGAATATTTGAATCATATTTCATATTATTTTGTTTCACAGAAGTCACTGGTATGGCATTTTACATGCTTTAATAGTTTTAGTAAAAATTGTATGTACAGTTGAAGTCAGAAGTTTACATACACTTAGGTTGTAGTCATTAAAACTCATTTAACCACTCCACAGATTTATTATTAGCAAACTATAGTTTTGGCAAGTCGTTTATGACATCTACTTTGTGCATGACATCAGTAATTTTTCCAAAACTTGTTTACAGATTGTGTGAAGAGGCAGGCGAGGAATGAGGATCTAAATGCAGCTTTTAATGGAAATCAAAGATAAAGTACTCAGAATAAAACGAAACAAAACATGGGAAACTAGGCACAGAATGTGACAACACATGTGAAGACTGACAAACAAACCAGGGGAAACAAGGACTTAAATACAAATGGGTAAACAAGGAAATGAGGAACACCTGGGGAAAACAATCAGGGGAAAACCAATCATGAAAAGAAACTACAAAGGACTACAAAATTAACAGGAAACAGGAACAGGGAACTAAACAAGAATTTCAAAATAAAAGTCTAAGCAAAAACACAGGGAATACGTGACAGAGCCCCCTTTTTAAGGAGCGGATTCCAGACGCTCCAAAAACAAATCAAAAAACCAAATTGTCCATGGGGTGTGAGGGAAAACAGGTAGTTCAGGCGGACAGCCAGATGACCAAGGAGACCAGAGCAGATCAGGCAGACGGCCAGATGACCAAGGAGACCAGAGCAGATCAGGCGGACGGCCAGGAGACCAAGGAGACCAGAGCAGATCAGGCAGACGGCCATTAGACCAGGGAGACCAAAGCAGATCAGGTGGACGGCCAGGAGACCAGAGCAGATCAGGCGGATGGCCAGGAGACCAGAGCAGATCAGGCGGATGGCCAGGAGACCAGAGCAGATCAGGCGGATGGCCAGGAGACCAAGGAGACCAGAGCAGATCAGGTGGACGGCCAGGAGACCAGGGAGACCAGAGCAGATCAGGCGGACGGCCAGGAGACCAAGGAGATGACCTCAAGGTGGGAACTGGGTCAGGAGGCCTGGGAGGCGGCCACAGGACAGGGACAGGGTCAGGAGGCCTGGGAGGCAGCCACAGGACAGGGACAGGGTCAGGCGGCAGAGCTGCTGTAGGAGGAGTCTCTGGGGGAGTGGGCGGAGCGGCAGGAAGAATAGTCTCTGGGGGAGAGGGCGGAGCCGCAGGAGGAATAGTCTCTGGGGGAGAGGGCGGAGACCCCTGTTTACCATCGAAAGCACCTACAATGGGCACACAAGCATCGGAACTGGACAATGGAGCAGTGAAGAAAGTTGCCTGGTCCTATGAGTCCTGTTTTCTTTTACATTACATGGATGGCTGTGTACCGCATGTGGCGGGCGTGAGCGTTGGCTCGTTAGCCTTGGCGAGCGTAGGCTCGTTGGCCGTGGCGGGCGTTGGCTCATTGGCCGTGGCGGGCGTTGGCGTTGGCTCATTGGCCATGGGCGTTGGCTCGTTGGCCGTGGCAGGAGTGGGCCTCAATTTTTGAGGTAGGGTCTTCAATGACCTACGCACCGACATCAATGGCAGATCATACAGCTTTGAGACAGGGGCCGTGGAAGGCTTCAAGACAGGGGCCGTGGAAGGCTTCGAGAAGGGAGCCGAAGACGAAGGTTTTGACCCAGGGTTCCTGCCATAATCCACTATATAATAGGAACCACAAAGTTCCAGAGCCTTCTCCACATATTCGCCGAGCATCCAGTGAGGATCAGCCGGAGGCATCAGTTCCCTCAGTGCACTATTCAGACCGGCCTGGAAGAAAATCACCAGAGAGCGGTCTGGATAGTGCACTTAATTTGCCAGCTCTAAAAACTCACGGACATGATCCTCAACTGGATGGTCCCCTTGTTGAAGGAGTAGAATTCTGACAGCTGCTAGATCCAGTCTTTCTGTGAAGAGGCAGGTGAGGAATGAGGATCTAAATGCAGCTTTTAATGGAAATCAAAGATAAACAAAGTACTCAGAATAGAATAAAACAAAACAAAACAAAACAAAACAAAACAAAACAAAACAAAACACGGGAAACCAGGCACAGACCGTGACAACACATGTGAAGACTGACAAAGAAACCAGGGGAAACAAGAGCTTAAATACAAATGGGCAAACAAGGAAATGAGGAACACCTGGGGAAAACAATCAGGGGAAAACCAATCATGAAAAGAAACTACAAAGGACTACAAAATTAACAGGAAACAGGAACGGGGAACTAAACAAGAATTTCAAAATAAAAGTCTAAGCAAAAACACACAGAATACGTGACAGATTGTTTCACTTTTAATTGACTACATCACAATTCCAGTGGGTCAGAATTTTACATACACTAAGTTAACTGTGCCTTTAAGCAGCTTGGAAAATTCCAGAAAATGATGTCAAGCCTTTAGACAATTAGCTTCTGATAGGAGGTGTACTGAATTGGAGGTGTACCTGTGGATGTATTTTAAGGCCTACCTTCAAACTCAGTGCCTCTTTGCTTGATATCATGGGAAAATCAAAAGAAATCAGCCAAGACCTCAGAAAAATAATTGTGGACCTCCACGAGTCTGGTTCAGCCTTGGGAGCAATTTCCAAATGCCTGAAGGTACCACGTTCATCTGTACAATTAATAGTATGCAAGTATAAACACAATGGGACCACGCAGCCATCATACCGCTCAGGAAGGAGACGCATTCTATCTCCTAGAGATGAATGTAGTTTGGTGCGAAAAGTGCAAATCAATCCCAGAACAACAGCAAAGGACCTTGTGAAGATGCTGGAGGAAACAGGTAGATAAGTATCTATATCCACAGTAAAACGAGTCCTGTATCGACATAACCTGTAAGGCTGCTCAGCAAGGAAGAAGCCACTGCTCCAAAACCGCCATAAAAAAGCCAGACTACAGTGCAAGTGCACATGGGGACAAAGATCTTACTTTTTGGAGAAACGTCCTCTGGTCTGATGAAACAAAATGTTAAGTGTTTGGCTATAATGACCATCGTTATGTTTGGAGGAAAAAGGGGGAGGCTTGCAAGCCGAAGAACACCATCCAAACCGTGGCAGCATCATGTTGTGGGGGTGCTTTGCTGCAGGAGGGTCTGGTGCACTTCACAAAATAGATGGCATCATGAGAAAGGAAAATTATATGGATATATTGAAGCAATATCTCAAGACATCAGCCAGGAAGTTAAAGCTCGGTTGCAAATGGGTCTTCCAAATGGACAATGACCCCAAGCATACCTCCAAAGTTGTGTCAAAATGGCTTAAGGACAACAAAGTCAAGGTATTGGAGTGGCCATCACAAAGCCCTGACTTCAATCCGATAGAAAAGAACTGAAAAAGCGTGTGCGAGCAAGGAAGCCTACAAACCTGACCCAGTTACACCAGTTCTGTCTGGAGGAATGTGCCAAAATTCCAGCAACTTATTGTGAGAAGCTTGTGGAAGGCTGCCCAAAACATTTGACCCAAGTTAAACAATTTAAAGGCAATGCTACCAAATACTAACAAATTGTATATAAACTTCCCACTAGGAATGTGATGAAAGAAATAAAAGCTGAAATAAATCATTCTCTCCACTATTATTCTGACATTTCATATTTTTTAAATAAAGTAGTGATCCTAACTGACCTAAGACAGGGAATGTTTTCTACAATTAAATATCAGGAATTGTGAAAAACTGAGTTTAAATGTATTTGGCATATGTAAATTTCTGACTCCAACTATAGGTAAAAATTGCTGTTTTTTACTATGTACTTATATATATTATATTGTTGTTATAGGTATCAATGTTAAAATATAATTCTCTGTGTTTATTTAGAGAGAAATTGTAAGGAGTGGCTGCTGGCAATGACGAAGATGATGAAATGAAGAACCCAAGTGCAAATTTATGAATAAACGTGAAAACTAAAAAACCCTAACTACAAACGTGACACATAAACATGAACATGAACTTGACTTGACATAAACATGGCTTGACATAAACTGACAATGTTACCAAACACAATACCTGACAAACAACAATGGAAAACATGAGGGCTTAAATAACTGGACATGGGGGAACCTAAACCAATGAACAAACAGAACTCTAAACAAGATAATCAAACAATGAACCAATGAAAACGACACATGAACATGGAGGGAAAACAGTACATCACATGACTAGGGAACACATGACATGAACCAGGAACTAGATTTTCAAAAATAAAAGACATCAAAAACATGAACCAACAGAATAAACATAACATATCCCCCCCCACTAAGGGGCGGCTCCCGATGTCCCAAGACATTAACAAACACATAAAACATGAATCAACCTAAAGTTCTGTAGGGAGCTGTGTGGGGTGTCTTGAAGCGTGGCTTTGAATGGCATGGTAAAACAAAATTTAAATGGCATTTTTAAGTAATCTCCTCCAGCCCTATACATGACATTAAAAAATAGAGCATGGTTGAATGTACTTATATTGTATGTTATATTTCTTTATATATTTATATATTATATAACATTTTCAATGTACTTCGCAACAATGGTTTAGTTTGGTTGAAAAGGACTGATTTTTTTTTATTTTATTTTTTTTACCCATTTTAGAGCAAATACATAAATGTTTTGATCAATATTAAATATTGTCAAAAGGCAAAAATTAAATTCTGCATTCTCCTCTAGCCCTATTAATGACATGAAAACATTAGAGCATTAAACAGTATTTTTTAGACTGGTTGAATAATAGGTCAGTTGACTCAACTAACCTCAGTGGCTCCTTGTTGTGTCACCAAACTATCTGTTGGCCATGCACAGCCATCCTAGAAAAGATCCAGAAGAGAGATGGACGATTTGAGTCATGCATTGAAGACAACAAATAAAATCAATTTTGATGCATTTAAATCAACATCTAATGCACTGAGGTTTGATTTTTGGCAGAAAAGCAAAACCCCAATATAAGAATGCATTAATTACATGCATCTTTAATCCAGGACCTCTGGTTTATCTTGCAGCCTCTAGAAAATAAAACGAGCAAAATGCTGCAAAAAGGAGCAATGCACTATTTCTAATTTACAAGCTTGTTTCTGAATTTAAGAGCTTAGCTGTTTTTGCTCCTTTCATGCTCTACATCTGTTCCTAAATCATGTCTTCATCCTCTTCCTATCTTTCTATAACTCTCTCTCTCTGGGAGGTAAATATGGACTGCAGTCTAGACGAGCATGTCTCAGCACTAAACAACAAAACATAAATCAACATAAGGAGGTATATAACACGCGCGGAGTCAACTGGCACTGCTGCAAAGACTCAGAAGTCGGCACACACGTGAATGAGTCCCATATGAACATGGTCACAAAGTCACACACATGGTGATCAAATGAAAGAACAGGAACTCAACACCCACTCGAGTTTAGAACTCGCACAGAAAGGACACACATGGTGAAGTGGAAACTTTGTACACAGACACAAATGAATGTAAGATGGCGACACACAGGTTCTTGAATTTAAAAACATTTGGGTGGAATGCAAAGCAATGGAATAGAGCACAGGGGTCTCAAATCACATTTTTAAAACCATTTTGAACTGAAAGGAATTATTTTAAAATGTATTGTTTAAAGTGGTGGATTTGGACACCACAAAAAGGGGTGCTTTGATGGTTGTATTGCCTGTGCTTTCAAGGGGATGAATTTAGAGATGTAACTTCTCAGAGAGGGCTTTAGCATATGAACAATTCAAATATTATTGTTAGCAAGCTAAAGGCTCCAATACACTCACTGCGAAGTTCTTCATTTTTCACTCAAAGCTAGAAAGATGATCGAAACAGTAGAGCAATGGTCTGTTTGAGAAAATTCAGACACTGGCCACGCCGCTAGGGCCAACATTTAGAGGAGGATGAGATACACGCTGTCCTGTCAACAGGCTACATGTAAAACATTAACCAATGTGATATTAAAATGTGTCATCAATGACTACATGACATAGAATCCACATGAGAGTTCAGCAAAATAACCTGTTTTAACCACTTTACGACGATTTGAAGTAATATATATGTAGTAGATCATGTGTAATTTGTCATGTTTACATTCTGCATTTATTGCGATAATGCTAATGCTAACATGCTGTACATGGCCATATGCACCGGTTAACATTATTTTGTAGTATTTTATAGACTTAATCTAAAAAAATCACATCACATAGTCTTGGAAAATGTCTCTTTTTTTCAAGTTTATATTTTTTGGTACCGGTATATCACCACAATTGTCTCAAAAACGCCTCCTTTTTGGCCAGATTTAGTTCAAAATGAAGTCACACTCATTCATTCTCTGATTTCACTAGATTTATATTGGGGCCTTATTGGCCCAACATGTATTTCCTCCCCATTTTGACAGGAAATAATTGACTGATCGACCCTGATCATCAGCTGTTTTTAAACAATCGGCCAATGTCATATATTTGGTTGTTAAATCAGTGCATCTCTAATAGAAATCTACTTTGAAAATTATGTAAACTCACTGGTCAAGTGGCTTACTAATTGACTAGTTGGTTATTGGACAACTAATCAACCATCTTAACTCATTTGTAAAACAAACACCCACACAGAATAAAAAACACATGCTCACACTTACCGGCTGCATGCCCTCGTCTTGTCGGCGAGCCTGGCTGTGACGTGTAAGGAAGGCCCAGGCTGACAGCCGATAGTGGTTCAGCAAACAGATGATCACAACTACCATTACAGTCATCACCACAATTATGATTATTATCTGAACAAACTCCAGTTCAGCTGCAACACAAGAAAAACCAAGAGAAAATCATTAGCATTCAGAGAGATCTGATGTTAAAGCTGAAGTTTGTAATTTCTGTGCCACTAGCAGCTCTAAATGGAATAAAGCGCAACAGTCTGGTTCTGGGGGTAAAAATCAAATACATTTTTTTTGTCCGTTGGCAAAATGATTTTTAACGATAACTTACACGGATGAGCCAAAACATTATGACCACTCACAGGTGAAGCGAATAATGTTGATCATCTTCTAACAAGGCCACATGTCAAGGTCTGTGTAGATTAGATGGTAAGCGATCAATCAGTTCTTGTAGTCAACGTGTTGAATGCAGGATAAATGGGCAGGAGAAAAGACCTGAGCGACTTTGACAAGGGCCAAATTGTTATGGCCAGATGACTGGGTCAGAGCATCTTTGAAACAGCAAGGCTTGTTTGGTGCTCCTGGTCAGCAGTGGTGAGTACCTACCAACAGTGGTCTGAGGAGGGACAAACCACAAACCAGTGACAGGGTGTTGGGCGCCCAAGGCTCATCGATGCGTGAGGGCAACGAAGGCTATCCCGTCTGGTCCGAACTGACAGAAGGTCTACTGTGGCACAACTCACAGAAAATGTTAATGATGTTACGGGAGGAATGTGTCACAACACAGTGCATCGCACCCTGCTGCGTAAGGGGCTGAGTAGCTGCTGACCAGTCAGAGTGACCATGATGACCCCTGTTTACCATCGAAAGCACCTACAATGTGCACACAAGCATCGGAACTGGACAATGGAGCAGTGGAAGAAAGTTGCCTGGTCCTATGAGTCCTGTTTTCTTTCACATTATGTGGATGGCTGTGTACGTGTGTGCCGTTTACCTGGGGAAGTGATGGAACCTGAATGCACTGTGGGAAGATGTCAAGCCGGTGGAGGGAATGTGATGCTCTGGGCAATGTTCTGCTGGGAAAACCTGGGTCTGGCAATTCATGTGGACGTCAATTTGACATGTGCCACCTACCTAAACGTCGTTGCAGACCAGGTACACATGGCAATGGTATTCCCTGATGGCAGTGGCCTCTTTCTGCAGGATAATGCGTCCTGCCACACTGCACACATTATTCAGGAATGGTTTGAGGAACATGATGGAGAGTTCCCCAAATTCCCCAGATCTCAATCCGATTGAGCATCTGTGGGATGTGCTGGACCAACAAGTCCGATCCACGGCAGCTCCAACTCGCAACTTACAGAACTTGAAGGATCTGCTTCTGATGTCTTGGTGCCAAATACCACAGGACACCTTCAGGGGTCTTGTAGAGTCCATGCCTTGGGGGGGTCGGTGCTGTTTTGGTGGCACGCGGAGGACCAACAGCATATTAGGCAGGTGGTTATAATGTTTTGGCTCATCGGTGTAAAAATCTTTAAAGACAGACTTACTGTATAGTAAGCTCTGAGTTGATTAATTGATGTGTCTGTTGAAGCCATCAGTCTGCATTATTTTAACTTCATTGTTTAAAAATCATGATTAACTACAGGATTGCTGAGAAAGAACTACACTACGCATGAGGAGGAAGGAGGTAGTATTATGGGGAGGAAATCCTTTCTCAATCCTCAAACTACTTGTATATTTGCAAATATTTTGTAATCAAATTTAAATATTGTTTCTATACTTACAATCAACAACTTTAAATCAATAGTTTTATATATTTCCATTGTTTTTAATTCGATTAAGTCATTCGCAATGCTTCATGGGATTGTAGTTCATTCCTTCATTAAACGCGTTAAAGGTGCACTAAGTAATTTTGTCCTCATTAAAAAAGCTGCACTCCTTAAGAAATTAATTGTAATTTTGATACATATGTAGGAAATCATGAGCACTCACATTAAAATGAAGACTCCAGTCATATCAGTAACCTTATAAAAGCTGTTCTATTCTACATGGAGAGGGTCCACACATGGGGGCTGCCATTTTAGAATCACATGACCAGCTGAATACTACTCGCTTAATCTCAGTAACCGTCCTGTTATTTGACACTTTCACTCATTGATTAAAGTAATCATGGCTGACTGTGAATTGTGAATTTTTACATTGGCATCAGTAACTGAAAACTATTGCGTTTGAATGATGCTGCATCCACGCCACTAGGTGTCAGTGTAAGTCCAAGATGACATGAACAAGAACTAAATGCACCTTTAAGTAGAGTCTGGTACTTTTGTCTTTTTGTTTGATTTTAAAATAATTTTTGCTTTAAAATTGTTTGTAATGTTTGGAGCGTGTTTGGTTCATGGCTTAGAATTATTATGAAGGATTTTATGAAATCCCTATTGGAAAAAAAATGAATGGGAATATACTTCAGGAACTAAGACGGCTGAAAAAGTGGGATAGTACTGTTGACCCTCGATTGCCAAAAATAAACTTTTGTACAATTTCTGAAGAAAATTGTGCTTGTCCAGTCACCAGGGCGTTGCTATGTGGTTTCTAGGGTATTATGGGTGGTCCATGTCAAAAGAGCCCACCACCAAAGTCTCTATGATAGCTGGTCCCTAGATATGGCTCATATCCCTCCTTAGGATTGCAATGTTTCACCTGTTTTATATCATCCACCAGATAAAAATCACAAGGCTGATTGCTTAGAACGTACTAGCCTTCCTCTCCTCAACAAGCCACACAATTTGAGGTATCATTTGTGTCTGTAGTACATGCAGTGTTTAATACTAAAAGTTAGGGGTTTGTACAAATCCCAAACCCAAAGTATGAGCAATAATAATAGTGATGCTTACACTTTAACCTTTAAAGATTTGTGTGTTTTCAGGCACAAATGACGTTAACATTACTGTGGTGAAAAGTGTCATGATAATCGCCTAAAAATAAAGATAATGTTATAGCAAGTCCAACATGTTCATCATTCTGACCGCCAGAGGGCAGCAAACAGAACACATATAAGAATACTAGAGATTATTTGTGTGGGGTGAAATTGAACAAAATCAGACAGTGATGTAATAGATTAATCTTTTAAAAATAGATAAAAAATGTGATAACATGCCATTCCACATGGCTTTTTTTCCACTACAATATTAAACTGATTTTTGTGAATGTTTTCTAAGTCAAGAAGGGAGCAAATTTAAATATGCTCATTTTAAAACAATGTTTTTACTATTTAAACAGGAGCATGCATTGGGAATTGTTTGAAAGGAATGCCTGAATGGACATGACAGTCTCCTCTTCACTTCCTATTTTGAGGTCACTTCTCCAGTGTGAAAAGCAATCAGATGTGTTGCGTTCTTCCAGGCGCTTGTTACACCCAGGGCTGACCCCTGAACATACCTCACCCTGCCCGACATACTTCCACACACAAATGGGCCCAGTCAATATAGGCTTGTTCCCCAGTCACATGAAAACCATGCAGAAATGTGCCAAACATACATTCACAAAAATCTTATTAGCCCTGCTGCCCACTGAGAAACTCCCATAATTCCCTCTTAACACATTAAGGTTTATGTTCTAAAACTGCTGCAGAGCTGCTACATTAAAGTGAACCCTACCGCAAAAACCATCAGGGGCCGTATTCACAAAGATTTTTATCTTACTAAGAGTTTTTGCTTAAAACCTATTCACAAATCTGCTAAGAGTAAGTTTTAGTAAGAAAATCTTAAAATAAGAATAAGGCGGAGTTGACCTCGTTGCTATGGTTTACATCATGTTTTATTTGCTTATTTATTTCCTTGTTGAAGCACCCCCAGATCATTACCGATCCTCCACCAAATTTCACAGTGGGTGTGAGACACTGTGGCTTGAAGGCCTCTCCAGTTCTCCTTCTAACCATCAGACGAACAGGTGGAGGATCGGTGATGATCTGGGGGTGCTTCAACAAGGCTGGAATCGGGCAGATTCGTCTTTGTGAAGGATGCATGAATCAAGCCACGTACAAGGATGTCCTGGAAAACAACTTGCTTTCTTCTGCTCTGACAATGTTCTCCAACTCTGAGGATTGGGTTTTCCAGTAGGACAATGCTCCATGCCACACAGCCAGGTCAATCAAGGTGTGGATGGAGGATCACCGGAACAAAACCCTGTCATGGCCAGCCCAATCACCAGACCTGAACCCCACTGAAAACCTCTGGAATAGATGGATGGCCACAAGCCATCAAGCAAAGCCGAGCTGCTTTAATTGTTGTGCCAGGAGTGGCATAAAGTCACCCAACAGCAATGTGAAAGACTGGTAGAGAGCATGCCAAGATACATGAAAGCTGTGATTGAAAATCAGGAATATTCCATCAAATATTGTTTTCTTCCTAAGTTAAACCATTAGTATTGTGTTGTTTAAAAATGAATGTGAACTTATTTTCTTAGCATTATTTGAGATCTGAAAACACTGCATCTTTTTTGTTATTTTGACCAGTTGTCATTTTCTGCAAATAAATGTTCTAAATGACAATATTTTTATTTGGAATTTAGGAGAAATGTTGTCAGTACTTTATAGAATAAAACAAAAATGTTCATTTTACTCAAACACATACCTATAAATAGTAAATCTAGAGAAACTGATAATTTTGCAGTGATCTCTTAATTTTTTTTTACAAAATTAAGAGATCACTGCAAAATTATCAGTTACAGTTACAGAAATACTCAAACCAGCCCATCTGGCACCAACAATCATGCCACGCTCCAAATCACTGAGATCACATTTTTTCCCCATTCTGATGGTTGATGTGAACATTAACTGAAGCTCCTGACCCATATCTCCATGATTTTATGCACTGCACTGCTGCCACACGATTGGCTGATTAGATAATTGCGTGGATGTTTGTTGGTGCCAGATGGGCTGGTTTGAGTATTTCTGTAACTGCTGATCTTCTGGGATTTTCACACACAACAGTATCTAGAATTTACTCAGAATGGTGACAAAAACAAAAAACATCATTCAGTGGATGGAAATGCCTTGTTGATGAGAGAGGTCAACAGAGAATGGCCAGACTGGTTTGAACTGACAAAGTCTACAGTAACTCAAGATAACCGCTCTGTACAATTGTGGTGAGAAGAATAGCATCTCAGAATGCTATTCTGAGATGCGGGTTGGTGCTGTTTTGGCAGCACGAGGGGGACCGACACAATATTAGCCAGGTGGTTTTAATGTTGTGGCTGATCAGTGTATATACATACACATATGATACAACGATAGCTAGATAGATATTTTTCGGTTAATGAACATTTCTTCATCCTGTGTTGATGTAATGAAATCCTGTCAGCAGCATCAAAACACCGGGTAGCCCTGCGATTGCCGTGATTCCAAGTGAATGCCCCCATTTTTCTCTGCAGCGAGTGCGCATCCACAGGAAAAAATACACTATGAATTGTCAGATGATATGCGGTCTGTAGTTTGAGAGATTATTCTGCTGACGGATGACAGAAATTCCCAATTCATCCACGCTACACAGTTTTATTTTGATATGGCCAGGGAGTGCAGATTTGTCAAAACTTTTACCTCTGGTGTAATTGGGTTGTTTCAGTTAGTGGGAGAGTTAACGTTTTTTAAAGGTCAATGTCAACATTAGGCTATAATATTTATAATATTATATTATTAAAATACATTGTAATACATTGTAATTCAGTCAATACCTTTTTAAACGGTCAATGTCATTATAATATTGTAATATATTGTTTTTAATGTGGATTGACATCAGCAGCCACTCTTAGGGAGTTAGAAGTCCTCAGGATGATTTCTAAGCTGTCATGAGTTTAGGAGCTACTTTTAGCATTAAAGTGCTTCATGAATTACTCTTAGATGAAAATTTGTCCTAAAATTAGGAGTGACAGGCCCCTAATTTTTAAGAGTTGCTCCTAAATTTCCACATTAGGAGCTACTTTTAGCCTTAAGATTTTTTTGTGAAAGCGGGGTCAGATCTCTAACACATCTACAGTACGTTGCTGTTGAGGGTGATCATTTTCAAGTGTACAATATGTATAATAATTGCTTACAGATTTCAAAGCTAGGGATGTGCAAAATTACATATTTTCCAAATCGATTAGTTGGTGGGTTGTGTGAACAACTAGCTGACTAGATGGCCTTAAGGAAGCCCTGTATAATTTCATTTTTTTTAGTAACAAGGAGATGCTCATTTACAACAGCTCATGCTAAAATCTGGTAAAAGCAAAAACACCACAAGTTCTCGTGTGAAAAAAGCAAGTTCTCACGTAAACACGTGAGCGAGTTTCTCTCATGAATGGGCAAATGAGAGCTATGGCAAAGATTTTCACTGTAAATTAACTTACACTTTGTTGTTAACTTATTTTTCTCCCACCATATTTGTATGCCTTCAAAAGACATTGAATATGAGCAGCACTGACTCATTTTGACACCTTTGAGGTTCTCTTAAAGCTTTAAAAATTAGTAACTATCAACTGCCATTGTATTGAATCTAACAAAAGGGACATCCTTTAAAATTCCTCCTTTTATGTTTCGCAGACTACTTTACATAAATAAAATGGCATGAATATTGATGGTTATTTATTTATTGTGTTAAATGTAGAAAGGCAACAATAATTAAAAATTGGTTCTGAATACTGTTTATCGGACACTTAAATCTAAAAAATAATCAGTATCACATTGGCTGTAAACAAATAATATTGGAACATGTATAACAATGTGAACATTGCTTATGGCAGGTGATTTAAAGTTCAACAGTCATTGTTTTTAAATGTAATGTTCAAGGTGATGAATTTGTTTCATCATTTCAAGGTGAAGTTGCTTAGTGCAAAAACACCAAGGGAAAACAATCAATATCAACTCACTAATCAGTCTCATTTTCCAACTAATCATTGACCCATCCCTACTCAAAGCCAACTCTGAATGAGGTGTTCTGCTTTATCTGTAGCTGGGCTGTCTCAAATTTGAGTATGATGTTTCTGACCTCACTATCATAGCCACTTTCTCTCTCCAGGAACAAGGCCATACCAAAAATGCAGCTGGGCTGTGTAGTGGCACTGTTAAATAAGCTGCACTGGCGCTGGCTCTGTGCCACGGCTCCTTTGGAGAGAGTGCTTGCAAGTCAAGGCCCCATCTGTTGAGGGCTTGAAGGAGAGGACCACAGACCAAACGCATCCCAGGAGTTAACCCAGCACACAGGAGATAAAATGGCCCAAATCTGCTGCCCCTAACTGCATTACGATCTGGACCGCCTCCAAGACACAAACAACTGGTGGTAAATTGGGAAGGTGGTGGGGAGCGAACATGTTATAACAGACACATCTCAACCTCAGAGACACTAAGGTCTTCATCTAAGCCGAGCTAGAGAACTGGGCACTCCCCTAGTACCATTCCCTCATCCAGGACTATCCAATGCAGTGGTAACAATTTTCTCTTTGCAGCCAGGCAAGCTAACCTCATCAGGTAGCCTCACCCAGTCGTCATTCAGAATGGCCACTTCTGACCCAGTCACATAAAATAGTATTCCTTGAGCCTCGTTCAACCATCCCTGTGTTAATCGGAGGACTCGGGAGTCTAAGTCAGTCATGACGGCATCCTGGAAGATCTGTTAATGTATTATGATTACCGGCACAAACCCCAGACAGAGCAGACACAACAAACTGCCATCAGCCTGTTTGTAACAGGGCAAAAATGTAAACAGACTGTGATCATGTGGCAACAACTGCACAACAGCGAGCCTGAGAGGCAGCTGGTCTATTTCGGGTTAGCCTTATGTGGACTCCCTGAGATCAGATGGTTCAATCCTCTTATCGCTACGTATGCTGCTCCATTGTGTTGTTATCTAAGAGGAGATATGTGCTAACACCTGTCACCGAGCTTATAACAGGCTCTTAGGTGAACTGGGTGTGCTTAGTTCAAGCGCAAGGACTAATTGTCACCATGTTCCTAAGGTTGGAAAGCCCAGGCTACTCTTGTTCTACGGAGGCCATTCTGTTTCCAAGTTGAAGGAAATGGAAGAGGCATTACATAAGCCTAATCAAAATGTTTTCTCTCTCTCTCACTCTCTACTTTTTAGAACGTGCTCACAAGCTGCAAAGACAACCAAGTCTGGCCTCCAGATCTATATTTCATGAGGCCATTTCCTGTTTCCTCCTCTCCACAGTTTCGTAACAGAAGGAAAACAGCTGTGCTCTCACGATCTGGGAAGAAAGAAAAAGAGAGGGTGGAGGAGGTGGGGGAAAGGCTGGAGAATGGAGACTGCAGCTCATTGCCAGCCATCTGTGCTCCATCTCCAAATGTCTCCCCAGTACAGTACCATGCTTGTGGAGTCAAGCACAAGACGCGGGTATTATGTCATGCCAGATCTGACGGTCAAGCTCACAGTCGTATAGAAAATTACTCAAACTGGGCTTTGACTTCATAACAAAGCACACATTACACAACACAATTCCACAGCAGAGAGTTGCGTGCAGGGCGAATGACTAGTTTCCTAGTGACTTCATCGGCATGGCAAGACTGTGAGGGTGAGAAAAACTTTGAAAGTTTTCTTGTGTCCTCTCTAGTTCTCCAGCCAGTTGGAGCCATCAGCTGGTGGTACACCTTTAAATGTAAATATTAAAATACCTAGGCTACAGTTACCAGCCACCCATGTTGGTGCTCTTGAATGGTAACCAGAAAGAAATAGAGATGGACATATCCAGTGATAGTGGCCCTGTTTGATCAAGCACAAGCCATAATCTAGTTAACCATCCACACACCCATGTCACACCAAAGACCAGACAACAAAGGTATTAAGGGAACTTGAGAGGAGAGGCATTGCCCTCTCCTCCTGTGTTATCTGAGTTGTCCATCAGAATGCCAGACAAAAGGAAAAGGCACATGCCAGACGCCCATGTGGGCCGGAGACGTGTAAGATGGTAGGTTTTACCCAGGAACACTGAACAATGATAAGGGAAGACCGCATCTCACTGCTGCAGTAAATGCCCCTTTCTGGAACATTCCCTAGCAACATGCTATGAGTCACTTTATGAGAGGCTGTGGAAGGGGCAAAGGAAGAAAGAAAGAAAGAAAGAAAGCAAGCAAGAAAAAAGGTTTCTACGCACTGAGGAATTGTCTCGTTTTTCTGTTTTGGGAAACTGTGAGAAAAGGGGGGGCTTGTGAAGTTTCTCACCAGAGCAGGCCTTTTCTGGTGTGACAGACATTTTCCATTCACACACAAGGTGTATGAAAAAACGCAAGAGACTGAGTGCGAGAGAGAAAATGTGGGAGACAAAAGGAAAGGAAAGAGAGAGAGAGTGAGGACACTCCAATGAACTGAATCTCATGGAACAGCTGAGATCAGGGAGCCTCCCGAAAAAGAAATAGGCCTAAAATACTGACTTGAGGCACAACATATTCAGTCACTCTAAAAAGCCAAGTAAAACTGAATGCTGTTATCTAACGCATAGCCTTTCAATGTTGGAGAGATGGCAGAAAGTGCGGTTTGGGAACTAGGGCGCATTTAATCGTGCCAGTGGCAGGAGCTATTCGTCTGTGCCTCGCTGGCAAAGCGGCACTGTCACCTAAGCAGGGCGCAAGCCACCGAACTCGTTCTCTAATCTGAGATAAAGCGCTCGTATTAAAGAGACGCCTCATACGGGCGCCAGACACGTCTAGACTCCCCATGCCATAACACCCACTTTTCTTTAATTATTTAACCTCTTGGTAAGACTGTACAGGATGAGATTTGCCTAGGCCCAGTCGCCACCTGCTACAGAGTCCCACTACACCCACCCCCATCCTACAGCTCATCTCATCCCACCAGTGACGCCGACCTACCACGAATATTGCCTTACACTCCTCCATCCAACACACCCCCCCCCCACACACACCCACCCTTTCCTCTTCCTCCTCCTCTCACTACCGCTCAGCCCAGGCAGATTGAGTCATATCCCCTTGTAACGGGACCCAGCCCAGGGTTTAGTTCTTCATCAAACAGCATTTGGTACATGATGTTCTCACTGTAATTTTGACAACATGACAGACCTTTTCAAGGGTGTGTGCTGAAGTTAGACAATGCACACATGCTGCTTATGATATATATCTTCCTCTCAAAGCCCTCCCTTGGTACCTGGTACGCATGCGAGAGTACAAACACACTCAAACATACTCAGGAGTTCACACATGTTTCAGATTAGGGTTGCGTGGTTTACCGGTACTGACGAAGTATCACGATACAAAAAAAAATAAAACAGTATGATATCATCTTGTTGGTAATTTTGGTACCATATTACAGTATGCTGTCATTAACAAAATGATATGAGATGTGACAAATTTGAGATAAAATCGATGACAATTTGAAAATAAAAACCTCTGGATATGGCCAAGTGTGATCATTAAACAGCAGAAGGATGTATTAATTTAATTAAATAATATACAGTCACATGCGCTGCACACTACAGAATGAGCAAGAGGTGCCACTCTGCTCTGTCATATGATCCCCCCCCCCCCCCCCCCACACACACACACATTTACATGGGCACATGCATGCAGACTAACTCACACAAACTCAACATACACTGCTGGTGCTTAATTTTCATCTAGTGTGTTTAGAGTATAAATGGCTGTTAACACTTAAATGAACTCCTCAGGTGCAGCTTGGTGATTTCAGCTCAAGAGTCATGACGGGAGTATCCCAGCAATAATGGGAAGCTTGATATAACTAACCCGTAAAAACGAGTGATGTCCAGTGCGTGAACGAATCGTTCTTTTGAACCGGTTCTTTTTAGTGTACGAGTTGAACTAGTTCACCAAATCAGACTGAATCTTTTGAAACAGTTTGTGTCTCGCGTCAACACTAATCCACAAGTAACTCTATCTTAACGTCTCTCAGACGTGTCTGACTCTCCGAATCGAAATGAGCTGATAACCAGGAGTAATATGATCCTAGAACTGGTGATATCTTTTGCCAACTCTTCTTTGGAATGAACCGCTCCAACTAGTTCACAAATCGGACTGAACGCTCGGGTCGCAACAGTTCTCGAGTCAACAGTACGAGTCGCTCGCAGCAGTTCTCAAGTCAACAGTACCATGAGTCGCTCGCAGCAGTTCTCGAGACAACAGTACGAGTCACTCCTAGCAGTTCTCGAGTCAACAATACACTGAACTGAGAATCGCCTCTTTCGGAGGTGTCCAACATACTGAGAACAGATGAGCTGCTGACATTGAGCATGTGATGTGATTAAGGGGCAAAATGTATGTTTCAGGTGTATTTTGCTGAACAACAGAGAGTGTAACATATAAAACATACTGGAAATATGTTTATGACTTGATTGTATTACCGTTTTATCAGCATACGAAGATGATCCAGTCTACAGCTCTCGAGTCAACAGTACACTGATCCGAGGACAGCAGCTCGAGTCAACACTACACTGATCAGTGGACAGCAGCTCTTGTGTCAGCAGTACACTGAGTTGATCACAGCAGTTTGTGAGTCACCAGTACACTGAACTGAGAATTGCCTCTTTTAGACATAATACTGAGAACTGCTGATCAGTGAGCAGATGATGAGCATGCGTGAACCGAGGACTTGAATGAGGGGAAATGTTTCAGTCGAGAGATGTAAACAAATTTTACTATAGAGTATTGTGCATGCAGATTATATCTGAAGTTGTGATGAGCAGGATCATGGTTTCCGTAAAAAAGGGTGAGTTGATTAAGACTAGTTTAATCACTTTTTATGCTTTAAACGTGTAGAACATCCATGTTTGTATATCAGTGTCAGTATTGGGTGCTTTAGGTGCAAAACTTTAATGTAGGATGTATTATAAGATCACAGAATAAAACACTGATGACAATAAACACCATTATTATTATAATTTAATTAAATAATATGTTATAATCAGCAATATGCCCTTACATATGGTTTTATTGAATGTGTTTCTGCGTGTATTCTATGACGCCGGCATATTAGCATTATATATAGCGACATCATTACGTGTTGACTAAATTAACTGGTGAATCGGTTTTTTGAACCAGTTCATTGAAATGAACTGTCTGAAAGAACCGGTTCGCGGAAAAGAATCGGACTTCCCATAACTAGTAAAAACAGGAAGAATTCAAAGGTCTGTCAAAATAAAAGTCCCACTAACATGAAAGCTCTATTCAAATGGATGCGTGAAATTGAAGACAGAAAAATATAACTACTGTATAAAAATGTAATATTTAAAAAGTAGCAATAATACTCATAATAACAATTATGTAGTATTAAATGGTTGCATTATTATTATTATTATTATTATTATTATTATTATCTGTAAGCAATATCACAAACGCAAGCAGCCTTGTGCCACAGGTAATCAGATTTTTTTTTCATTTTTCATTACTGTTTTCATTAATACTGTGAAGCTCTGTTGTGCAGCATTTTATTTTACCAAAAATAAAATTGCAATGTTTTGTAAAAAAAGAAATAATAATTTTGATATTTTTATTTGATTAAAACTGCAAGTATCAATTTGATTAAACACAATTTGATCATAACATTTAATTAAAACATTTAACATGGAATCCAGAAAAATGTAAACGGAAAACGCATAATTTGTAACTGTAAGACTTTATACAGTTCTTTTAATCAAGTCATTTTCTGTGTAATTTCATAAAAAATCTGAGGCTTTTTATTTACTGATTATAGTATCGATTTAGTATTGATACTGAGGTACCAGGGCTGGTATCGTACTGAAGCTAAAATTTTGGTACTTTTGACGACATGTATGCGTAATGCAACTGAAAAAGATATTAAGCAAACAAGGAAGGTGCATCTTCACACACACACACACACACACACACACGCATATATATATGTAGAATTCATATACATGACTTCATGCGCTATAATATGTACATATATATTTTAATTCAGATTTCGTTTTTTATCATTGTAATTACATTTTAAAAATCTACAAATTTCACATTCTATCAATTTATATAATGTGATGAAATTGCAAACAAGCTGTTGTCACTGTTTGAAATTTCATATACATTTTAATACAAAATATTCACAAGGTTGGAACCTAATAATGAAAATAGAATTCCACATATATAACATTTAATTACTACTGTATCAAATGTACTATGTAAAAAAAAAAGAAAAAAGAAAAACATTAGGTTTATGGGGCAGGGCTTTGTACAAGTTTTTACCAAACTCCTGGATAGATGCTACAAGTGCCTATTTGTTAAATTCCTCAATATTTACAGTGTTTGTTGAAGTTAAAATATTTCATAATGTATGATTGCCACTTATTATTTATTAATATTTATATATTTACACATTTACTACACTTCATTTTGTTATATGATGGTTTACATACATAATTTGTACGATTTACAAGTATAAGTTGACACTGAGTTTATACTGATTACAAGCGCTAAAATGGTACCGTCTCGTTAAGAAAACTGGCAGTTCCGCGAGCAAGTGTTTGCGGTTGGGCGCACATTAACGAGAGAGCAGTTGCATCTAGGGATGGGCATTTTGGTCATTTTGTCTACTCGAGTACTCTGACTAATTACTCGAGTACTCGTCGAGTACTTGAGGGGCAATGACATGTTCATAACTTTATATATAATAACATGTCTGACAAACGTCTATAGCTGCTGCATTGTGTCTTGCTGTTCCAGTGTATCGTCTATTCATCACAAAAAATTCTAAATATAATGCATCATATTTTATCATTATGTGAAGATTCACTGCCCAGCTCAGAAAGAATGTGCACAATGTGCATCTGTCTGTTCTTCCTTCAAGTTACCGCAGTAATCTTTGTAAGCGTGCATCAGTTTTTTTAGTGACTGTCTGAACCGTCTATTTTCAAATCGCATTTGGCTTATTAGGAGACGCCATAACCATCGTGTTTTTAATATGCGTGTTAAGTTGAAGTTCAGTTTTGAAGAAGCTGCACTGTGTTTCATTTAGCTGCGCTCTGTCAAAGTGTTTGAAACACTCGCCTGCTGTATATGCATTGCTTCAGCACATTGAGTCCACTGCTACACGCGCCTGGTGTGTGTGTGTGCGTGTGTGCGTCCAAGTGTTCGCTCTTGTGAGGAAAGCCTCGATACTCCGTAATGTGTTTGCTGTGATTCATGAAGTGTTCCATTCAACTCAGAATCTGAATTTCCACCTTTCAACTGGGGAAATTGCAACGGAATGACACTTTATAGCGGACATCTAACTAAGAAACTCGTGCGGAAATCTTCATTCATTTCGTCGAGATGCAGGTGTATGTTACATCATGCAAACATGACGCCACCCAGTGCAGGTTGGTTTACAGTCAATGACAAACATTCACTTTTATTAAATAATGCCCATTAACGAGTCAAAGTTCTTGCATTATATGATAATAAAATGTGTTTAGCAAACGTTTGGCAGAGACAGGGTTCAAAACACGTTTAATTACACTCTCTTTTGATTATCGTAAAGATAGCATTGCAGTGTTGATCAGTTTGGTTGCTATGAGACGTCTCTGACAATCAATGTACCCCTCAAAACCACAATGTAATCAGTCTCAAAATTTAAAATAAGCTCCCTCTTTGACACGTTTTTGTTTAGTTTTCAGGTAATTGTCACTGGATTTCGAATTAAGTGAGAAGTCACATCATGCGTGATCACTATCGATCATTGCTGCCACATCCAAGTACCAGAGTACTCGTGCACATCCCTAGTTGCATTGTTGCATTTACCTTATCAAAACAACACGTAATTTGAATTTATGTTTCTTTTTACTTTTTGATCAACAACTGACTGATAACATAAACGATATTTAAAGATGCTGTAAGCAATTTTAGCCATTCTAGAATTTCCACAAGCTGAGCTGTTGGATTTTCCAAAACACCGCACTCCAATCATACCAAATGAGCTTTATTAAGACTGTCACACGCAGAAACGGTGACACAACAACAGCAGTAAAATAGTGCCCTCAACTGACAACTGTTTTGAACTGTTATGAGCCTCAATAATTCGTTGCAACTACAATACTATTAGAACGAGCAAAATGACTGGAAGGCAGAAAGCGTCAGAGACCGAGGCCCGCGGACACATTTTTGTTTGCTGTTTACAGTCTAGAGCTGTCACAGAGACCGGTGAGAAATCTCAGGACACTTATTTCAGTAATATCTTTCAGGGAGTAGTAAAACATTTTTGCATGCCTTTCCATTACAAAATTAACTTACAGCACCTTTAAAGAGACATTATGAAATGAAAATATAGTGCATGAATATCATCTTTGGATACACATTACAACCTTCAATCAAAGCAGACTCTGCTTGCATATTGGGTATTGACTTACGTGAACAAATATTTATTGTTCAAGTTCTCAAATTCTACAAGCTCTCGAGTTTTACAACACTTTTTACTTTCCAACAGACATCTAACACGCACGTTACACTAGCCTGTAGCCATGCTGCAAAAATGGAGAATGTTGTGAAAACAGTCCGTGGAATGGTTTAAGCAAAATCACAGTTGTTAAATTTACATAAATGTAACTACGGCATACCACGGCTCAACTAAAGCGATGGTGACACCGTGATCCATAACAACTCAGGACCCACTGCATCCAAATTAGTTACATTTCCTTCAGAGTGCACACTCATGAGACACAACATGCAGTGAAAGGATCTTGGTGCTAAAGTTCTTCTTCGCCACTACACAACTCAATCAATGATGAATGAAATCTGAATATTTACTACCCAGTGGCTAGTAACAGAATTTTTTTTGTCGCATAGCATGAAATTTGGTCGCATATGTGAGTGATTTACTCTCAAAGTAGAGGGCTGTTATTCAATGGTGGGGCAGTTCCTCACTGGTGGTCTCTGTCCACAAGGATGCCCTGAGAGCAGGCATGTGGGGACCTCACACTAAGGCATGCTGAGATACCACAAACTACTCAGAACAGCTAATTTCAACCCACATCCTAAGGGGACGAAATGAGACAGGCATTTCACGTGGATGCCACTGAGCACATCTGATTGAGCTTAGCTGGCATAACTATTCTTCAGGGTCACTTTTACAAAATACACACCAAGAAACAAAAGCTTTGTTCCAAAACCTAGTGAGTTGCCTTGGTGTTTACTGCCTTCACAGGCAGAATTCAAACCAAAATGGAGAGTAGCATCATAATGTTTCCACCAACCTTTTGGAACAGGCTTTGTGCTGAAAGTGTGATTATGATGCCTTAAAATCCTGTCTTAGTTGACAGCTCACAAAATTTTGGAACAGAACTAAAGAGAACAAACTTTCAAATTCCGGTATTAGAGCCACTATTTGGTTCACAGGAAGTGACAGAAGCAAACAAAATATGGAAAATGCCTGGTTGACATGTTGCAGAGATTCTATGGGAAAAAAGCAACACAAAGACAGACATTTAGTTGGCAGTATATTTTTAACCGAACTTACAACAAAACCTCAGCTGCCAAAACCCTCAATTTTGGATTAAAAGATTAAATTGGCATAGTCACCCCCATTTTAAAGGCTCTATTTTCTGCAATTTTGTTTATCCGCTCTGCATGAACCGAACAACATGAACAATTGGAGAGCACAACGGTTCGGTGGCTCTTACAACAGACACAAGTGACGCAGTCCAGATAGCTCTCAAAACATGCATGTGTCACCCTGCCAAACCCAAGACAAATTCTACTTTTCCAAAGAGATAATGGAAATGATCACAGAGGGAAACCTAAAGAGCGAACGCTGCTAAGCCTCACTCACTTTAGTCTTGGCAGGAGAACGTCCTCTAAACATAGTGCAGAGAGACTCAGAGAACAACTCCAAACATCAAGTCAACATTATGATGATTATGATGGGTTCAGCATGTGTCTTCACTGACGGCTGTAATATGTAATGTGAAAGTAAGAGCCCATCCTGTCTGAACACTGGCTCACTAGATCAGGGGTGTCAAACTCAATTTCAACCTGGACCACATCAGCATTATGTGTGCCCTTTAGAGGTCCAGCTGAAAATGTGGCACCAGCACCTGATTTGGTTGCACCCAGGCAGTTACAAATAATACTACATATTTTGAGAATGGCCAGACTGGTTTGAACTGACAAAGTCTACGGTAACTCAGATAACTACTCTGTACAATTGTGGTGAGAAGAATAGCATCTCAGAATGACATGTCAAACCTTGAGGCGGATGGGCTACAACAGCAGAAGACCACGTCAGGCACTTTATTAGAACCAAAGTGTTCATAATAAAGTGCTCAGCGAGTGTATGTGTATATATTAGAGCTGCACAATTAATCGTTAAAAGATTGCGATCTCAATTCAGACACCCACGCGATCTCATTTCTAAATGACAACGATTCTGCAATGTATATTAACGTTCCAGTGGCATGCATTTGTAAGGCGGACAAATTTTTTTTTTGATAAATTTTATATGGCATCTACAAAACACAGTGCTCCTGCACGAGACACCAAATAAACTAAAACGCAACGGCCAAAGACGTTTGTCCAGCACAGTGCTTTACAAACTGCAGGGTGCAGCCAAGATTAGCTAGGAGTGTGACATAATCTCTGTTCAATTCAATATTTTAATAGCCACCGATGCTACAAAAATACTGGCATTACCAAGATCTGACTAAATTCGCTACCCGTTCGCTGTCTGATCACAGCCAGCTGCTTTTAAACACTCACATGCATGTGTCTGCCCATGCACTTGTGTCTTGTGATGAATGCAGTGCTCCTGTACGAGACTGTGCGCTGTTTTTAATCAAAATACCCCTCTTCAGGCAATATTAATGTAAACACAGCTGTTAATGAATTACCAGTGTAAACAGACGGGATTAAATCTGCACTATCTTGACGAGATATTAAAGCAAACACAGCCGTTAAGGTATAAGCAGACGGGACAAATTCTTCAAAATGTTACATTTGTGCAATGTCTAAATGTATATAAATTGCATGCGGTCTGTTATAGGCATGCAGGCATTATTACTGCATCAAATCAGTATTAATGTAGATCTAATAATCACACAGTAAAGAGTGTCAAATATTTAAGTACTTTCATTTGCATTAAATGAAACCTTTTTTAATGTTTTTATATTATAATTGTTTAATGTTTAATTGCTACTGTTGCTAAAAAACTTAAAGATTACTCTGTTCTCTATTTAATTACTGGCTCTTGAATAAATTCTTTACAAGAGAAACACTGAAGGCCTCATTGTTTTAATTTAAATTGTTCATATATATATATATATATATATATATATATATATATATATATATATATATATATATATATATATGTATATATGTATATATATATAAAATAAATTAACTTTGTAAAAACAGTGTTTTATTGCATATTTGCTTACAAGTGCAATGCCAAGTTAACGGAACTGTTAATAAAGCTTTTTTCTGCCGTTTTGCTTTTTACTTAGCATGTGAGAAACAGGTTAAATAGTTTTCTATTTTTTATTATGCAGTTTTTTTAACAGGATTGTTTTTTCTTTTTGCAGTCATCACAAGGTGCTATTTGGTTTATAATGTATTCGTTGCACCCCTTTGTGGACTTAGGACATTTTAAATTTATATACAGTATTTGATTAACAACTTTATTTCATTTTTGCATAACATGCTGCTTTAAGATGCTTTTAACATTATAATAAACTCTTGAAATTGGAAATACCACAAAATAACACTTCAATATAACATATTCAACAATTTTGATGACAATGAAATATTAAGCAACATTTTGAATAAACTTTTAAATTTGGCTATTAAGTTACGATTCTTCGTTTCGTAACTTGCAAGTATGAGAGAATTAAGAGATGTTTTAGTAGCGCCTCTGATTTGAACTTTAGTAAAAACAGCATAAGATTTGAAAAGGCCAATTCAAACACAGTGAACAGATGTACTCAATTAAATAAAACATTTCCATCAAAAACTTTTTTCAAGTCATTTTTATTTGTATAATGCTTTTCACAACACACACCGTTTCAAAGCAGCTTTACAGGAAATCATACATTAACAGAAAAATAAAACTGTAATATCTATAAAGTCTTAGAGTCATTATTGTGTAGTTTGAATAAATATGATTGTAAAATGTGTATAAAATATATATAATTAAATAATAATTGTATTTAGAACCACAGTGAGCAAGCTGAAGGTGACTGTGGCAGGAACACAAAACTCCATAAGATGTTGGTAAATGGAGAAAAATAACCTTGGGAGAAACCAGGCTCACTGTGGGGGCCAGTTCCCCTCTGGCTAATATCATGAAGATACAACATGAATATAACGCCAATATTAGTTATTTGTGTGCAGTGCAAGTCATGGTTTAAAATTATTAAACTAAGTAAGTGTTAAGGGTCAGTGTTTAAACAAAGATTTTGTATGAACCAGAAAATGAATGACTAATGTCTTTGAAGTCCATCCTGGATTAACTGCAGAAGTTCACATTGATGCATTGTCCTTTGTTAGTTGGCTGATGAAGGCTTTTGTTGGCAATTAATTGATAGTCTATGTATTCCATTTCAAGAGTGTAGTCCATCAATGGTAGAGAGGTCTCCTAAGCCACCAAATTGGCCCAGTTGCTAGGGAGGGTAGAGTCACATGGATTAACCTCCTCGTGGTCGCTATAATGTGGTTCTCGCTCTCGGTGGGGCGCGTGGTGAGTTGTGCGTGGATGCCGCGGAGAATAGCATGAAGCCTCCACACGTGCTATGTCTCCGCGGTGACGCGCTCAACAAGACACATGATAAGATGTGCGGATTGACGGTCTCAGACGTGGAGGCAACTGAGATTCGTCCTCCGCCACCTGGATTGAGGCGAGTCACTACGCCACCACGAGGACTTAGAGCACATTGTGAATTGGGCATTCCAAATTGGGGAGAAAAAGGGGAGAAAATAAAGAAATAAAGAAATGTCATACCACTTCAGTGTTTTTTGTTTTTTTGTCGAACATTTGTTGTTGTATGTGTAACAAGAAAAAAAAAAAAAAAAAGACATCTTGCCTATGAGTTTTAAATTAAGCTTTCCAACCAGCCCTGCATGCCTGGTTGGAAAGCTTGATTTAAAACTCATAGGCAAGATGTCTTTTTTTTTTTTTTTTTTTACTCCTTAACATCCAACATAAACCATAATGACAGTGATACTCAACAATAATATTTTTGGAAACAGAGGCACTCACATGATGCAAAGCCCAATGGGACAACAACCACAACACCAAAAGTGCAAATACTGTAATAAAAAGCAATTCCTAAGACATTAATTCACAAATTTTACTCATGCACGCATGTACAGTATATCTGGTTATGGCCAACGACAATTAAGTTATCCAAATGCAAATGGACTAAGTAAACATCCATTTTACAAATTAAAAATGATTGCACACAATGAAATTAAGTTATGACAATTAATTCAAGATTTGTGCTACATCAGCTCATTTTAAGTAACTAAATTGAAGAAGCAAAATATTTATTTTGAATGTGTGAAACTTTTTTTTTTTCTCTCTCTCTCTCTCTGTTTCACTGTATTTTTTATTTATTTAGTCTGGAGGACTTCATTTTAGTCAAAAGGAAACACGAACTTTTTTTTTTCACAATATTTTTCGAAATAATCGCAATTAGATTTTTAGTCCAAATTGTTCAGCCCTAACATCACTACTTGTGCATGGTGAAATACAGTATATACACCATATATAAAGATTATTGTAAAAACATTCTTCTGTGTTTCAGCAACATGTAACATCTGAGCCCCAGTTGAAAACGTGGATCTTTTCACGCAGTTGCCAGTGCAAAGAAGATTGTTTTTATATTTAAATCAGGCAGACTGCACTGCATGAGGACAGACACAAAGAATGAGAGTGAGGCGAAGGGTTACCGCGGAGACCTTGTGACCTTTGAACCCCTAGAGCAGGGAGCAGGAGGGGTGATGTCTGGGAGCAGGACCGAGTGCATGCATGCCTTATGAGAGGGGATGGGTGCGAGACGCACTGTCTGATAACATCACGTCTGATCTGACTCTGTTGCGTCTACTGTCTGGGAGCCCGTCTCTCTCTCTCTCTCTCTCTCTTACCCAGAGCACCAATGCACCATTTTACCACAAAGAAAAGAGTCAGCGGAAGGGAGGCCAGACGTGTGTGTTATGCTGACAAACTGTTTACATTCCTGGGTAAAAACTAAACAGCAATGCTGCTTTAGATAGGTCTGCATTCTGCCGCGTCTGTTTTGAAAACCACACAGAGCATTTTTAAATCCAATGTCCTCGTCTGTGTCTGCATAACATTTAAAAAAAAAAAAAAAAATCTTTTGGTTCTATAAACTACAGCACGAACCAGCCAAGCCTTCTTACATGCTCTGCTTTTAAGTTGGACAATAAAGGCTGCTTGCTTTAACAATTAGCAGACAATTTTACACATTAAGAACTATTAAAAAAATAAAAAAAATCTAGATTTGAATGTCCAAATATTTAATGTAAAGTCTAAATTTTCAGTGCTTTAATTTTACACCATAAAAGTGTAATTTCCTTGGAGGAAAGTGCAAAATTGTTACAAACAAAATAAGTGCCCATTCCATTTACCCTTAAACAAAGTAAAAGATGCATCTGACAAATACATTTTGATGCATCGATTATGGAATTTATGAATAGTTCTTCCTATCCCAAAATGAAACCGGTTACCACATCCTATGTAAAACCAGAGTTTTTGAATCTATGACCCTGCTCCATTTAAACATGGATCTTATCTGCCTGCACACAACATATTAATTAGTAATTACTGGTGCAATAAATGTTAACGTTACATGATATGCAAATCATAAAGCTTCTTACACGGTTTACATACTGTCTGTTTGTGTGTGTGTCTGCATCAAGTCATTATGTTGTATCAGACACTGTTATCCTTTATTCATTTTGGATATACTGTATATATGATGTAACATATCTATATGTACCATATCATACCTATATGTAACATATCATTCATATGAATAATGTATGTAACATTATTTTCTATTGCAGCCACACATATAAGCCAAACCTCCTTGGTCCTAAATGCATCTGTGACTCTGTGTGCTCAAATCTGGTACAGGTCTGTACTGTCTAAATTAAGAATGTTTAGTAAACTTTTAATCTTTTTTCGGCATATTCGGCATAAAGAATTATGGATCGTTCCAAGATAACTGAATTGAGATCACGTACATCGTAACAGTTAGGTAAAGAATCGTAATCTAATTGAATAGTTGTCAGAGCAAATATTTACATCCCTACTCATATGCCATCATTAAACTATATATATATATATATATATATATATATATATATATATATATATATATATACTGTACAAACACATACACACTGATGAGCCAAAACATTATGACCACCTGCTTAATATGCTGTTGGTCCTCCACGTGCCGCCAAAACAGAGTTGACCCACCGAGGCATGGACTCAACAAGACCCCTGAAGTTGTCCTGTGGTATCTGGCACCAAGACATTAGCAGCAGATCCTTCAAGTCCTGTAAGTTGCAAGGTGGAACCTCAGTGGATCAGACTTGTTGGTCCAGCACATCCCACAGATGCTCAATCGAATTTGGAGGCAAGGGCAACATCTTGAACTATCCATCATTTTCCTCAAACCATTCCCGAACAATGTGTGCAGTGTGGCAGGGCGCATTATCCCGCTGAAAGAGGCCACTGCCATCAGGGAATACCATTGTCATGAAGGGGTGTACCTGGTCTGCAACGATGTTTAGGTAGGTGGCACATGTCAAATAGACATCCACATGAATGGCCGGATCCAGGGTTTCCCAGCAGAACATTATCCAGAGTATCACACTCCTTCAATCGGCTTGTTGTCTTTCCAGAGTGCATCCTGGTGCAATTACTTCCCCAGGCAAACGTTGCACATGTACACAGCTGTCCACGTGATGTAAAAGAAAAGAGGACTCATCGGACCAGGCGAACTTCTTCCACCGCTTCAAGGTCCAGTTCCGATGCTCACGTGCCCATTGTAGGTTCTTTCGACGGTGGACAGGGGTCATCATTTATACGGACAAGCTGCCGTATCTCTTTGCAATGCCTGAAGGCACTTGCTCACTGTCATCGGATCCGAACCAGTGTCAAAAGTGAAACCGCGTGAGAGGGAGCGTGTGCACAATAGAGACTAAACGGCAGCCAGAGAAAATAATAGTTTTGAGATTTTAAACTTCAGCAAATTAAACTTAAGCATTCGATTGGTTTTATATATGTATGTATAATGCATTGGCAATGTACACAAGTTTACAGTATCTTGCAAACAAACCTTGATATGAATTGAATCTGCCCATTTAATCCTATTATTAAAAATGTCATAATTATAATATATATATATATATATATATATATATATATATATATATATATATATATATATATATAATATAATTATAATGTCTATATTCGACTAGGGCTGGATTTTCTGATAAAAAATTTCTTCGTAATCCCATTGTCAGAAGGAAAAACGTATTTTTTTAAGGAAAAACATGTATTTTTTAATAAAAAATAATGCAAAATACGGTTTCATATTTTTAATCGAAGTATTTATAGCCGTAATAACACACCAGTGTATAACGCATTCCCGAATGAGTCTGTCTTAGTGTTTAAGATTTTGAAAAGGAATAGTTCACCCAAAAATGATCATTCATTCATTTACTCACCCTTATGCTGTCTGAATCTTGTATGACTTTCTTTCTTCTGCAGAACACAAATTTTTTTTCATATCTTTGTTTGAAAAAGAGTTACATTTTGATCGTATTGCTTCAGAAGACACTGATTAAGACTTATGTCTTTTTTTGGAGCTTGAAAGCGTGGGACCTCATTGACTTGCATTATTTGGATATATTCCCATCATATCTCTTTCAAAATATCTTTATTTGTGTTTCGCAGAAGAAAGAAATTCATACGAGTTTGAGACAATTTAAGGGTGAGTAAATGAGAGGATTATAATTTTTGGGTGAACTATTCCTTTAAAATCTACTTCAGTTTTGATTGTATTGATTAGGCTGTGATTTATCTATTAAATAAACAGCAATTGAGAACTGTAAAGTTTGGGCCATGTTGATCTTTTTTAAAATTCATATTTTCATAATGTAGCAAGTTAGGTTTCCTGTATAATTTACTGCATTAGCTGAGAGAGAATTTCTTTCATATGTAAGCAAAATTGACATTATAACTGAAATATACCCAAATGAATCAGAATCAAATCAAATCATATCAAAATTGGAATCAAATCAAATTGGGACATCTGTGTTGATACTCAGCCCTACCATCGACTTACTCTGCTCTGTAGATATTGGTATCGGCTACTGAAAAACCTACATTGGTGGACCACTAGTTAGAACCTTAAACCAGTTCCTGATGTCCTTTTAAAAAATACTGTATATTAAAAATGTTCAATCTATCAAATAAAATATAAACCTCAGATTATGCTAATAACAACACACATTTGTTTCTGTGGTATGTGACTGCCTACAGGAAATGAACTCTCAAAAACAAAAACAAACAAACGGACTGACATCAGACACAAGTCTGTTCCTCCAGCTACACAAAAGCCAAACACAAGCAAGAGACGTGCACTCTTAAACTCTAGGCATTATCAGCACACCCCCATCACACAGCATGAATACATACATGGGATCTGTCCATTTATACGTCTCCGTCAGACCCATATGAACACACAACCCCTCCTTCCCCACAGGGCATGCAAAACCCCCTGCATGACTACCCTTCTCCTCTGAGAAGAGTCCCCGGGGCGTCGTGGGGAATGAATCCCACAGGGTGTGTGTGGAGGGGGGGCAGACACAAAGGAGGGGACCATGGCCAATGTCAAGGCTGACTGAGTGCTGCAGGGTGAGGATCAGCTGCTGCTGTCAGAGGGCAATGCTCATCACTGGCAAGAGTTGAGGGTGACACCCCTCTGTAAGCACTTTGGGAACTGCTCCCTTTCTGCCCTTCTAAAGACACCCGGAATACTGTGGTGAAATGACCCGGCTCAAACAAACAAAGGTTGCAAAATCACAAAAGTTATAATTCTGTAATCATTTACTCACCCCCATGTCGTTCCAAACCCATATGACTTTACTTTCTTCTGTGAAATACGAGGAACATTTTTGAAGAATGTTGATGCTACTCTTTCCCATACAATGCAAGTGTGAGGGCGAGTAAATAATCACAGAATTTTCTATTTTGGGTGAACTATCCCTACTACATGTAGTAATGCTACCAAATTAGAGTAACTACAATTTCAGTAGTGTTTTTAAAACAGAGGGGTTTTTCCCAACCTGGTCTCATAGAATCATGTAACTATTCCTACATTTACAAACTCGTTCGAGTGCAACCAAATTGTGCGGTAGCTCATTGTGCGAGTCGACACATGAACCAAAAGTGTCATAGAAGCACCACAAATTGACGTGGTTGCTTTAGCAATTGCATTTTTCATTTTACATATGCTTTTTATGACACTATCGGTTAGGTTTAGGTTTAAGGTTTAGGGTAAGGAGGTAGGAAGGTTTTGTTTAGGGCTGCACGATTTGGACAAAAAGTCATATATCAATTATTTTGAAAAATATTGTGATTGCGATTTGAACTGTGATTATGATATAAAAAAAAAAAAAAAAAGGTAATGTTTTTCACGTTAAACTGCCATAAGGCTACTGGGGTTTTCACACCCGAGTCCTCTTAAAAAGAACAAAACTGATAACTTTTTTTTATTCAACCAAACAAATAAATCTATAAACAGTGAAATAAAGAAAAAACACTGTCTTCTTCGTTTTCAAATTGTACCCATCCATTTTTTTGATAAGGTCTCAGCCCACTAATTAGGGGTGGATAAAAATATTGATTTTCCGATGCATTGTGATCTCATTTGAATGATCTCGATATCGATTCTTAAATCCCAAGATCGATCTTTAACTCTGTGCACAATCCTCCACTACAATGAGAGGAAATCATTTGCGTATGAGATCAAATTTTGCGCAATGCAACTAAAAATTTACACATATGACAACTGGCTGGTAAATGTTTCGATTTCACTCACCAGTGAATGAATTGTGTAGTTTAGTGGTTTAGTATTCAGCAGCGAGATCCTTTCACTGCGTGTTGAGAGTAAAAGTTGTTCCGTGTGATGTTTGTCCAAAGACGAGATCCACGCAACCCATTTGTCTCTGAATAATGTCTCTTATAATACCCTTTCTGTTCTTTAAAGTCAGTTGTTGATCATAAACAACAAAAAAAGAAACAATTCATTCTAATCAGGCATAGCACAGATGAGATAAAGCCATTCTGGTCTCTCTCGTTAACATGCGCTGATTTACAGACGCTGTTTAAAGAAATGCGGGATTCCTTTAAAGAGACAGTACCGGTTTTAGCACATATTCAACAAATCAATTTAATACCTGTAAATAGTACACAAATATGCAATTTAACAATAGAAATGTAACAAAATATAATATATGCAAAATAATATTATATTTATTGATTAAATACATGGATTTGTTCATTTTTAAAAAGCTCAAATGTGAACAAAATGATAAAAAACTAAGAAAATATAATTAGTAAAATTAATATTTTCATACTGTACCTAGTTAGAAGGTCCCCTGTATAATTCACAGAATTAGCTGGGAGAGAATTTATTTCATATGTAAGCAAAACGGACATTATAACTGAAAAATACTCATCTGAATCGATATCGAATCGAAATCGAATCGAGAGCATTTGTATTGATACCCAACCCTACCACTAATAATTCTGCACTGTAACTTCACTTACTGTAAGCATGAGATAGAGTTGTGGAGCACAGAACAGTTCTGAAAACACTGTTAAAATGCTCTAACTTAATATAGACTGGACAGAGCAGCGCAAATCAACTTTGAAGTGAGCAGACTATTTATTTATTTAAATCAAAGCCCTTTGCAAATTAATAATCGCACAAGGTCTATCGTGATTTCGATTTTATTTCGATTAATTGTGCAGCCCTAATTTTGTTGATTTAAAACCTGATAGATAATTAACCTTAAAAACCTCATTTGTTTGGGAGAAAATGTAACTTGCTTTTAGCATCTCACAACAGAACTGCAGTAATACGTGTAAGTAACCACATAATAACATTTTGCAAAAATGTTGCCACAGTCATGTAATCTGAATGAGAATAGGCTGGCTTTTCTAGTAACAATTTATTTTTTTAGCTGTAGTGCAAAAAAGAAAGAAAAAACAAAAGAAAACACTACATCACTGAAATGTCACAATGTGCACATGGCTCTACAACCGAGTGAGCTGAGGGAACAATAAACCATGTTTCTTTAAATTCTCCTCTCTCTTTTAGTTGGCACTGTAAAGTCAGATTTCATTCTAGTTTCACAAAAAAAAAAAAATTCATTCCAATTCCACAAAACAAAAAAAAAAACAAAAAAAATCACCAGTTCCAATCACTTCTTTTTTTATCAAGTTAAAATGCTTCTGTTAATTACTGTGTTTGACACTAATTAAGATAAAAAGTGTGTGTCCTAGCTTTTTACTTGTATTTAGTGTAACTGTATCTAAGTTTAATGTTGTCAGATTGTCTATTCATAGTTCATCATTCTGATTAAATTATAAATAATATCAATTGTTATATACTGTATTTAAAAAGACAATTCCCCCTTAAAGCTGAAGTGTGTCAATTTTACGATGTTAAAATCCTTTCTTCTATCCCAGCTTAAAATGCAGAGATAATTAAGTCATTTGTAGGTTGATTCCCCTGATAAGTCTGTGGCAATTTCAAAACATTCCTTGATTTGTTTGAGCATCCCAACCCCGACACAGCAACATTGGCTCAACCAACGGAAGGTCGGGGGGGAGTGTTCGGGAAACGCGTTTGAAACAATCCTTATTTTTACAATTGCCACAGAAATGTCAAACTTCAGCTTCAATGTAGTTAAGTTCCTTTCTGTTAGTAGCTTGTAGTGTAACTAAATACTTTTTCAGAAGCCTGGTTTATCTGTATTTTAACTACTTTATTCTGTTTTGAATACTATTCTGATGCTAGTGATACTTTGTAATACAGCACTTTTTATACCACTGTCTCCTAAGATGATTCGCTTATGTTTTCCTCTTTTGTAAGTCGCTTTGGATAAAAGCGTCTGCCAAATGAATAAATGTAAATGTACTTTAAAATATGAGAAGACTGAAGCTAAAGAAGTTACAGTTTCAAAATCGTTTCCCTAACACTGCTAGTCACAGTTGGACGTTTTCATGTCACAGTCCAAGCAACGCATTACATCAGGTGGAGAAGCTCTTCAGGATATTTAATGATCGTACAGAAATGGAATGGTGCGTTTTAGTGCATTTCATTTTAGTAGTGTTGTAAAAGAAGAATCTAGTTACCCCTCAGCAGGCTGACCCTCCCCCTGTGTGTGCCTCGAAACCCCTTTGACGTGATACCCAGTGTGCACACACCCTCCTCGGTGCGAAGCAGCCCATACAAAGATTAGCAAGAGGGGGTGACAGCTGACCTCCGGCGTGACCTCATCACATTCGCCCACAGACGTGCACAAACACGCCCCCTGAGCTCATGCATTAGGTACATTAGATTATTGGATGGAGCTGTATTATGGCCGAGCTGGGCCTATAAAGTTTTGATTGCCCTGCCCGGGGTTACGGGGGCAGGGGTGTGACCTTGAGCCTACCCTGAAGCAGTGCTGGAGAGGAAGTGTGCAGCACAACATGCATATTGTATTGGATAGTGTGCTAGTGCCCACAGGGTTGTTTGACTGACACCTCTCTAACAAGGCAATTACTGACCGTCCTGTGTGTTCACACACTTCACACAACTGCTCGGCTCACAAACACTTACATACACACACCATGTGAATAACCGACACATTGTCAGCAATTTCACTTAGTCAGGAACTGGTGAAAATAATAACTGAAACAGAAATATTAAGGATATATTGCTGACCTTATTTTACAAATATTATTGTTATCGATCTGATTAGGCTGAAATCAGATGCAGATATCAGGTCTTTTTAGAAATAGAATTTTTCAGAAATAAAATTAACACTTGCGTCTCTAGGTCTGGGTAGCTCAGCAAGTAAAGACGCTGACTACCACACCTGGAGTTGCAAGTTCGAATCCAGGGCGTGCTGAGTGACTCCAGTCAGGCTTCCTAAGCAACCAATTGGCCCGGTTGCTAGGGTGGGTAGAGTCACGTTGGGTTACCCTCCTCGTGGTCGCTATAATGTGGTTCTCGCTCTCAGTGGGGTGCGTGGTGAGTTGTGCGTGGATGCCGCGGAGAATAGCCTGAAGCCTCCACACGCACTACATCTCCGCGGTAACGCGCTCAACAAGCCACGTGATAAGATGCACGGATTGTCTGTCTCAGATGCAGAGGCAACTGAGATTTGTCCTCCGCCACCCAGATTGAGGCGAGTCACTACACCACCATGAGGACTTAGAGTGCATTGGGAATTGGGCATACCAAATTGGGGAGAAAATCCCCCCCAAAAAAACACTTGCGTCTCAAAATTCACAAACACAGTTTAGAAATTGTCAACCCGGTTTCATGATAAGTCGTGATAATAGTACAAGATCATGAAATTGTAACTTTTACTCTCACAGAGAAAAATACACAAACCAACCACCAATTATAATAAAATAAAAATCCCAAGTTTAACCCAAACCAAACCTAAACCCAACCATAAAGTCTAACTCCTCACCCAAACCCAAAACCTAACCATGATTTTAGCAGGAAAATAACTTGTGTGTAGCATGGAAAAAAGGAAACACTGGGGTGTAAAATGAGATGAGGGAAGCGGGTTATTGACAAACATCAGTCATTTGTATTGCATAAATTAATATGGAATGAGTAACCAAATTTGTTTTCAGATGTTTCCTTTCCTTCAAATGAAGTGTTGGATAGCAGGCTATCTAAAATGTTATGCCTGTATTGTATTCTGTTTGTTGATTGATTGGTCTCTATGGGAATAAAAGTCGTACCTTTTCATACGATATCTTATGGACTATGTTGTAAATTGTGCATTATCCATTGACAAGGCTGTCGGTCGAATTTTGGGAACCAATAGTTTTTTTTTGATCGGCCGAACGGGCAAGTTTTGTCTGCTGACGGCTATAATCTAAAAATGGCCAAATATTGGCCAATCAACTGGGCCTAGCTGATATGTTTTGATCTATAACTAGATATTTCCATAATTCTTGTCCTAAAAGCTTTAGTTTAAGATTTGAATCAAATCTCCAAACCATTCACACGTACAACATACAATTACTGAGCACTTTAGTAGGAACGCTATGATCCTAATAAAGTTGTAGCCCATCCGCCTCAAGGTTTGATGTGTTGTGCATTCTGAGATGCTATTCTGCTCACTACAATTGTACAGAGTGGTTATCTGAGTTACCATAGCCTTCCTGTCAGCTGATTAGATATGAATAAGCATTAATAAGTAAGTATATAGGTGTTCCTCATATTGCTTAGTGAGTGTACATATTAAAATAAGAGAACTGCTCTAACTGTAATAACACTTTAAAACAAAGAGTTAAGTTAAAAAAAAAAACACCATCCTCCCATGCTAAACTTTTAATACCAGATTTATACAGGGTGCATCTGTAATAAATAGTTAACAACGCAGACAGAACCTCTGCCCTCTGACAATAAACACTCAAATCTTGTGTCCCATCTCAGGCCTCACCCTCTTGCCTGTGCCAAGCTTTGGCCCGCCAATGGAAATCAAAAAGGTGCCAAACTGATGCAGAGATCAGATATTGACGAGGATGGTGTTTTTGTCCCCTGAGTATTTGTTACAAACGAGCTTCAACGCCTTAGGAAGTCAAATGCCAGACCAATATCCTGTTTCTCCATTCCGGTGCTTGACTTTGGCTGCTGCCCCACTGGAAATGGATTACACTAACCCTGTGTGTGCTGCCACTGGTGTGTTAGAGGAAGACTCCAAAAAGAATAAGCAATGGTTGGGTATTTCTTCTTGCGTGCAGCACGGCTAGCTACTGTATGCCAGTTCCACACGGCGCTCTATTTATAGCTGGGTTCTGTTTTCATTTAAAATAGCCATATGCTGTTAGGCCTTTGTCAGATAAGATAAGCAGCCTTTAGCTCGCAAAACCTCAGACGCGGACTGCGCCTAAAACAGCAAACAGAACAATGCAAAAATGGGGCTAGACCTGGAAAAGACAACAGGGAAGGAGACTCATGAAACTGCAAGCTAGGCATGCACTTGAGGTGAGTCAATGCTTAAAGCGATAGTTCACCATAAAAAAGAAATTACCTAACATGCGGTTTCGCCATGCCAATAGAGTAAATGATGACAGATACTTTTATTATTTGGGTGAACTATCCTTTTAAGCTAATATTGCACTGATTATTTGTCTAAGTTTTGCGAGCTGTTCCCTGAATGGTGGTCTTTTGTGAGTGTGTGTGTACAGGTTTGAATGGTTTACGAGGACATTTTTTTAGGTTACAAACTGGTATTTACAAGGGTATTATGTAATAAATGTGGTTTATGAGGACATTTCTAGTGTCCCCATAATTCAAATCGCTTAAAAAACATACTAAACTATATTTTTCTGAAAATGTAAAAATGCAGAAAGTTTTTTGTTAGGGGTAGGGTTAGGGTTAGGGTTAGGGGATAGAATCTATAGTTCGTACAGTGTAAAAATCATTATGTCTTTGGAGAGTCCTCATAAGGATAGCCGCACCAACAAGTGTGTGTGTGTTTGTGTCACGGGCTCTCCCAGTTTCCCAGCCTTGCTAGAACAGCAGCCCTGAATGCGGCCAGCACTGCAGTAGAATCTGAGTGCCAAGTCACCAGGCATTCCACTGTCTGCACACCCCGTCCCAAACGCCACAGCACAGACACGCAAACCCAGAAATGCACTCACACATACACGTGCTGCTAACACATTTGTGCACATACACATTTAGGCACAGGAATGAATAAAAACATAGATTCCCAGTAAGCATGGGAGACAAATTAATCTGAAAAACAGTAACGCGTCAAATTTATTTAACAAACTGAGAATAATATGCTTTGGATTTTCTGGGTGGACTTCGCGAACCTGTCAATTCATATTTCATTCGAAAATCAAAAGAAAGAAAGAAAAAAATACATTTTGCTTAAAATTAAAGCCTGTTTTAGGACCATTAAGACTTTTGCATATTTTCCCCAAATATTATCATTACTGTAATGCAAAAGAAATGTATTCTCATTACTGTAATGTCATTTTTTTTATAGGGATGCAGCGATGAAAATTTTTGGCAGACAGCAATATTAAGAAGAAGAAAAAAGAATATTGGCCGATACTAATATTTTGCCATTTACTCGCCTTACTTTGTCATCAGATCACTGTATTGCTTAGGAATTGTGCTTTAAAATGTACAAAGAGGTACAAAAGCTATTTTGTTGTTCTAACAATAAATAATTTTCACTGAACATGGACTGGATCTGTTGAACATAAGACAGGCCACAATGCAAAAACAAGATACAAAATATGCAAATATATAAATTATTTAAACAAAACAACAAAAAATTACAACATGATGATGGATGTGAAAAAAAAAAGATATTTTTCACTTCTAAAACATTTTCGCGCTTTTGTTTTTGCAGTTCTGAACAACAGAAATCACATTTGACATATTATGATAGAAAATTACAATTATTATTTTGGTAGGTATCGCTTTATACTACATACAGAAAGAAGTTTTAAACTTTATAAAATGCAGTAAAGTTATGTAATTAAAGGTGCACTAAGTAATTTTGTCCTCATTAAAAAAGCTGTACTCCTTAAGAAATGAATTGTAATTTTAATACATATGTAGGAAATCATGAGCACTCACATTAAAATGAAGACTCCAGTCATATCAGTAACCTTATAAAAGCTGTTTTATTCTACATGGAGAGGGTCCACACATGGGGGCTGCCATGTTAGAATCACATGACCAGCTGAATACTACTCGCTTAATCTCAGTAACCGTCCTGTTATTTGACACTTTCACTCATTGAATAAAGTAATCATGGCTGACTGTGAATTGTGAATTTTTACATTGGCATCAGTAACTGAAAACTATTGCGTTTGAATGATGCTGCATCCACGCCACTAGGTGTCAGTGTAAGTCCAAGATGACATGAACAAGAACTAAATGCACCTTTAAGTATAAATATAAACCACCTGTTTTTCAAATCAGCTTCTTGCTTATGACCAATATGCAGATGGTTTTAATTTGGTCAATAATTGGCCAATACATCTGTGCATCCCTATTTACACACGTGTGTGTGTGTGTGTGTGTGTGTGTGTTTATTATTTCCATTGTACAATAATTATACATCATGGTTGTAATTGTAGCACTGCCTTTATGATGATTTTTTTCTATTTTATTTTTTTTATGCAAATTTAATGGGAATAACACAAAATCTCAAAAGTAAAACAAATCTTAATGGTCCTTAAAATATGCTTCACTTTCTAAATAAATGATTTTCCTTTTGGGGTGAAAAGTGATCTGGACATGCTTTTGTGAAATTCACCCATCTACAAAATCGAATTTCTCCTGCGTCTCAATTTATTTTTTTAAATACACAAAAAATTCCTCTCTTTTCCGCAATTACCTCTAGTGTAGACATCATAGCGGAGGGACATTACACATGCGTCATCCATCTAACAGAACATAAAGTACTTCAAGTCCACGAGCAGATGAAAAGTTTCTGGGCTACGACATCACCGCTGTCTACCAGACGCCTTTAAGAAGAGGGCTCATTCTGCTGAACGACGGGGTAAACTTTTTTCATCCCATTTGTGTCAGAATTAGCCAGTGCTGATTATAACAGGTTCTTTTGTCCTCTGTGGATTCAGACAGCCCAGAATCTGAGCCGGACTTGAGTAAGACGGTCTGGACTGAGGTGGGGGAAGGGTTGACTGACTGTCTGCCCGCTTCAGCCCGCAGTGGACCAATTCCCAGCAATAACACCAGCAGACGTACATGCAGCTTTGGTAACACTTACAATACAGTGTCCATGTCACATATTACTAGTTATAGGAGCATTAGCTACATATGAAGTACATATAGTTCACATGTAACACGAATATTAAGGTAAAATGTGGTCAAAGTTTACATTAATGGTGGGAATAAGTGCATCTGGTCTGGGAACATGGCAGAAGAGTTAAAGAAATATGTGCGCAGCCCCAACAGCAACACAAGCAATATTCACTAACTAATGCATTGAGTTCTACGTCTTGAGTCATCGTCAACAAGCACTTGTATTATTATATTTCATCGGTGAAACTGTTTAAATACAACGAGGCTTATGTAAAAGGCATTTCTGACCAACACATCGCATTTTGGGGGGGCTGAATGAATAATTTAATACGCCACAGCCAAATTTGAGGGGTGTGCAAGTGAAACACTGACAGATAACGGTCACATAATACACTAACTCAACCTGACAATGTAAAAAAACCTTCAGATGAACCGCTAATTTGCAACCGTTTGATATGTGCGCGCAGCTCGCGCTCATAATAATAAAAGCATAAAGAGTTCCATTTGATACATTTCGGATGCGGATGGAGTGGAATGGAACGTTAGAATCTGGAACTGCTACACTGTAACCAGGTTCAGTAGAAAACGGTCGCACATTCAAACGTTCCATTTGATTCGAAAATGTTTCGCATTCGCGTTCCATTCGCAAACGGTTTAGACAAATCACATCAAACCCGCCCTACTTACATATATCCATTCCCTGTGGCTGGGATAGGGTGCAGTTGCAGGAGCATGGGTCATTGGAGTTGGCGTTGGTTTTGCTGGAGCTGCTGTCCGGGTCCGTGATGTTTCGCATGGGGGCTCGGGGAAGTGACGGGACGGGACGGAGGGAGAGGAGAGGGGGAGGGGGGGTGGGGGCGCCGGCCGCGTCCCTCACGTGAAACACTTCCACAGCAGTACCCCGCTATCAGTGTCGGCCTCTCGGTTCACGCGCGCCTCATGACACGCTCGCTCGCTTCCCGACGCATTTGCTGCTGCTCGACTACGGTAAATACGTTCCCCGCATCTTGACAGCCTATTCCTATTGCGTTCATTCAGAAGAATAGCTTTCTGTGACGGTCTCGGGCTCACACCCCACCTCCTCCTCCTGCTGCTGCGCCTCCCACCTCCTAGAGGAGAGCAGCTCCAGACAGACAGACAGGAGCAGTGGGAGGGGAGACTGGCGCTGACAATGGCGATGGTGGGAGAGAGAGAGAGAGAGAGAGAGAGAGAGAGAGAGAGAGGCTGCTCTACACTCACAGGGATAGTGTGTATGTATAGAATCACACACACACACACATACACACACACACACACTCATTAGTGCCAGCCACGACCAATCAAGGCAGGCATTGAAGAGGCTTTAACCTTGGGCTGACCCCACAGTCTAGCAGATATTCAGCAGATGTGTCAGACCGCCCCCCCCCCCCTTCTTTCCCAAACTGTCTGCAGTCTATAAATATATCCGGGACACTTTGGTGTGGGGAATGTCCGGCTGAGTGGGCAAAGTGAAGTAAACTGGGTTTGTGAAACACTGTGGCCCCAGAACGTATCTGAAACACTTAAAGTATCTTAAAGTCATACTAAGTGTGAGGTTTATAAAACAAGAGATATAACAATATATCTTTTTTTATTTTGTCTTTCCTTAGACATAGTGGCCAAGAGCATTAAGGTGAATCTCTCAAGAACTTGTCCAGGTCACATTTCACCCCAATCAAAGAAATACGATGTTTTATATATATATATATATATATATATATATATATATATATATATATATATATATATATATATATATTAAACGTAATAAACACAGTTATGCTGATTTAAATAATATATATTAAAAAAAACATTGCATTACAGTATACTATGTATATATGAGGGTTTATCTACACTGAAAACCCTATGTGGTACGGAGGAGGGCGGGGCCGGGCCAGAATGACGCACGCCCGGACCCCAATCAGCCTGATGAGGCGAGCGTGGGATAAAGGCGACTGGGGACAGCCGTTCGGGAGAGAGAGAGAGAACTATGGGCAGCTGCCCTGCATGTGTTTATGTTTGTGTGTTTTGTTTAAGTTGGTCATTAAACTATTATTTATATTCTCAAGCCGGCTCTCGCCTCCACCTTTCCCTCTAACCCCCTTACACTGGTGCCGAAACCCGGGAAGGAGGAGGGATGCCCCCCTCAATTGAATTGAGTAATGCCGTCTTCGAAACTTGTGTAATTAAGTTCACTTAACTTGTTGATCATGTAGAATTAACTATTTAAGTTAAGGTTATTTGATGCAAGTAGACTTAACTCAGATGTGCTATTTACATTTTGTTGTTTCTACTTAATAATTTTATTTGAATTGACTCAATGAATTGATTCTAGGTCAGTCATTAAATAAACGTATTTCTCCACAGAAATGCATAGACACATGTACTTCAGTTGCACACGCAGAAGTAAAACTGAGATAGTGTTAACAGGGTCCATCTTGACCAAAGGGGACAAAGATCATCCTAATAGTGACATCACATGAAACAATTATTTGCAACAAAACAACATAAATAATACTACAAAAGAGCTAAAACCTCTATGGATTCTCAACAACTATTTAAATGCCCCCATATTCCCATTACTGTAATGTATCCAAACATTTTATGATGACTCTCATTTCTGTGATGATTTTGATTTTAAATGTGACCAGGACATGTTTTCGAGAGATTCACCCTAAACACTTCTGGCCACTATTGACACTAATTGTAATAAAAGACTAAACAAAGAAATGTTTATGTTTAAAAAACAAAGGCCATGTGGCTCAATTCAGTCGTGTTTATTAATATGAAACGTATTCGCCATTTAACTATTGTGAGTTTAAGAACTGTTTGCTGGACTTGAGAGTTAAAATTGGCCTTGTTATGTCTGCAGTTGTACTGGAGACGCAGACTTTACTTTAACGCCCTCTGGCGGCATCTGGTGTCACGACACCACTGCATTGCTTTAAATGTGGCAAGAGCGAGTGACCTGTGTTTGTGGCTGACTTTCTCCTGTGACCTCTCACTCATGGTGTGATGGTTTAAAGTGTTCTAGAACAAGTCGCAGTAACATATATGTGTGAAAGAGCAGCTGTGAGGATATTTACAATGATAAGATGAAATTTGCGGTGAGACTACTTCCCCCACGAGCTGGTCACTGTGAAGTCAGACAGATAAGCATAGTTTATGACAACCTCATCACACCTCATTATGTTACAGGAGAATCTTTTTAATTATATAACTTTGTGTCCAAAAACGCTGTACATTTTACACTGTAATGTACTGTAAATAAAGCCTACTATGACAAAGATTGACAGAAAAATAAAATTGTATACATTTTCTTAAGAACATGTAAGGGGTGCCAGGGTGTTGCTATGTGGTTGCTATGTGTTTACTTACTGGCCCAAGTCAAGAGCTCACCCCCAAAACTACACTGTCAGCAATTTCTGTAAATTGGGCTGTATTTCACTGGAATACAGTTGTGGCACCCTTGATAAATATGAGCAAAGAAGGCTGTGAAAAATATGTCTTTATTGTTTATCCTTTTGATATTTCATTCGAAAAATTCACAGAAATCTATCCTCTAATGGATATCAAACAATTGCAAACTCAACACAAGTTTAATCAAAAAACAAATATTGTTGTCAAATATATGTGTGACACAATTATCGGTACCCATTTATTCAATACTTTTTGCAACCTCCCTTGGCGAATATAACAGCACTGAGTCTTCTCCTATAATGCATAATGAGGTTGGAGAACACATGGCAGGGGATCTGAGACCATTCCTCCATACAGAATCCCTACAGATCCTTCAAATTCCGAGGTTCACGTGGTAGAATCTCCTCTTCAGTTCACCCCACAGGTTTTCTATGGGGTTCAGGTCAGGAGACTGGGATGGCCATGGCATAACCATGATTTTTTGGTCAGTAAACCATTTTTGTGTTGATTTTGATGTGTGTTCTTATGTGTGTTCAAGATCCAACCACGGCTCATTTTAAGCTTTCTGGCAGAGACAGTCAGGTCCGAACATGTCCAGGATCTCTGACATAAAAACAGCCCCACAACATTACAGATCCGCCACCATATTTAACCGTGGGCATGAGGTACTTTTCCATAAGGCTACTTCTCTGCGCGCACCAAAACTCTTCTCTGTGTGCATCTTTGGTTTTTGCTTCCAAAAAGCTCTATTTTCTTTTTTTTTATCTGACTACAGAACCCTGTCCCATTTGAAGTTCCAGTAGTGTCTGGCAAACTGAGAGCAGATGCTTTTTTCTTGAAACCCTCCTAAACAACTTGTTGTGATGTCAGTGATGTCTGACTGTAGTTTTGGAGACTTTCTGACTCCAAGACCCAACTAATTTATGCAATTCTCCAGCTGTGATCCTTGGAGAATTTTTGGCCACTCAAACCATCCTCCTCACTGTGTGTGGAGACAATATAGACACACGTCCTCTTCCAGGCCAATTCGTAACATCTCCAGTTGATTATAACTTGTTAATTATTGCACTGATGGTGGAAATGGTCATATATCTTTTTTTTATGGCCTTTTTCCATTTTGTGAAGCTCAGCAACCTTTTGCAGCACATCAGAACTTTATTCTTTGGTCTTACCCATTGTGATGGATGACTAAGGGAATTTGGCTTGTGTGTTACCTCATATTTATACCCCTGTGAAACAGGAAGTCTTGGCTGAACAATTTCATGTTCCTTGTCACACAGGTGCACTAAAGTTTTTTAAAAATATAAATGGGAATATACTTCAGATATATTTTTTTTCTCATAAGAATTTCTAGGGGTGCCAATAATTGTGACAAACATGTTTTGGAGAAAAATATTCATTTAATTTGTTTACTTCAATTAAAGGTTCAATTTTTGTGAATATTTTGAATGAAAGATCAAAAGGATAAACAATAAAGACATTTTTCAAAGCCTTCTTTGCTCATATTTACCAAGGGTGCCAATATTTTTGGCTACATCTGTATGAACAGTTTATTACTGTAGAGCGAGTTTATTAAACAGTTTATTACTGTTTATTACCATGCATGTTCACATTTGCAGAACACAGAAAGCCTGCAAAATTAGGCCAGGTCCACACTAACAAGTTTTCAGTTTCCTAACATCATCGTTTCCAAAGTATGCGGTAACGGAGAGCGTTTTCGAAATGCAAGTGTATTAGTGTGCACGTGGCATCATTTTGCAGGCTTTCTGTGTTTCCGTACATGTGTGCCTAAATCGTGTCTTCACTTTGCACGGGCATTCAGGTATATAGTACACAAAAACCTGAGGTTTGCCAAGTTGTGTCTCTTTGCTTACCCACTAAAAGCATTTATGGTCTCCAGAAAGAGAACACTGCTTGCAGACGGTGTCTAAAGAACATGACGAGAATTCAAGATTCGATGAGGGCTGTACATTCATGTTTGCATAAACCTAAAATAGCATATTAGAGATAGGACAATTTTAATGTCCACATAGAAACGGTAAAAATAAATATTTTTGTTTGAGGTCATCCTTTTCATTACACTTTATTAGGAAGCATACATGTTCTTCTAAGAAATCTATCTGTGCAGAGGCCTGAGCTTTTTATTGTCTTGCCAGATACCTATTTGATGACTTAGTAGGAAATAAAGGATGATTCACTGTTCCTTTTAGCAGATGTAAGTATTTTACATTTTTACAATTGACAATCCATGCTATAAATTGATAGTTAGAAAAAAATGTGTCTTCTACAAACTGTGTCTTAATATGTGTGTTTGTGTGTTTTAGGCCACATCAACAGATTTGCCAAGTACTCCAAGGCTGATCATGCTGGGTAAGATCCCTTAAAACATGAATAAGGTGTATTAACGATTAATGTGATCTGTACTTCCTCAGTAAACTATCTGATTTTCAGCTAACAATTACAAATTTGGGTTTGCATCTCAGACAAAGCCATCATATGTATTTAGAACACTTGGAATATAGTGCTTAAATCATATGGACTAATTTAATGGTGCCTTTTCGGAACTTGACAGGCCATGGTCACTGCATGCTTACACTGTTTGGAAAAGAGCAACTAAACATGTGCTAACCATATTTTGTGTTCTATGGCAGAAGAAAAGTTACAGGTAAACACATTTTTTAATATGCCATAATATTTAATCTGTTACAAAGCTATTTATAGTATATTGGTAGAGGTGAGTAGGGTTCATACTTATGGCAAAATTAAAGGAATAGTTCACCCAAAAATGAAAATTCTTTAATGAAAATGTCATAATTGACTTGTCCTCATGTCGTTCAAAACCCATATGATATTCTGTCTTATGCTGAACACAAAAGATGTTTTAATGAATATCTCAAGCTGTCTCATAACAATGGCAATGGATAGTTCCTCACTTTAAAACTAAAAAAGTATCCAAGTATCAAAAAATTAGTCCATGTGGCTTGTGCATCATATCCCAAGTTGATATAATCACTTTGTGTGATGAACAGAATGAAACTTAAGTTGTTATTCACTATCAGCTCAAACCATTAATAAAGTCAAATGTGTTGGCTATGTCAATAACATGAAATCTCAAAATCTGAAGATTTTGCTGGTCATTTTTTCCCCATGCAATTACAGTAAATAGGACTAAAGTTTTGCAAGAATGCAAAATCACCATTTAAGTATTATAAAAGTAGTCCATACATCTCTATACTACATCCGAAATTGGATTGATCAGGTTCTTGAGTTCAACTCACTGACTTTGTCACAGCAGTAAATAGCTCACTGGTGGGGAAGATTATGAATGAATAACTATTTTAATTTTTGTCTGTTTCTTACACAAAGCTATTTAAGGGCTAGACAATACTTGGAATATAGCACACAAGTCATTCGGACAACTTTAATTATACTTTTATGGTGCTTTTTGAAGCTTAAAACGTTCAGTTTCCCTTTATTGTAATTGCAAAAAAAAAAAAAAAGTGACCAAAATCATTCAAACTATTCAAAAATTTTACTTGTGTGTTCCACAGAAAAATAAAATTACAAGTTTAGAACAACATGAGGGTGAGAAAATTATGAATCTAAAGGAATTGGATGATTTATTCCTTTAAAATGCCTTACAGTGAATTACATCATTTGTAATTGTACAATATTCTGCCTAGTTTACATATATAAAGCAATAGCGACATTAAGGAAATACATAGCAAAGCAAACTGTCTTTTGTATATAGAATATTTCTTTATAATTTAAAGGTTCATTGTGAGAATCAATCCAGACAAAAGCAAGTGCTCCAGATCACCAACAGAAGTGGCAAGACTGTGAAAAGAAAGAACTCTGACCTGAATCCTCGTGTCGCCTACTTCATCAGGGATCCAAGTTTGCAAAATTATTAATCTACAACAGCAGAGTACGTTGTGCTCAGGAGAGTTTATGTAAGAAAGTATTTAAGTGAATAACTATAAAATAAAACAATCTTAAAGTTAAAATGTCATTGCAAGAATGAAAATGCTTACATGCCTGTGGTTTATTAGTATGGACATACAGAAATGTTTAAATAATTTAAAGCTCTAAGTGAAACTGTAAGGAGTGGGAATGTAGCTCATTATGATACAATAAAAATAACTGATTTTAATGATTTGGCAGCATTTTGAAGATCCACTGAACAATAAAACATTTATTGAAGTTACACTTTGTTGCCATTTTTCTTTGTTTACTGGCATTTTTGAAATACAGTAATTCTATAATATGTGCATATATTTTATTCAGTAAATAAACTGGAGAAAGTTACCAGCAAATTACAGTAAATTTCACACTGTAATAGTTTACAGTACATTACTGGCACAAGAAAACAGTAAAGTGCTGTATTTTTTACAGTGTAACAGCAAATCTTTGTAACAATATTTTACAGTTAGTTGGACCTCCTTTTACAGTATAAATACTGTAAACCATACTGTAATAATTACAGTAAGTTAATGGCGAACTGCTTCATGGTTACTACAATTTTACTGTAGTAAAACCATGGTTAATTTCATAAGAGCTAAATAAACAGGGTGACAACATTAAATTGAACATACATTTATACTTAAACACTGATAAAACTAGAAAATATGTAATAGAAATACAGCAATAAACAGCAGCAAATAATATAATATTTAGCTATAAAGTCCCTATAAGGCTGCACGGAGCTCAGGTGAATCAGTGAATCATTTACTCTATGTAAATTAGTTCATTTACATGAACCGACTCACTATAAATTAAGACATTGGTTATTTTAACTGGTTCATTTACCTGAACTGTCCAAAAGAACTGACTCATTTAAAGGGATAGTTCACCCAAAAATTACAATTATCTCATCATTAACTCACTCTCATGCCATCAAAGATGTGTATGACTTTCTTTCTTCTGCTGAACACAAACAAAGATTTTTTGAAAAATATTTCAGCTCTGTAGGTCCATACAATGCAAGTGAATGGTGACCAGAACTTTGAAGCTACAAAAAGCACATAAAGGTAGCATAAAAGTAATCCATACGACTCCAGTGGTTAAATCCATGTCTTCAGAAGTTATATGATAGGTGTGGGTGAGAAACATATCAATATTTAAGTCCTTTTTTACAATAAATCTCCACATTCACTTTCACATTCTTCTTATTTTGTTTTTGGCAGTTCATGTTCTTTGTGCATATCACCACCTATTGGGCATGGAGGAGAATTTATTAAAAAAAAAAAAAAAAAAAGGACTTAAATATTGATCTGTTTCTCACCCACACCAATCATATCACCTCAGAAGATATGGATTTAACTACTGGAGTCTTATGGTTTACTTTATTGCTGCCTTTATGTCCTTTTATGTGCAAATCTTAATTTGTGCTTAAGAGAAGTAAGAAAGTCATACACATCTGGGATGGCATGAGGGTGAGTAAATGAGAATTTTTATTTTTGGGTGAACTATCCCTTTAAATAATTTGGTCTTTCCAGCGCTACATAAGAGAGAGGACGGTTTAGGTGAGAGTTTTGTTACTCCCTCGGCTCCATTGTTGTGTTCGCAATACAATGTGATAAATGTAGCATTTTGTGACGCTACACCATAACTTATTGGAAAATGTAGTTTATTACAGGAAAGGCTACACTATTATGAAAATAGCTGAACTACTGGTACTGTCACGCTACTGAAAGTTAGTAGCGTGGCTACTTTTCGTTTACTACTCCCTAACACTGTTAGCAATGTTCTTGTGATCTGATTGCTGAAACACCAAGTGTAAACGGGGACTGGTGCCTTAGCAAACACCACTAATGACAGCAGTTGCCAAAATAAAAGAAAGGAAAGCTGCAATCATTCACACTAAATCACATGGCACACATTTCATAGTTACCTTACTCTAATCAAGCCTTCTTACAATATCAGCTCATGCCACAAACTCTTTTCAATGGGATGACTCATATTGCCTGTTCCCGGAGGCCAATCTCCTTATGGCTGAGACACAGACACATCCATCTGGCTCTGTTACAGCACCTGTGATTGCTCAGGTGGAAGTCTAAATCACAGTGCTGTCAACCATCACATCAGCACAGATCAACATTTCACAGTTAAAACAACCGCTGCACCGCGTCCATTGTGTTCATAACAGTACATGGGGCTCATTTGCATGGAAACATGCAGGAACTTCTTGTTTAGACTGATATATGTTACAGTCTGTCTGGACAATATGATAAGAATAAGAAAAATGAAAGTAACATAAGGAAAATCCCTTCCACACACACACACACACACACACACACATTTTGATCATGTTCTTGTGAGGACTTTCCATTGACACCAAGGGAGAATTCACTAAAATGAATTGTGGCCACTGGTGGTGTGGTTTATTTGTAAACGCTGTCTGCATTGTTAAACCTGAATCACTAAAGGAATTATACAAATCAGGGAATGACCTATTGCAATACCTTTCAAAATTTAATCATGTGCAGGATATGGATTATAGATATCTACAGTGGCAAGAAAAAGTATGTGAACCTTTTGGAATTACCTGCATTTATTTGTTTTAAAATCTGGTTTGATCTTCATCTAAGTTACAACAATGTACAAACACAATCTGTTTAAGTAATAACACACAAATTATTGTACTGTTCTTGTACATATTGAATACATCATTCAAACAATAACAGTGTAAGTTGAAAAAAGTATGTGAACACCTAAGTTAATGACGTCAACAAAAGCTAATTAGAGTCAAGAGTTGGCAAACCTGACATCCAATTATTGAAAGGAGATTGCAGGTGTGGGTTATAGCTACTCTGACTTATAAAAATCACTCAGACATTTTGAGTTTGCTATTCACAAGAAGAACCTGCTGACGTGGACCATGCCTCGCAAAAAAGAGATCTCAGAAGACCTACAATCAAGAATTGTTGCTTTGCATCAAACTGGAAAGGGTTAAAAAGTTATCTTGAAGAGTTTAGATATTCATCTGTTCACAATTAGACAAACTGTCTATAAATGGAGATGATTTAGCACTGTGGCTACTCTCCCTAGAAGTGGCCGTCTAGCCAAGATGACTCAAAGGAACACCGCAGAATGCTCAATGAGGTAAAAAAGAACCCTAGATTGACAGCTAAAGACTTGAAGGATTCATTGGAATTGGTAAACATTTCTGTTCATGAGTCTACTATATGGAAAACACTAAACAGACATGGTGTCCATGGCAGGGCACCACGAAGGAAGCCGCTGCTTTCCAACAAAAACATCGCTGCATGCCTGAAGTTTGCCAAAGACCACCTTGACACTCCACAATGCTACTGGGAAAATGTTCTGTGGACTGATGAAACTAAGTGTAGAGCCGAGGAGGGCGGGGCCGGGCTGGAATGAGACACACCCGGTCCCCAATCAGCCTGATGGGGCGCGCGAGGGATAAAGGCGACAGCTCGAGAGAGAGAGAGAATTGCAGGCAGCTGTACTGTGTGGTTTTTGGTTGTGTGTTTGTTTAAGTTGTTTATTAAATTATTATTTAAGTTGCCAAGCCGGTTCTCGCCTCCTCCTTTCCACTAAACCCCCTTACACTGGTGCCGAAACCCGGAAAGGAGGAGACTGTCGTCCCTGGCCGCCTTTATCCCTCGCGCACCCCATCAGGCTGACTGGGGACCGGGTGTGTCTCATTCCAGCCCGGCCCCACCCTCCTCGGCTCTACACTAACGTTGAATTTTTTGGGAAGAACATGCAGCACTACATATGGTGTAAAAAGGGCACCGCATAGCAACATGAAAACATCATCCCAACGGTGAAGTACAGTGGAGGGAGCACCATGATTTGGTGCTGCTTTGCTGCTTCGGGGCCTGGACCACTTGATAATTAAAAGTTTATCAAGATATCCTACAGGATAATGTCAGGGTGGCTATGCGCCAGCTAAAGCACAGTAGAAGTTGGATGATGTAGCAGGACAATGACTCTAAACATCTAAGTAAATCTGCTACAGAATGGCTTCAAAAAAAGAAAATCCAACTTTTGGAGTGGCCCAGTCAGAGCCCAGACCTTAACCCAATAGAGATGCTGTGGAATGACCTCAAGAGAGCTGTTCACACCAAGAATCCTAAGAATATGGCTGAGCTGAAGCAGTTGTGTAAGGAAGAATGGTCCAAAATTCCTTCTGAACGTTGTGCAGGTCTAATCTGCAGCTACTGGAAACACTTGGTTGAGGTTATTGCTGCCAAAGGAAGATCGTCCAGTTATTAAATCCAAGGGTTCACTTACTTTTTCCACAGCACTGTGAATGTTTAATGGGATGTGTTCAATAAAGACATGAAAGATTATAATTGTGTGTGTGTTGTTATCTTAATCACATTGTGTTTGTATGTACTTGTGACTTTGATGAAGATGAGATCATATTTTATGAACAATTAATGGAGAAAACCAGCTAATTCCAAAGGGTTCACATACTTTTTCTTGCCACTGTATAATTTGATTGTCACTTGTTAAAATGCAAATTCTTGATATCAGCAATGGAATTACTACTAGTAAAAATGCAAATTCTTGATATCAGCAATGGAATTACTACTAGTAAAAATGCAAATTCTTGATATCAGTATGATTAGCATTGCACTAGTAAAAACATTATTTATAAAAAATGACGTCATTATTCACGGAAATACCCATTCTTGATATCAAAAATATACTTTAAACTAGTAAAAGCTGTACTTTTTGATATCTGAAACTGCATTTTCACTAGTAGAATTTCACACTTGATCAATCAATCACTCCTGTTCAAAACGCAATTACAGATATCTAACATGGCTACTAGTCAAATAACAAATTCCACATATCAAAAATTTGCATTTTTACTAATTGTTACTGAATTGTTGATATCAGGAATGTACATTTGCACTAGTAACAATGTAATTATTTATATTTAAAAATGTAATTTTTACTAGTAAGAAGTACATAGCCGATATGTGTATTTAGAATTTCAACTATAGTAAGAAATTAATTAAACATATCTGTAATTGCGTTTTGAACAGGATTAGTTGACATGAATTAATTCATGACTTGAATAATTACTTGAGAATGTTTTAATAAACAAATTGGTATTAGTTTTGTTATATTGAGAATCGTCAAATTTCACTGGAATTGGTACCAACTACTAAAATGTTGGTATCGTGACAACACATGCTTACAATGTGTATTTAAATCTAACTGCTATAGCATAATAAAAAAGTAGATCTCATGCCATAGAAGTCTTAGCCCCCCTGATGTAAATGAATCGGGTACAATAAACGGTTCCCTTACAATTAGCATTGGAAACTTTGATTCATCCCAATCATTCAGACTTAAATGGACTTTGCCTTATATATATATATATATATATATATATATATATATATATATACAGTGGTGTGAAAAAGTGTTTGCCCCCTTCCTGATTTCTTTTTTTTTTTGCATGTTTGTCACACTTAAATGTTTCAGATCATCAAACAAGTTTAAATATTAGTCAAAGATAACACAAGTAAACACAAAATGCAGTTTTTAAATGAAGGTTGTTATTATTAAGGGAAAACAAAATCCAAACCTACATGGCCCTGTGTGAAAAAGTGATTGCCCCCTAAACCTAATAACTGGTTGGGCCACCCTTAGCAGCAACAACTGCAATCAAGCGTTTGCAATAACTTGCAATGAGTCTTTTACAGCACTGTGGAGGAATTTTGCAGAATTGTTGTAATTCAGCCACATTGGAGGGTTTTCGAGCATGAACTGCCTTTTTAAGGTCATGCCACAGCATCTCAATAGGATTCAGGTCAGGACTTTGACTAGGCCACTCCAAAGTCTTCATTTTGTTTTTCTTCAGCCATTCAGAGGTGGACTTGCTGGTGTGTTTTGGATCATTGTCCTGCTGCAGAACCCAAGTTCGCTTCAGCTTGAGGTCACGAACAGATGGCCGGACATTCTCCTTCAGGATTTTTTGGTAGACAGCAGAATTCATGGTTCCATTTATCACAGCAAGTCTTCCAGGTCCTGAAGCAGCAAAACAGCCCCAGACCATCACACTACCACCACCATATTTTACTGTTGGTATGATGTTCTTTTTCTGAAATGCGGTGTTACTTTTACGCCAGATGTAATGGGACACACACCTTCCAAAAAGTTCAACTTTTGTCTCGTCAGTCCACAGAGTATTTTCCCAAAAGTCTTGGGGATCATCAAGATGTTTTCTGGCAAAAATGAGATGAGCCTTAATGTTCTTTTTGCTCAGCAGTGGTTTTCGTCTTGGAACTCTGCCATGCAGGCCATTTTTGCCCAGTCTCTTTCTTATGGTGGAGTCATGAACACTGACCTTAACTGAGGCAAGTGAGGCCTGCAGTTCTTTGGATGTTGTTGTGGGGTCTTTTGTGACCTCTTGGATGAGTCGTCGCTGCGCTCTTGGGGTAATTTTGGTCGGCCGGCCACTCCTGGGAAGGTTCACCACTGTTCCGTGTTTTCGCCATTTGTGGATAATGGCTCTCACTGTGGTTCTCTGGAGTCCCAAAGCTTTAGAAATGGCTTTATAACCTTTTCCAGACTGATAGATCTCAATTACTTTCTTTCTCATTTGTTCCTGAATTTCTTTGGATCTTGGCATGATGTCTAGCTTTTGAAGATCTTTTGGTCTACTTCACTTTGTCAGGCAGGTCCTATTTAAGTGATTTCTTGATTGAGAACAGGTGTGGCAGTAATCAGGCCTGGGTGTGGCTAGAGAAATTGAACTCAGGTGTGATAAACCACAGTTAAGTTATGTTTTAACAGGTGGGGCAAACACTTTTTCACACAGGGCCATGTAGGTTTGGATTTTGTTTTCCCTTAATAATAACAACCTTCATTTAAAATCCTAATTTTGTGTTTACTTGTGTTATCTTTGACTAATATTTAAACTTGTTTGATGATCTGAAACATTTAAGTGTGACAAACATGCAAAAAAATAAGAAATCAGGAAGGGGCAAACACTTTTTCACACCACTGTGTATATATATATATATATATATATATATATATATATATATATATATATATATATATATATATATTTGTATCACTATATTTTGACTCATTTACATGAAATGGTGTGTTTTCTAGTTTTATTCATTTATATTAATTAAATTATTGTATTCAATTTAATGTTTTCACCCTAATTAGATAATATAATCATATTGTTATATATTTTAAAATATTTTGTTCTTTAAATAGCACCTAATTTTTGTTAGCTTGAAACTGCTATTTGCCTGATGCAAGTTATGTTTGAGGCACTAAGTAGCAAGTAAACCAGATTTTCTGTAAACAAATTTCTGCTAATTTCTTTGGTGCTTTCTACACCATCATATGCAGAGACGTTTGCAGGAAGGTTTATTTATTTTTTTTTTTTTCAAGTAGGTTTATTTTTGTTGTAGCTACTATTTCAGATAAATCTGGCCCTAAATGGCACACAAACTGTGGTTGGTCACTTTACATCAGTCAAATGGTCTCTTCTTATCTAACTGAGCAGATCTTGGCCCGAAAGTGGAACAAGTACACACACACACACACTCTCTCTCTCTCTCACACACACACACACACACACACACACACACACACGCACGCTGAACTAGTTCTACACATGAATAGGAAACAGTATTGATTAGGGCTGATCAGGGTAGGTGCATGCAATCACCGCTGACTAATGTAATCCTCTGTAACAGTTTAAGGATGGGCAAGGAGGAGGCGGGAACCGGCTGAACAGTCAATATAAAGGATTAATGATAAAAATGAACTTAAAACAACATAAAACATAAATGAACACAGACACACATGCAGCGTGGCCACGTGCGTCTCACTCTCTCTCTTGAACTGGCGCCTCTGGCTCCCTTTTATCTCGCTCTCCCGCTGATCAGCTGATTCAGCGCTGGCCACACCCTCCTCATTGTCACATCCTCATTAATCAACTCTCTCTCTAACTAGACTAGGCCAGACAAAATTTAGGTTATGGTCAGAGGTGGGTGGATTGTGTTTGTAAATATTCCAATATTTTATCAATATAATTAAATTTTTCACATTAATATTTTTTGGGGAAAAGACTGACTACCACTGTAAGAACGAAACATACAGCAACATTAGGTCAACAAATACAAAACATTTCATTTGTATTTTTTTATGGAATTTTTTTCAATTTTTATTAGATAGAAAAGTGGAGAGGGAGACAGGAAACAACAGCAGAGAATGGGGGAATGGGATCAGAAAAGGACCTCGAGCCATGACTCGAGCTTGGGCCAACTGTGATGCTAATACATCATGTCGTAGCACTGCCCACAAGGCTACGGCTCTGACACACAATTATTTCCATTTCTATATAGCACAACAGTCTTGGTTCCGGAAGTTTTTTTCCCCATTATTTCTTCAATAGGGATTTCATAAAATCCTTCCTAAAAGAGTTCTAAGCCATGAACCAAACCAACCAGCACTGAAGTGACATTACAATCTTTGATTTGAAGCAATAAAATATATTAAAATTGGACAAAAAAACAGAGGTACAAGACTGTGTATTTAAAGAAGGCATGAACTACAATCCCATGAAGTGTTGCGAATTAATTTAATTTAATTAAAAACAAAGGAAAAATATAGAACTATTGACTTAAAGTGTTGATTAGAAGTATTAAAACAATATTTTTAAGGTAGGTCTGTCAATCAATTAAAACTTTTAATCAAATTAATTACATGGTAATTCATTCCTATCATTAGCCTACAGTCCACAGCAATCATTTTTGTACACTATGTACACCTGTGTTTGGAGCATCTCACTTTGGTTGTGTTGCGTCATAAACTCAGCATTTTTATTATTATTGTATTTATTTATCACACATTATACATTTGCACATATACAGTGAAAATTCTTTTTTTCGCATATCCCGGCTAAGCTGGGGTCAGAGTACAGGGTCAGCCATGATACAGCACCCCTGGAGCAGATAGGGTCAAGAGCCTTGCTCAAGGGCCCAACAGTGGCATCTTGGCAGTGCTGGGGCTTGAACCCCTGACCTTCTGATCAGTAACCCAGAGCCTTAACCACTGAGCCACCACTGCCCAGATTTGTGCTCCATCATGCTGTGTTTGAACCAAGGAGCTCTAAAATACGGTTTGAACGCAAGAACGCGTTCTTATCTTGTGCTGTCTGCTGTCGGTAAGTGTGGTTTATTCTCTGTATAAGCTGCGCATTGCCTATTCAACTGAAGTTTCACTTACTGCCCCTTGGAGAAAACAGTTGGTACTTCAAGCTTGAATTGCTTCGATGGTAGGAATATTCTTTATACCGGTCCGGGGACATGATAAATTGCGTTATTTTTTTAAGGCTTTATTTTTTTATGTAATTAATCGCAATGAATTAATGCATTAAATAGACAGCCCTAATTTAAAGTAAATTGCAAATATTCAGATATATGCAAACACATTGTCATACTGGAAAATGCCTGTGCCGTAAGGGAAGAAAAAATCCATTGATGGGATAACCTGGTCATTCAGTACATTCAGGTACTCAGCTGACTTCATTTTATTGCAGCATAACATTGCTGAGTCTAGACCTGACCAACTGAAACATCTGCTTTGGTATCTGCTTATTTAAATCCAAATGGTGATTTTTTTTTTGGCCAGGCAGTGTATATAATTAGTTTGAGAGTGTAGGAAGACTGCGATTGCATCATTAACAGTGTGTCGTGCGAGTGGGTGGTTACTGCAGCGCTCTTTTGGCGCACTTTGTTGGCCACAATTTTATGGTTGGTGTAATTTACCCCTAAGGATCTTTGGTTGTGTAGTTCTTTACAAAGAATTAAACTACTTAACATGATTTATTTTTAAATGAAGTTGAAATAATGCTGACTGATGGCTTCAACAGAGGCATATACCATCGATTAACAACCTCGGAGCTCACACCAGGTCTGTCTTTAAATGTTTTTAAGTAACTGTTCAATTCCCCTATGGAAAAAATAATGGTATTTTTTACTTCCAGAACCAGACAGTTAGGCTCTATTCTGTTGACCGAAAAGCAAACTCTAACGAGCTAAGAATATAAGAATACAATGACTCTACAATGAAACAACAAATGTAAAACTTGTTGAACAAAGCACAGAAGACCAATGAAGATGAATAAGACACAAGTGACAAAAACATCACAATATACATTACAGTTTTGAAATCGCAATACACTAAACATAAAGAATCAAAATATGATTGGATCACAACCCAGATATTGATGTCATATCATATCACCAGGTCCCAACTGATTTCCACTCCTAGTTCAGGTGGTGTTAGTATCCAGTAGAGAGTGTGTGTGCTTGTGTTAAGGGAGATATTGATAGGCAGTAAAGTCCTGGGCAACGAGGGGACGTGCCTTGGGAGCTATGCAGTCTCTCAGTGCTGAAGTGATGAAGTGTTTACATGAAGGGATCACCCTGAGGGGGCGGTATTCATTAACCACACTTACAGACTTAGACTATTGACTCCTCGTGCTTCGCTGAACCTTTCGCTCTCATACACACGCACATACTTTCTACAAATTCTGTTTGAGTAGCTTCTCTTGAACTTATACTTTTGCTATTGAACTTTGGCTCCACTCAGAGCTTCATAGCACCTAATTTAATTCATTTACCAATTTTCCTGACAAGAACTAAACTGTAGTTCTGGGGAGTCTTTAATGCATGAGTGTTAAGTATAAAAAGAACTAGATTTTTATAAGTTCTGAAAAAAATGAAATGTAAGTGGCACTCACCACCACAATGTTCTGGGTGGTTCCCAAAGCACTGCTATGCAGTTGCAAAGGTGTTCTGGGTGGCTCATTAGCTTACTACTATGCGGTTGCTAGGGCATTCAGGGTGGTTGCTAGGCAGTTGTTTACTGGGCTTACTGGCCTTCTCTAAAGTCTCTATTATTTTCTGGTCCCTAGACATGGCTCCGGTCCCTCTTTTAACGTAAGTCTGATGGATTTTTTCACCCATTTTATCGTTCATCAGGTAAAATTTAACTAGTATTGGTACCTACTTCTGCATTCAGGAAGTATTCAGACCCCTTAATTTTTTTCACATTTTGTTGCAGCCTTTCGCTAAAATTCTTCAAATTATAATTTTTTTTCACATCAATCTACACTCCATACTCCATAATAACAAAGCAAAAACAAGATATTTGATAACTTTGCAAATGTATTAAAAAGAAAAAACTGAAATATCACATTAACATAAGTATTCAGACCCTTAACTCAGTACTTAGCTGAAGCACCTTTGGCAGCGATTACAGCCTCAAGTCTTTTTGGGTATGATGCGACAAGCTTTGCACACATCAGGATTTGGGGATTTTCTGCCATTCTTCTCGGTAGATCCTCTCAAGCTCTGTCAGGGTGCATGGGGACTGTCAGTGGACAGCCATTTTCAGGTCTCTCCAGAGATGTTCGATTGGGTTCAAGTCCGGACTCTGGCTGGGCCACTCAAGGACATTCACAGAGTTGTCCCTAAGCCACTCTTGTGAAGTCTTGGCTGTGTGCTTAGAGTCATTGTCCTGTTGGAAGGTGAACCTTCGGCCCAGCCTGAGGTCCTGAGCGCTCTGGACCAGGTTTTCATTAAGGATATCTCTGTATTTTGCTGCATTCAGCTTTCCTTCAACCCTGACCAGTCCCCCAGTCCCTGCCACTGAAAAACACCCCCACAGCATGATGCTACCACCACCATGCTTCACCGCTGGGATGGTATTGCGCAGGTGATGAGCGGTGCCTGGCTTCCTCCAGACATGATGCTTGGGATGGAGGCCAAACAGTTCAATCTTTGTTTCATAAGACCAGAGAATCTTCTTTCTCACAGTCTGAGAGTCCTTCAGGTGCTTTTTTGCAAATTCCAAGCAGGCTTTCATGTGTCTTGCACTGAGGAGGGTCTTCCATCTGGCCACTCTGCCATAAAGCCCAGATCGGTGAAGTGTTGCAGTAGAGTGATGCAGTGATGGTTGTCCTTCTGCAAGTTTCTCCCATATCCACACATGATCTCCTGACCATCGGGTTTTTGGTCAGCTCTCTTACCAAGGCCCATCTCCCCCGATTGCTCAGTTTGGCCAGACGGCCAGTTCTAGGAAGAGTCCTGGTTGTTCCAAACTTCTTCCATTTAAGATTTATGGAGGCAACTGTGCTCTTGGGAATCTTCAATGCAGCCGAATCTTCAATTTTTTTAGCCATCCCCAGATCTGTGCCTTGACACAATCCTGTCTCTGAGCTCTGCAGGCAGTTCTTTTGACCTCATGGCTTGGTTTTTGCTCTGATATGCATTTTCAGTGTAGAAACATCTAAAAAATGATCCAGAGAAATGGGATGCACCTGAGCTAAATTTCAAGGGTCATAGCAAAGGGTCTGAATACTTATGTCAATGTGATATTTCAGTTTTTTCTTTTTAATACATTTGCAAAGTTATTAAAAATCAGGTTTTTTCTTTGTAATTATAGGGTATGGAGTGTAGATTGATGTGAAAAAATAAAATAAAGCATTTTAGCATAAGGCTACAACATAAAATGTGAAAAAAATTAAGGGGTCTGAATACTTTGTGAAAGCACCTTCTACGTATATATATATGTAGTTTTGTAGACAAAAATAGAATTGTGCCAACATATTAATTTTTTTCATTATAAAGCTAAAATGTAATAAAAAATATATATATATTTTTTTAAATTGATGACTTTGACCAAATAATAAAGAAATTTGTGCCCAACATAGACTGTTTAAAAAGCATCCTAGGGTGATACCTCAAGAAGTTGGTTGAGAAAATGTCAAGAGTACATTTCTGCAAATTCTAGGCAAAGGGTGACTACTTTTAAGATGCTAAAATATAACACAGTTTTGAATTATTTTGGATTTGTTTAGTCACAACATAATTCCCATAGTTCCATTGATGTTATTCCATAGTTTTGATGACTTTACTATTATTCTAAAATGTGAAGAAAAAAAATTATAATAAAGAATGAGTAAGTGTTTCAAAACTTTTGACCGGTAGTGTATATAAATAGGTGAATATAGTGCAAGTATTTTTTTAGTGTGCATTATCTGCATCTAGCTAAATAAACTTCAAATCTCCATTTTCGTTCTCCTTTTCCCACCAAAAAAACCCAAACAGACTCAGAACTAGACAAAATCTGATACAACTTCCTACAAGAGTGGAGGCTAAACAGACGGGGCAACCAAAGACCTCAACTCTGCAACTAAAGTCTGATGTGTACTGCAGAAACACAAGAGAACACACACACATATAAAACATTTGGTGGCTGAAGCAGCCCTTGAACTTGAAAGGCATTTTAAGGTTTGGCTGATTTTGCTTTTCGCTTTTTTTCCCCACTTCTGTTGGAGTCATAGACTGCAATTTTTCTAAATTTTTTCAATCCCTTTGCGCACTCGGATCGCAACAGCAATAGACAAATAGCAAGGTCTTCTACTTTAGATGGGTTGTCCATTCCAATCCTTGATAAACAGTTTCGGTTACATGCAGGGCATATGGATGTTTTGGCAGGCTTAGCTTTTTGCCTCTTTTCTCACCTCTGTTAGAGTTGTAGAGTTGATTTTCCTCTTTTTTTTTCAATCCCCTTTGCGCACTCGTATCACCGACCGATCGACAAACAGCAAGGTTTTCTACTTTATATGGGTTGCACTCAGTGTGGTCTTGAGTGGTTCGGATCTTTAAACCTATTCTGTCGTCCTCTGGCCGAGTGCTGACCATAGCGTAGTTGACCATAGAGAATTCTTCTTGGGAGACGAGCATCAAAGATTCTTTTCTGAGCTTCCCAAAGGATGATGAGGCTTATTTGAGATGGCATTAAATGTCCTCATCCAGTGTACAGTTATAGTAAATTATGCTGCCTAGATATTTTACTGAGGCTAGTTGTTGGCCTTGTATTGAGAAATGAGTTTGGGTGGTGGTGGTGGGGTGGTGGTGTAGCGTGCCATTGACAGAAAACCTTAGTCTTCTGAACATTCAGACTGATCTCACATTGAATTTGGAAAGTGTAGGTTGACTTTAGCAAAGATTGGTCTATGTTGACCAAAATTTGAAACACTGCCCCCAGTGACCAAAGCAGTGTTGTTGGGCATATGGGTTCACATGAGCTTTATTTTGCAGGTGAAATGTCCGGGTGGGGCTGGGGGGTTGTGTAGTACAGGATGTAATACAGTGCAGAGAAATGCATATTTTATGAACTGTTCAATCTCCCTACACACCAATGTAGTCACACAGGCAAGAAAGATATTAAATAGGACAGCAGCCAGCATACAAGCCTGTAACTGAAGGGCTCTGACCTCTGCCCCCTTCCTACAACATGGGCCATAGTTCCAGTATGAAACTTAAGGAGGAGTGTGAAGAATTTGGGTGGATAACCAAATTTCTGGAGAACATCCCACAGTAGTCTTATTGATGGTGTCAAATGCCTTTGACAGATCGAAGGCATAGGTAATAAACAGGTCCTGATGTTGTTCCTTGCATTTCTCATAAAGCTGTCTAGTTACAAAGATTATGTCAACAGTACCCCAGTCTTTACAAAATCTTCACTCTGACTCCGGCATGATGCGCTCTGCCTTTGACTGAACCAGCCTTTTGAACCTTAGCCAAGACTTTTCTGGTGATGGACAAAAGTTCTATTGTAGGGTGCTACTATTGAAGTAGATGGATTTATCTCCCTTATTCTTATATATGGTCACTATATTAGCACAGTTTCAATATTGGGGAATGCACCCCTGGTTCCAGACCTCTGTGATATATTGGTGTGATGCTGTAGAGATATCCACCCACTTTTGGGATCTCTGCAGGAATACTGTCAGGACCAGGTGATTTATTGTTTTTTAGGGGAATGCAGAAATCAACACCACAGACACAAATCACTGTCAAACACTCAGTCTCTTTAGTTTCCTCCTGATTTTTCTTTCCTGATGCAAGACACTTGTGGTACGTAATACCACTTGTTAAAATAGCCACACACAGTCCACCAAGGGAACACCCAGATTTGACTGTCTCGTCTGGCTTTTAGCAACTTCCATAGACTCTGTTACATGATTCTGACCTCAGACCAGGACACACACTCTCTTCTTCACTAAGAGTGAGTCTGTGTCCTCTCTATTTTGGTGCATGATTAAATTCCTTTATTTAAACTGATTAGAAGGTTTGAGAGAAACAATTCTTGGACACAGCACACATAAACCATCTAAATTCTTTTTACTCTCCATAAAGCAAACCTTTACAAAAAAGTACTGTGGCAATACCATGGTTCTTTGATACCAAGTAGGGTTGAGCAAAATAGTTTGAAAACGATGTAAGTAATAACTGACAACGGACAGTTCAATTATTGAAAAGTAATGCACACCCATGCGTCGTGGCCGTTACACCTCAGGTGTGCACTATTTTTCAATAATACAACGGACCGGAGTGAATAATTTTGATTTTACCAAGGTTATCAGATCTTAAGACATCTTTCAGAGTTTTATCTAAAGACATTTTCAGGTTTTCATCCCTAAAATGCTCTTGTGAGTAGAACAACATTCTTTTGCTTTGATACAGCCCAAGCCTTTGTTGCTAGTTCAGAAGCATTACTTGGGCTGTTTTTAAGTACTTATTGGAGTAACAAAGTTGCGTGTGCGTTTGTGTGTGTGTGTATATTTGAGAGAGAGAGAGAGAGAGAAAAAGAAAGAGAGAGTGCATTTAGGCATATGTGAGATTACCTGCATCTGCTGCGGCTCTTTTCAGCTGTGTTCGTCAGTAACATCACTTCAAATCGCTAAGCTGTTAGTTTAAAAAACAAATGTAGAAGGGTGGTAGCATCGCCATTCTCATACAGTATGTAGCTTTTCAGTTGCTAAACTGTTTTATTATAAAGTCACGGGGGTGCGTTATCATCAATGCTCTGTGTTTTGTCCGCGAGTGTCTATGTGTGTGCGTATGTATGTGTGTTTGTATGCGCTTGTGTGCGTGTGTGTGTGAACCAAAGAGAGAGAGAGAAAGAGAGAGAGGGAGCACTATGGTGCTTTCCACAGATATTAAAATACATTTAGGATATTATAGACACTGTTTGACATTCTTATCCGATTTACTTAGCCAATGTCTTTGTTTTATTTGGCTATTGGTTATTTGTCTGTGGTAGCCTGTACAGCTCTTTTAAATAATTTGGCGAAGTGATATGGAAACGTTATGCGGTCAAGACCTGGAACTACTTCATAGCTGTGCTTGAAAATAACTGCACACCATAGAACATCCGTCAACCAATCAGAATCAAGCATTCAACAGACCAGTGGTATAAATCTTGACATTTTTCAGCCTTATTCAATATCTCAATATTTATGTGTTTGCTCTGGCGTAAAAAAAAAAAAAAAAAAAGAAATTGACATCAGAGGAACCATAATTTCAAACAGCCACTGGATTTTTTATTTTTTTATTTTTTTTTATAAACAAGGAACGAGGTGAAATTGTTTTTGTGGCAAGCAACATTATGAAACAAAGGTTGTCAGTTGAGCTTCACTTGTACTGAACCTGGAACATTCCTTTAAGATTTTTTTCAGAAGGGAAATCGTTCTATTTGTTCCGTCCTCTCCAAGATAATTTTGTTAATTCCCAAATAGTTACATGTTAAACCTAAAATCAGTGCTTTTGAGACTTTAAACTCAAATATCTGCAGTCTGCTGTCACTCCTGTTGCTGGTGCAGTGTGTCTGGCTGTTTAGGGGTTTGCTGCAAAGAATGACAGAGAGGGGTAGTTTGCACTTCACCACCGACACACTCATTTCCTTCCAAAACACATGAATACACACTGCGCATAACTGCCAGAGGGAGGGAGCAGAGAAAGATTGAAGGGCCGCTGACTCCACTGGACTGACAAACAACAGGCAGACATTTTGAACGCTAGCAAATGTAACAAAAGCGAAAAGGAACATGTTATCATCTTAGCAGCATTTAAAAAAAAAAAAAATGTATTCTCCCTACATTAAAAAAAGACATATTTCAAATGCAAAAACAGCGCCACCGGGTTTTGTCTTTGCCTCAAATCATCTTATATTTTTGGACTTTTCTTTCTGAAGCACAAAATGTTGTTGTTCCTCTCGGCAGGCAGCACAGGTCAGGATGTGTGTATTTGTTTGTGTGTAGCAGACAGACAGAACCAGCTGAAAACAGTGACAGTGCTTTTCAATACACTCAAATAACACCCCACAGACAGACTCAACGCTTTCATTCCTTTTGTGTTTCAATGTCAGGCTATTTTCACCTCCCAAAATGCCCATTCTGCACAATAGGATAATACTGTAAAACTAATCACAGATATAGAATTGTGCATAATCACACATAGAATTTGTGGAAAACTGGCAAGACAAGATCTCTCCTCAACATTCCAAAAGACTGTTCACACAGGATGTGTCTTTTGTTCCATCTGTGCTATTTTTTAAGTGTCTATTTAAACATGCGCCTGATAAATGTCTTTGGCCATTACACTTTACCTCACTGTATTTTCAGTGTCTTGCACCATGAGCGCCATGCTTTTTTAGACACAGTGTCTGGTTTAAAATAGGTCAATGTCAGTTTAACAACGATGGACCGGATGAATCTGTGGGCGGGATAAACATATCCAGTGTACTGAGCAAAACAGTCTGCTTCTGGAAGCATAAGTCCCAAAACTTTTTTGCATTTAGGAACTGATAACTTTATCATTACGAGTCAAGTGCGAGGAAGGGTAATTGAGCTTCAAATCATAATCAGGCTGATGAGACTGCAGATGGCAAGATTTATAGTGAAAAAGGAGATATATTTTCGTCTGTTCTCACCAAAATATTTACATTTATGCATGTGCCAGATGCTTTTATCCAAAGTGACTTACAGTGCCCTTATTACAGGGACAATCCCCCTGGAGCAACCTGGAGTTAAGTGCCTTGCTCAAGGACACAATGGTGGTGGCTGTGGGAATTGAACCAACAACCTTTTGCTTACCAGTTCAGTGCTTTAGTCCTCTACGCCACCACCACTCCATACTGATCGAATTGCTTCAGAAGACATTGATTAAACCACTAAAGTCAAATGGATTACCTCGGACTTTGAAACTTTTGGACCCCGTTGCCTTGTATTGTATGGATATATTCAAATCATATCTCCATCAAAATATCTTCATTTGTGTTCCGCAGAAGAAAGATTCATACGTGTTTGACACCGTATAAGAGTAAGTGATGAGAGAATTAGCATTTTTGGGTGAACTATCCCTTTAATCTACCCCACTTCCTAAATGTAGTGCCGAGCCCACTCAAGAGTAAGTTCTATTGCAAATTCAAGACAAACTGACCATCCTGATAAGCCAGAATTAAAAATAGTTTGGCTTTCAAAAGACAAGGGTAGCTGATAAGACATTTATTAAATGACATGGTATGACAAAAAGCCACTGTGGTTGCGCTGAACTAAATAATAATAATAAAAAAATGCTGTTTCCAATATCTACTATTTCGTTCTTCTTTTAAAAGGGACTAGGGAGATGTATAGAGTAGTGTAGGTGTATGTGATTTGATACATTTACAACTGTGAAACTATTTAATACTTGAAACATTCAGGGCTCTATTTTCGTGACCACGCTAGACACGGCGCCAAGTGCAACAACCGTGTGTTACGTCTTCTCCAATTTTTGTGAGAGTGCTTAATCTATGCACAATTTACTGTGGGTGTATGTGCGCAAACTGTTGGTGTATAGTATAGTATGACCGGAGAAATAGGTCATTGCGCTAAGACGTTTCAGAACCACATCTAATCTTGCCGTAAAGTATGGAGCAGCATAGGCGACAAACAGAGGAGGGGATGCATAGCATACAGCCCATTTATTTTTCAGCCATATCACCCTGTAGCTTAAGACCGGTTGCCCACTGAAGCTAAGCAGGGTTGAGCCTGGTAAAGTACCTGGATGGGAGACCTCCTGAGGAAAACTAAGGTTGCTGCTGGAAGAGGTATTAGGGAGGCCAGCAGTGGATGCTCACCCTGCAGTCTGTGTGGGTCCTAATGCCCCAGTATAGTGATGGGGACACTATACTGTAAAAAAGGCACCGTCCTTTGGATTAGACATTATACCGAGGTCCTGACTCTCTGTGGTCATTAAAAATCCCAGGACACTTCTCGAAAAGAGTAGGGGTGTCCTGGCCAAATTCCCCCCATTGGCCCTTATCAGTCATGGCCTCCTAATAATCCATATCCATGAATTGGCTCTATAACTCTACTCTCTCCTCTCCACCAATAGCTGGTGTGTGATGAGCGTATTGGCACACTATGAATGCTGTCGCATCATCCAGGTGGATGCTGCACACTGGTGTTGTTTGAGGAGAGTCCCCTGTTCACTGTGTAAAGCGCTTTGAGTATAGTGTCAGAAAAGCGCTATATAAATGTAACGTTCGTTCATTCATTCATTCATTTACACTACCAAATTCTTATAAATGGGCTATCTTCATTCATATATCGAAGTTGCTTGGCATGAAATGTAATATATTATAGGACGCAGACAGTGCAATAACCAAAGAATTAAATTGTACTTGACCAGCCCATTAGCGCTTTGCATGCACTGTTTCACCAATCTACTTGTGCCTAGATTTAGCGCATGCTTGCACGAAAATATAAAAACAGCATGGCCATGCCCACTGACTTTGCACGTATGATATTTCGCATAGCGTTGCACTTAGGCATAGCGCTCTTAAAATAGAGCCCATACTGTAATTTGAAACATTATTATTATTAATATTAAGCATTTTATTTTTTTAGCATTATGGATTCTGTGGAAACGTGTAAATAGCATGTAGAACCGTTGTGTTTTTTAATACTTAACTCAGTTGTCCTACAGTACGCTTAAAGAATAGGCTATTTTGCACTAAGAATCACCACAGCTTTCTTTCCCTCTCCTCCCTGGGGTTCTTCAACAAAATATAATGTTATAATTTAACATTATACAACAACATTTGATTTAAATTTTGATCTCCAACAAGTCAACCGTGTAAAATAAAGCGTTCTTATTAAGAATATCCAGCATTGTGGGGGCCTGGGTAGCTCAGCAAGTATTGACACTGACTACCACCCCTGGAGTTGTGAGTTCGAATCCAGGGTGAGCTGAGTGACTTCAGCCGGGTCTCCTAAGCCTATCTATATCTATCTATCTATCTATCTATCTATCTATCTATATATATATATTTTTTTTTTTTCTTATTTTATTTTATTTTTTTACTTTTGATTTTAGGCTAAAATAGGCATTTCTTAACAGTTTTCTTGAGATTCACCTAAATTCAACAGTAGACTGCTATTATAACCAACATGATATTGAGTCATTTAAAGACTTTTTATTTATTATATATATATATATATATATATATCCTTATATTTTAAACCTTCCTGATACAAACATTATAAAAACGTAACAGTGATTTTGTCTCTGTGTAATACACGTGTGTGTTTGTGTGTGTGTGTTCACTCTGAATGTCTAGACAGAAGCAGTGAAAGCTCTGCACTATTGAGGGCAAACACTCTTGTTTATTCAGGCCAGTGAAAGTGACACATTTTGAAGACTGTATATTAGCACAGATCTGTGTGAACCTGTGTCTTCATATCAGTGAGCTATGAACCCTTCATGACCCTACTATTCTGTTACAGGTCACGTCACACAAGTGCTATTTATATATTCCTAAAATCATATCAGGTAAACAGAAGTAAACCAGCTCATCTAAATCTGACAAACAGGACACAGATTCCCATCAGTGAACATTTTCTGCAGATCTGTTGTGTTATTAAAATCAGTTTTATTGTCTGTTATTGCTGGCTTAATCCATATGCACAATGTCATATTTGTATTAAAACGCATGTTAATGCTAGTCCTGATAGCTGTGTGATTTACGTGTTAGATTACATCACTAAATAACACTAATTATTTCAATTATATACAATTACAAGTTTTCCATTTACACTCTAACAGTTTAGTGTCACTGTGTCCTAACTAGGCGCACTGTGATAAAACGTCAATAAATAAATTGATTTATTTAATCCATATTATTCTGAGTTTTTGTCCAAACTACAGTAGCTGCGACCACGACAAGTGATGCTTCACAAGACAATGGCTGCCTCCCATACTTTCTATTCTAAATAGTATGCAAGATTAGTTTTAGTGTGTCCCACATACAAGTACTTTGAAAAGCAAAAGGTGTCCGATTGGTCTGACTGGTATTCGAAGCGTGCACCTGTAACATCAGTTTTTAAATGTATGAAGAAAAAGATAAGTAATAATGAATTTTAAGGTAATCAATTTGACGAAATGCTAATGCTAATGAAATGCTAATGCTTAAATGCAAATGTAAACAGTACACGACAAGGAGTTTGTATAGCAAGAATTCATGATGTATTTCATGATGTGGTAATATGGTACAATCATAATGGCATTTTTCTCAAAAAAGTGTATTTTCCCAGCAGCGAAGAACATAGTGTGTAGTACAAGCATGAGAATTAGAATGCAGCCAGAGTATTTGTCCTAATCAGCCACGACCACAAACAGGCCACGTGAGAACATTTTATCGGCTGTTAAGTTTCAATATGGTCCAGAAAACGTGTTTCACACTGTTGATTGCCACACAGCACATTTCACTTTGAGTAAGGACAGAAAAGTTATTTGATGATGGAAACTTCACACCCGGTTAGCACACAGTGTTATATGGAGCTAGAACAAGTATCTGAATCTAAATTTTGTAGTACCATTTGAAACTGAAGATTTTTTTGGCATATTTTATAAATGTATATTTTTAAGAAGAATTTTGTTTTTGTTTTTTGTACAAAGATTTGTATTTAGAGTTCTGAATTTCTTAATAATTAAAAAAAATCTAATCTAAATATTTACATCTGAATATTTCCAAAAAAATTATGATTATTAAATTGTTTAAAAATACAATTGTAAAATGTGCCAGAAAAGTCTTATATTTTGTTCAATGTCACATGTCTAGAATTCAAATTCACAAAATTCTAATTCAAATACTTTAGTCAGTGTTCTAACTCCATAGTGTTAGGGTTTGTTCAAATAGAACTGATTTTGGATCAATGTTTAAAAAAATTTTTTATTTAAATTCTATCATGTCGTTCCAAACCTGTATGACTTTCATCCATGGAACACAAAAAGGAGATGTCAGGACGGACAGGTTCAGTCACCATTTACATTCATTGTATGTTTTTTCCATAAAATGAAAGTGAATGGTGATGGAGGCTAAATTCTGCATTACATCCCCCTTTGTTTTCTGCAGAAGAAAGAGTCAAACAGGTTTGGAGCGTCATGAGAGCGGGTAAATGATGACAGAATTTTAATTTTTGGGTGAACTATCCCTTTAAAAATAACGCTGCATGTCTATAGCCAACTTGTAGCTCTTCAAAGGACCAAAAAACAAAACAAAAAAAACAACCATGTCATATTTAGATCAATCTCCCTCTAATGTCAGTCTTATGAGCACAAACAATTTATTTTCTGCATGCAAAACACTCTCATTCTCTCCACTGACAGAATGTGTGTTGTGGGGGTGGGGATACGTAAAGACCCCTCTCTGTACCAGGCCCCCCTGACTCCTGACTCACCCAGACACACAGCATCTACACCATATTCATGATCCATCTGTCTGAGAGAACACTACGCTAGGGCAATGGCCATTAGAACTGAAATATTTTTTACCGCACCCTCCCCACCCCCCCTTTCCTGTCTGTTCATCTCTCGTTTTGCCTCCTCTGCGTCTCTCTCGCTCTCTCTGTCACTTTCCAGAGACTACAAAATCAGCAATCTCAGCCTCTGAAAATTCAATCATGGTGCACACAGGTGTCTCGAAAATAGCAGCCAGCCGCAGACGCCTTTCATTAACATGCGGCCCAGACTGCTAAATATTTTACGTGCAGCGGTTGGACTTGTTCCACAGCTAAAGAGTGGTCCTTGTTCAGCAGACAGCAGTGAAAAAATGGGAAAAAACATGCTAAATAAAGCACACATAACCGAGTGATCCCAATGTGGGGAGTGCTCGAGAAGAGAAGGCAGCGGATATAGAATGAAAAAAGAAGAGTAACAGAAAGAGGGAGGAAACGGGCATGGCCAATAAAAGCTGAGTATAAGAAAAGTTCATGTTGCTTCTTGAAAACATTGTGAAGCAAAAGCCTGGACCACATCAAAGGCCCTTGAAAGTCATCCTTCACCTTTCTAAACCAGCTAGTTGTCACATGATCAGTCCTCTGAAAACACATTTTCTGAATTGGTGTTTGATCAAGGGAGCTGTAAACCTCTCTTGCCCTACCTTACCACTACTCTAAACCTAAGCCTACCCATACCTCTACCCCTAACTTAACCTTACCCTACATTGACCCTAAAAAAACTAATTCAGCTTGGTCTTGAAAAGACACCTGAGCACATTTGTTGAAGTTCCAAAGACCGAACAAACTGTCTGAATGTTTTAATGATAAACTGGCCTTGTAACATGAGTGACATCCAACAAGAAAGTGTTTGTGTGTGTGTGCAATTTAAAGAGCAAGTTAAAGCACACACATTAATGTACAAACAGCATCCACAAGTACAAACACACATTCACACACAGGATGTAAGGGGATGGTTATACAAATTACTATACAATCCAATTCAGTACAAGCCCCTGTTATACAAATATACACAAACACACAGTCTGCTAGCAAAGGATAAAGCACCAAAAAAAAATCAACCTTTAACAGCAATACTGATGCAGACAGAATCAGTTATAAAGAGTTGTATTCAGCAGTTAAAAGATATAACATTAAAAATGACTACTGGCCAGTACCCTAAATACTAATATGTTAGTTCGGGCTCAAAAATATACAATTGCGACCGCAAATTAATTGCAAATATATTCTATATTAAGGCACCAAGTCAACATTTATCATCTACAGTTACATCTTAATGAACTATATTAACTGTGTCAGTAACTGTGTTTTATTAAGATTATTTTCATTACTAAAAGTTATTTTTTATGGAAAATGTGTGTCTTTTATTATACTGCTGAGATCAATCGACAGCACTGTGGCACAAAAAATAATTTAGACTGGTCCCTCCTTGAAAATAAAAGCAAAAATCTGGGTCACAGTTAGACACTTACAATGGAAGTGAATGAAGCCAATTTGTTAACGTTAAAATACAGTTTCAAAAGTATAGCTACAAGACTTAAACAATATGCACGCTAACATGATTTTAGTGAAATAAAAACATGTATTAACCTTTTATGTGTAAAGTTATATCCAATTTTACAACTTTGTTCCCATGACGACGTAACGCCATAAACCATAAAAGACGGGAATTGTTGCTTTGCAAATTGTCTATTAATGGAGATGATTTAGTACTGTGGCTACTCTCCCTAGAAGTGGCCATCCAGCCAAGATGACTCAAAGGAACACCACAGAATGCTCAATGAGGTAAATAAGAACCCTAGAGTGACAGCTAAAGACTTGTAGGAATCATTGGAACTGGTTAACGTCTCTATCCATGAGTCTACTATACTGAAAACACTCTACACTGCACAGCTGTACAGCAGGGGTCGGCAACCTATGATACATGTGCTAGCATTGGCACACGGAGGGGCAATCACTGGCACGCCAGCAACAGCGAGAGAGGAGTAGACTATTTTATTTATATAAATTCCACACCTGCATTCCAATCTACATCTTGATGTTATCCATCCTCATGATCACACAGTGTGCTTTCATGAACTGAATGGGAGGTGTGGAAGTGGGGGCGTGGTCAAGCGTCTGTCTGGAGAGAGAGAAAACGGTAAGCGGTAAACCTGGAAATAAATGTTTAGGATTTTGCAGGTGAGATTCACCGAAAAGGGCTAAATAGTTGATCGGCTTATGATGCGTGGATAGCTTGCAAGCTCAGCGCGAGTCTAGTCACACTTTAATAGTGTTTAGCCTCCCATTCAGCTGATGAAAACATGCTGCATGATCATGAGGAAGGATTACATCAAGATGAAGATTGAAATGCAGGTGTGCCAACCCCTGCTGTAAATATAAAAAAACTTTACAGCTCAAATAATACACAATTTAATAGAAGAATTTGTAAGTGCTTTTATAAAATTATAAGCTTCACATTTCTGCCTTTAAACCCTCAAAAAAATTGGCTCCATTCACTTCCATTGTAAGTGCCTCAATGTAACCTACAAAATGTTTTATTTTTTTATTTTTTTACAGAAAAGGAGGGAAGAGTCAAAAAAATGTTTTGTGTTAATCAACATTATGCTACACATGCTGTTGACTGTAACTTCTACTGAACCCAGAATATTCCTTTAAGATAAATCGTTATAACATTGTCTGTTAGTTCATTTATTTTTCTCTATGGGAGTAAATGATGTACGTTTTTGTAAGAGCCAACTTAAAACTACGTTTTCATCTTATACTATTATCTTCTCATGAGACCGGGTTAATACAGCTGTAAAGTACAATCGGTTACAATTATTTAAAGAATTGTTTAGTTTATTATTTTAGTTTTTTTATACATTTATGTCTATTAATATATTTGTATATACTGTAGCTGATTACAAATATATATATATATATATATATATATATATATATATATATATATATATATTATTTATAATATAAGTTTGATGCTGACCCCCTAATTGTTTTCTATTGTTTTTGTGCCAAATAAATACCGCTACAGTAAATTAAAGTATGTTGAATTATGGGTAGATAGCAGGTTTAGCAAACTACAGCTTCAAATTAGCTTCCCCAACACTGATGCAATATCACCAGTGTGAGATTCAGATGTGGTGTTTGGACATAGGTGGGTGGATGCACTTACAATGGATGGTGTCTGGAAGTGGAGGTACAGCAGCAGGGCAGTGTTCCTCATCACTGTTGTCTCCACATTCATTCAGATGATTACAAATCAGCGAGAGAAGATTCAGACATCTGCCATTGGTGCAGCGGAACTTGCACTCTGCCGTCAGATAAAGAGAGAGGGAGAAAGGAGAAATGGTTTTCAAAGATTGTTATGACAGAGCGGCACTATGATACAACTGAAGGTATCGCATACCAGACAGACTGAATAATTAAGCTGATGCATGCTGATGCAATGCACCACGCGCAAGAGAATAACAAATTGCTACTTTGCTTTGGGTGGAATGTTAGAATAAACAGATATTTCAAAACTTTACAAAGTATCTGATGATGCATATTGCACACAGAACTAGCAAGAACTGGCTAATATTGCAAGCTCTAATCTGAATGGCTGGCTTCCACATGATTTCTGAGAGTCAGGGTGCACAGATTTTGTCATCTGTCTGCCAGGGTGCAAAGGCCCTGTCCCAAATGCCACCCTCAGGCCTTGCGTTCCTCCTCCGCAGCCACACTTTGGTGACGTAATGCAGCAGAGACTGTTGGGTAGTAGTGTTGACGGTAGATAGATCTATCAATAGATACAATTTTTTACATATGCCAATTAATCAAAATAATTGCATGATATGGAAATTAATTACTAAAATTAATCGCATATATCAATATTTGCCAAGAAAGTACCTCAAATAAAATAACAACAAAATGAACTGTGATTAGTTATTTACATGTCTTAGACGGCTCCTTCACGTGCAAGGAGGAGATTCTCGGCGCCGTCATGGCTTGAAAAACAAATCGGCCAAATGGGAAAATGTATTTGTGATGAGGAGGAGGGTGGGGCCGGGCCGTGACTACGCCCGCCTGGCCCCCAATCAGGCTAATCAGCCGAGGAGAGGGATAAGTGCAGCGGGATGCGGCAGTTAGAGAGAGAGAGAGCCACACGCAGCTGCCGTGTGTGTCTTTTTGTTTCATTAAACATTATTTTGACTGTTCAGCCGGTTCCCGCCTCCTCCTTGTCACAGTATCATCTGATGCTGATCATTTCAAAATTCTGATTTGTCAGCCTTGGATATACAGTGGCAAGAAAATTATGTGAACCCTTTGGAACTACCTGCATTTATGTATCCATTTGTCCTAAAATCTGGTTTGATCTTCATCTAAGTTACAATAATGAACAAACACAATCTGTTTTAAGTTATAACACAGATTATTGTATTGTTCTTGTACATATTGAATACATCATTCCATAGGTATAATTTTAGGTAGGGATGATAGGAACATGCCCCTATCAACCTTCAGAAAATCAGAAATGTCCCGATTAACATTGACAATTTTACCACACAGAAAACACTTTAACTTTATACTGTTTTTATCTTCTATGAAATGTCCTTAGTATAACTATTCATGTGTAAATTACTGTCCTACCTTTCTAAAGAGGCGCATAAATGGTGTTGTCATGTGGCACCTGTTACTTTTCTCAGCGCTGTTCAGGATGCACCAATCATAGTAGTTTGTTCAGGAGGCCTACTTTTTCAGATAAAAATGTAAGTACATATAAATAAACAATATAAGAAAAGATTATGTAGGAGTGAGAGGAGTTGGAGAGCAGAAACTGGTGGAAATGTCAATGTTTCAATGTTCCATTCTCCCCATAATTTGTTCATCTTGTGATGTCATTTTCCCCATGCAAACTGTTAATTTACCCTACCCTTTTTTAGATTTCCATTTTTTAAATGTTGGATAATACATTTTACAGAATGTCACTTTATGTCCCTTGGATATTATTTTCTCGAGGTAAATCTTCTTAAAAAAGATAACATTTTATTTTGAACCATTAACCTTAGGTTTATTGCATAACATATCCCTGCATATTATCCAAGTTTATAGCATATCACATTTTCCTCTTAGCCGTGCAGTGGTCAGCTCTTCATTTGTTTATTCTTTAGAGATTCTTAAAACAAAAGGCTAATATTTAATATGGTGGGGTAGAGAAATACTGTAAGAAATTATACTAGTTATATGACATTGTTATTTTGCCTATATTAACAGACTGACTTTCTCGCATTTTCTTAATACCAACATTTTGAATATTATTATTGCTATATGTCCCTACCAACTTTCAAACCAAACCTACGCCCTTGCATCATTCAAATATTCACAGTGTAGTTTGGAAAAAGTATGTGAACGAGATTGGAGGTGTGGGTTAGAGCTACTTTGACTTATAAAAAGAACTCAAACATTTTGAGATTGCTATTCATTTACATTTAGTCCTTTAGCAGATGCTTTTATCCAAAGCGACTTACAAATGAGACACATAGCAAGCAATTTGTCATGCAAAGTTTAACAACATCTGCAGTATAGGACTGCCAAGTTCTCACAGTGGCTGGAGTAGTAAAGATGTTAGCACAGATGAAAGAGACAGACAAGGATTTTTTGTTTGTTGTTGTTGTACATTAAGTACAGGTTAAGTGCAGTAGTGAGTGTAATTAGTGTGGGTTGGTTAAGTGCTCACGGAACAGATGTGTTTTCAGCTGGTTCTTTAATGTTGAGAAAGTAACAGATCGTGTGGAGGTTGGAAGTTAATTCCACCACAGAGGAGCAGAGAAAGTGAACGATCACGAAATAGACTTTGAGCCTCTTTGTGATTGGACCACAAGGCGCCGCTTGTTCACAGACCACAGAGAGCGAGTTGGAGCATAGACCTGGAGAAATGAATTGAAGTAAGAGGGTGCGGTTCTATTGGCTATTCTGAAAGCCAGAGTCAAAGCCTTGAATTTGATGCGGGCGGCTACAGGTAGCCAGTGGAGTGAAATCAAGAGTGGGGTGACATGAGCCCTTATTGACTGACTGGAAAAAAAAACAAAAGAAAACACCTTTTGGAGTGGCCCAGTCAGAGCACAGACCTTAACTAATTAGAGGTGTTGGGAAAGACCTCAAGAGAACCGTTCACACCAGACACCCTAAGAATATGGCTGAGCTGAAGCAGTTGTGTAAGGAAGAATGGTCCAAAATTCCTTCTGAACATTGTGCAGAATAGAACAAAGTCTATTCTGCAGCTACCAGAAATGCTTGGTTGAGGTTATTGCTGCTCAAGGAGTATCGACCAGTTATTAAATCCAATGGTTTACTTTATCCACAGCACTGTGAATGTTTAATGGTATATGTTCAATAAAGACACGAAATATTATAATTGTTTGTGAATTGTTAGCTTAACCAAATTGTGTTTGTCTATACTTGTGACTTTGGTGACTTTGATGAAGATCACATTTTATGACTAATTAATGCAGAAAAACAGCTTTTATATACTTTTATATAAGCGTGTGTTTATTTCACCAGGAAAGTGCCACAAAACATTCTGCCTTTGAATATAGCACGAGGGTCGTATCGACTATGTTTATGATACTTCATGGTTCTTTTTGACATTGTTGGAGCTTGACAGCCCCAGGTCCCCATCACTTGTATTGTATGCAAAAGGGCCACATAAACATTCTGCTAAACATCTCCTTTTGTGTTCTACAGAAAAAGAAAAAAAATCGTACAGATTTGGAACCCCATGAGGGTGAGTAAATGATGACACCAACTAAATTATGTATTAAATCAACACCACTGAAAAGATTTAAAGTGTGTTGCTACATCTTACTTTCTCCCTCTTTTAATAACAAAAGAGCTTTGTTAGTCTTTTACACTTATATATTAATACTTTAAAAATCCCTAGGAAGGAAATATATATATGAGGCAGTTATTCGGCAGACAGCTCTGAATAACAGAGGACAGGGGTGTTGTCATGGAGTTTCGCGGGTCTCTAATCTACCAGGATTCTGTATCTGATGATGCGTGACCTGATGCCGCACCCCATGACATAACACTCCACCATAAAACATTCACTTCACATTATAACAGAGGCAGGATTTCTGTACACACCGCTGTCTGGTCTGTGGCAGTAATCACAGATTTGATCACCAGCAGTAGAAATGAGACACCATGTTTGAGACGCTCGTTTCTACACAGCACCCAAACATACTCAAACACACTGCAATGTCTGGATGGGAAAGAGACAACTATCTATCTGTGCCGAGCAGACAGTCAGGCGTGTCACTCAATTTTAGGATGATCTAGAAATGTAGGGCAAAGTCTGAGCAATGCAGACATACCGCCTCTCATTGCCGACATTATCTCTTTGCATTGCAATATAAACTAGATTTTTTTCATTTTTGTGCTGCTTGCCAATGCAAAACTTGTCACCACAATGCTTGGGTGTTGCCGGCAGTTGCCAGGATGTTATGATGGGTTTGCCTAGGTGTTCTGAGTGCTTTTTAGTGTGTTGCTATGCAGTCACTAGTAGGTAGGGAAACAGAAAGAATTGATTCAAATAATCCAGTTATAGTTTGTTAGTTCCCTGCTTGAGCTGCAAGAGCTGAACACCTGTTCAATGAACTTTACTAACAGTTTAATTACATCACTCAAACACATTCTATATGTGTGAGATTAATTAGCTATATCTACAACATAAACTTAATATTACAACTTACATCTGCCAAGACAATAAAGCAAATGGGCAGGTAAACTTGAACTAAAGGTGAGCCCCAGTCCGCACAAGTGTAAGTAGTGTGAGTAATATGTTAAGAACAGAAATGTAACAAAAAGAAGTGTACGAGTACCCAGATGATGTACTTTTTCAACCGTCAAAATGGAGTGTGGAATGTTGGACACTTCATGAACTCGGTGCTCGCGGCTTATCATCCGTAGTGGAAGGGGCAGAGTTACCTGGTTACGTTTCTGGTGCGACAAAACAGTTGTAAAAAATGGAGAATGTAGCAATTAGCGAAACTTAAGTAAAGACAGCACCTTACAATTGTAAGTTAAATGCTTTATCATCACCCCCGCTGTGTGAATATGTTCATTATTTTAGATATAAGTGTTAAACTGAGTTTGGCTAACGTGCTTAAGCTAGCTGCAACACATTGCATGCATTTAAAACGTCACTTCTGTCAGCTGTTAAATGGTGAATGCTTCCGTTTAGTAAAAATTCCATTTGGGACGATACTAAACTTTGAAATTCACACTAGTGTTGTCACAGTACCAAAAGTTCAGTAGTTAGTACCTATACCAGTAAAATTTCATGATTCTCGATACTAAAAAAGGTAATATGCTACTGAACACACTACTTTAGTCTTAACAACAAAGTTAAATGTATCAACGTAAAAAAAATCAATTAAAACACTTGCATGTTTCCTTGGAGTGAAAAACCACCCACAATTTTTCACACTCAAATTTAAAAGCTCGCCATTCACACATACTGTGGACTAATTGCAAAAAATTGGTCTAATTTTTCAGAGAACTGCCCAAATAAAAAATACTCCAATTATTCATAATAATATTGTGTGTTTATAATCTTATGATAAACTTTTCTTTTGATTGTAAACATATAATTCTGGTTCTGTTCACTCAACCTCACTTTAAAAAGTCTACTTTTATTCCACTAGGTTGCAGAAAGCACTCGAAAAAAAAAAAAAAATTCTCTATCACATTCCATCACAATATACAGATCTGAAATGTAGGTGGCACTCTAACGCATTTAGCCCTCACAGACGTGCTTGTCCATAGACATTCAGTCTAATTTTCAGTTCAAGCACCACCCTTGTTGTTTCATTGAATATCTCGGCCTCTGAGTGGAATATAAGCTCAATTTAAGTGTCATTAGAAAGCTGAAATCCTCCCCTTTGTGATGCCATAAAATAAAACATTTTAGCATCAATAGTCAAAAACATATTTTCTGATGATTTGTTTTGCAAGCTTTTCTTTCTGGATGGCATATTTTGTTCTAGACATCTAAGATATAACATTGGATTATTCAGCCAAGCAATCTCACAGACAAGTAAACAATGGATCATTTTTGTTTTTGAGAAATTTCGAAGGTAAAAGTAGACAAAGTTTTTAGCTATTTGCGGCTTGCGGCAGCAGTTATAAGAGCATAAAAGATAGGTTTGTATTTGATGATTTACAGAAATCATATTTGAATCCTATGAATGAATACGACATGTTGAATTGACAAAATTTTACAGACATTTTCATCAAAAGACAGAAATGATGACAAAAACTGTGTAAAAGTTCAAAACTGTCCTGAAAATTAAAACTGGAAAGAAAATATTGATTTCATGTTTCATTATTGTGTTAAAGAGATTGTTTTTTTTTTTTTGGTTGAGGGTAAACTAACAAACAAAAAAAAAATGTCTGTATTAATATACTCACCCTCATATTATTCCAAACCCTTATGATTTTCTTATGCGCTAATAACAACCCAAGAATTTCACTGAAACATGACATATATTTTGGGTTGTTTTTCACCAAAACCTATTGTATGCCTTCAGAAGACTTGGAACAAAATGCACAAGCCACATGGACTACTTTTTTTAAACCTTTGGGTCCTTTTAAAGCTTTAAAGACAGTCACTATCAACTGCCATTGTATTAAAAAGACGGACCAGAATATTCATTAAAATCTTCCTTTTGTGTTCAATAGAAGAAAGTCATATGGTTTTGGAATGACATGAGGCTGTGTAAATGATAACAGAATTATCATTTCTGGATGAATTGTTCCTTTAATACTTACAGTTAGTAGTTTGTTCAAATTCCTAACTCTAGGTAAGAGCAATAGTAATAGTGATGCTTGCTTTAGACTGCTGTATCAGACAGAAAAATGTAATAAACGATAGTGCTATTGTCACTCAGTAGACCACCACTTATTCTGTCTCTCTTTTCCCTGTCTGGTCAGTTAAACTGATGCTCTCTGTGACATTGGATTCCCATCACACAATTGCCTGCCATTCTCATGACTCATCCAACCCTGATAAGACCTCAAGTCTTTGGGTTTGCTTCCCCGGCATGGCTGCTGATGTCACCTGCCCTCTGCTCTCCTGACGCAGTCAGACAGATTACAGGATGGATGGGTGTGAGAGAAGCCTCAGTGCCTAAATTTACCCCACACCTGGGATTTAGAGTCCACCAGCAAGTCCAAGTGTGTCAGCTGTTCATGATTGTGGTTTATCGACTTTTCGTGTCTTAATTTTCCACCTTAAGTCAACATGACACAACGTATTTCCAAGTGAAACAGGATTGCTCTGCTTATCTGATTTGCAGCGTTCAAGATAGGCTGTCAGTCCGACCATTGCTCTGCAAAAGTGTTGAGTGTAATCTGATTACTGAGTAATTTGTTACTGTTATCAAATTAATTTTAAGTAAAAAAAAGTAGTGTAATGCATTACATTTTAAATTCTTGTAATCAGATTATAGTTACTGACTTTCAATTAAGTTAATTACTTTAAAGTACATTACTTGGGTTACACATAGTTCTAAAATAATATAAATGTAGACTAAATTAAACTAGGGCTGTCAATTTAACACATTAATTTTGTGCGAATAATTATATGAAAAAATAACGTGTTAACAATTAATACAATTAATCATGCCCTGTGACCCCTTTGTAAATTCCACAGTAAAAGTAAAAAAAGTCCTACCATTTGTGCAATTCAAGCTTTAAGTACATGTAACTTTGTGTTTTTATTAGCCATGTCACCAGTGGGCAGTCAGCACACCTAACCAATTCTCACAGTCGGTCACTTATTACAGTTGTGACCAAAAATATTGCCACCCTTGGTAACTATGAGCAAAGGAGGCTGTGAAAAATGTCTTTATTGTTTATCCTTTTGATAGTTCATTCAAAATGTTCACAAAAATCTATCCTCTATTGGATATCAAACAATTGCAAACAGAACACAAGTTTGATTTAAAAAAAATTATATATATATATATATATATATATATATATATATATATATATATATATATATATATTATTATTTTTATTTTTATTATTATTTTTTTTTTTTGTCAAATACATGGTCACAATTATTGGCACCCTTTTTTCAATACTTTGTGCAACCTCCCTTTGCCAAGATAACAGCTCTGAGTCTTCTCCTATAATGCATAATGAGGTTGGAAAACGTCTGGCAAGGGATCTGAGACCATTCCTCCATACAGAATCTTTACAGACCCTTCAAATTCAGAGGTCCATGCTGGTTCAACCTACAGGTTTTCTATGGGGTTCAGGTCAGGAGACTGGGATGGCCATGGCAGAACCTTGATTTTGTGGTCAGTGAACCATATTTTTGTTGATTTTGATGTGTGTTTTGGATCATTGTCCTGCTGGAAGATTGAACCAGGGCAGTCAGGTTTTGATTTTTTATCTGTTGGTATTTGATAGAGTCCATGATGCCATGTATCCGAACAAGATATCCAGAACCTCTGGCATAAAAACAGCCCCACAACATTTAAGATCCACCACCATATTTAACCATGATCATAAGGTACTTTTCCATATGGTTACCTCTCTGTGTGCCAAACCCATCTCTGCTGTTTGCTGCCAAAAAGCTCTATTGACCTGTTTCATGTGACATCACTGTATGACAGCGCCGCCATGTTTGTGACCAAAATTCCATATACCTTCAATGTGCTGCGCTGTGAGATGTGGCAAAAACCGACAAAAATGTTGTTTCTATTTATGAATGTTGAAAAGGTGATACTGCTATTTAATTACCAGAGCCAAAAAGTAATTTTTCTTTCAATAAAGTTTAATCTTTTAAGTGACACGGCTTCGTTTCGCCAAAGTTAAGCAGAGATGCAGGGGGAGAGCACTGTTTTTGCTCATTTATTCAAAGATGTAAATTATCTATGCACATCCTATTATATTTATAACATAATTGAGTCGGATAAAATTAAACTAGAAATGCACATAGGACAATGCGATTAATAGCACCCAGATGTGTAAAAGGTGTCATAATTGTAACATATTGCAATAAATAAAAAGCACTATAAAGTGAATATTTAATATATATTTAATGTGTATATACTAATGTCAGTCGATAAACAATACATCATAAGATTATGAAGCACAGACTTTATTCACACCACCATACTATGTAAAACACTAATATGCCTTGGCTGCTTTCTGTGTATTCTTCATGAGTTAAAGCAGCTCTTACATTCACACAGACGGGATCATCACAGATGTGTTGTAAAATTGTGAGCATATCAGAGCAGAAAACAACACAAACATTTGTAACTTCTGAAACAGAGATGTTCATGGTGATGTACTGGTAGGCGTGTGTACTCGCCGGTCACACTTCAGACTCGCCGGTGTATGGAGAGGAATCATGGATAAAATATATTTAAATGTCCACGAAAGTCAAATTTGGCAATATTTTTGCTGACCTCAGACCTGAGTACAGCTTTCCTGGGAATTTGCATGGATCAAAAGCGTTTTTTGAGGGTTTTTCTGAAATTGTTTTACGGGTGTTTTTGCATTTACCGCCACTGTTTTCTCCCGCTGATGGTCACAAACACGGCGGCTGTGGGGGAAAAAGTGACATCACTGAAGCAGGTACATTTTTGTTTCATCTGACCATAGAACCCGGTCGCATTTGAAGTTCCAGTAGTGTCTGGCAAACTGAAGACGCTTGAGTTTGTTGTTGGATGAGAGCAGAGGCTTTTTTCTTGAAACCATCCCAAACAACTTGTGGTAATGTAGGTGACGTCCGATTGTAGTTTGAGACTTTCTGACCCCAAGGCCCAACTAGAGAATTTTTGGCCACTCGACCCATCCTCCTCACAATGCGTGGAGACACGTCGTCTTCCAGGCCGATTCTTAACATCTCCAGTTGATTGGAACTTGTTAATTATTGCCTTGATGTTGGAAATGGTTATTTTCAATGCTTTAACTATTTTCTTATAGTCACTTCCCATTTTGTGAAGCTCAGTAACCTTTTGCAGCACATCAGAACTTTATTCTTTGGTCTCACCCATTGTGATGGATGACTAAGGGAATTTGGCTTGTGTGTTACCTCATATTTATACCCCTGTGAAACAGGAAGTCATGGCTGAACAATTTCATGTTCCTTGTCACCCAGGTGCACTACATTTTTTTAAATATGTATGGGAATATACTTCAGATATATATTTTACTCTTAAGAATTTCTAGGGGTGCCAATAATTGTGACAAATATTTTTCTCCAAAACAGGTTTAATTATGAGATTTTACCCAAATTTCAATTAATTTACTTAAATTAAAGGTTAGATTTGGTGAATAATTTAAATGAAAGAACAAAAGGATAAACAATAAAGACATATTTTTCACAGCCTTCTTTGCTCATATTTACCAAAGGTGCCAATATTTTTGGCAACAACTGTATTTTATATATATATATATATATATATATATATATATATATATATATATATATATATATATATAAATAAAATGATTTGTATTATTTTTATTTATATTGAATTATGTTTAATTTATGTAAGGGGTAACCCACGGCTAGGTGTGCATTAAACTATTTTAATGCACGACATAAAGGCAAAGAACCACGCGATGCGAAGCGGAGATATTAATTTGGTAGGGCTTTCTCAGCATACAATGCTAATAATTCATGTCGTGTAATTATTTCAATTAACATTTTAATATTTTAAACATGTATATTCGTACGTACATCTGTTTGCGTTTCTGTGGGGGATGAAGAGTCACTAATGAGTCATGGTAAGGGAGAAACATGGTGCTGAGTGTATGATTTGCGTGCGACAATGAACGAGGAAATTTAGACATTATTTTGAATTTGTTGAGCAGAAAACCAAAATAATTTGTGTGAAAGGTTTTTTAGGAAGTAACTTAAAACTAATTAGTAATGATTACTTTTTAGATAAAGTAATCAAAGTAATCTAAATACAGTTTTAAATAAGTAATTAGTCATTTGTAGTGGATCACTTTTTTGAGTAACTTACCTGACACTGCTTGGCGACAAGCTTTGTCTTCATTTAAAACTATTTCCAGTAGTGGAGCAAAAATAGAAAAAGCAACTGGCCATATTGTTTCTAAAATGTAAGTTATTGAGTTCTTGTTTATAGAACTATTGTATAAAAGCAATGCAAATTGGGTGTTGGTCAACACTGCCAATAGCCTGTGCAGCCTAGGTGATGTCAGCCAGAAAGAAAAGTTGTTTCGCAAGCTTTTTCTTTTGTTGTTGGAATAACGTGCAATGATAAATCGTGCACAATAAGACCAGGAAATGTACTGAGGTGAATTTTGATTTTATATTGACTTAAAGATCCCTGACATCTATGATTAAAAACAAAGCACTGCATTAGCTCAGAGACAATATCAGGTGTTTTGTATTTTGGTCCTTTAAATAGATTGTTACTTTCTCATCTAGTTATGTAAAAGGTGTCTTCAGAGGCGTTGATACACAAGGTTTGTATGCTTCTCTGGTGCAGATCTCTTCCAAGGCTGTGAAATGAGTTTTGTTCTTAATACCTTTAATCTTATTTGGACCTCATCTCCCACACATCACGCTATATCTTTTGTCACTTTCAACACTCCCTCCCTGTCTTTCCCCCCTCCGTCTCTGTCTGTCGCCGCCCCCAGCTCTTGGCTCCTTTATTAAGAAAAGAAAATAAGGGCGAGAAAGCCTGCGGAAAAACATTCTGAGCCAAATTCCCCAGCACAGTGAGGGGAAGCGGTGTCGATGTGTGTGTGTCGTGGTGAGAAGAGAATGACCTCCGCCGGCTGAGCTCAGACAATTAAGCATGAATGTATTGCAGAACAAAGTCAAAAGTGCGAGACGGAACAGCCGTCGCAATATGTTCTCACTTTATTAACATTTCTCAGTAAAATGTAAACCAGACAAGGGCTAGACGATGTAATACATATAACTAGTGTGATCATCTTTTTTTTAAGTTGAAAACTATTAAAGGAACAGTTCAACAAAAAATTCATTTGTTAACATTTAGTCACCCTCATTTAATTTAAAACCTGTGTGATCTTTCTTCAATGGAACACGAAAGATGTTTAGCAGAATGTTGATGCTGCTCTATTCCATACAACGAAATTGAGTGGTGACCAGAGACTGTCAAGCTTAAAAAAAAAATGACAAAATGCACCATAAAAGTAGTTCATGTGAATTGTGTGGTATATTCCAAGTCTTCCGAAATCATACGATAGCTTTGTGTGAGATATTCAAGATGTTTTTCACTCCTTCGCGGCAGCTCTCAAATATCATTCATGATGTCAAACCAAATTAGTTTATTATACATACATATACATATATATATATATATATATATATACACATACACTGATCAGCCACAACATTAAAACCACCTGCCTAATATTGTGAAGGTCCCCCTCCTGCCACCAAAACAGCGCCAACCAGCATCTCAAAATAGCATTCTGAGAAGATATTCTTCTCACCTCAATTGAACAGAGCGGTTATCTGAGTTACCATAGACTTTGTCAGTTCAAACCAGTCTGGCCATTCTTTGTTGACCTCTCTCATCAACAAGGTATTTCCGTCCACAGAACTGCCACTCACTGGATGTTTTTGGCACCATTCGGAGTACATACTAGAGACTGTTGTGCATGAAAATCCCAGGAGATCAGCAGTTACAGAAATACTCAAACCAGCCCATCTGGCACCAACAATCATGCGATTATCTAATCTGCCCATCGTGTGGCAGCAGTGCAGTGCATAAAATCATGCAGATACGGGTCAGGAGCTTCAGTTAATGTTCACATCAACCATCAGAATGGGGAAAAAATTTGATCTCAGTGATTTGGACCGTGGCATGATTGTTGGTGCCAGACGGGCTGGTTTGAGTATTTCTGTAACTGCTGATCTCCTGGGATTTTCACGCACAACAGTCTCTAGAATTTACTCAGAATTTCAGGTATGCTTGGGGTCATTGTCCATTTGGAAGACCCATTTGCGATCGAGCTTTAACTTCCTGGCTGATGTCTTGAGATGTTGCTTCAATATATCCACATAATTCCTCATGATGCCATCTATTTTGTGAAGTGTACCAGTCCCTCCTGCAGCAAAGCACCCCCACAACATGATGCTGCCACCCCCATGCTTCATGGATGGGATGGTGTTCTTCGGATTGCAAGCCTCACCCTTTTTCCTCCAAACATAATGATGGTCATTATGGCCAAACAGTTCAATTTTTGTTTCATCAGACCAGAGGAAATTTCTCCAAAAGAAAGCTCTTTGTCCCCATGTGCACTTGCAAACTGTAGTCTGGCTTTTTTATGGCAGTTTTGGAGCAGTGGATTCTTCCTTGTTGAGCAGCCTTTCAGGTCATGTCGATATAGGACTCGTTTTACTGTGGATATAGATACTTGTCTACCTGTTTCCTCCAGTATCTTTATAAGGTCCTTTGCTGTTGTTCTGGGATTGATTTGCACTTTTTGAACCAAACTACATTCATCACTATGAGACAGAAAATGTCTCCTTCTTGAGCGGTATGATGGATGCGTGGTCCCATGATGTTTATACTTGTGTACAATTGTTTGTACAGATGAACATGGTACCTTCAGGCGTTTGGAAATTGCTCCCAAGGATGAACCAGACTTGTGGAGGTCCACAAGTTCTTTTCTGAGGTCTTGGCTAATTTCTTTTGATTATCCTATGATGTCAAGCAAAGAGGCACTGAGTTTGAAGGTAGGCCTTAAAATATATCCACAGGTACACCTCCAGTTGACTCCAATTAGCCAATTATCCTATCAGAATCTAATTGGCTAATTGCCTAAAGGCTTGACATAATTTTCTGGAATTTTACAAGCTGCTTAAAGGCACAGTTAACTTAGTGTATGTAAACTTCTGACCCACTGGAATTGTGATATAGTCAATTCAAAGTGAAACAATCTGTCTGTAAACAAATGCAAACAATGAAAAATTACTTGTGTCATGCACAAAGTAGATGTCCTAAACGACTTGCCAAAACTATAGTTTGCTAATATGAAATCTGTGGAGTGGTTAGAAAATGAGGTTTAATGACTTCAACGTAAGTGTATGTAAACTTCTGATTTTATATATATATATATATATATATATATATATATATATATATATATACACACACACACACACACACACACACACATTATATATAATTGATGCAGGTATTATAATTATTAATTATTATAATCATAAAATAATATAAGCCTATTCAAATCAACTAAGTTCAGTCTGTTCCTCACACAAAGCTATCATATTCAGAAGATTTGTAATATAGTGCTGAATCATATGGACTACTGTTATTGGGCTGTTAAGCTGCTGTTTTTGTCATTTTTGACACCCCCAGTCCCCATCCATTTTCATGAAAAAAGAGCATCGTGAACATCCTGCCTAACATATTTTTGTTTTCAATGGAAGAAATAAAGATATACAGGTTTGTAACTAGATCAGGGTGAGTAAATGACAGAATTTTTATTTTAACCATTTTTTAAGCTAATTTTCCCTAAAAATTATTTTGTCTAAAACGTTCATTATTTTATATTAAAAGTGGATGTATTCGAAGGAATTTTTAAACGGTTCAATTCACTGCTTTGGCACAAAACCTAAAAACAAGCGCAGCTAACCATAGTTTAACCTTGCCAGTATTGATTATTTTTTTCTATCCCCCAAACCCGTTTGTTTAATACAGCCATATTCCCCATCATTCAGCCCACGGTAAACTCCCCCAGCCTTTCCGAAGCTCCCTACGCAAACCTGTGTGCCGTGGGCTCGCAAAATGACGGGAATCAATTTGGAAACGGTCCACACTCAAAAACGCCTCTGCCATAAAACACCAACACGATTTTCCCACTCCACAAAGAATGTGTGTGTGTGTGTGTGAGCTGTGTATAAAAAAGTGAAGAGAGCACAAGCTTTAAAATTCAGTATCTTCTGTCTCTGTTGCTAGGCGAAATCATGAGCAAATTAAATCAAATCATATCGACGCAAAAATCAGCACCAGCATACATGTATTTAATTGGGATTAAATGACCTTAAATTGCTATTAAATGAAAAGTGACTTCACTGAACAATGGCAGAGATGTATATCTAACAACTTACATGATATTTCTATAGTTATATATAGCACATACTAATCTTTGTGGTTCTCTCTTTCAAACTCAAACATTTTAAAGCACTTAACTGTGGTACTTTCTAAACCTAATTTAAAAAACACTGCAATGTAAAATTTAAGTTAAAAAACCCAAACTGTTCTGTGACGAACTGAAATTTAAAGAGGAAATATGTCATTTCTGCACTATTAATGTTATCAAATGGAATTGTAAAAATAATATTTTTTTGTCATAGTTGTTCCATTGTTTGCACAAAGCTTTCATATGGCTTCAGAAGACTTGGAATATAGCATTGAGTATGTACTATGGACTACTTTATAATAATTTCATGTTGCTTTTTTGTCCTTTTTGTAGCTTGAAAGTCCTTGTTCTCATTCGCATCTGAAATTCTGCTGAACCTCTCCTTTTGTGTCCCACAGAAGAAAACCATACAGTTTAGAGCAACTTGAGGGTGAATAAATGAGTACAGCATTTTCATATCAAGCCTGATCTGTAATGTTTATGTGGTTTTGCTAGTTTAAGCTTGTCAGCCTGTTGTGATTGTTTTGATTGACAGGTTGCTGGTGATGGTGGGCCGCCGTTGTTTTCCCTCAGCTGGAGAGCCCATCACGTGCTTTTGAATAGAATGTTCTGCTATTTCATTTCTCTCCATGATGAATAAAATAGCAGAACATTGTGACCTCAACTCAGCTTGGGGGCCATCCAGTTGTTAAAACATTATCCCCTACCTCAGGTCTCGCAGGAATTTTTGGACGTATGGGTCCAAATTCCACTCCAAGTTCAAATTCCACATCTGATATTAAAAAACTGGATACTGGAGTATTTTCAGAGTCAGCATTTGGCCGGCCACACACAAAGGCAAAAGTTTCACTTTCTGAAAACAGACTTTTACTGAGACTTGTGAATTTTTGAGCCAATAACACGGAAGAATGATGTAAACTAAATGATGTATTCTCAAACGTGTACCAAGTATTTTTTGTTTTGTTATGCAAAAGGTTTTAGTATTTTTCCCATTCATTTCTTCCACAGTGATTTGATAAAATCCTTCATAAAAGAATTCTCAATCAAACCAACAAGCTCTGAGGTGAATCACAACATCACAACTTTGATTTGAAGGAAAGAAATATTTGAAAATTGGACAAAAATACAAAAGGTACAAGACTGTACTTAATGTCTTTGTCCCTGTCTCAAATGGCACACTTGATGTGGACTTTTGGTCTCGTGGCCTTCATTTGCATGTTCTCGAGAAGTCCAGGAGACCTCAGGGTGTCCCACTTGACATTTAAGCGCTCCGAAGGGTGCTAGCGAGCCCCCCCTTTGCACCCTCAATTCGCCCTTCGGCTGAGCCCGCATCAGTACTCCACAGCGGACTATTACCCAACAGTCCCTGCTGCAGATCCTCTCGACCAATCACAGTGGCCTGGAGTTTCCGAGCCAGAGGAAAAAACATGACAGAGGAAGTGATGATCAATCGCGGATTAAAAATGTATTTTGGGCACTGACTACCACCCCTGGAGTCGCGAGTTCGAATCCAGGGCGTGCTAAGTGACTCCAGCCAGGTCTCCTAAGCCACAAAATTGGCCCGGTTTCTAGGGAGGGTAGAGTCACATGGGGTAACCTCCTCGTGGTCGCTATAATGTGGTTCTCGCTCTCGGTGGGGCGCATGGTGAGTTGTGCGTGGATGCCGTGGAGAATAACATGAAGCCTCCACACACACTGTCTCCACGTTAACGGACAACAAGCCACGTGATAAGATGTGCGGACTGACGGTCTCAGATGCGAAGGCAACTGAGATTCGTCCTCTGCCACCCGGATTGAGGAGAGTCACTACACCACCGCGAGGACTTTGAGCGCACAGGGAATTGGGCATTCCAAAATTGGGGAGAAAAGGGGAGAACATTTTTTTTATTTTAATAATGATTGTCAACGGCAGATCACTTGCTTATGTGTATATAGTATCACTTAAGTCTGATGTGTAGAACTGGTTCAAAACTTTGTTTTATTTAATTTTCCAGAGATATGGAATTACTCCTATTTAGTTTACTGAATAGTTTTTCTTGGGGAAGTTCTACATTCATAAAAGTAACCTAATACTAAACTGAAATTGTTGTTTAGTCTCAGATCACACCCTGGTGAGTTTAGAGATGTTGCCACATACGGAGAAAAAGAAATCATATAGTTGGTGCTTTAATGTGTCCCTTTTGCAAAATCCTGAATTCCAACAAATGCTAAATGTCTATATGGAGACCAACTAGTCCTCAGTATCCTTTGTGGGCATGGCTTGGGAGGCACTTAAGGCGGTTCTTAGGGGCCGGATCATACGGTATGCCTCATCACCAAAAAAATCCAAAGCACAAGAACTCATGAAATTGGAAGGGAATATTAAAAGTGCCGAGCGTCTAATGGCCTCAGAGAACTGACCCAACTGAAACACAGACACAATACTATTTTGTCACGGAAGCTGGAGTTTTGGCTATTCAGGGCAAGACAGTCATACTTTGAGTCGGGGGACAAAGCAGGGAAGCTTCTGGCTAGATATATAAAGCAGAATGAGTCTCTTTCTACCATTCCCTCAGTGAAATCTGCTGGTGGTGAAATATTTACCTTGGCCATTGATATTAATAATGCTTTTAAAGAATTCTATCTTGAACTCTATAGTTCCATGTCTTCGTCTACTGATGAAGATATTAGAAACTTTGTGGAACCATTAGAACTTCCTAAACTGATGAATGAGTAAAAACATTATCTTGATTCTGAGATAACCTTGGAGGAGCTTGGCGAGGTAATTAAGGCCTTGCCTACAGGAAAGGCTCTGGGGCCAGATGGATTTGCCGCTGAAAGTTTTTAGATCTTACGCTACAGAACTGGCTCCACTATTGCTAGAAGTTTATATGGAATCATTAAAGAATAGAAAGCTTCCGCCAACCATGACACAAGCTTGGATCAGTCTGATTCTTAAAAAGGACAAAGATCCAAACGAGTGTAAGAGTTACCATCCAATTTCCCTGATCCAGTTAGACGTTAAAATATTGTAAAAAATTTGGGCTAACCAATTAAGTTATGACATCTCTTATACATATAGATCTGGTGGGGTTTATTTGGGGCCATAACTCTTCTGCTAACATTAGGCGTTTCATCAACATCATGTGATCAGTGGTGAATGATCAGACTCCGGTCACTGCTATCTCACTGATATGGTAGAATGGGATTATCTTTTTAAGATTTTGGAAATGTACGGGTTCAGGAATACTTTTATTGGTTGGATTAAGTTACTTTATTGACACCCGGTAGCAGCGGTACAAACAAATGGATTAATTTCAGATTATTTTACTCTGGATGGGGCACCCGGCAGGGTTGCCCTCTTTCCCCATTATTGTTCTGTCTTGCCCTGGAACAATTAGCAGCCGCAATAAGAAAGGAGGATGATTTTCCAGGGGTGGTGGCGGGAGGTGTGGCGCATATGCTTTTGCTTTACGCAGATTATATTTTATTTTATTATTCATTTCTGACCCTACTAGATCTATGCCTTGCCTCCACGGAATTATTAATTCCTTTTCTAAATTCTCAGGATACAGATTTAATTGGTCTAAATACAAAGCTTTGGCTCTGACAGCGTATTACCCTGTAACAGCTCTTCAGCCGGGCACCTTCCAGTGGCCCAAACTGGGCATTAAGTATTTGGGTATTTTATTCCCAGCAAATGTGTGTGATTTAGTTAATTTTGACCCTTTAATAAAAAGATTTGAGCAATGTGGGCAGGTGGGCTTCATTACATTTATCCATGATTGGGAAGGTTAATGTTATTAAACTGAATTGTATTCCAAAATTCAACTACCTGCTACAATCTCTCCTTATAGATGTCCCCCTCTCTTATTTCAAGCAATTTGATAGCATAGCGAAGTCTTTCATTTGGAATGGTAACCATCCCAGATTACACTTCAATAAGTTACATAAACCGATTGGCAAAGGTGGGCTAGGCCTACCCAAGATTTTGTTTTATTATTATGCATTCGGTCTTAGACATTTGGCCCATTGGTCGCTTCCACCTGAGAGAGCCCCTTCCTTGTTTTGTATTGAACAGGAAGTTCTTGCCCCTATTTTGCCAGTGCAAAGCCTTTCTATCAAACTAACCGGAGAAGTTAAGTTACACCCTGTTATCTCACATTTGAACGCGGTATGGACAAAAGTGTCCAGAGTGTTTAATTCGGACCTTTATTTAAATGTTGCTTCAAGCATATGGCTGAACCCAAAATTATGTATTAATAAGTCCCTTTCTGCTGGACAGAGTGGATTGTGAGGGAGGTTAATATGCTCGGTGACCTATATGAGAGTGGAGTGTTGAGATCCTTTGAAAATATGGTTCAACATTTTGGGATTCCCAGGTCTCAATTTTTTTTTAGGTATTTACAGCTGCGCCACCTGCCCTGTTCTATATTTGGGAGTAGCATACACCCCCTAAAGCGGCAGATACTCTGGGAGTGGTGATTACTAATTCAGGTGATTACTCCCTACTAATTCAGACTCTGGAGGACAGAGCTTCAACTTCTCTCAAGTGATTATGGGAGAAAGATTTAAACTTGGTATTGGAGGAGGGAGTGTGGGCTAGGATTCTAAAAAACGTCAAGTCTACATCTTGAGATGCAAGGGTGCACCTTATGCAATTTAAGACTTTACATAGATTCTACTGGACACCCTCTAGATTGTATAGGCTTGGTCTTAAAGACACACCCACCTGCTGGCGATGCCAATCAGAAGACAGTGACACATCCCATGTTTTTTGGTGGTGTGTTAAGATCCAAGAACTTTGGTTGAGGGTTCAGAGTTTTGTGTGTGACATATTGGGCACTCAAATTTCATTTTGCCCCAGACTCTGTATTGTAGGCGATGGGGCGGTCATTAATATAGGGGATAAATACATAAAGAATTGGGTCCTGGCCAGTGTTATGATCAGCAGACAAATTATTCTTAGGGGATGGAAGTTGGCTGGAGCGCCCTCGTTTCAAGAGTGGCATACAGAGATGGGAAGGGTAGTGGCATTTTAAAGAATGTCATATAGAAGACTAGGAAATATGGAGTTATTTAATAAAAATGGGGCAACTATAGTGGAGGGAGACTTGTAGTTTTAAATGTATGATTATTTTTTTTTTTTTTTTATATATATACAGTTGAAGACAGAAGTTTATATACACCTTAGCCAAATACATTTAAACTCAGTTTTTCACAGTTCCTGACATTTTAATCATAGAAAACATTCCCTGTCTTAGATCAGTTAGGATCACTACTTTATTTTAAGAATGTGAAATGTCAAAATAATAGTAGAGAGAATTATTTATTTCAGCTTTTATTTCTTTCATCACATTCCCAGTGGGTCAGATGTTTACATACAATTTGTTAGTATTTGGCAGCATTGCCCTTAAATTGTTTAACTTGGGTCAAACATTTTGGCCAGCCTTCCACAAGCTTTTTACAATAAGTTGCTGGAATTTTGGCCTATTCCTCCAGACAGAACTGGTGTAACTGGCCTCCTTGCTCAAATCAAATCATTTTTATTGTCACACAACCATATACACAAGTGCAATAGTGTGTGAAATTCTTGGGTGCAGTTCCGAGCAACATAGCAGTCGTGACAGTGATGAGACATATACCAATCTACAATAAACATCAAATTTACACAACACAATTTAAAATCTAATATACACATAATTACACACAACACAATATACATTATACCATACACACAATATAAAATACACATTATACAATAAAAAAAAAAAAAATAGTATATATAGTATATGTAAAATGTACAGTAGGTTGTATTGTACTGTATTGACATTCAGGCTGTCGGCTGATAGTCAGTTGCCAGTGTGTTGTTAAGAGAATATAATTTATGACAGTCCAGTGTAAGATTAAGATTAATAAAGTGCAGTGCTGATGTATATTGATCGTGAGAGATCAAGAGTTCAAAAGTCTGATTGCTTGGGGGAAGAAGCTGTCATGAAGTCGGCTGGTGCAGGTCCTGATGCTGCGATACCGCCTGCCTGATGGTAGCAGTGAGAGCAGCCCATGGCTCAGGTGGCTGGAGTCTCTGATGATCCTCCGAGCTTTTTTCACACACCGCCTGGTATATATGTCCTGCAGGGAGGGAAGCTCACCTCCGATGATGTGTCTGGCAGTTTGCACCACCCTTTGCAGGGCTTTGCGGTTGTGGGCAGTGCTATTGCCGTACCAAGCGGAGATGCAGCCAGTCAGGATGCTCTCTACAGTGCTGGTGTAGAACAGTGTAAGGATGTGGCGGTTCATTCCAAACTTCCTCAGCCGTCTCAGGAAGAAGAGGCGCTGATGAGCCTTCTTCACAACGGTCTCAGTGTGGACGGACCATGTGAGTTCCTCTGTGATGTGGACACCCAGGAACTTGGAGCTGCTGACTCTCTCCACTGGTGCTCCATTGATGGTGATAGGGCTGTGTTCTCTTTCTCTTCTCCTGAAGTCCACCACAAGCTCCTTTGTCTTACTGACGTTGAGGGAGAGGTTGTGCTCCTGACACCAGCGTGTCAGAGTGTGCACCTCCTCTCTGTAGGCTCTGTTTCATCATTGTAAGTGATCAGACCTACCACCGTCGTATCATTAGCAAACATAATGATGGCATTGGAGCTATGTGTTGCCACACAGACATGTGTGTACAGGGAATACAGGAGTGGGCTAAGAACACAGCCCTGCGGGGCTCCAGTGTTGAGGGTCAGTGATGAGGAGATGTTACTGCCCATTCTAACCACCTGGCATCTGCTTGACAGGAAGTCCAGGATCCGGCTGCACAGCGAGCTGTTTAAGCCCAGAACCCGGAGTTTCTCATCAAGCTTGGAGGGCACTATGGTGTTGAATGCTGAGCTGTAGTCTATGAACATCATTCTCACATAAGTGTTCCTTTTTTCCAGGTGGGAGAGAGCAGTATGTATTGTAGATGCTATGGCATCATCAGTGGAGCGGTTGTTGCGGTAAGCAAACTGCAATGGGTCCAGTGATTGGAGGCAGCACAGAGCAGATGTAATCTCTGATTAGTCTCTCAAAGCATTTGCTGACGATGGGGGTCAGAGCAACAGGATGCCAGTCATTTAAGCAAGTGATTTTGGATTGCTTTGGTACAGGCACAATGGTGGACGTTTTAAAGCATGTGGGGACTACAGACAAAGAGAGGGAAAGGTTGAAAATGTCCGTAAAAACACCAGCCAGTTGGCTCGCGCACACTCTGATGACGTGGCCCGGAATGCTGTCTGGATCCGCGGCTTTATGGATATTCACCTGTCGGAAGGATCGGGTTACATCTGCTTCAGAGACGGAGAGTGAACTAACCTCTGTAGGTTCGGCCACGGGAGCTCTCTCTGCAAGGGCGGTGTTATTTCCCTCGAAACGAGCATAAAAAGTATTTAGCTCATCCGGGAGAGAGGCAGAGGTGTTCATGGCGGAGTTTTTATTCCCTTTAAAGTCGGTGATGATATTAATTCCCTGCCACATGCTTCTAGAGTTGGTGGTGTTAAACTGTCCTTCAATCTTGTTCCTGTACTGCCGTTTTGCTGCTCTGATAGTTTTTCGGAGGGGATAACCGGCTTGTTTATGCTCCTCCGCATTCCCGGAATTAAAAGCAGAGGTCCGTGCATTAAGTGCCACGCGAACATCGCTATTAATCCAAGGTTTCTGGTTCGGGTAGATCCGTATAGTTTTAGACGGAACAACATCCTCTACGCACTTTCTGATGAAACACGTTACGCTATCAGCGTAAACCTTGATGTCGTCATCAGAGGCGGACCAGAACATCTCCCAGTCCACCTGATCAAAACAGTCTTGTAGCATAGAGTCTGATTGGTCCGACCAACACTGGATCGTTCTGAGGGTGGGTGCTTCCTGTTTCAGTTTCTGCCTGTAAGCGGGCAGAAGCAGAATGGAAGAGTGGTCCGATTTGCCAAATGGTGGGCGGGGGAGGGATTTGTAGCCATCCTGGAAGGGAGAGTAGCAATGGTCCAAAACCCGGTCCCCTCATGTGTTAAAACTGATGTGTTGGTGGTATTTTGGTGCAACTGATTTAAAACTGGCTTTGTTAAAGTCCCCGGTCACAATGAACGCGGCCTCAGGGTGCGCAGTTTCCTGCTTGCTTATAATCCCAAACAGTTCCTTGAGTGCCCGGTCTGTGTCGGCTTGTGGCGGGATGTACACAGCTGTGATAATGACCGCTGTGAATTCCCTCAGTAGAATGTATGTTCCTCTGATCACACCAGGATTTGTTGATCATAAAACATACACCACTACCTCTGCTTTTACCTGAGAGGTCTTTCGCTCTGTCCGCTCGGTGCACGGAGAACCCCGCGGGTTTGATGGCTGAGTCTGGAATCTCCGCAGACATCCAAGTTTTTGCAGCAGTCCCTCATCTCTCGTTGGAAAGAGATCCGTGCTCTCAGCTCGCAGAGCTTGTTGTCCAGAGACTGAACATTTCCCAGTAGAATACTGGGTAGCGGGGGTCAATTTGCACGACGTCTTACTCTGATGAGAACACCGGCTCTGTTTCCCCTTTTCCTTCTGCGTTTTCGCAGCTGGGTAGCCCAGACAAAGGGCTCCGCTGGCGTGTTTGTAAACAGCGGGTCGGCATTGAGGAATTTGAAGTCCGGTTTACGGTTCGCACATGCTTTTTCAGTTCTGCCCAAAAAATTTCTATCATATTGAGGTCAGGGCTTTGTGATAGCCACTCCAATACCTTGACTTTGTTGTCCTTAAGCCATTTTGCCACAAATTTGGAGGTATGCTTGGGGTCATTGTCCATTTGGAAGACCCATTTGCGACCGAGCTTTAACTTCCTGGCTGATGTCTTGAGATGTTGCTTCAATATATCCACATAATTTTACTTCCTCATGATGCCATTTATTTTGTGAAGTGCACCAGTCCCTCCAGCAGCAAAGCACCCCCACAACATGATGCTGCCAACCCCATGCTTCACGGTTGGGATGCTATTCTTTGGCTTGCAAGCCTCACCCTTTTTCCTCCAAACATAACGATGGTCATTATGGCCAAAAAGTTACATCAGACCAGAGGAAATTTCTCCAGAAAGTAAGATCTTTGTCCCCATGTGCACTTGCAAACTGTAGTCTGGCTTTTTTATGTCGGTTTTGAATCATTGGCTACTTCCTTGCTAAGCAGCCTTTCAGTTTATGTCGATATAGATCTCGTTTTACTGTGGATATAGATACTTGTCTACATATTTCCTCCAGCATCTTCACAAGGTCCTTTGCTGTTGTTCTGGGATTGATTTGCACTTTTCGCACCAAACTACATTCATCTCTAGTGAGACAGAATGCACCTCCTTCCTGAGCGGTATGATGGATGCATGGTCCCATGATGTTTATACTTGTGTACAATTGTTTGTACAGATGAACATGGTACCTTCAGGCATTTGGAAATTGCTCCCAAGGATGAACCAGACTTGTGGAGGTCCACAATTTTTTTTCTGAGGTCTTGGCTGATTTCTTTTGATTTTCTCATGATGTCAAGCAAAGAGGCACCAAGTTTGAAGGTAGGCCTTAAAATACATTCGCAGGTACACCTCCAGATCGCAAGCCACATCACTTGGCCATATGCTGACTGGGAGTTGGTCTATTATATATTATTTTTATTTTTAATAACATTATATGATTTTGTAGTACCTGTGTATTCGTGTCCCATTTATAAATGTAATGTAAAAAAGAGTTCTGTTGCTTTGGATAAAAGTGAATGCTAATAATGTTTAGGCATCATGAACATGGATTGGAGTGGACATAAAATTCTAATAGCTAAGTTTTGGACACAAGGCAACGTCTAGTCACCCTATCTCCATAAGTGCAATGTTAATTTCTGCAAGCCGTAGATTGCTGATAGGGTGTGCTGCCGACGTAATTGCCTCAGCCTGGATGAACATTTAGTAAATATATTATTAAATGTCAAAAATAAACTTGTTAACTCATTAACTCGTGGGGCTTTTATACAAAGTGACGCAACTTTTTTCATTACATTTATCAATGGGAAGCATCACTACAGTCACTACAAAATCATACAATGTTATTAAAAATAAAAATAATATATAATAGACCAACTCCCAGTCAGCATATAGCCAAGTGATGTGGCTTGCGATATCTCATGCGTCGTCAATTAGAGGCAACAACACCATGATGTGCCAAGCAGCAAGATTCTAATACATATGGCATGCATAGTTTACAGTTAGTGGTGGTTCGGGGACAATATTTAATGAAAATTGAGACAAATTTGCAGAGCGATCCCAACTCTAATTTTAGCTGAAGGCAGTTGGATACAGAAGACGGGGCAAGTTGACCAATCAGATGAAAGGGGCATTTCAGTGCCGCTCACATGTGCATATAAAATTTTCAAGCTGTAAATAAATTCTTTAAACAATGAAAGAAAATGAAAATTGAGCCATTTTCCCCTTTCTCTTTATTCATTTTTAAACACAAAATGAAATAGTCAACAGAAAATTAGTTTGTATCTGCTTATTCTATTCATCAGTGTTAAAACCACATTTTTCGTTTTCCATTTTTGGGTTTAAAAAGTTAAAAAAAAATGGACGCAAAAGTACACGGACCGATGAGCCTGTTTCATTTTTAAAGTGTTTAATTAATGGGATTATCCAAAAACAGGCATTAACACATGCCTGTTTAATAACAATTTCTTCATTGACTTTACAGCAAAAATAAAAATAGCTCTTTGGCTGAACTTGATTCAATCATGGACAGTGGTTCCACGTGTTTGAAATTAGTTTTCTAAACTTAAATTACTATGTAATCTCAACACAAACACTTTGTGTAGAAAGGACCTAGTTGAATTGGGTAAACTCAACAAAATTAGCCAAGTCAATGTAACTCAAATAAATCTCTTATTTCTTTATGTACTACTAGTGAAAGTGAATGTTAGCATGCTAAATCTATGCTGGTTGGAAGCACTACAGAGTGTAGTTTAGTAACTATGTTATGGTTAGCACAGCAATTGCTCAACATAGCGAGCAAATCAGTTTCATGTGTGACATCTACCTGTCTTCATCATTAGCTCAAGCTCCACTCTTCATCATAATGGACACCCCCAAAATTCCAACATAACAGAAACGCTTCTAAATCTCAACACAAAAAACATTAAACACTAACAAGTATCCCCCTTTATATTCATCTTGTACAAAGACAAATAAAATTACACTTAATTTGACACTTATTCTATCAAGCTCCATGCAAAGCATGCTGTGAAATGGAAATCCCCTGCACAGTTTCATCAATGCTGCATTACCACCACAAAAACTATTAATTTTTTTTAGTGTATATTGTGATACTGTATATACTTTTACTGTGATATAAATGTACTATTTTGGTCATACGACGAACCCTAATTTATCTAGCAACCGAAAGTGTCTAATAATACAGGGGGGTATCAGTTAAAGGATGGGCGAGGAGGAGGTGGAAACCGGCTGAACAGTCAACATGAAGTTTAACATAAAACTCAACATAAAACAAAAACACACATGCAGCATGGCCACATACATCTCTCTCTCTCTCTCTCTCTCAAACTGGCATCTCCGGCTCCCCTTTATCTCGCTCTCCCGCTGATCATCTGATTCAGCGCCGTCCGTGCACCCTCACGGCCCGGCCACCCCCTTCTCCTTGTCACAAGTGGTAACTGAGATCAAGTGAGTAGTACTTAGCTAGTCATGTGATCGCAACATGACGGCCATCATGAGAGGTCGACCTGCCTTATGTCAAATAAAACAGCTTTTTCTAGACCACTGATATGACCGGAGTGTTCCTCTCATGTCAGTTTACATAATTTTCATCATATTTTTCCAAATTTACATGAACACGTGTGTGCAAAGTCAGTCTTACTTGTGTTATTATTTGTGGCTGGGTAGTCAGCTGCCTGCATACTGCCCTTGCAGTAATGCTTGTGACCGCAGCCTTAACCAGTCCAGTAGAATGAGTCGCTTTTGAGAGAGCGTGGCTGTATGACCTCCATATCGGATCCTTCAAGATGTGAGTGAGAATTTTACTTTCAGCCTCTCTGGGCTAATGGAAGTGCTGGACTTTGCTAAATGACCAGTTTACACACTCAGTACAGTAAAATAAGAGACCCTATCCTCCGAGCCACAGATATGCCGCCATGGCTGAGTGTGCAAAGTTTTACTCTAGTGCTTGGAAATTTGTTTCATCTGCAATGACTGTCTTTCCACTTTTTTCCAGCTTTTCAAGCTTGGCATATGAGTGACACAGATGCCAACAGGCTCCATCCTATCCAATGTGCCCGGGTTGCCATCATTTTTCAGGAGCGCTGGAGTGTCATCTCAAGAGAAACTGCAGAAAGAGAGAAAGAGAGACAATGGGTTAACAGTGTCCTGCACTGCTGTTCAACAGTGGTGCTAGTGAATCTCAATCTCCACAGCAAAATAAATTATATTTTACCCAACTTCTCTGAGCATGCTGTTTAAATTGAATTTGATGACAAAAAAAAATAAAATAAATAAATAAAAAAAATAAAAGAGTGTGTACTGCAAACTGTTTACTTCTGTTGCGTTGTGTTTGCTGGCTGAACTCAATATCAAACATACACATGTTTGATGTAGTCCGATTCACAAACGAATGACTCTTATGAGCTGGTTCTTTTAATGAATCGCACCAAACGACTCATTAACTCACAGGTTATCAGTTTGACAAATCCTTCACTTAAAGGTACACTCTATTTTTTTCTCATGAAGAAGTTAAAAGTAATTTTGAAACATATATATAAAATCATGAGCACTTACATGAGATGAAGAAATTTGGCTGACGATTAATTGTCAAACAAATAATTGCTATTATGACGATTAATTGTCTGTTTTAGGGCTCTTATGATTAAGCTTTATATTTGTACACAGCTTTAGATTATATAAATATATTGTAGTCTACATTTATATAACATTATGTATTAATATGCATACCTTACAAGTTTGAACTTTTGTTTGATTTTAGTTCATGGTACTTTAAAATATTTTTGAATAGTTCACGTTCTACCAAATTACACACTTTTGTTGCCCAGCTCATTGCACAATGTAACAAAACGTGTGAAAGAAAAGTACGCCATTTCTTTTTGCTATGCATTCTCAATAGAACATGTCTTTAACAAACTACCTAACATACCAGTGTATTCAAAAGCTTCAGCTTGGTTGGCTGCGAATGTGAGGCGTGACAGTGAAGCATAGAGAAAAGTCAAAGGCATCTGATGTGACACCTTCCCTCAATTTTTTACCGGTAAGAGTGGCAGGCTCACTGACTAGGAGGGAAAGATAAGCAACAACAGTCACCAAGTGTGACACCCCCCACCCAAATCGAGTTGTTTTGAGTCTGCTAGTGTGACCCCAGCTTTAGGAATGAGGACTAACCTGTGATGTTCGGCACATTTCTCTAAGGATTCTTTTGAGAACTACTTTGATTCAGACTTTGCAAAGAAACTCATATTGAAATGGAGCAGGGCCAATAGTTTTTAAAATAGTAAATTAATAGTAAAAATGTTTAAAAAAAAAAATAAAACTAATTATATTTCTTTACTATGGCAGAAAAAGACAGTCCAAAATGAATAAAATCCCAGATGCAGTTTTTTTGTTCAACCAAAGTCCCAATAATAGCCAGAAAAAAAGATTTGGTGCATAACGTGGGACATTTAAGCATAAACAAGCCTGAAACACAGCAGGAACTCTTATTTTAAAATGATAAAATTATGAAAAATCTATCGACATTGATTTTTGCCGATAACTGATAGTTCCAAAAAAAGCAACTATCGGCACCAATTTATCAGTGAAACCGATATATCGGTCTACCTCTAGTGCCAACTGTATTGGACACGACAGTAATGCCGGTGAGTAATCAATTTAATACTGCTGTTTCTGTCAGTGTTTGTTTGATATGTAAAGGATTGTATAGTCAATTGTTTTTAATCACAAAATAAACCATGAACACGAGTCCACCGCAGAGCGGATCATGCTTATTACACAGTTACTTACCAAAGAAATGCATAACTGCTCATGAAATATTGATGTGAGATTAAATTATTTTATTATGTAAGAAGAACACATGTAAGAAGAGTGCAACATAAGACAATGGTGTAGTACAAACTAGTGGCTGCCATCTCATCAATCTCATATTAGCCAATACGTCCTGTATTTTGGCTGAAATGAACATATCGGGACGCTCATCAACCCGTATTTAACCAGCGAAACAGTCGAGGGTGATCCCCTCCCCAGATTGACCAGCAAAATGTGGGGGGGGGGGGTTAAATGTTCACACAGCGAACATCCCATTTCCCATTACATGGCCACACAACAGAGCCAAAACCTGGTCCAACCGTCCATTACAGTTGGATACAGATTTATTAACCCTTTACATTCACAGCTTGTGTAAGTCTGTATTATTTTCACTGTTCTTAGATTTATATAGCATTATTGTATCACCAAATAACACAAGTATTCAGGAGCGACAGTATGCAAACATCAGTTTTCGATTGTTATTTCAGTCGGAACAACTGTAGTAGTTTTAATGTGTGCTTAGCATACATTGGGACATACAGCTATTAATGATTTCCTGGACTTTCAGATGATTTTGTAATGTTTCACATTTTCATTCTTTTTATTCATGGTAAAAACATTTCCACAAGTGTTGGCGGGGGGTTTTGTGCTTCATTTGACATTTGAACAAAGTGTCAATGAAGAGCATGCTTGAGATTAAATAAGAGACAAGTGGTTTTTTTAAAAAAACAAAAAAAACAAGTCAAGGTAAATATTACTTGTATGCATAATATTTTTATTGGGTGTCATTTCTAATCAAGCAGTAATTTTGCAAAATTATGCAAAAAGTGTGAAAATATTACTTCATTGTGTGTATTTAGGACACATAAAATTTTAGCCATGAAGTGAGCCTTAGCAAGACAAAGAGGTTTGCCATTTTAATTCAAAACATTAGAAATGTCATTTCCATCATCTTCATTTCAAGCAAGGAACTTAGGGTGTGTTCACACTTGTAGTTCAGTTCTCTTGGTTCGGACCAAAAAAGAAAATGATACATTTTGTCCTGGTTCGCTTAGCATTCACACTGGCATTTTTAACACAGAACCTAAAGGTACAAAACAAAAGGCATAAGGAAAAAATCACAACCTGATTGGACAGCTTTTATGACGTATATTTTTTGACGGAACTTGCCGATCATCCAAAACAATGCTGGCTGCTGGGTGAAATGCGCTCGTTAAATTTATATATGTATGTATGGTGGTATTTTTACCAGCTGAGAACAAATGAAGAGCTAATAAAATGTGTAAAGGAGTCAAAGCAGCACCAGGAATTCCTCCGTTGCACACACAAATGAAGATAAGCTGCAAGGACGGCTTATAGCGGTTCGACGCCTGTACCGAACTGTAATGGGCAACATAGCTCCTATGATGCGAAGAACCAGGTATGCTTGAGGTCAGTATAAGGCAAATTACTTCCTGTTATTGGTCCGTTTAGACGTCTTTGGTCCATGCTGCGTTCCTATATCAAATCGACCCGCACCAGAGTTCGTTTGGAAGCGGACCGAGAACCACTATTCAGGGGAACTCGGTCCGCTTGTTTGGTGCGCACCAAGGTTCGGATGGAAGCGTTCACACTTGTTCAAATGAACCGCACTAACAGAACAATCGCACCAGAGTTCGTTTTAATCTAACCAAACCTGCAAAGTGTGAACACACCCTTAATTAAACACAATACAGGATTTGAGATGTGCTGTAAATGACATTGTATGGGAATTTTTATGACTTAAGCAAAATGAGGAAAATGGCATAAGTCACCTGTTATGCATGTACAAACAAACATATTGAGAGTGTAACAAAGATTTAAACAAAACTTTACTTTCTGGAAATCCACAGTGCTAAAAGTGCCCAAAGTTGAAGAAACACCCATATACATTATAGATCCCCCCAGCAAAAGCAGAATTCTTTAGGAAAAACACTTGGTTAACATGATTATATTTGAACACGTGGTTCCTGTTCCCCTCGGCTGGTTCATTTTGGAAGAGAGCCATATGGAAGCCTACACTGAAGAAACAACTTTTTTTTATTTGTTCAGATGAAGAAACACAGCAGGGTGGCACTTTGAAGTCTGGAAGATAAATATAACTGGGGGTGGCGTGCACACCTCTGAATGTAAAATCAGCTCCACATCAAACAGAACAAGTAGAACAGAGACCCGCTCAACAAGAGCAAATGTAACATTGTTAGCAGAAAGTACAAGTGTGTAGACAGAAGACAAAGCAAATAACGTGGGTATTTGTAGGGCAACTCTGGAAACAGCGTCTGGCTCTTGACTTGTGCAACAATGCATAGATCTGCACAGGTATTGTATTGAAGCCCTAAAAGCATTCTGTGTGAACACCCCTTAATCACTATAAACTTTCATTGTATGGAAAAGAGCAGCTTAGACATTCTGCCTAACACCTCCTTTTGTGTTTCATGGAAGAAAGAAAATAATTTGGGATTGGAACATGTTGACATGAGGGTGAGTAACTGACAAAATGTTCATGTTTGAACTTTTTGAACTAAACATGGTGAACTATGCTTTTAAGGCCGACCAATCGACTAGTTCAGACAACACACTAGCTCGAGATATTGGCAGACTACTAGTCTGGACACAGATTGTAAAAGGCAGTGTGTTCAACTCAAGGACGAGGATGTTTAAAATGGACGCCCACATCTAATTTAAACAACAGCAGAGTTGATGTATGGAGATAACGATGTGGGAGGAAGTTTGGATGAATTGTGAGTGAAGTTTTCTTTTTGTCCCCAGGACTGACAGCTGCGATATCAGCCAGCATGCACGCAGCCAAGACGTTCCCTCTCTCCTCTCCTGCTTCCGAGGACAGTTCCACCTTGTGTCAGCATTCTACGCACCGAATTGAATGGTTGAATCAGCTGTAATTTTGCTGTAATCTTTGCACTAGCAACGCCAAAATCGTGGGTTCGAATCCCAGGGTACACAAAAACTGATCAAATGCTTGAATACACAGTCACTTTGGATTAAAGTGTCTGCAAATTAACAAATCAACAAATTGAAGTCTACTAGTAAGAGAGTGAAAAGTATGTTTTATGAGAGTCTATTTTCTTAAAATTCACAGGGCCAAAAATGCCAATAGTTGAAGAAATATCTCTGAGCATACATCTATTGCACCGACCACATCTTGCTCCTCGAAACTAGGCCAATAAAGCACATCTTAGACTTGCGCTATCTGGGAAATAAATAAATGCATTTCAGTCATGACTGAATGATAAACAAAAGGTTTCAACGAGACAGGAATTTTGAAGCTCAGCTTTGACATAATACACTGACTAATCCTCGCATTTGTCCGTCAATGGCTGCACATACATTTGCATTATGACACAGCCACACGGCAGCTCCCTCTATTGAGACGAGAGACGCCAGAGGGCATGTTGCTCTTTTGACATTGATTAATGATCTAAAAACTTCACACCGTGCCAGATAAGGCAGTATGGCTGACGGGCAAACACAAGTACACACACATAGAGTGAAGGTGAAGCCTCCACCCACAGACCATAGACGTTCTGGTCCACTTGGAGCCATGGTGTGGGCACCCAACAAGCAGCACTGCTGACGAAGCATGTGAAGTCTACTGCATTGCTTTGCACAGTGCCATAGAAGGAAATCAAGTTCTGTTTATTGTGCAATTAGTACTTTGTCCAAGCAGATGTTTCTTACCAAAACAAACGGCGACGTATAGATATCATCATATGTTGCGACTACGGACTAAAAAAGTGCTTAAAAGTATTTCTGCTTTTGGTACCATGGTAAAAATCTTCTTTTAACATGTTTTTTCTTTTTTTTTTTTTTTTGCATTTGTTGCAAATGTCCCAGGGTAATGTTTTCTGGACATGGTGCCATGTTACAATGAATACCATGGTATTTTCAAAAGTACCTTGGAGAACCATGCTCATAAACATGGTAATCATTAAGTAACATGGTATTCATCAGACACCATCCATGCTTTTGTTTGCTAAGAAAAAAGTAAAAAATACTTCCCAAGAAAAATTAAAGATATCTTAATATCCTTTTGGATTCTGGTTCAAATCAAACGTTCCTCTTTGCATCTTCATTTTTAAGGACGCATTTGGACAAATACCAGAGATATGGGGCTCTTTTTCTTCTGTGGAACACAAAAAGTCTACACAGGGTTTATTTGCCATACTGTAAGTGAATAGTGATACCAGTTTGTAAAGCTTAAAAAAAAAATAAAAAAAACCATTAAAAGTAAATCATCCACTATATTCAAAGTCTTCTGAAGCGATGTATGAAATCAAATACAGCGGCTACGTCCACAACATCAAAACTCAGTGGTTCTCATCGTGTCTTGTGCCATAAGTCATGTTGCAAGTCCAATAAGGTTTGATGTTACCGACACAGACGGCTAATATAATATAAGCATTTTATGAATTACATGACTTTGATTTGAGAATAATGTCTTAAATTTCATCCGGTTTATTGCACAAATTGATAACGCTTCAGAAGACTTAAGTCGTTATCGATTACTTTTACTGTGTTTTTTTGTCCTTTTTTTGAGCTTGACAGACCAGAGTCAATATTCACTTAAAGTATGGCAAATAAACCCCGTGAAGACTTTTACAAAATGTACCTTTTGTGTTCCACAGAATTTTTATTTTTGGGTGAACGGTTTCTTTAAACCTCTGGGGTCTGAGGGTGTTTTGGGCCCTGGAGAAATTTTGACATGCCTTGACATTTGTGCTTTTTTCAGTTGCTTAATAACATATTAATAGCTAAAGTCTGATACCACTGTATTCCGCACAAACTGGGCTACAATAATATGTGAACAACATGTATGTACAGGTTTGTATTTTTGAGAAAATAATGTTTATGCGTGGTTTTTAAAAAAACACAAATTTTAAGTCACTGAAATAAGGCCATATAACACATACTAAACATCTGTTCACAAGACTTTTGAGAACTGGATCTTGTAGCCTAGATTTTTTGCTACAAAATGATGTGAAAACCATCCTGATCACTCATTCATGCAAAACAATATAGTCATTTAACTTCTGTAAGACACTTTTAGTGTTAGAAAGGCCATATGCGAGGAGGCGTGAATGATCATGAATACTGATGTGATTCACACCTGAGGAGACAAAGACCCCTCCCCTGGGATAGGGCATATATACAATATATAAAAAAAAAAAATCAGGATTCTTTGATGAATAGAAAGTTCAAAATAACAGCATTTATCTGATATAGAAAGCTTCTGTAACATTATAAATGTCTTTACTGTCACTTTTGATCAATATAATGCATCCTTGCTGAATGAAAGTATTAATTTCTTTCCAAAAAAACAATTCTTACTGACCCCAAACTTTTGAACGGTAGTGTATAATGTTACAAAAGCTTTCTATTTCAGATAAATGCTGTTATTTTGAACTTTCTATTCATCAAAGAATCCTGATTTTTTTTTTTTTTTTACAGAACTGTTTTCAACATTGATAATAATAATACATGTTTCTTGAGCAAATCAGCATATTAGAATGATTTCTGAAGGATGATGTGACACTGAAGACTGGAGTAATGATGCTGAAAATTCAGCTTTACATCACAGGAATAAATTGCATTTTAATATATATATAAACTTGCCTCGAGGGCGTTTATCATTTGCATTGATCACCTCAGCACATTACCGTATGAATAGCGCACTCTGCTGGTGGGTGTGATCACATTAGCGATAATTAGCTGAGCCAGGAGAAACTGTACGCTTTGTTTCATACAGATTACATTGCAGGAGAATATTTGTTTTAAATTTGAATTGTTTTATTTAAAAGTAGACATTTTGAGCTTTCTTTAGACATGTTTCATGTTTGTCTGATAAGTATTTGCGGAGTTTCAGTTCATTTTTGTGACATGTTTCAGAAAGATGCTCGCGGAGACAGAGACAGCTGAAAGCGCACCCTGTTTATTTTCTTTATTTTACAAAAGCACAAGGTTTTGTTGTTATTGTGAGTGTACACAAATAAAAGTAGATCCTTTATAGTTTCTAATGATGTCTTACACTTATCTGTATGCCCAAAATTGACGGAGTATTTTAAGTTGTTTCCGCTCTTATGAGGAAAAAATCCAGTAGGACGTGCCGGCACGTCCGTCGACCCCTGAGGATTAATGTTCAGCCCTTCTCATCAACACAATGAAGCTGATTAAGAAAATTGAGGATTGAGCCTAACTGTGTTGATCAGATAAAAACCTAGTTTTCAATCTCCACAGACTGCACAGAATGAACAGAGGAATTCCCATTACCCACTACTGCAAGGCCAGTGTGCTGTTGCTAAGGCCCTACACTGTCACTAGGCAGGAAGGAGCTTGCCAGAATTTTTAGGGACTTATTTGCCTACAAATTTCAGCATGTTCCCCCATGATGCAAACCAACTGAGAATCACTAACCCTAATTCATGAGCCTGATATTAATCTTAGATTTGTCTCTGACCACACTTAGAAATGTGTGAGGAGGTTATCCTAACACTTTATGTAACCAGCTGTCTTATGTAACCAGGCATCATCAACAGCCAGCGTGCAAACCATTCAATGACTTCCCAGAGAATGAAGTTTAAGTAATTTATTTTGGTCATTTTCAGGATGCAGTCTTTTGAGGTTTGTCTCATGTAACCCAAGTTGTCTTTTGGCATCCCTTGGCCTTCACAGAGCACAACAGTCTTATTCCGGCAATAGAAATCCCATATTTTTTTTCCATAGGGAAACTTAGGGACGACTTATAAACCTTTAAAAACAGACCTACCGTTAGCTCAGAGGTTAATCGATGGTATATGCTTATGTTGAAACCATCCATTCACATTATTTCAACTTGATAATAAAAAAAAAAAAAAAAACCATTTAATAACGGAATTTAAAGGAGCAATATGTAACATTGACATCAAGTGTTTAAAATGGGTACAGCAGTCCAAATTCAAAATACTGGAGTGAGTTGTCTCCCTCGCCCCCTCCTCACCAGACTCGAAGCTCACGCGGGTTGTCAAGTTGAGGACACGCAACAGGAATGAGCAAACTGACAATGGCAAGCGACGAGCCTTACACTAAACTGATCAGCTAATGTATACCTTTGCAATGTTTTTATTGTTTGCAAATTCTAAACCAGCTCATGTGGATTTTTATAACTCTGTCGATGTTAGCTAGATGTACTGCTGGCTTCCATGGCTGCAGCGTGCTGTGTTTGCCTGCTAACTTGTTTCAAATATGGCAACCTGGGGTATTGAAATACTATTGGGAAATGGGCAGTGGGCAGGATCACACAGGCCAAATTCCGGCCCGGAACGGACATTTCAAAGTAGAATATACTGGCTGTAGCATTGTTTTCTGAGAAGCCAATATTTCAACTTAGCATGTTTCCTAAATCTCTGATAACATATTATGATCATTTTATGGTTTAGTACAGTAAATATATTCAATATTGCACCTTTAAGGTGAAGAACTACACTACCCATGAATAAAGTGCACCAAAAGAGCATGAAATAAAGTGTGTCAAAAGAGCTCTGCAGCGACCAGCCACTTCCATGAAGCACTGCAAATTACATAATTGAGTCGCTGTCCCTACACTCTCAAACTACTTATATATTTTCATATATATTTGAATATTTTGCAATAGAGCAGATAGCAGTCCGAAAACCCGGAAGCAGTGTTGTAGTCGAGACCAGCTCGTCCGAGTCCAAATCCAGGCCGAGACCAGAGTAGGTCGAGTCCAAGTCAAGACAGAGACTAGAGAGGATCGAGTCTGAGACAAGACTTATAGAGGCCTATGCAATCTTAATGAATGTTGTGGAGGTGGGGGTGTGATCGAGCACCGATCTGTGGAGAGTGAGGTCCAGGAAAGCTACTGGATAGTACTGATTTAGTATCGATACTGAGATACTAGTGCTGGTATTGTACCGAAGCCAGCATTTTGGTAACAGAGCAATTCTATTGTAGGTAAATATCCACTTCATTCAGTGCGCTGTTTGTTCTCAGTGTTCTTAAATATCCCGATACTGTTTTACTGAGTGAGAAACCAGTGCCAATTATTTAATGAGACAACAGTCCGAACTAATCAGATTCAAAAGAATGATTCATTCATGAATCGGGTATCACTAGTTCTGATTCTACACAGCCAACAGAAATGAGTGACACCCATCATGATCGGATATTGTCAGTCTGAGAAATGTTTTTCAGATAAGTCGAGGCGCTCATGTTTTTATTTTTATTACTCAACTGGTCTCGGGGAATAGTCAGATTCCACATATGTTTGAGTTTTAGTCCAAATGCTCCAGAGTCCATGACAAGACCAAGAGTAGAAAAATATGGTCTTGAGACCGAGTCCAAGACTGATTCCGGTCTCGATTACTACAACATATCCCAGAAGAGAATTATCATTTTCGAGCCATGGGTTCCTTTCTGGATTTTTCTTTGGGTTTTTATAATGTCAGACCCCAAACTTGAATTTTGAAGCCACTGTTTTCTAAAAAAGTGTGTTGCTAACAAGTTAGATAAAGACCACAGCGGTTTTCCTTTTCATCAGGCACGTACATTCACATGCTTGGCACCAGTATCTAAGCATTCATCCTGTTTCTCCATTATTTGGGATAGTTGGTGCATTTGGCGTAGGAGTAGCCACGTAATAATCTTTTATCTTACATAAGATCCCAAAACCCATCATTGTTGCGTTTCACTCTCCTGTGAAAGATTTCCTTCTCTCTTCTCTTTCATTATTTTGTTCTTTATTATAAGGAGCCGTGAATCAGCCCGGATGTGCCAAACTTAGATTTCATTCTCTCAGGCATATTCTGCCACCTAAACACTGCTCAAACACACACAGGTATACACACTTGCTATTTACAGAGCATACACCTACTCTCCAAACAGGATGGGTCACAATGGCCGATAAGTTTTCAATCGACGATTAGTTGATTAGTGATGTCGACTAATTTATCAAGATTTCCTCTCATATAAACTTTTTGGTTTTCATAGTTTTAGTGGTGGTGTTTTAATTAGCATGCTAACTGTGTGCTATGTTTTAGCAATTTTACACTGTAAATCCCTCTCAGAGAAGATGTACTTTAAATTCTTCCCCTTTAAAGAACAGCTTTTACAGCCATACACATTCCAACGGATGTTTTTGGCCATTGTATTGCATCTCACCCGGTTTTTTAAGCATCTCACCACAAGTTTAATGTTTTTTTTTTTTTTTTTTTTTTTTTTTAAGATGGCATGTCAAATTAAAAATAGTTTTAAAAAAAGCATTTCAAGGCCCTTGCATTGTGTTCAATTTTGTTGTGCTCCATCTAGCTGTTTTTGAACAGAAGAACACTTCTTACATAAATGCTCCTTAAGACCAGAAACATACTTTACGCAAGTACACATACACAGATACAAGCACTTAGCCAATGCATTTCCAACACGGTCTAGTTGAACATGCTTAATGTTAAATATTTTACAAATTATATTTTATTAGTTTTTCAGCATTTTGGTCACATTTTGGCTTTTTAAAAATGAACAAATCCATGTATTCAAACAATAAATAAGATATAATATTTCATATATTATTTTTGTTACATTGTGACGAGGAGGAAGGCTTGGCCGGGCCGTGAGGGTGTGCACGCGGCGCTGAATCAGCTCAAACAGCCGGGAGAGGGATAAAGGGGAGCCGGGGACGCTAGTGAGAGAGAGAGAGAGAGGGAGACACACGTGCCTGTGTGTGTGTCGTTATGTTTCAGTTCAGCGTTTTATGTCAAATTAAAGTTCTGTTGATTGTTCACTCCGGTTCTCGCTTCCTCCTTGGTAGGGAAGGCAGAGTCTGCCACATACATGTTTATAGTTTAACTGCATAATTTGTACAATGATTTGTTGAACACACGCTAAAAGCGGTACTGTCTCTTTAACAAAACCGGCATTTCTGTAAAGAGCGTCAGTCAATGAGCACATATTAACGAGAGACAACTCGAATGGCTTTATCTCATCTGTGGCATGCATGATTACAATTAAAGTTTATTTTTTGTTGTTTTTGAGCAACAACTGACTGTAAAGAACAGAAAGGGTATTAAAAGAGACAAATGACAAATTGATTACGTGGATCTTGTCTTTGGACACACACATTACACGGAACAACCTTAACTCTCAAAACACAGTAAAAGGATCTCGCTTCTGAATATCTCACTACTATACTACACAATTACTGGTGAGTGAAATGCAAACAATTACTAACCAGTTGCCAAATACTTACATTGTCGCATAGTGCAAAATCTGGTTGCAAATGAGAGTCATTTCCTCTCACTGTAGTTGCTATAAACATACTGATATTAACTGTCTTGCTCAGCAATATTCTTTGCCATGTCAGTAGTTCATTTGAAAGAGAAAACTCACCAAAGAAGCAGACAATTCACACTAATGTCCGTTATATTCGAGGAATGCAACAACAAACAAAATCAAGCTTGTCTAGCTAGTTTGATGTCACGTAATTGCGTAGAGTACGTTTCGGCCTATGAAGCGTGGCCCATTAGGATCAGGTGAACACAAAACCAGCCTAATAATACAAAGCTTCCTTAAGACAGACCACATGGCTAGTTGTTCAGACAGATCAACATCAATTCTATTTTGAAAATATAGTTTCGCACATCCTTACTCTCGAACCATCATTTTATTACATTTATTTGTCTGGATTTAACCATATACCCATCCTGGACAGGACAGACCACATACACACCTGTTGTTCTCATTACAGTCCTGCCATGCTCCTAGTGTGACAAGCTTTTTGCCTTATCCATTAGATGAGTCATAGCTCTATTAAACCTCCCCTGACGTGCACACACACATACATACACAAACTTAAAGCAGGCTAAAAGCTCAGGAGGGCGGCAATGGCTGTAGTGGGTCTGGCCTCAGGCAAACAAGTCATCCAGACTTTTGCCTATCGGCATAAAGTCTGACCCACTTTACAGCATTTCTGGCCAAGAAACACCCACTTAGACATAAGGGAACCGCCAGACTGACATGTAAAGTGGCCAACCACAGTGGTTTTGTTTTTATGTGGCATTTTGGTGGCGGGTTTATCTAAAATTGATACTACCACAATAACAGTACAGTGTGGAAAAAAAATCCTAACGGGGAAATCAAATTATAATGCAGCAGTCTCGGTCCACAATTAGTTTTATAGAAAAAAATTGGCAGCATTTCTGTCCATCCCCAAGTAACAAGAACCGATCTGTTCACTGACATAACTCAGAAAACAAAGCAGTATAAACAGTTTGCTCATGGATATCTTTCTATTGGGTTACTATGCCAAATCAACCAAATTTGAGAAACGTCCCTGGCTGAAATGTTTCAATTTCATTACCAACATGAATATAAATAAACAGAAATGATGATGAAAACAAAAATATCAAACACCATGGATTATTATTTACTGAGTACTTCATTATTTTGTAGAGGAGGGTCACAATGACTATTTTTACCTATGATTTTGGAGCAAAACTACAGGTAAAAAAAAAATAACCGTAGAAAGATTTCAGCTTCATTTTTTATTTTTACACAGAGATTTGTAGGTCTATATCTAAAATTAGTTTAGTCCAAAAAAATGGGGAATTAAATATTTTTTTGTGTTGTTTTTTTCACAAAAGTGCCTTTAACTTCAGAAGTATTAAAATATTTTTATATCCTTTAAGATTCTGGTTCTCAACAAACTTTGCAGATGTACATTTCTGAAATCCAGAAACGAGATATAGGTATAGCACTACCTGAAAAGCCACGGGTCGCTTTTTCTTTAGAAAAGTGTATTTTTGGACTCTTTAAAATCTAAATTATTACAGTGTTGTTTTATGTGAATAAAAAAAAGGTTACATTTCTAGTTTTCAACATTAATTGTACTTCAGACCTTTGTTTTGTTGGACAAGAAAAACTAGCTTCATACCATGCAACCATTGAAAATGGGTAAAATATAACAATTTGCGAAAGAAGCCACATTGAGAGCCCCATATCTCTGGGATTTAACCATATTGGGCCCTAAAAATTAAGACACAAGAAGGAACGTTTGTTCAGAACCAGAATCTAAAAAGATATTAAGATATCCTTGATACTTCTGGAGTTGTGGGCACTCCAACTTTGAAAAAAAAAAAAACATTTTGTCCCATTTTTGGACATACAATGCAACAAGGAGTGCTGAAGTCAATTGATTTAGTAAATGACCTAAATGGTGGCCAGTGGGTGCAAACACAACCAGAGATTGTAAATAAAATCTGAAAACACAATGGAAATAAGCCACAACACAACGAAATTAAGCCAAAACCCAATGGAAAAGCCACAGCACAACGGAAATAAGCTACAAAATGAAATTATGCCACAATATAACAAAATTAATAAGGAAACAATACAACAAAATTATCAAAAAAATAAAATAGTTATAAAAACGCTGTACTTATTTGTCCTTAAGTGCTCTAGCCAATAATCTGGTAGAAACCTGGTTTGGTTTCTACCAGAACTCATCATGCACATACCTTAATCAACATTTGCTCAAATCTTTCTAAGGTTATTTTTTTGACCTGTAGTTTTGCTCCAAAATCATAGGTGAAAATTGTAATTTTAACCCCCATCTACAAAATAATGGATTGCTCAGTAAATATGAATCCATGTCAACCTCTTATCTTGGTTATCATCATTAATTACGTTTTTAAAAAATGATCAAAAACAAAAATGAAAAACCTGATTGCGCTGACATGAAATGACCCTACAGACACTGTCCTTACCAGGAATGACAAAATGAATCCAGGTAAATCTGAGTTTTTTTTTTACTTACCAGCTATGACTGTGAAAAGAGACAGGACATTTTGACGGTTGCAAGGTTTCTGCTTCTGTGGTGACACACTGGGTAGCCCCACCCACAGTGATAATAATCTTATTATCTACACAAAAGCACAAAAGCCAACCAAAACACAGAATTACACAACACATAAAAGAATTGGTCGTGATAAGTGTTTGCATGTCTATAGCATGAATGAAGCTGACAGGCCCAGAACTGTTGTGTCTGTTTGTGCACTGTCTGTATTTGTGCCTTACAGTTGTAATATGTTTATCATTGTGTTGTGCAGGGGTTTCTGTGTCTAATTATTTTCTCTGTGTGGGTGTGTGTGTGTGTGCACAGGGGTCCAGGGCTGAATGGTGCCAGTCTGAGAGTGTCTTTGTGGTGCCAGTCTCGTGTGCGAGGCTCACGATTGATTTATCAAGACAACAGCCCCCTTATGCCATCTCTGTCTTTTAAACACAAACAGAGACGCCACCCACCCCCCCCAAAAAAAAACACCCCCACTCACCCCTGCCATGATCACAGTTTCCCCTCAGACAAATGCATGCCAGACACACTCACAGGGCAGAATCATAACACTTGATGGTAGCGGAGCATGACGGAGGTAAACAGCATCATTATCTCGTTTATTTCACTTACAACACAATAAAATATGGAAATAAAAAACGTGGGAGGAAGTCCATTCCCCCCCTTCCGTCTCTCGCCTGCATCGTTATCTGTCTGCATCGTTCTCAATTGGCTGGTGAGGCTGAGAGCTTGCGGGGGAACAGAAAAGCCAGCAGAACAGTTTTAATCTCTGCTGTGTTCCTGACAAGATATGCCAAAAAATTGGAATGAAAAAGCAAAGAATGAAAAGAAAATGTAGCAGTGTGGGTGAAGTTGTGACAGGGGCCTTTTCCTTTAGTAAAAAAAAGTACTTTGACTGTACCATGGTAAAGCGATGGTAATACCATGGTACTTAGATAAATGTCATGGTACCATGGTTAATCAGCAATTTTTTGGTCAATATAAGATTTTTTTCGGCCAGCCTGGACAATTAACAGAAGTGTTAGTTCCTCCTTGTATCAATTGCAAAATATACCAATGAACATTTTCTGGTTTTCTATGTTTTTGTAGAATTTTGAGTTAATAGAGTGTAAAATAAATAAATAATTGTTCATTTAATTTGGTGTTTATTAAATCAGTCATCAGCCACCCAGCTCTCTAGATTACGTTATCGTCAGGGTCAAATATAGTATAATTTGGCTGTGGCGAATAAGATGCCAATTGGCTGGTAACTTTATTAGAAGTGGCAACATTACATGGTTTGAGTTGAATTGTAAAAACAATATTCTGACCCTTACTGCTGTAGCAACGAGAGTGATTCAAGATGTACAAACTGTCCAGTCTGGTCTCATGAAATTTACGTGAGCATTGCAATGTTTTTGCAAAACTGAAATTACGTGCTTCATAACACATTTGGCTGCCCTTTTCAAGTGAAATGTCCAGCAGGGGGCATCAAAACCGAGCGAAATGAGGTTGTAACCAGTAATAGAGAGAAAAATTAGTGTTTATAAAGTCATAATCAGCCACTGAAGTCATGATTTGAGTGAAAATGGATAAAACAAACAGATGTTATAGCACCTCTAGCGTTCATTTCACCTGGAAACTGCAGGGAGTTGTACCTGTAGACACTTATAAGAGTCTTGTTTTCCCTATGACACCAGGATGAAACTGTCACTCATAAAAAGGATTTTTGCTGCTTCTTCAATTTACTTAATTAAAATGAACTACAGCAACACAATTCTAGAACATTTTGCCACAACTTCATTTCATTGTATTCTATCCATTTTATTTTTTTAAACAGAAGTTTACTTAATCCATTTGAGTTGGGACAACATGAATAGTTTTTGTGGTGTTAATATAGCATTGCTGAAACTGGGCAGGGGATTTCCATTTCACAGCATGCTTTGCATGGGACTCGATAGAGAGAAATTAAATGTTCAAATGAAGTGTTATTTATTGTGTTTTTGTGCAAGATGAATATAAAGGGGGATACTTGTTAGTGTTTAATGTTTTTTGTGTTGAGATTTAGAAGAGTTTCTGTTATGTTGGAGTTTTGGGGGTTTCCATTATGTTGAAGAGTGGAGCTTGTACTAATGATGAAGACAGGTAGATGCCACACATGAAACTGATTTGCCCGCTTTGTTGAGAAAATGCTGTGCTAACCATAACATAGTTACTAAACTACTGCAATAAGAGATTTCTTTGAGTTACATTGACGTGGCTAATTTTGTTGGGTTTACCCAATTCAACTAGGTCCTTTCTACACTAAGTGTTTGTGTTGATATTACATAGTAATTTTAAGTTAAGATAACTCAGTTCAAACATGTGGAACCACTGTCCATGATTGAATCAGGTTTAGCCAAAGAGCTATTTTTTGATTGACAACAACTAGTTGCAACCAATTTGACTGTTCTGTCAATTAAAATTTGCAATAAATCTTGGATGCCATAAGTTTATGGAAGTCTAAGAAGCTTCCCCCCCCCCCCCAAGAACTTCATGTGGCAATATATACAGTATATGGAATATTCCTCACATTAAACCAAATGAAAATATGTGGAACAAAATAACAGTGTCTTCATGATTTTGGTTTTACCATGAGGCACAGACTGGCTCACCTCGCATTTGATGCTGCAAGTGACACAATAACCTTTGCTATTTGTTACTAATATGCAAGGAAACACAGCTAAAATGATCCCATTATGATAGGGACACAATTTTTTATATACAAAATTCAGTTTAATAGCTGATACTTATGGCCGGTAAATTTTCCCAATTCACAGGTGTTTTATTTTTTCACAGAGATAGTTAGGTCAATTACTCAAACCCGTTGACTTCAGCACCTCTTGTTCCATTATATGCTAATGGTGTGAGTCGAAAATGGGGAAAAAAAAATTTGTGTTGTTTTTCCAAAGTTGGAGTGCCTATAACTCCAGAAGTTTTAAAGATATCTTAATATCCTTTTAGATTCTGGTTAAGAACAAACTTTCTTTTTGGCCCTATATGGTTAAATCCCAGAGATATGTGGCTCTGTCTGAAAATTGCTAATTTTAACCCATTTTCAAATGGCAGAAAATCAAATGTGGGTTACATTGTATAAAGTTAGTTTTTCTTCTCCAAAAAAAAAAAAAAGGTCTAAAGTAAAATAATTTTAAAACTTGAAATTTACCTTTATTTATTCACCTTCTACAGTAATTTTTTTACCTGTAGTTTTCGCCAAAATCATAAACAAAAATAGTCATTTTGACCCCCCTCTACAAAATAATGGAATAATTATTAAATATTGATTAATGGCATTTAATATTTTGGCTTTCAACTTTATACGTTTTATCTTTCACCAGTAAAAAAACCCCCAAACAAATATATATATATATATATATATATATATATATATATATATATATATATATATATATATATACACACACACACAGACACACACACACACACACAGTTGTGCTCAAAAGTTTGCATACCCTGGCAGAAATTGTGAAATTTTGGCATCGATTTTGTAAATATGACTGATCACTGGTCTTTTATTTAAGGATAGTGATCATATGAAGCCATTTTATTATCACATAGTTGTTTGGCTCCTTTTTAAATCATAATGATAACAGAAATCACCCAAATGGCCCTGATCAAAAAAAGTTTACAAACCCTTGAATGTTTGGCCTTGTTACAGACACACAAGGTGACACACAGGTTTAAATGTGGCTTTTTAAATTGCAATTAGTGTCTGTGTATAAATAGTCAATGAGTTTGTTAGCTCTCATGTGGATGCACTGAGCAGGCTAGATACTGAGCCATGGGGAGCAGAAAAGAAATGTCAAAAGACCTGCGTAACAAGGTAATGGAACTTTATAAAGATGGAAAAGGATATAAAAAGATATTCAAAGCCTTGAAAATCCAGTTAGTACTGTTCAATCACTTATTAAGAAGTGGAAAATTCGGGGATCTCTTGATACCAAGGCAAGGTCAGGTAGACCAAGAAAGATTTCAGCCACAACTGCCAGAAGAATTGTTCGGGATACAAAGAAAAACCCACAGGTAATCTCAGGAGTGTGGTTGTTTCAAAGAGCACAATATGACGATACATGAACAAAAATGAGCTGCATGGTCGAGTTGCCAGAAAGAAAGCCTTTACTGCGCCAATGCCACAGAAAAGCCCGGTTACAATATGCCTGACAACACCTTGACATGCCTCACAGCTTCTGGCACACTGTGATTTGGAGTGACGAGACCAAAATGGAGCTTTATGGTCACAACCATAAGCGCTGTGTTTGGAGAGGGGTCAACAAGGCCTACAGTGAAACGAATACCATCACCACTGTGAAGCATGGTGGTGGCTCACTGATGTTTTGGGGGTGTGTGAGCTCTAAAGGCACGGGAAATCTTGTGAAAATTGATGGCAAGATGAATGCAGCATGTTATCAGAAAATACTGGCAGACAATTTGCATTCTTCAGCACGAAATGCGCATGGGGCACTCATGGACATTCCAGCACGACAATGACCCTAAGCACAAGGCCAAGTTGACACTCCAGTGGTTACAGCAGAAAAAGGTGAAGGTTCTGGAGTGGCCATCACAGTCTCCTGACCTTAATATCATCAAGCCACTCTGGGGAGACCTCAAACGTGCGGTTCATGCAAGACGATCAAAGACTTTGCATGACCTGGAGGCATTTTGCCAAGACGAATGGGCAGCTATACCACCTGCAAGAATTTGGGGCCTCATAGACAACTACTACAAAAGACTGCACGCTGCCACTGATGCTAAAGGGGGCAATACACAGTATTAAGAACTAAGGGTATGCAGACTTTTGAACAGGGGTCATTTCATTTTTTTCTTTGTTGCCATGTTTTGTTTTATGATTGTGCCATTCTGTTATGACATACAGTTGAATATGAATCTCATAAGAAACTAAAAGAAATGTGTTTTGCCTGCTCACTCATGTTTTCTTTAAAAATGGTACACATATTACCAATTCTCCAAGGGTATGCAAATGTTTGAGCACAACTGTATATTATATTATATATATATATATATATATATATATAAAAAACATTTTGAGTCGGGGACATCTGGTTGTGTTAACACAAAAATACCCTATGGTCCCCTGTTCAAAAACCAGTGGTAATACCATTGCACTTTTTGGTACTTTTTTGGGGTTATCAAAGGTTGAGGGGCCTGTACAGGGACAAACATCCGAAATCTCTCTCATCCCGCAAGAAAAAACTAGACACGTTCCAGTCCACTGAAATATCATTTATTATGACTGTAGAGGACTAAAGTTCCATATGAGAGTGAGATTACTATATCACAAGCAGAATCAGATACTTTCTCTGATAAATGCTAATGCAGCCGTTTCGTATTGATACCTCGTCGAAGATTGTATCAGTGTACTTGCATCAAGGGGACAGCTTTTTAAAAAGAACACAGCCAATACAAAGTGTCTGAACAGAGAGAACAGAGTCTAATATATCTGCAGCAGAAACTTCCACAGCTCATTGGCTGGTGTTATTGACTGGAGGAGTGCAGACTTGAGCTTCATTTCGTCCTTTCTAATTGACCTTATACATTTTGCTGACAGGGTTATTCGTGAGTTCCTGTCTTAAAGGCATAGTTCAAACAAAAATGAAAATAATTTACTGACCCTCATGTCGTTGCAAACCCATTTGACTTTCTTTCCTCCGTGGAACACAAAAAGAGACGTTTTAAAGATTATACAGGTCCTAATTTTGATTGCAGTGGATACTGATTAAAATTTTTAGGAGAACTATTCCTGTAATTATACATCAGAACAGCTAGTTGAGGTAAAAACAGCCTGCATGAAAAAACAACAAACAACAATAGTGGGAGAGATTTGGGCTAAAATAGTAGTCTAGACAGGCCTATTGCCCCTGTCAATAGGCCTGCCCCCCCCTAAATCGGAGTGGCAGAATAGTAAGAGTGGTATTCTTATTTTCCATCCCACTGAAAGTTCAGTGACCACACATCATAATAAATAAACAAACAAATTATATCTAAACAAAACATCAATACATTATAACTGCATAATGATATTTAGCAGGGTTAAGTTTAATTTATGTTCAATATTTATCAAATATTCCCATGTGGTTCATAAGAGATAGTCTGAAAAGTAAACCCAATGTGCTAAATCGTTACTGGTGTCCAAGTGTTCAATGCAACTACCTTGCATGTTCTGTCTTAAAAACTTATTTAAAAAAAAAAAAAAACACACACATTCTAAAGTTTGTAAATTGTATGCATAACTTACACTTTAATTTGATTAATTAATTAATTAATTAATACTTTGGACACCGCCAACGTTTTAGTGCTGTGGGTGGAGTTTTCTGACGGTCCCTTACAAGCGCTAATCAATGAAAGCCCATCGGAGCAATTTTAGGCATAATTCTTCAGCTACAACAAGCGTTGACTGTTTGAGTTCAATGTTTTATGCCTGTATGATATAGTCATATATTCTTTAACGTAATTGTGTTGATGATATCATTGTAAAATTGTCGGCTCCAGAGAGAGCGGGTAGGAAAAACCGAATGTCAAAAGAATAACGAGCCAACAACTTCTGGAGATAAGGTAGAAATTCAGCATTTCGCATCTTTGGACCTGCCAGCTCCAGTTTCAGTTCTACTTAATGTGGATTACACGTGCTGGTGTAAATGTAAGTTAAGTTAATTTTCCAGCGCACTTTCCCATGTTATTATCACGAAACCCAATCTGGATCTGATTTTCTGTCTTAATGAATGCACCTGAGCCCAACTTTTTAGAGATCGCTCTTATTTGGCAAGCATTCATTATAAAATATTTTTTCGTATGTGTATCTGTCGGGTTTTCATTTCTGGAACAATAAACAGTACACACTTATGTTATTTTTAATAAAGTATTTTCTTTAATTTAGTATTTTGCACTGTACAATGCAGAAAATAGACAAATGTAGTGCTACAAAATTTGGCAAAACAAACAATGAAGTGACTCCGATGAAACAGCATACAGAAACAGATGTAAAGAAACGGTTATGAAGAAACAGCAGCTAGTGATATACAAGTCCACACCGCACCTGCAATGGCAAATTAATTATGAATACACTTAAAAACAAAGTTCCCCACTAAAGCCCAAATAAATGCCTTACCTTCAGTGAGAAAGGCTCTTATATACTAAGATCACCACATCAATGCACTTCAACCTAATAATATAAACAGATTAATATTGGTACTGTTGGGTTCAGGCGCAAGAATAAAAAGCAAACGCGCCACTAACCAGGAGAGAGAGAACAAATCTTCAGAGTTTGCAAGAGAACATTAAATAGTTTACGAACACAACATCCTCTTTATGCACACCATTTATCAATCAAATACTTAAGGCGCACCAATCACAAGGGAGAGGGACACTTGTGCTCAATAATGGAGAACTGAGCTTATTATTAGCAACAGCATTCTCTAATAAGAGGCGCACATCAAGCGCGCTCAATACGGAATGCACAGACATAATAATGATTAAAAAAAACACATAAAAGCCATCTTATTGTTCACATATAATTACAATGCACACAACCTTTTTAAACTCATAGTAATTGTGATAGATAGATTTAAAAATGCACTTGTTACACTGGACCATTTAAAATGAACTAGTGAATTTTAAAATGTGCTTAAAAAATCTTAAAAGAATCTTAAAGGAAATGGTGCCCATTTACAAGACCTGTACATGCTGATTATAGCCTAATGATTAAATTCTAACCTAAAATCTTGATGTAGCCTATCATTCATTTTGCCCTAGAATTTTACTGCATTAGTCATTCTAAAGAACAGCATGGCAGCATAGCTTAAAGTTTGTGGGTAAAACCAGAATGTTAGGGTGTATTGACTAATTGAAACATTTGTCATGAGCCTATTTGTTTATATATTAAAACAGCAAATTATGTTTTATATGTGCACAGGGTGACATTTAAGGTATATTACAGTTGCCCCACCTACAATCACATCCAGCCCCACCAGTCAAAATTGTCTAGAACCACCCCTGCTTCCCGTGGCCCTCAGGTGTCAACTGAATGTCTGTCTTTGGGAGCCGTGAGAAGACGAGAGAGAGAAATGGAGAGAATACATGGAAAGACACAAGCATGTTACCGTCTCGTTAGGTAACGGGGTGCCAGACTATAACAAACAAAAGAGGCGATATAAGAAAAGAGAGAAAGAGAGGTGTGAGGATGTCAAGCGCAGAGAGAGAGAGAGAGAGACAGAGACAGAGACGCAGTGGCGGTAAACCCCAATAAAGTCAAGGGAAATGTTTAGAATGGAATACTAGTGTACTGCTTACATACTGCAAAGTATGTACTGTATACTGCCTAAAATTTTTTTTATATAGTATGCAAAACAGTATGCAGCATTTCATGCCTGTTTTAGGGCTATCAATCCATATTTTTTTTACATCGAATTAGTTACATGTAATGGTGATTAATCAATCAAATGAATCGCAATTAAACCCCATAGGTTTATATATATCGCAAAAAAAGTTTACGCTTAAAAATTAAGTCTCCGTATACATAAGACAGGCATATGAGGTATCATTTGAAAGCTTAGAATCTGAACTTGTCATAGAAAATCACTTCTGCATTTATGTTACTTAAAATAACAAAATAAGGCCTCAAAACATTCACACTGAAAATTAGTGCCCCCCAGAGGTAACGGGGTAGAAATATTTATATAAAATAAAAGTCCTTCACATAACACAAATGAAAGCTCTCACTCTCAGGAATGTAACTGTACAGTTAATTCTGTTGCCCTAATACCACATTTCAAAAGATTTTTAAAAGAATCACAAAGTGAAATATGATAAATACAAACCTCTCTTTTATGCTCCGATAACTGCTGCTGTAAGCCACAAATAGTTAAAAATTTGATTAAATGTTTTATATCATTGCAAAGGGGAGGATCTCAGCTTTCTAATGGCATCTAGGTTGAGCTTCTAGTCCACTCAAAGGCTAAGATATTCAATGAAACAACAAGGGTGGTGCTTGAACAGAAAATTAAACTGAATGTCTATGGACAAGCACATCTGTTAGGGCTAAAATGCATTAGAGCGCCACCTACATTTCAGATCTGTATATTGTGATGGAATGTGATGGAGAAAAATTCCTTTTCTGCCACCTTTTCAAGTGAGGTAGATTGAACAGCACCAGAATTACATGTTTACAAAGTTAGGACAACAACAAAAACAAAAAAAATTTAAAACAAAATTACGTTTATCATAAGATTATAAATACATACAATATTATTTATGAATAATTTTTTTATTTGGGCGGTACTCTGAAAGAGACAAATTTTTTGCAATTAGTCCACAGTATGTGTGAATGGCAAGCTTTTAAATTTGAGTGTGAAAATTGCGGGCAGCAGCCCAAATATGCACCTGAAAAAAGCCACCAAATTTGATTTATAATAATTATATACATATATATATATATATATATATATATACATATTAGAGCTGTCAGAATTAACACATTAATGCATGCGATTAATTTAAAATGTTTAACACACACATTTATCTTAATCTGTATTAACGCATTTACCGTTAATACAGCATAAACACTGGTGTAAATGGCGGAATCTTTGTAATGTGTCTGCCTGGATTCATTTTACTGACACACACACCACAAACAGACACACACAAAACACTTCCCTGTCAGTGATAAAATGATGGAGAAAGGACCTCTTCATGCTAATTGATGTACAAAACAAGCCCTAATGGGACTTATGACAGAAATAAGTATAAAAAAGTATTTTTCAATGTAAATCACATTATAATTACTATAGAAGCATGTCAAGTCTTAACTATCACCAAAATGCAGAATGAGACTGCAAGCGCTTTTCACGTGGAGTTTCATGAGGACTCAAGATGGCGCCGAGTATGGCTGCTGCGTTACGAGCTCCGACACAACATAGCAATGTTTTGTTTGTTTTGTTCACAATTCTTATGTTTTTTGTCTTGGATGTTGTCTGCCTTATTGTCTACAACAGACAAACACTTTTGGACATTGGTTCAGCAATCTCACACCGAAAACCGGACTTCACATTCCTCAATGCCAACCCGCTGTTTACAAACACGCAAGCAGAGCCCTTTGTCTGGGCAGCACGGCCGCGGAAACGCAGGAGGAAAAGGGGAAACAGAGCCAGTGTTCTCATCAGAGTAAGACGCCGCGCAAATCGACCCCCGCTACCCACTATTCTACTGGCAAATGTTCAGTCTCTGGATAACAAGCTCTGCGAGCTGAAAGCGCGGATCTCTTTCCAACGAGAGACGAGGGACTGCTGCATTATCTGCCTAACAGAAACTTGGATGTCTGCGGAGATTCCAGACTCAGCCATTGAACCCGCGGGGTTCTCCGTGCACCGAGCGGACAGAGCAAAAGACCTCTCAGGTAAAACTAGAGGAGGTGGTGTATGTTTTATGATCAACAAATCCTGGTGTGATCAGAGGAACGTACATTCCATCAAGTCTTTCTGTTCTCCTGATCTGGAATTTCTTATGCTTCTGTGTCGACCATTCTGGCTACCGAGGGAATTCACAGCGGTCATTATCACTGCTGTGTACAATCCCCCACAAGCCAACACAGACCGGGCACTCAAGGAACTGTATGGGAGAATAAGTGAGCAGGAAACCGCGCACCCTGAGGCCGCGTTCATTGTGACCGGGGACTTTAATAAAGCCAGTTTAAAATCAGTCACACCAAAATATCACCAGCACATTAGTTTCAACACACGAGGGGACCGGGTTTTGGACCATTGCTACTCTCCGTTCTGGGATGGCTACAAATCCCTCCCCCGCCCACCATTTGGCAAATCGGACCACTCTTCCATTCTGCTTCTGCCCGCTTACAGGCAGAAATTGAAACAGGAAGCACCCACCCTCAGAACGATCCAGTGCTGGTCGGACCAATCAGACTCTATGCTACAAGACTGTTTTGATCACACGGACTGGGAGATGTTCCGGTCCGCCTCTGATGACGACATCGAGCTTTACGCTGATAGCGTAATGTGTTTCATCAGAACGTGCGTAGAGGAAGTGATTCCGACCAGAACTGTACGAATCTATCCGAATCAGAAGCCATGGATCAATAGCGATGTTCGCGTGGCACTTAATGTGCGGACCTCCGCTTTTAATTCCGGGAACGCGGAGGAGCATAAACAAGCCAGTTATGCCCTCCGAAAAACTATCAAAACAGCAAAACGCCAGTACAGGAGCAAGATTGAAGGACAGTTTAACACCACCAACTCTAGAAGCATGTGGCAGGGAATTAACATCATCACGGTCTTTAAAGGAATAAAAACTCCGCCATGAACACCGCTGCCTCTCTACCGGATGAGCTAAATACTTTTTATGCTCGTTTCGAGGGAAATAACACCACCCTCGTGGAGAGAGCTCTCGCGGCTGAAGCTGCAGAGGTTAGTTCACTCTCTGTCTCTGTAGCGGATGTAACCCGATCCTTCCGACGGGTGAATATCCGCAAAGCCGCTGGCCCAAACGGCATTACAGGCCGCGTCATCAGAGCGTGCGCGAACCAGCTGGCTGGTGTTTTTACGGACATTTTCAACCTTTCCCTCTCTTTGTCTGTAGTGCCCACATGCTTTAAAACATCCACCATTGTGCCTGTACCAAAACAATCAAAAATAACTTGTTTAAATGACTGGCGTCCTGTTGCTCTGACCCCCATCATCAGCAAATGTTTTGAGAGACTAATCAGAGATTACATCTGCTCTGTATTGCCACTCAATCTTGACCCGCTGCAGTTTGCTTACCGCAACAACCGCTCCACTGATGATGCCATTGCATCTACAATACACACTGCTCTCTCCCACCTGGAAAAAAAGAACACTTATGTGAGAATGCTGTTTGTAGACTACAGCTCAGCATTCAACACCATAATGCCCTCCAAGCTTGATGAGAAACTCCGGGCTCTGGGCTTAAACAGCTCGCTGTGCAGCTGGATCCTGGACTTCCTGTCAAGCAGACGCCAGGTGGTTAGAATAGGCAGCAACATCTCCTCATCACTAACCCTCAACACTGGAGCCCCGCAGGGCTGTGTTCTCAGCCCACTACTGTATTCCTTGTACACACATGACTGTGTGGCAACACATAGCTCCAATGCCATCATTAAGTTTGCTGATGACACGACGGTGGTAGGTCTGATCACTGACAATGATGAAACAGCCTACAGAGAGGAGGTGCACACTCTGACACACTGGTGTCAGGAGCACAACCTCTCCCTCAATGTCATTAAGACAAAGGAGCTTGTGGTGGACTTCAGAAGAAAAGACAGAGAACACAGTCCCATCACCATCAATGGAGCACCAGTGGAGAGAGTCAGCAGCTTCAAGTTCCTTGGTGTCCACATCACTGAGGAACTCACATGGTCCGTCCACACTGAAGTCGTTGTGAAGAAGGCTCATCAGCGCCTCTTCTTCCTGAGACGGTTGAGGAAGTTTGGAATGAACCGCCACATCCTCACACGGTTCTACACCTGCACTGTGGAGAGCATCCTGACTGGCTGTATCTCCGCCTGGTATGGCAATAGCACCGCCCACAACCGCAAAGCACTGCAAAGGGTGGTGCGAACTGCCAGACACATCATCGGAGGTGAGCTTCCCTCCCTCCAGGAAATATATACAAGGTGGTGTGTGAAAAAAGCTCGGTCATCAGAGACTCCAGCCACCCGAGCCATGGGCTGTTCTCACTGCTACCATCAGGTAGGCGGTACTGCAGCATCAGGACCCGCACCAGCCGACTCCATGATAGCTTCTTCCCCCAAGCAATCAGACTTCTGAACTCTTGATCTCCCACGATCAAAATACATCAGCACTGCACTTTATTACCCTTACTCTTATATCTCACACTAGACTGTCATAAATTATATTATTATTATTATTATTATATTATGTTCTCTCTTAACAACTGACTATCAACCGACAGCCTGAATGTCAATACAGTACAATACTGTACATTCTATATATATACTTTTTTTATATATATATATTTTTTTTTTAATTTTTATTGAATAATGTGTATCTATATAGTAAAAAAAAAAAAACAAGCGTATTGTATACTGTACAGTGTATGTTATTATTTGTATATTGTTGAGTGTAATTATGTGTATAACAGATGTTTAAATTGTGTTGTGTTAATTTGATGTTATTGTAAATTGGTATATGTCTCATCACAGTCACGACTGCTATGTTGATCGGAACTGCACCCAAGAATTTCACACACCATTGCACTTGTGTATATGGCTGTGTGACAATTAAAGTGATTTGATTTGATTTGATTTGAAAGCGCCGCTTGACGCTGACATTGCCGCCCTTGACGTGAATCATGAAGGATTCAGGTTAAGAAGTGGATAGCCGTCAAGTTATGGCAGAAAATGGGGCAGTTATTTGTCTCATTTAGAGAGGTCCTAGTGTGGGGCAGTTTTTTTTTTTTTTTTTTTATATATGTTGAACTTTGTCTTTTTTATGTACTTATGTTTTTCTTTTTATGTCTCTGTTTATATGTGGGTATTTAATATATATTAATATTGTGGAGGATGAGAGTTTGAGAGATTTAATGCCCATTGCAATAAAAATGCAACCTATGTGGGGACTAGTTATTTAAATTAGTCAATCTCCCACTTAAGACATTGGTAAATGTTTAATGTTACTTGAATTGGTGATATTTTGGTGCATTTCTATCTTTATACTGTGGAAGGCTTTGTTTAAAAAATGTCAATAAAGCATTATATTGTAACATATTGTTTTGTTTTCTTTCCAAAGAAGGAAATAAATGCATTTTGGGGGGTCACGTGACGCCATGCAAGAAGCAGACGTGTGAGCGATGAGCTCTGCGCACTTTGCCAAAATTTTTTTATTATTTTCATGTTATAATCTGATGTTTCCGGCAAAACTGAGAATAGAAACGAAGGTCGTTCGCAAAGTATTTACATGTCCCAATCAGGCAAAGTCTTTTATTGAATCAATGGGTGAGTAAACCATTGGGTGTTTCTCATGTGAGTGGATTGACTCGCTGTACTTACTCTGGCTTTTGAGGAAGCTGGGCATCATTTTGGTTTCTTGCTTTTTGCGTTGGCTCTGCCGAGCGGCTGGAGCTTGTTTTGTGTATAACACTTTTCCTTAAAGAAACTTTTGCATTGACGAAAGATTAATTTTGCATTGAAGTTCACGGCCAGTTTGAGAGTAGACACTACGGATGACCGCAAAATATCTACCTGCGCACACAAAGGATGTCTTTTATAAAGTTGACAGATTGTGTAAGTCATGGTATATACTTTTATGCGGCCTCCGAGTGAATTGACTCGACCATCCGGGGAACCGGGATGCCAGTTTTGTTTCTTTTTGTATTGGTTCCGCCTAGCGGCTGGAGCTTGTTCTATTGAACAACACTCCTTTGGAACGGCTGTGGATTAATCTGTTCGTTCTTCGTGCTTATTCCTCCTGCTGGCTGTAGTTTGTTTTGTTGAGTACTTTTACAGGACATTGGAATGATTACGTCATCCGTTGAACTCCTAACAGCCGGCTCACTGAACATATCTGAATGGTTTTATATCAGCTGGAATTTGTTTTGTGGAAGATCACACCTTCGAGACAGTTCTGTGAGTGAATCTACACATTCTTTGTGTTCATTCTTCCTATTGGCTGGGGTTTATTTTACAAAGTATTTTCTGGTATGTAATTTTGCCTCACAAATTTGTGAGGCAAAATTGAGCAATCCGATGGCAAAGTTGTCATGGGGGCTCGTGGCCGTTCATGAACCTTTTGAGTTTAGAGGGATTGTCGCCGGTTGGCGCTTTCATGCGCAGGGTTAATGCACACGTTTTTCTTTTTTCTGTTTGTTTTATTCAGGGGGAAGTTCAGGGTTTGATTGTTTCACTAATGGGGAATGTGGTCTGTATAATTTTGTTTTTGACACACAATTTATTTTTTCTACTATATCAAAATGTCAAATGTTAATATAAGTATACTATTTCTCACCACATGGAATGTAAATGGGTTGGGGCACCCCATAAAAATAAGGAAGGTTATTACTTTTCTTAAACGTAAGAAATATGATATAGTGTTTCTTCAAGAAACACATATCTCCCCACAGGAAGCTGAAAAATTTGGGAAGATATGGGTTGGACATGTTTTTTTAGTGCTGGCTCAAGTAAGCGCAAGGGAGTCATTATACTGATTAATAAACATCTACAATTCAAATGTCTCAAACAGACTAAAGATAAATTATTATTTTAGCTGAATTCAGGGGCAAAGGTTGATTTTGGCTAATATTTACACACCTAACACTGATGATCAGGGCTTTTTTTATAGATTTTGAAGGGATGCTGCAAACCGCTGGCACCTCTCATGATATAATATTGGGAGGAGACTTTAATCTTTTGATGGACTCAGTCCTTGATCACAGTGAAGCAAAAGTGTGTAAACCCCCTTGAGCAACATTGACGCTTCACAGGATGTGTAAAAATCTTGGTCTTACGAATATTTGGAGACTTTTGAACCCATCTGGTAGGAACTACACATTTTTTTCCATCAGTCCATAAGATTTATTCTAGAATAGATTTTTTTTATATCCAAATCCCTCATTTCATCTGTTGTTGATTGTTCAATTGGAAACATCTTAGTCTCAGATCATGCCCTGGTGAGTTTAGAGATGTTGCCATATACAGAGAAAAATAAATCATATAGTTGGCGCCTTAATGTGTCCCTTTTGTAAAATCCTCATTTCCAACAAATGTTAAAGACTGAAATCAATGTTTATATGGAGGCCAACTGGTCCTCAGTATCCTCTGTGGGCGTAGCTTGGGAGGCACTTAAGGCGGTTCTTAGGGGTCGGATCATACAGTATGCCTCATTCATCAAAAAATCCAAAGCACAAGAACTCATGGAGTTGGAAGGAAATATTAAAAGTGCAGAGGCAGAGCTGAAGCGCCGTATGTCAGCTGATTGAAATATAGATATAATACTATTTTGTCATGGAAAGTGGAGTTTTGGTTATTCAGGGCAAGACAGTCATACTTTGAGTCGGGGGACAAAGCAGGGAAGCTTTTGGCTAGATATATAAAGCAAAGAGAGTCTCTTTCTATCATTCCCTCAGTGAAATCTGCTGGTGGTGAAATTTTTACCTCAGCCATTGATATAAATAATGCCTTTAAAGAGTCCTATCTTGATCTTTATAGTTCCACGTCTTCGTCTACTGATGAAGATATTAGAAACTTTGTGGAACCATTAGATCTTCCTAAACTGATGATTGAACAAAAAAATTCTCTTGATTCTGATATAACCTTAGAGGAGCTTGACGAGGTAATAAGTCCCTACTACTGGCAAGGCTCCGGGGCCAGATGGTTTTGCCACAGAATTTTTTAGATCCTATGCTACAGAACTGGCTCCACTTTTGCTAGAAGTTTATACTGAATCATTAAAGAATGAAAAGCTTCCTCCAACCATGAGGAAGAATGGGATTAACTATTTAAGATTTTGGAAATGTATGGGTTCAGGAAGTTACTTTATAGACACCCTGTAGCAGCGGTACAAACAAATGGATTAATTTCAGATTATTTTACTCTGAATAGGGGCACTCGGCAGGGCTGCCCTCTTTCCCCATTATTGTTCTGTCTTGCCCTGGAACCATTAGCAGCTGCGATAAGAAAGGAGGATGATTTTCCAGGGGTGATTGCAGGAGGTGTGGCGCATAAGCTTCTGCTTTATGCAGATGATATTTTATTATTTGTCTCTGAACCTACTAGATCTATGCCTTGCCTCCACAGAATTATTAATTATTCTCAGGATACAAAGTCAGTTGGTCTAAATCCGAAGCTTTGGCTCTGACAGCGTACTGTCCAGTAACGTCTTTCCAGCCGGGCACCTTCCAGTGGCTCAAACAGGGCATTAAGTATTTGGGGATTTTATTCCCAGCAAATCTGTCTGATTTAGTTAGTGTTAATTTTGACCCTTTAATAAAAAGATTTTCGAGCGATGTGGGCAGGTGGGCTTCATCACATTTATCGATGATTGGGAAGGTTAATGTTATTAAAATGAATTGTATTCCAAAATTTAACTACCTGATACAATCTCTCCCTGTAGATGTCCCCCTCTCTTATTTCAAATTTCAAGCAATTTGATAGCATAGCAAAGTCCTTCATTTGGAATGGTAAGTGTCCCAGATTGCATTTGAATAAGTTACATAGGCCGATTGACAAAGGAGGGCTAGGCCTACCCAAGATTTTGTTTTATTACTATGCGTTCAATCTCAGATATTTGGCTCATTGGTCACTTCCACCTAAGAGAGCCCCTCCCTGGTTTGTTATTGAACAGGCAGTTCTTGCCCCTATTTCACCATTACAAAGCATCTCTATCAAACTAATCAGAAAAGTTAAGTTACACCCGGTATGGACTAAAGTGTCCAGATAGTTTAAATTGGACACTTATTTAAATGTTGCCTCGAGCATATGGCAGAACCCAAGATTGTGTATTGGCAAGTCCCCTTTCTGCTGGCCAGAGTGGATTGTGAGGGAGGTTACTACACTCGGTGACCTATATGAAAGTGGAGTGTTGAGATCGTTTGAAAACTTGGTCCAACATTTTGGGATCCACAGACCTCAGTTTTTACAACTGCGCCACCTGCTTTGCATAGATTTTTTTGGATCCCCTCTAGACTGTATATGCTTGGTCTTAAAGACACACCCACCTGCTGGAGATGCCAATCGGAGAAAGGAGACATGGCCCATGTTTTTTGGTGGTGTGTCGAGATCCAGAAATTCTGGTCGAAGGTTCAGAATTTTGTGTGCGACGTGGTGGTCACTCGGGTTTCGTTTTGCCCCAGACTTTGTGTTCTGGGTGATGGGGCGGACATCGATGTGGGGGATGGCAATATAGAGAACTGGGTTCTGACCTGTGTGATGATCACCAGGCAGGTTATTTTGAGGGGTTGGAGGTCAGCTGGTGCGCCCCCATATCCGGATGGTGCACGGAGGTGGGGAGGGTGGCAGCTTATGAGGAGGTGTCATCGGGAAGACGGGGTGGCTTGGATATGTTTATACAGAAATGGGGCAGGCATTTGGAGTTTTTGGAGGGCTCTCGGGTGGGGTGTGGAGAAAGTAGTGTATATATATATGTGTATGTATTTATGTTTTTGTGTATATATATATATAAGTATATATGTGTGTCTGTTTGATTTTTATTTCTATATATTTACTTATGTTTGACCACAGGGTTGTTTTTTGGGGGGGCGGGGTCAGAGAGAGGGGGTTGTGGGGTTTAAATGTTTATTTTATATATATATATATATATATATATATATATATATATATATGTTTTACATTTCATTGTTATTGTATGATTTAATAAAAAATGTTAATTACAATAAATGCATTTTGACAGGAAAATAATTATATATATATAGTGTTAAGTTTAAGCACTTTCAAAATCTGTGATTAATTGCGACAAATTTTTTTTTGATTATTCACAATTAAACAATTTTAATCGACTGACAGCACTAATATATACAATATATAGGCGAATATATAAATCAAATAAATACTGAGATACCAAGTTAACACCATGTTAAAGACGAGATGAAAAAGACACATCATGATAATTAAACGCAGTTTTAATTAAAACATTCTGTTGATGAAAATAATGACTAGATAAAAATAATACAAGCTATTACCAATGCACTAACACTTTTTTTTTATATTTTATTTAATATTTAACATTTTGTTGAAAGAGGGTTTTCATGAGTTTTCATGAACATTGTTTAATCTTAAACAACATATTAATGTTTAATATGTTTGCTACATGTTTACATAATTGTAAGCAGTAAATACATTTCTCAAAATATTAGAATATTTGATTAAATATGTATCAAACTGTAACAGACCAAACTTTGTCATTTTGCACATTATCGTTAACTAAAATGTTATTTTTGTCAACTAAAATTATTAAGTCAAACGGACTAAAATGAATGAATATGACAAGATGAAATATTGTCAAATTTTAAAGGAAATTTTTGTCAAAAGACAAAAATTATGACTAAAATAAATAAAAAATAAAAAACTGTGAAAATTATCACTGATGTCCTTCCAAACATTCCCAAGGTTTACAGGATCTTTGGGCGTGGCCATATGAATGCCAGCGAATCAGAACTAGGCTAATACTAAACATACAAAGAAACATTTTTAATTATCATATGTAATCTAGATGTAAAGAAAACTGCACTGCAGTGTTTTACATTGGACCGGTCTGACTAGACCAAAGCACTCCACAGTGGAATGGAAAAGAACATCCTGGCAGGTCCCCTATAGACATGGAAATGGATGCACATGTGCATGTGTGTATAATAAGTGTAGGTGCGGACAGCAAAAAGGCCATGACATTAATGCCTGGGGGAAGTTTCCATACACCTCTGCTCCGTCAGTAACTCTCTCTCAGTGATGTTTGAAGTGTCAGCTTCCACCCAATCAATGTCTCTTATGGTAGCACTAACAGCGTCTAGACTCTGGGGTCATTGACTGCTCTTCAGAAGTGTGTGTGTGTCTCGAAACAGAGGTCACACACAGGGCACCTCCGGTGGGACACACGAGGCAATACATTGACCGTACATGCGTGGAATCGCTATCTCATTCTCACATACCTCAACACACACACATACTGCTGTCAGACTAAACATTTCACTTCAAAGGCCATGTGTTGAATTTGGGCATGTCTGTGTCATCTGCTCACCTGATGTATGAGGACACCAGAGAAATTAAGCTACATTCTGAAGGTGTTTCTTAAAAGGCCCAAGTTTACAAATGAGATGGGTGGCTTGACCTTGCAAAGTCACATCTGACATTGCTAAGCCTCAACATTAAAATCGGTGGGGTGTTGGGGCCTGGGTAGCTCAGTGGTAAAGATGCTGGCTATCATCCCTGGAGTTCACTAGTTCGAATCCCAGGGTGTGCTGAGTGACTCCAGCCAGGTCTCCTAAGCAACCAAATTGTCCCAGTTGCTAGGGAGGGTAGAGTCACATGGGGTAACCTCCTCGTGGTCGCTATAATGTGGTTCGTTCTCGGGGGACGCGTGATGAGTTGACCGTGGTTGCTGCGGTGGATGGCGTGAAGCCTCCACACGTGCTATGTCTCCGTGGCAACACGCTCAACAAGCCACATGAAAAGATGCGTGGGTTGATGGTCTCAGACGCGGAGGCAACTGGGAACCACCCGGACTGAGGCGAATCACTACACCACCACGAGGACTTAAAAGCATATTGGGAATTGGGCATTCCATATTGAAAAAATTTTTTTAAAAAAAAGGCGGTGGGGTGAATTAAAAAAAAACGCTCTATTCCAAACCCTAGTGTGCTGTCCTGCTGTCTACTGCCTACATATGCATCCTAAACGGGCGTCCTGAATGACTGGTTTCAAACTATATTAATGAGCAGTCCAAGCACCACACAAAAATCACTTGATTCACAAGAAAAACTAGAAAGTCTAGAAAGAACTATTCCTTTAAAGTAAATAGGTTCCATTTTAATTTCATGTTGACTTAAAAATACTGTCCAGGTAGGCGGTTCATTGGAACAGAGTTATGTAATGAAGTCTGATTTTTTTTATCCATCCATTACTGGCCAATTGTCTAGAAGGACAGCAAGTACTGTCCTATGTACTGTCAGGCTATGACAACTTTAAGAACAGAATACAAAAATGGATAGATTATTTTATTTATTTATTTTGGCATACAAGCTCAAACATAGCAGGTTTTAACATTTACAACTTGAGCATTCTTGTATTTGAAGTGTTTATCAGATTGGGCTGTTCCGTCTCTGTGTTCTTGAATGTGTCTGATTGCATTCACAATGTTCCGGAGCCTCTTTCCAAAGGCGCTCTGTTCTAACAGATGACGAGACACAGGCTACACAGCTGTACAATCTAAAGAAAGAGGGCTTGTATGGTACTGTTCTGTTCTGATCTGAACACACACTCACTCACTCACTCAAACACACAAATTTCGAGTGAAACCATGCCAACCGCAGGCAGCGTTTGCCACAGAATAAGCAAACATTTATAGCCCTGCTCTCACAGTTTTCACAAAGAAAAGGTGAGGCATGAGTGTGTGCACGAAAGAGACACATTTCCGTGTGTTAGCATTTACGTATTACTATTTAAATATTCTGCAACAATTTTCACCAAGATTGCTCTGTAAGAGAAGCTGTCAAGCACACGGTTTAGAGGTCACTCTAAAAGTCAGAGGAAGTGAGCGTCTAAACTAGCCAACTATTTAACTGTAAACATTAGGAATCTTCTGGGAAACAATGGCTGTTTGGTTGAAATGATGTTTCCTCGGATTTAAACAATTCACCCTTTAAAAGGAATAATTCGTACAAATTCTGTTCTTGTTTACTCACCCTTAGGTCATTCCAAACCCATATGACCATACGAAGAATCGTGGAACACAAAATTATATATTTTTTTAAATCCGTACACATCTTTTCACCATGTAACAAAAGTGAATAGTGACTCCAGGTTATCCAGCTCCATAAATGTTTTGTTTTTTTTAAAAACACCTTAAACCCACAGTAAAAACATCTTTTTGACAAGAAGCGGTTTACATTACATTACACTGCCAAACCTCCAATAGTAGCAGTTAAGAGTTGGTAAGATTGTAAAGTCCAGATTCCAAACTTTTAAACAACACATTTGGTCAAGTCAGTAGTTTTTAATTAATTAATTAATTAATTAATTAGCTAGCAGTTTCAGTTTAAAGAGTTTAAAAAGTACAATTATCGGTTATCGTATCTGCCCCAAAATTCCATACTGGTGCATCCCTAAAAAATAGTGCACGACACGTCATATCCTAGTCGCTTATTACTTAAAGAAACATAAACGGAATATGCGTAATGCATATCATTATTTACAGCAGATGATCCCGATACAAAATGGGCCCCAAAACATCGTAATGCGGTTCATAGATGTTGAAATGATCCTCACAGAGTGACATGACATGCACCGACACTTGAGACTGACCAACAAAGAAAGAAGTCGCAGGCAGTCAGAGATTCTCTGCTGCAAGCAAATAAACCTTAACAAATTATGGGCGAAAATATCGCCCATATCGATATCCTGTATGCAGCGCCCAAATCAAATATGACTACATCAATATCATCAAACTTCATTGGTTGAGTCATGATGTTTTGTTGACAAGACATGCAAGAACCAATGAGGTTTGATGTTATTGATGTAGTCGCCATATTTGATTTTGGTCCGTTTGTCATACAAGTGATGGAATGGTTTCAGAAGACATACTTTTACTGTGGCTTTATGGCTGTTTTTTTTTTTTCTTTATGGGAGCTTGACAGTCCAGACTTAAGTGAATATTTTATTTTTGTAATTTTTTTATTGAGTAAATAAGTTTTTTGGGTAAACTATTCCTTAAAGCCCTTTCAGAGCATATATACAGTACATATAAGAGCAGATACATAATTATTGAGATATCTATCAAATATTGTCAAAAGGCTGAATTATATCAAGATATATTTTTAAAAAACTATATTTGCCGATCCTAGTCGAAAGTCGTCTTTGAGTGGGTAAGACCATTAACTCTAAATAGTAGCCGCTGAGGATGTTAACGCTCACCCACCAAAGATGCAGCCAAACACAACGACTCACTCCGATTCTCTATCTACTATGTAAATGACACTTACGGCTGAAAAAATAAATGGCTAGTGGGACGCTGGCCTAATATGCTGCACCCATGAGATCAGACCAAGGCTGCCTAGATGTCTTGTGTGGCCCATACTAACTTCACGCCCTCTCCATTACATTGGCACTAAATACTGTATTGAACTTGGTCCTCAGGGAAGGTGCACCAGAGGGGTATGGCCTGGGTCATAGGCTTTGCCCCAGGAGGGTATAAAAGAACCGCTACAGTGGCCTAAAGCATCTCCATCTGGACCTATAAGAACTCATCTCCCATAGGCGTTAATTTGGGGCATGTCCATGCAATATGTTCCACAAGAGCTCGCCAGAGCTTGGCAGCAATGACAGAAAACAGACAACTGCTTCGAAAAGACAAAGTCTTCATTTGTGGTATGAGGCACAAAGCTGCTCTGTATTATAAAACAACTACTTATGCAATGCTATGGCATTTTATGGCTATGCACTTTAAAATAAAATAATTATTTTCAGTGGTTCATCTTTATTATTAAAGGAATAGTTCACACAAAAATGATAATTCTCTCATCATTTACTCACCCTTCTTATGCCTTTCTTCTGCAGAACACAAGAGAAGATATTTTGATGGAGATTTTATGTGAATATATCCATACAATGCAAGTCAATGGGGCCCAACACTTCCAAGCTCCAAAAAGGACATACAGTAAAGGCAGCATAAAAGGAATCCATACGACTCATATGGTGTAATCCATGTCTTCTGGAGTGATATGATCGGTTTTGGGGGAGAACAGACCAGAATGTAATTCATTTTCCCTTATAAATCTTGACTTCTGCAGTCTCATAGGCGTGATCGTGATCTGAAGCTCTATTACACTTCCTGGCACTCAGCGCATGTATCCAGCATGAGGAAGTGTAATCATGTCACTTCAGAAGACATGAATTAAGACCTCGTTTCCGCCTGGTAATAAGATGTATTTCGGGTGATCCAATCACATGTGGTCAGCCCTAAACACAGGTCTAAACGGGATCTAAAATGTTTTGCGAACAGATCAGAGTAACCACATACAAATGTGTTCAAAAACGCATGTGTCCACATCGCATTTGAGGTGTAAACGCAAATCCGTCCTGCATGTGTCCCGGCAGTAGTGAAGCGCCACCCCTCATCTGTCAATCAACCACTGCGCTAAAACAAGAGTTTAAAGTTTGCCATATACGAGCGGCTTTAAAAGGAAATAACCGTCCGATCTGAACATCTTAAAAACCGGATACATACACAATCAAGAGAGCTTCACAGATCTTCTTTAGTGTGTCTGATATCAACACAGATGACCAAGTGCTTGCAATGAACTGGCCACAAAAAAACAAACAAAAATGACTTAATTTAAAATGTTGCTGTTATTCAATTTCTTCACAAAGCATTAGCAGCAAACTAAACCATTTAACTTAATAAACCAAGTGTAGCCTACAAAACTGAAGCCTGATGCCCATTCAAGATACAAAAATAGACTGATGGTGACTGAGGGGTCCCCTTGAGCATTTTGGTGCTTCAATAAGTACATCTTCATTTCAGCCAAAATACAGAAATCCAGGCTAAAGTGGGACAGTTGCCAACATTAATGACCAACAGCCAATCAAATTGCAAGACAGCAAAATGAGCGCAAGAGTAAATGGGGACTTTGAATTAGGCTTGTGCACAAGTAATCGACTAATTGAGTAATCATTCTGCACCAGCTAGTCGAATATTATAAACACTACTTGAATGTCACTAATTTTCCCTCTGAATCTCTCATCAAATCTTGCAGTTACAATGGAGTCCACTGTGGTCATCAAGGTGTTGGATGAGAGAAGAAGATATGTGCATTCAAGCAAAGCCAAGTGTGGCAATACTTGCATTATTTTGATTCTTACTGAATTCTACTCTATTGATATTTGGTTCTTGTTGGAGTCATGCAAACCAATGGACGAGGACCTGCTTTTATGTTGAAAACAAATGCGGAAGAGTAAGTGAAGCATATCAGACCAGTTTGTGTGTATGTGCATTAAGTATCTAAACACAGACAGAGCAATTTTATAAAGACAACTTTCACCACTTGTTTTTCTGAATAATAACGTGAAATTATTAAAACGTGATGGCCTTAATGCAGACTTATGTAGACTTTATGTGCGTGTTATCCTAATGCCGTCAGTATTGGTTTCTACACTCACGGAGCACTTTATTAAGAACACCATGGACCTTAACAAAACAGACGAACTACATCTCCTCACCCGCACAAACAAGGACTTTTCAACCTCTGCTGCCTTGTGCTTCATAGAAACCTGGCTGAGTGAAGCCATTCCGGACAGCGCGTTACATCTGCAGGGCTACCAGCTGTTCAGAGCGGATCGCATCACGGAGTTAACGGGGAAAACGAGAGGCGGTGTTACATGCTTTTATATCAATGAATGTTGGTGTACAGATGTAACAACGTTAAAGGGAGTTTTCCTCATTTATTCTGGTGAGTGTGTATATCGCACCAAACGCGTGTTTGAACACAACGCTGCAACAGCTGGCTGATCAAATCACAGACATGGAACAACAATACCAGGACTCAGTTATTATTATTCTTGGGGATTTTAACATAGTAAATCTCACATGTGAACTGCCGAAAGACAAACAGCACATCACATGCCCCACCAGTGATAGGAACATACTGGATCATTGTTACACAACAAAGGATGCATATTGCTCCGTCCCTAGAGCAGCTTTGGGACTCTCTGATCACTGTCTGGTTCCTCTTCTTCCAACCTACAGGCAGAAATTAAAATCAACCAAGCCAGTAGTAAGGACTGGAAAGAGATGGACCAATGAAGCATAGCGGGAACTACAAGCCTGCTTCGATTGCACCGATTGGAGTGTTTTTGAGGCTGCAGCCACAGACCTGGATGAGCTCACAGATACTGTTACATCATATATCAGTTTCTGTGAGGATATGTGCATTCCTACTAGGACTTATTTAAAGTTCAACAATGACAAACCGTGGTTTACAGCAGAGCTCAGGCAGCTTCGTCAGGCCAAAGAGGATGCTTACAGGGGTGGGGATAAAGTCTTGTACAATCAGGCCAGGAACACACTGAACAGAGAAATCAGAGTGGCTAAAAGAAGATACTCAGAGAAGCTGAAAAACAAGTTTTCAGCTAACGACCCTGCATCAGTGTGGAGTGGCATGCATCAACTCACAAATTACAGGACTCCTACCCCCAACCCTGTAGGGAACCAACAACTGGCTGACGACTTGAATGTGTTCTACTGCAGCTTTGAAAGGCCCAATCTCACACCCCACACCTACTCTGACCTTCACTTCACACAAACACCAACACCTCCTGTAGCCCCCCTCCTCCCCCCTCCTGCTACTCAAACTGCACTTAAGATCTGTGAAGATTATGTGAGCCGTGTCTTTTGGAAACAAAAGATGAGGAAGGCTTCAGGCCCAGATGGAGTCTCACCAGTGTGTCTACAATCCTGTGCTAACCAGCTGGCCCACATCTTCACACAGATATTCAACAGATCACTGGAGCAGTGTGAAGTCCCATGCTGCTTCAAATGCTCAATCATTATTCCTGTCACAAAGAAACCAAAAATCACAGGACTTAATGACTACAGACCTGTCGCCCTGACGTCTGTGGTCATGAAGTCATTTGAGAGACTGGTGTTGGTCCACCTGAAGAACATCACTGGACCCTTTCTAGATCCCCTTCAATTTGCTTATAGAGCAAACAGGTCTGTGGATGATGCAGTCAACATAGGATTGCATCATATCCCGCAACATCTGGACAGACCAGGGACATATGCAAGGATCCTTTTTGTGGACTTCAGTTCAGCTTTCAACACCATCATCCCAGGCTATACACCAGAATAAATTACACCAACTCTCTGTCCCCATGTCTATCTGTCAGTGGATTACCAGCTTTCTGACAGACAGGCAACAGTTTGTGAGACAGTGGAAACTCACATCTAGCATCTGTACAATCAGCACTGGTGGGAGCCCCACATTGACTGGCCCAGCAGAGGTTGTACTTCCTTCACCAGCTGAGGAAATTCAACCTGCCACAGGTGCTGCTGATACAGTTTTACTCAGCAGTCACTGAGTCTGTCCTCTGCACTTCAATAACTGTCTGGTTTGGTTCAGCTACGAAATCAGACATCAGAAGACTACAAAGGACAGTTCGGACTGCTGAGAGGATTATTGGTTGCCCCCTGCCCCCCCTTCAAGAACTATACACTTCCAGAGTGAGGAAAAAGGCTGGAAAGATCACTCTGGACCCCACTCACCCTGCCCACTACCTTTTTGAACTGTTGCCTTCTGGCCGACGCTTCAGAGCTCTGAGCACCAGAACCGACAGGCACAGGAACAGTTTTTTCCCTCAGGCTATCCATCTCATGAACAGCTAAATTGCCCCATTTTGCTTGTCATAACTATGTGCAATACACAGTTTAGTCTTTCTTATATTTATCCAACACATCCAACCTCTTCTGCCATTTCATTTCTCTGAGAAAAAAAAACAAAAAAACATTTGCACTGTACATAACAGATTGTATTAGATTTGCACTACCCATGTGTCTGTACGTATGTGTATAATTAGTTTTATTTTTTATTATTATCTATGTCTTGCTGCTGTTTTTGTATTGTTTTTGTATTGTTGCACACTGGAAGCTCCTGTCACCAAGACAAATTCCATGTATATGTAAGCATAGTTGGCAATAAAGTGGATTCTGATTCTGATTCTGATAAAGTGCCCATGCCCGACGTGGTCTTCTGCTGTTGTAACCCATCTGCCTCAAGGTTCTACATGTTGTGCATTCTGAGATGCTATTCTGCTCACTACATTTGTACAGAGTGGTTATCTGAGTTACCATAGCCTTTCTGTCAGCTCGAACCAGTCTGGCCACTCTCCATTGACCTCTCTCATCAAGAAGGCATTTCCGAGGGGCCTGGGTAGCTCAGCAAGTAAAGACGCTGACTACCACATCTGGAGTCACAAGTTCGAATCCAGGGCATGCTAAGTGACTCCAGTCAGGCTTCCTAAGCAAACAATAGGCCCGGTTGCTAGGGTGGGTAGAGTCACGTTGGGTTAACCTCCTCGTGGTCACTATAATGTGGCTCTTTGTGGCGAGTTGTGCGTGGATGCAGCGGAGAATAGCGTGAGCCTCCTCACGTGCTAGGTCTCCGCGGTAATACGCTCAACAAGCCACGTGATAAGAGGCAACTGAGATTTGTCCTCAGCCACCTGGATTGAGTCAAGTTACTACGCCACCACGAGGACTTAGAGTGCATTGGGAATTGGGCATGCCAAAATTGGGGAGAAATCCAAAAAAAACAAGGTATTTCTGTCCACAGAACTGCCGATCACTGGATGTTTTTTGTTTTTCGCACCATTCTGAGTAAATTCTAGAGACTGTTGTGCATGAAAATCCCTGGAGATCAGCAATTACAGAAATTCTCAAACCAGCCCATCTGGCACCAACAATCCTGCCACAGTCTAAATCACTGAGATCACATTTTTTCCTCATTCTGATGGTTGATGTGAACATTAAATGAAAATCCTGACCCATATCTGCATGATTTTATGCATTGCACTCCTGCCACACGATTGGATGATTAGATAATCGCATGAATAAGTTGGTGTACAGGTGCACCCAATAAAGTGTTTAGTGAGCGTATATAAGCTCCGGGTGAGTGTAAATGTTTGTTTGTTTTGTACTGTTTTTTTTTTTGATATACCATTTTTATAAATGCATATTGTTCATTTAATTTTGAATCCGTTCTTTATAACATTTGTGAATAAAAGGAAATATCGATTTTACATACATGTCATACTTGTTATTTTTAATTTAAATGTAAATTTACGAGTTATCGATTACTCGTTTTTTGTAGAATAGAGTACTCAACTACAAAATTACTCAAAAAAGCCATCCCTACTTTAAAGGTGCGAAGAGTGAGGAGCTTCAGCCTAGCAATGTACGCTTAGCGCAAGCAAACTAGGTTCTTCATAAGTATCTGGTTGGTAAATCAAAAAGTCGTAGAGTAGTCTGTTTTAATAGCGTATGTCGTACTCGAGACCTCGTACTGCAAGACCTTTTCACTCCAGGCCAACTGAGATTGGCCAAACACAGGCCATGGCAAGATTGCTGCTCAGAGAGCAGTTTGACCGTGCGGTCAGAGAGGGATGTCATGCATTCCCTGCCTGTGTCAGGAAGCTTTCCCGCTATGCTGAAGGAATGCAGGTTTCTCTCTGCTCTCTCTTCACCATACAGGAAGAGAAGAGAGAGAGGGGGAGGGAGACACACACACACACACACACACACACACACACACACAAGAGAGAGAGAGAGAGAGAGAGAGAGAGAGAGAGAGAGAGCGAGACGTGGGCAGGCTATAGGCGAGGAGCAGCCTGCCTCACCACTTATGGGCATGTTAGATGGCAGCAGTAGAAATGACCATACATGAGTCTGAAGCCGATGGAAGGAACAGATCACGAAGATTGAAGGGGCGTTCACACTGACAGCGATCTGTAACGACAAAGCGGCGGGAGATCTTTCATTTTCATTGAGAGTTGGTAATTTCCGGTGTGACAGCAACAGTTGGCGACATGATGTGGGCGTGTCCAGCGACTCAAAGTTGAGAAAAGTTAAACTTTATGCAAATGAGGAGCAATGTGATGCACCAACTACCAATAGGATCTGTCTACTGTGAGATACTGTAGTCAAGTGTAGGCAACACGGAGAAGTTGTCACTGTTTTGTATCATTTCTCTGTAACCACTTACACAGATAATAAAAATTGATGTAGAAATTTTTGTCCCTCTGAGTGAGTTTGATTCGTACATTGATAGATTGTTCATCTTGTTGATGATATGATGCAATAAGCACTGCTGTTGTTCATATAAAAAACTCTATCCAGCAGAATTTTCATTTTTAGCAGCGAGAAAACTGATTCTTGTCAAACTAGAATGAAATCTTATTTTTACCAGCAATATATCTCATCTGTGATCGGATTTTCAAAAGCTATGGCCTGTTTACAAAATAATTTCTTAGCTTAATTTCTTTTCTTTTGAGCATGTGAAGGGAGTTCTGAAATTACTGTAAACACTACATTAAACAAACATTTTTCCAAATTTGTATCAACATTTTATGTCATTTATTCGGATCCATTTTCATTATCGAAACACAAAAAACCTGAGTAAAAAAAATATTAAAAGCTTTCATTGAAAAACTTTTTTTGATTAACATGTAAACATTTAGTAGAGGCTATAAAAATGGTTTACCGTGTACCAAACTCAATAAAAATAAACAATATATCTGATTACTGCTACATGCCAGCCAATTTCACATTGTTTTTAATATTTTCCAGAATAACCCAAAAAGTTTTTAATAAATATATGTCTTATAGTTGATCCAAGGAGAAATTATAATATTTGCCATTTAATAATTGTAAAAATTAAATTTTAAAAGCTTAATTCTTAAAGCTGCACTATGTATGATTTTTAAAAAATTAACAAATTGCCATTATTGAGTACATAAACAATCAGTGTTTAAAACAATGTCCTTACCTTACCCTGATTCACTACTGTAAGCCTATAAAACTTATTTGTATTTTGAGCTGTCGGGTCAGATTTGATGCAAAATCACTGGCTTATGACATTCAACCTTGCGTCATTACGTCATGTCCATGAACACAGGAAAGAAGAACTGGCTGTCTCATGTTCTGGCTGAAGAAACTATCTACGCTGTTCAGCTCAGTTCAGTAACACTCATACAGTTCAGGACAGCATTGTTGCAGTCAACAATCTGGATGGATGTTTATTTGTTATCCGTTTGGCGAAGTTGTTTACCTGCTATAATGCTTGGATATTGGCTGAAGCGAATATTGCTTGTCATGCTTGTATGAATGGAACATTTCTCGAAACCGATCGCGATGGATCTATGTTGTCGGGGGAGTTACTGTGACATGTTTACTAATATTTATGACTTCTGAAATTGACTTGTAATTGTTATATTGCATTTTTAAGCATATTATTTTCATGTTTAATAAAATAGATTTTATCCCCATCATTACAGAATCTTCGCTTTATGTTTTTAGTCTACGGTGTTATTGTGTGCATTGCATAGCAGTACTATTGTAGTATTACAGTTCACTTGCATTATCAGCTGAGGCTGTACAATATAATATAATATAATATTAATAAAGTCTTCCATCAAACTCGTATCAGCCATATCACGAGTTTCACCTCTTAAATTGATACAAACATTAATATTAGATAAAACACTTGAATAATCATGTTAAAATATACTGGTGTTGATTGAGGTGATCCGAGTCCCCTATTCTCTATGTAAAAGTGCTTTGAGTGCAGTGTCAGAAAAGCACTATAAATGTAAAATTAATTCATTCAAAATATGTAGACAAGAGTGTTTTTTTTATCTTCATCAAAGCAAGTAATATTTCAGTTTAAAATGTTTAATTCTATAACATAATATCAACATGAATAAAGCACGTTATGACCTCGACTCCAGTCATGATCACGCAGTCAATGTCCAGGTAAGCTCAAATCATGAGATTCATCTGCCAGAAGAGCAGTGCCGAAACACGACTGACGTAAAGCGTTCTTCCGCAATTTGCTTGCAATGTTATGTTTCGACCACAGATGTCGCTAGAGAGCACAAAGTTACGAAGTGCATCTTTAAGGTATTGGTACAATCCTTTCTCCTTTCTCTCACATCCACAACTTATTATACAACCTCTCACAGACAATTATATTAAAAATACCTTTTATTTTTTTGTCCCCATATCAGTCAACTACTTGATACACTATACTTAATCGTAAATATATTCTAAAAAAAAAAAAAATTATTTAAAGTTTGCATGGATGTTAATACATATCCCTCCCAGTTTTTTTTTTAACAATTATAAGTTGAAATACTGCTAAACAAATATTTTATTTTGTACCGCAATGCAATTATAGTTTCTCATTACTGCAATGTGTATAAAAATGTTACAGTATGTTGCGGTAATGTGCTAACCAAACACAATAATAACAAATAACAAGAATATTAAGGGCACGCAAGTAAGCAAAAAATTGAAAAATTATTGCATCATCCTATAGAGTCAAAATATTTAAATCATTCTGAAAATCTCGGAGCAGGTTATATAGACACAACTACAAAAAATGTTGTAAAGAAAAGTGAGGAGAAAAGTATCCAGGTATCCATGTTTGCACTTCTCCTCTTGTTGATTCATCATGACAGGATAAGTCTATATTTCACATTAAGGTAGCAAAACAAATTTTGCAATATGATTCTATACATAATTCTATAGAAATGTATATTCTATAAATTCTTTACCCTAATGATGTTAGAGCAACCTGCAGTAGAAACTTTCTAGCGACCAGATGAATTCCAGCTGTAAAAATTGCTGACAGTGTGAACGGGGCTTGATTATGTCACAATGCTGTTTGGAAGCGTCTATTGCCAGGTTTCATCATCAAGCAATCAAAGCCCAGGTATAAGTCTCCTCTCATTACGGTTCTATAATCAGGATCCCTGACCCCAATCTCTGCCACACCACTACAGTTACAACATATAGGCCTGACCTCATGTCAGAAGATAAATGCTGCACTGACACAGCTGGCTGAGTGATGTCTGCATGGATCAGCAGAGCCATCAGATTACAGAGCTCATCTGGCTCGCTCGCTCACCAGACAGGGTTAGATTTTTTTAAAATTAAATAAATTGAATTAATTAATTTGAATTAGGCCTGAATGATCAATCAAAATAAAATCGAAATCACGATATGACAGTGTGATTATCAATCCGCAAAGGCTGTTATTAAATAAAATATATAGTCTGCACGCGCTGCTCACTGTGTTTATTGTATGTGCACAGCTCTGTTGTCTGTAGTGTATTACACATACTTAAAGCACACGTGAGGCTAATGAGCTGAGCGTGTTAAATTTACAGTGCATTTATTGCACATTTGTGTAATTCCAAAAATGCGTGGCCACTAAAAGTTACAATCCAAATCTAAAGTAACCCCATAACACTGGGTTTTTGTGGAGAGAAGAGTGGATGAAAACATTTCTCTGCAGTAAAAGGCCATTATTAACTCTACTACAAACAAAAATGCATGCAGGTAAATATTAAAATATAAAGACAATAACATAAATATGGTTCCGTTTTATAATAATAATTGTTGACACGATAAACCGGTAGAAATTTGGCGGTATATATTTTGGATTATCATCTCTATCGCGGTTACGCAAAATCGCCACCGTGTGGCAAGAAATGTGCACCTCAGTCTGGTTTCTCTCGATATCGCGGCACAAACCACAAAACTTACGTGACCCATTTGAGTTTTTTACCTTAAAGCACCATGGGGAAGTCAAACATCTCAAACAGCGAGACACTCTAATCAACACTGATGACGAAAACAGCTAAAACAATGTGTTACGTGCCAACAATTATCATCTGTCATGTAGGTTTTTTAAACTACACATCACCACCCTTAATAAAATTCTGTTCGAATGTTGTTAGATATTAGGAAACAAACCAGCCATGATTGCTTTCAGATATTCATATTCTCTGCAGAGATGACTTAAACCATTAACAGCCAATAAGTGTTTATTTTCGTTGGATAATTTTTTTACATATTATTTCCTTTGTTGCATTGCTTTGCGCTGATGTCGAGCTTCATGAGGAAAGTTTATAGGAATAATAATAATAATAACAATACTAGTAAACAACATCAGACTGAAATGTGGCATAATGTGACATGTAGCATTAAGGTTGATTTAAAACAAAATTTAGTTTTATTTGAGATTTGACTATGTTTGTCAAATCCAAAATAAAGAGAAAATTATATACAGTAAGAGGAAGTAGTTTTCATTTATAAATTCAATTCACTGACTGAATTATACAAAAATAGACATTATAATAAGGTTATTTAATACATAAACCAATTTTTATTCATTTTTAGACTAAATGTAACTATATTGTGATATATATCGTTATCGTGATATAAAATTATTCATATTGTGATATAAAATTTTGGTCATATCACCTACACCTAGTTGTTAATATTATACAAATATATATTTCCATATTCATTTCTTAACTTAATAAATTATTATTGGTTTCCAAAAGACAATGATGAAAAGTGGGCTGAGAACCTATCACAAAGTGGACAAAAACAGGTACGCAGTGAACAGATACAATGTGAAGGTGATGTGAAACTGTTTTTCCCCTCTATGTTTAACTGTATTTTTTATTTATTTAGTCTGGTTCTTTTTAAGATGACTCAAGTGTGAACACTCTTTCTTGAACAGTATTTCTATTGGCAGCAGAGCATGTTTGCCCATGACTTAATTTTGGTCAAAATTAAAGTTGTTGTTTTTTTTTTAATGCTCATAATCAAATCGCAGCTCAAATCGCAAAGGCAATATTTTTCAAAATAATCACAATTAGATTAATTTGTCCAAATCAATCAGCCCTAATTTGAATAAAATACGTTTTAAGGTAATGAATTAGATGCTAATGCAAACAGTATGCAACAAAGCGGCTATCAAGACACAACTTTATGACATTCTACATACCTGAGCATAGTAACAGGATTTATAGAATGTGAATTGTGACACAGTCACATTTCCCGGTCCTCTCCACTGGGGTAGTGAACAGAAAAGGAACTGGAGTGTGTATTAACAGAATAATTATATTCAGCTAATTCAGCTAGAATACGTGAGAGGCAAGACTGAGGATAGACTACACTTCAGTGGCCACAAGAGAGCAGGAGGCCATTCCCACATTTAATCTCCATGAACAAATATGTTGGCAAGCAAAGGCTAGTTATGCATCAACACCTTCACAACATCTAATATTTTATTCTGATCTTCCACTCACTCTGCACTTGGGCTCCATGACTCCAACCATTTTTGTTTTATCTGTAACTGTAAAACACTGTAAAAAGTGTTTCTTTTTTATAATAAAAAGTGTGAGTTACAAAACTAAATAATTTATTGTGAAACTCTATATTATATTCAATTAAAGAATAGTCTACATGTAATTTTACAGTAAGTATTGTTAAAATTATGTTTGTGTAAGAAAAAAAACAAAAACACGAATCACAAGAGAACAGACGTGACGCCATGCGAGGTTCGGATGTGTGAACGGCAAGGTCTGCGCACTTTGCTAGTTTTAACACCTTGAATGACATAAACCGGTGAGATTCGATACACCTTGTTCCATAACTGTTCTAAGAAAACAATATGTCAAAGAATTCAAAATCCTTGGGCTCTGGAGACATTAAAAGACACTTATGTGCTCATGCTGATGCCTCTGAGGCCCGAGCCAGGGAGCCGATTTGGCCAGAGAAATTAGGGAAATTCAGCGAGAAATGTTGAACATGCCGGCAATGCTGACGAAGGTTGTTGCTGACTTGGAGAATCTTGCTGTAATACGTCGATCGATCACCGCCATGGAGACATAATTCACTGAGGTGGTTACAAGAGAGGGGGATGTCGAGAAACAGGTCGATTATCTGGAGTCATAGGAGAGGGAATTATCTGCTAATCCGCTAGCGACCAAGGTGGATTTGGAGCACGTCTGGGAGAAGTTGGAGGATATGGAGAACCGTAGTCGGTGGAATATCGTCTGTATTGTTGGAATTCCTGAGGCTGAAGGTCAAGATATGGTGAAATTCCTGGATGGGCTCTTTCCGAGTCTGCTCGACATAACAGGCCATAAACTGGAAATTGAGCGAGCTCACAGGGTTTCCGGCTCGGTGATCCGCTGAGGGAGACAGGCCCGACCAAATTTCTGATATCATCTGATAAAGATCTCGTGTTACGCGAGGTGAGGTGTAAAGGACTCATACTTTGAGTTGGGGGACAAGGCAGGAAACTTCTGGCTAGATTTATAAAACAGAGAGAGTCTTTTTCTACCATTCCCTGCTAGTGGTGAAATATTTACCTCAGCCATTGATATTAATAGTTCTTTTAAAGAATTCTATTTGATCTCTATAGTTCCACGTCTTCATCTACTGATGAGGATATTAGAAATTTTGTGGAACCATTCATTAGAACTTCCTAAACTGACGGCTGAGCAAAAACATTCTCTTGATTCTGAGATAACCTTGGAGGAGCTTGGCAAGCTAATTAAGGCCTTGCGTACAGGCAAGGCTACAGGGCCAGTTGGCTTTGCCGCTGAATGTTTTAGATCGTATGCTACAGAACTGGCTCCACTTTTGCTAGAAGTTTATACGGAAACATTAAAGAATGGAAAGCTTCCGCAAAGCATGACGCAAGCCCAGATCAGTCTGATTCTTAAAAAGGACAAAGATCCAAGTGAGTGTAAGAGTTACCATCCAATTTCCCTGATCCAGCTAGATGTTAAAATATTGTCCAAAATTCTGGCTAACCAATTAAGTAAAGTTATGACATCTCTTATACATACAGATCAGGTGGGGTTTATTCGGGGCTGTAACTCTTCTGATAACATTAAGCATTTCGTTAATGTCATGTGGGCAGTGGCAAACGATCAGACTCCGGTCACTGCCATCTCACTTGATGCCGAAAAGGCATTTGATATGGTAGAATGGGATTATCTTTTTAAGATTTTGGAAATGTAAGGGTTCAGGAATACTTTTATTGGTGGATTAAGTTACTTTATAGACACCTGGTAGCGGTGGTTCAAACAAATGGATTCATTTCAGATTATTTGACTCTGGATAGGGGCACCCAGCAGGGTTGCCCTCTTTCCACATTATTGTTCTGTCTTGCCCTGGAACCATTAGCAGCCATGATAAGAGAGGATGATGATTTTCCAGAGGTGGTGGTGGGAGGTCGGGCGCATAAGCTTTTGCTTTACGCAGATGATATTTTATTATTTGTCTCTGAACCTACTAGATCTATGCCTTGCTTCCACAGAATTATTATTTCCTTTCCTAAATTCTCAGATACAGTGTGAATTGGTCTAAATCCGAAGCTTTGGCTCTGACAGCGTACTGTCCAGTAACGGTTTTTCAGCCAGGCGCCTTCCAGTGGCCCAAACAGGGCATTAAGTATTTGGGTATTTTATTCCCAGCAAATTTGTGCGATTTAGTTAGAGTTAATTTTGACCCTTTAATAAGAAGGTTTTCGAACGATGTGGGCAGGTGGTCTTCATTACATTTATCTATGACTGGGAAGGTTAATGTTATTAAAATGAATTGTACTCCAAAATTCAACTACCTGCTACAATCTCTCCCTATAGATGTCCACCTCTCTTATATCAAGCAATTTGATAGCATAGTGAAGTCCTTCATTTGGAATGGTAAACGTCCCAGATTGCATTTTAGTAAGTTACATAGGCCGATTGAAAAAGGTGGGCTAGGCCTACCCAAGATTTGGTTTTATTATTATGCATTTGGTCTCAGACATTTGGCTCATTGGTTGCTCCCACCTGAGAGAGCCCCTCCCTGGTTTTGTATTGAACAGGAAGTTCTTGCCCCTATTCCGGCATTACAAAGCCTTTCTATCAAACTAACCTGAGAAGTTAAGTTACACCCCGTTATCTCAAATTGGAACTCAGTATGGACAAAGGTGTCCAGAATGTTTAATTCATACATTTATTTAAAGGTAGCCACAAGCATATGGCTGAACCAAAAATTATGTTTTAATAAGTCCCCTTTCTGCTAGACAGAATGGATTGTGTGGGAGGTTAATACACTCTGTGACCTATATGAGAGTGGAGTGTTGAGATCCTTTGAAAATATGGTACAACATTTTGGGATCCCCAGGTCTCATTTCTTAAGGTATTTGCAGCTGCGCCACCTGCTCTGTTCTATTTTTGGGAGTAGCATACATCCCCCTAAAGCGGCAGATACTCTGGGAGGGGTGATTACTGCTTTTGGAAAAGGTCATGAGGCATCATTATTCCCTGCTAATTCAGAGTCTGGGGGACGGAGCTTCGGCTTCTCTCAAGTGATTATGGGAGAAAGATTTGAACTTGGTATTGGAGGAGGGAGTGTGGGCTAGGATTCTAAAAAAAGTCTACATCTAGAGATGCAAAGGGGCGCCTCATGCAATATAAGATTTGACATCGATTCTATTGGACCCCCTCTAGATTGTATATGCTTGGTCTTAAAGACACACCCAATCAGCCAATCAGAAGAGTGGTGCATGGAGATGGGGAGGGTAGCGGCATTTGAGGAAATGTCATATAGAAGGCCTGGCAGCCTGGGTCTATTTAATAAAAAATCACCTTCATTGTTAAAAAAAAAAGAAAAAAAAAAGTCAAAGGTCACATCACATTTGATTATATTTTATTTAAATGGTTGTTTTAACATATTTTTGTTATTATCTACATTAGGGTGATTTGATACACTTTATGTTGTTAAGATTATTTTTATTGTATTCTTTTAATGTTATGTCTTTGTGTTAGTAACACTGTGTACTTTCTATATTAGCCATTAACTTAATTTAAGTCACCATATGGATTTTATTTTGACCACAGGTATTATTATGGTTGTTATGAGTATATTTGAAGGTACAAAGCAGATTTTAGTACTTCAAGTACGTTGGTATATTAACATTATATCACCTAATGATATATAGGTCAATGACATGATGCTCATTATATTATTCAAAAATAAATTATAATGCAGTTGACACAAAACTATTACTTCAATAAACCTCTATTATGATGAACATGCAAACCTAAAAAAATTTTGTGATCTTGACTAAAGAAAAAAAAAAAGAAAACCTTTTTTAAAATTAATGATTAGGTTGTGTACGCTTTCATGTATTCAAGGTGCAAGGAAAGTATTTTAATACCCTTTACTTTATGGTTACGCTGCATGACATTTTTAAATCATTAAAATACATTTTTGCATAGAAATGCTATAAATGTTTTTCAAACAATTTTGAAAAAAATATGGACTCAAATATTTCTAGAAACTTGACATGTTTTTTTAAACTAGATTTTTATCAGTGACCCATATGAGGTTATACAACAGTTAGTTCTGATCCTCAAATCTGTAGTGGTTTAAAATAGTAATTTTGAGGATTTTACATTTATACAAAAAAAAAAAAAATGTTTGCCCTGATTTGTTCAGTGACATTTTTTAGAGACTGCATATTTACGCCAGTAGGTGGCGATAAGTAAGCGTCTTATATGTTGAGTGAATCATTAAATCATTGACTCAACGGATTAACAAAAAAAAAAATCAAAAATAAAAAAAAAAAAAAAATCAATGAACAAATGGAACTATATGAGAATGTTTTTTCATTTAAAAGATTTGTTAAAAAGCAAAGGTTTAGAGCAGTTGTGCTTGACACTTTAGCTTCTTTTGGAACAATTTTCACTGGCCAAGAAGGAATGCACGAACTAACTGGCCTAAATTTTTGCCAGAAGCTATTTAATACTATTTATTTGTTTGTTGAATATATATACCGTTTTGCCCAAAACACTGTCACTGTATTTCCACGGTGAATTTCTGGCAACCATAGCTGCCGTTCTTTACCGTAGATTTAAAAGGATTGTTTTACAGTGTACATCCTACAGTAAATGTATAATTTAATCATATGATAACTGCTTTAAACTGTGCTGTTGGTGTGCATGTGTTCAGCTAAAAGCATTGAGTTACATTGAGTTAGCATTGAGCAATGTTAAAAAAAATAATGAAGGTTAAAAAACGAAAAAAACCTTGGCATCGTTTTCACTTTTTGTGAATCCTCACAGAACCTCCAGGCTTGGTCCAGGCCTTGACTAAAGACTCAAATCAAGCTCCGTCCCTAATGCTCCCTCTTCCTGCCCAATGAATTATTCCTGCAGAAATCTAATCCATCAATAAGCCTTCAAAGCAAAAAGATGCGTTCAACCAGAACTCTGATCAATATTTATGAAGCATACATGAATAAAACTGAGCTTCTTCAAAGGGAGACCAACAGAAAGACAGAAAGGCCCTCTTTTCTCTTTCTCGCTAGAGCTGTAGATTGATGCTAAAACCTTGTGAATGTTGAGCCTTAGCCGGGGCTAGAACAGAGAGACTCCCTGGGTAGACTGGGAAGGGTGCCTGAAATGGCTAAAAATAAAGATAGAGAGGGAAAGAAAGGGAAAACAACAGTCTGTTAGTCCCTAATCATCTGCAGTCTTCCAACCTTAAGATCAAGTACATGGGTAGCTTGCTGCTAACATGCTTGTTTTCCAATGCTCCATCACTGCAGGAGTGATGATTAATGTACGATATGTACCATAATGTAGTGACAGTTGATGGAAAGCATGTGAATGAGTCATAAGCACTGCTTGTTGGGTCTGCTTATAGAAACCACCAGAAATCTAAATTAAGTTTCTTTTTTAGCTTGTTCATGTCCGTTAACTTTTAGTAACCATCAGTATGCTAGTGTACTCCTAAAAGTTAATCTATTTTATTTAAAATAAACATTTAGCAGATTTATGCATTTAAGGTACCACCTGCATTAGGAAGGAGCAAATCATGGGTTATGTTCGGAATGCAACACCACCTTACTATTTACTGAATACCGTATACATTGTACACTAATGAGCCAAAACCTTATTACTACCTGATTAATCTGCTGTTGGTCCTCCGTGTGCCACCAAAACAGTGCCGACCCCCCAAGACATGGACTCTACAAGACCTCTGAAGGTGTCCTGTGGTATCTGGCACCAAGACATTAGCAGCAGATCCTTCAAGTCCTCTAAGTTGCGAGGTGGAGCCGCCATGGATCAGACTTGTTGGTTTAGCACATCCAACAGATGCTCAATCAGACTGAGATCTGGGGAATTTGGAGGCCAGGGCAACATATGAACCCTTCATTATGTTCCTCAAACCATTCCTGAACAATGTGTGCAGTGTTGCAGGGTGCATTATCTTGCTGAAAGAGGCCACTGCCATCAGGGAATACCATTGCCATGAAGGGGTGTACCTGGTCTGCAACAATGTTTATGTAGTTGGCATGTGGCAAATTGACATCCACATGAATGGCCGGAACCAGGGTTTCCCAGCAGAACATTGCCCAGAGCATCACACTCCTTCCACCAGCTTGTCATCTTCCAACAGTGCATCCTAGTGTCATCACTTCCCCGGGTAAACGATGCACACGTACACGGCCATCCATGTGACATAAAAGAAAATGGGACTCATCAGACCAGGCGACCTTCTTCCACTGCTCCAAGGTCCAGTTCAGACGCTCACGTGCCCATTGTAGGTGCTTTCGACGGTGGACAGGGGTCATCATGTGCACTCTGACCAGTCTCCAGCTACGCAGCCCCATATGCAGCAGGGTATGATGCAGTGTGTGTTGTGAGACATTCCTCCCGTAACCATCATTAACATTTTGTGTGACTTGTGCCACAATAGACCTTCTTTCGGTTCAGACCACACGGGATAGACTTTGTTGCCCTCGAGCATCGATGAGCCTTGGGCGCCCAACACCCTGTTGCCGGTTTGTGGTTTGTCCCTCCTCTGACCACTGTCGGTAGGTACTCACCACTGCTGACCGGGAACACCCACAAGCCTTGTCGTTTCAGAGATGCTCTGACCCAGTCGTCTGACCATAACAGTTTGGCCCTTGTCAAAGTCGCTCAAGTCTTTAGCCCTGCCCATTTCTCCTGCATTCAACATGTTCGCTTACCATCTTATCTACCCAGACCTTGACATGTGACCTTGTTAGGAGATGATCAATGTTATTCGCTTCACCTGTGAGTTGTCATAATGTTTTGGTTCATCAGTGTATACTGCTTACTTTTATTCAAAGGTAGCAAGTAAAACAGTAGGCATTATTCTACAATGAAGGTTTCAGACAGTAGTATGCTACATTTTTGTCATATATATGACCTCAACACATTGCATGTAGGTGGCATCTAGTTATCTTGAAAACAGTTATTTTGCATTTCTAATTCAATTTAGTGTTAAAACATCTTGAAAAATTAGTCAAAAACAAGAGATGAAAATTGCAAGTTGAGCGCATTGCATTGTTGGATACAATATCCAGTAAACAAACTACATACTGCAGCAATAATGAGAAGAGTATGGTAGTATTACAAACATAGCCATGGTTTTGCCAGGCTATAACTTAAACTTAAGGCTATTAGCTGTTTAAAAAAAACAAGAAGG